>NC_040086.1:103604257-104247035 GCF_003369695.1 Bos indicus x Bos taurus
CCTCACGCGGCAGAAGCCATGGGGGATTATAGGTCCAAGGCTGACAGTGTCAGAGAGAAGCAGGAAGGCAAAGGGCTTATTAAAACCCCGACATCAGTTCTAAATGAGGTCAGCCGTCGAAGCGCTTTGGAGGAGAGCCAGGCGCTGAGCGGTGAACTGGTGTTTATTTCCTGACAGGGTGGCAGAGACACCCCGGGGTGCCACCCCACCCCACCCCCACTTCTGGAGGGCAAACTGCACCTGATCACCAGAGCGGAGCCAGGTTGGGGGGGACGGGAGTGCAAGCAGGGGGCAGCGTGAGCCCCCACCCCATCCCGAGAGTGCATGGAGAAGAAGCCAGCGATGCGTCCCGGGGGGTGGGGGCGGCCGCTGTCCAGAGGACGCCTGGGGTGAGCAGGCATCTCACCGACACGGCCGAGGCAGGAGCGCTGAGCACTGCTTCCTTATTCCAGGTCAGATTGCTTGTTTTTTAAAAATCCATTAATGCAAGGAGCTGCACATCGCGGAGGAGGCCGCCGGATTGGACCAGCTCCCTCCCACCCCCGCCGGCCCAGAGCCACCTCAGCTTCTCCCCCTGCTTGCGTTTCTCCCCCCAGCATCCCTTCCTCCTGACTCCAGTGGAATTTCCCTGACCTTGGCTGCCTTGAGTGCAGCCCCCTGGGCCGTGAGTGTGCTCGGGACACCAGGCAGACCCTGCTCCCGACGGGGTCCCTCCTCTCCTGAGCATTATCTCATGTCCGAGGACGGTCGCAGATCCGTGCCCATGGGCTGGTGGGGCTGAAATGAAATGAGCAGATGAAGGGACGGCCGTGAACATGATTTCCAGCTCCAGTTAATTACTAGCGTGGGCAATTCTCATTTCTGAAGTCAGCCGAACCCTTTTTATCAAACGCAACTGGAAGGTCAGCATGCCAGTCCGGCTCTGAGTGGAGACAGAGAACGTCTTCCGAATCCTGTTAAAAATAAACACGCGGGCACAGCACTCTGCTGTGTACCGAGAGCCGCTCGGACCTCGCTTCCTCCGTCTTTGAGCAGCTGTTGCTCTCACCTGCATCCAGAGAGGAGAGGCGTCTGCCTGGGCTTCTCCCCGCAGGGCTCCCAACCCCTATCCTGGGCTCTGGCTCCCAGGCCTCACCGCTGGGTTGAAGAGGGGCAGAGGGATAAACTGCTGATATCTGCAGATGGGCGCGGGTCTAGGTGGGAAAGCCCTTCCGTGCGAAGGTCCAGCCGGGACTCTGCAGGGGTGCGGCAGGCTTGAAACCAGAGTCCCCAGCCCTGGGTATGAGTCCTTGGGGGTCCTGCTACCCCAGGTGGTCGGGGGTGGGTGGGGGGTGGTACCCACTCTTTCTCTTGTAGCCAGAGCCACGTGGGTGGCCAGGACGCTCACCCAGAGCCAGGACTGCCGTGGAGCCTGGTCGCCCTCGCTTTGCACCTGCTGGCTTTGTCCCTGTGCCCAGCAGGGGCGCGGCGCCTGCCCCAGCAGCCTGTCTCACCCCCTCGCCGCAGCTGTTCCCTAGTCGGGGGAGGAGGTGGCTAGTGGATGTCCAGACAGTGGGTGTCTCAGCGCTCTCAGAGGCTCCATGCCTGCCCACCCAGCACAGATGAGGGGGTTTGGGCAGGATTTTAAAGAACGAGGCAGTGCCCCGAGGGGTGGGGCCTCCGGAGCCTGCACTGTGGTCTCCCCTGGCCTGCACCCTCCTGTCTTCCATGCAGGGATCATTACCTAAAGGCCTTTGCGGTTGATCCTGTAGCCAGGCACCCCGGGGCCACCGCATCCGTGGGAACCCCATCCTCCCAGGCTCTAACTGAGCCCCTGCCCTGCTCCAGGAAGCCCACCTGCCGCCCCAGGCTGCAGCCCTCCCTGGCTTCTGTCTCGTCACTGGAGCCAAGGGTCTGCGGCCTCCGGGGCCCAGGGGGCCGGCTCTCACGACCCGTTACCCGTCCGCATCTTTCCTCAGGCCCAGGACGCAGGCTAGTGGCGGCGTCCCGCCTGTTCGTGAGTCGGCTCGCGCGTTCCCGGATTCACTCACCCTGTGTCTCGCTCTGACGCTGTGCCGGCTCGGGGAGCGGCCCCAAGGACAGCCATGCGGTGATGGCGCTGTGAGCAGCGAGTCCTGTAGCACCCCACCCGTGTAAGTCAGGGAGGGGTCCCGGGGCCTCTCGTAGCAGCCTTCTCCTTCCGCCCTGTTTGCAGGGCGGCCCAGCCGCCGTGAGGAGAGCCCACCACCCACCAGGTCCTGGGAGGAGGGTAGCTTGCTCCAGATTTCGCCTTCAGGCAGACACAGTCACCCCTTCCTGAGGAGCAGAGCTCAGAGCAAAAGCAGGGCCAGATGCTGCAAGCTCTAGGCCGGCCTTCGTCGCTCTTTGAGGACTTGTGGATACTTGCGGGCAATATTGTGGATACTGAGGATATTGCTCAGGTTCTTGGTTTTGCCAGAGAGAGGAGCAACTGAAGAAGGAAGAAAGAAGGAAGTCAGGTTCCTGGAAGGAGGCAGCCAAGTTCAGAGCAGAATGCAGTCAGGGAGAACTTCCCAGCGGCGGTAGCACATGCCCAGCCCACTCTGCGCGGAGAAGGACTGGGTGAGCTGGTCTGCAGAGAGACTGACACCTGAGCGCAATGGGCCGTGAGTCCCAGTGGGTCTGTGCAAAAGCCCTGTGGTGTGTGTGGGAGAAACACTGCCATAGACTGGCTGCCCTGGGAGGCTTCGAATTCAGACTGGGTCTACTCCAGGCTAAGCAACACTGTGGGTGCTGGAGCTTCGGAGACGAGGAAGCAGGCCTGTGGCTCACACCCCTTTCTGCAGAGTCTGCGGCCTACCCCTCCACAAGGCGTCGTCAAGAAGTCTGCTCCCCGGCAATGTGCGGTGCTGTCCAGGCTCCCCAGAAACCCACCTGCAGTCTGTCCACCCCCCCCCGCCCCCACCGCCAGCATACCGCTGGGCCATCTGCCCCTGCCCCAGCAGCACGCCCACTCCCTCGGGAGCAGCTGTGGCGCCAGCTGGAGCCTGTGGGGAGAAGAGAGCAGACAAGAGCGGCGGCAGCAGGCCCGGGGAGAGTGTCTAAACATGGGGACTATTTGGGGATCGTCTCTTATTTTTAGTTTGAAGTTGGTCCGCTCTCCAGGGCTATAGACATGGCTCCCTGGGCCTGCAGCAGTGAGGTCTCTTTTCTCACTGGCCACTTTAGAAATAGGGGTTTCCCTGGTGGTTCAGTGGTAGAGAATCCGCCTCCCACTGCAGGAGACGCGGTTCGATCCCTAGGCCGGGAAGATCCCCTGGAGAGGAAATGGCAACCCACTCCAGGATTCTTGCCTAAGAAATCTCACGGACGGAGGAGCCTGGTGGGCTTAGAGTCCATGGGGTCACAAAGGAGTCAGACGCGACTTCACAGCTAAACCACCACCACCACCACCACCTCGGAAATGACCCCACGGAGCCTCCGTCTGCCCATCCACAAATGGGGCGGCACGGCCCCGCCTGCCAGCCATGCGGGGACAGGCCCTGGTTGTCAGCCCGGTGCTCAGCTGGAGGGCACCCGCAGGGAGGAGCCCTTCCCGGATGGCTCTCGGGGACCATTCAGAGGGAATGAAATCAGCCCGTCTGCTTCGATTCCCGCTGATGATGTCCATGCGTCATTAGTGCCAATTAGGAGAAACGAGGGCAGAAAAGCTTTTGGCCTGGGGGCCCGGGCTGGTGGGAGGGTTGCTGGGACAATTGAATTCCCCACCAGACAAATGTGATTACCGGTGCAGCCTGAGCCCACCTCCCCGGGGGCCCGGGACATAAATGGCCAGGTGGGGTGGCCGCGCTCGCCCAGCCATGCAGGTCCCCAGCCCCAGCGTGCGCGAGGCGGCCTCCATGTACGGCACCGCGGTGGCCGTCTTCCTGGTCATCCTCGTGGCTGCGCTGCAGGGCTCGGCCCCCGCCGAGAGCCCCTTCCCCTTCCACATCCCCCTGGACCCCGAGGGGACCCTGGAGCTGTCCTGGAACGTCAGCTATGCGCAGGAGACCGTCTACTTCCAGCTCCTGGTGCGGGAGCTCAAGGCTGGTGTCCTATTCGGGATGTCGGACCGAGGAGAGCTGGAAAATGCTGACCTGGTGGTACTCTGGACTGACAGGGACGGCGCCTACTTCGGGGTGAGTCCTCCCCCACCGCAGCGCCCCCGATCCTGCCCTTCTCTGCACTCGCCCTCCCGAACCTGGCAAAGGAAGTCTCCCTCTCGCCTCTCTGGTCCCCTGTATCTGAGCATCCCTGTGTCCCAAGCTTGGGCGTCTCGGATGCTGACATGAGGTCAAGATGGGAAACAGGTGGCTTCCCTGACTGCCCGGCACGCCCAAGGAGCGCAGCCCAAGACGGGGGACACGCTCACCACATAAAGCACAGCCTCTCCACACCTCCATGTCGCCCTCAGGAGGGAGGCCCCCACGCCCCCACCTGCACAAACAGCGTGCGGAGCTCACACACACCCAAGCGAGGGGCCCGGCCTGCGCCGCCTGGGAGCTGGTGCTTGCACACGTGGGTGACCTGCGCACCCGGCCTGGAAGGAACCATCCACACTGAGGCACACACCTCACTCCACACCCCAAATTCACCCTCAATTCTTGCTGGAAAGGGTGGAGGAGCAGGGAGATTGCCCTTCAGAGGAGAGGGGCTTGCGGGGCCCTGGACAGACTGCAGAGGGTCCCCCCGGGTGGGGAGAGCCCAGCCATCCTGCCCTGAGCACCGCCCCAGCTTCCTCTACCCCCGCCTCCCTGGGGGCCAAACCCGCTCTCTCAGGGACACAAACCCAGGAGGGCTAACACGCTCCTGCAAGTCAGCAGGCACTCGATCTGTGGGCAGAGGGGCTCTTACTTCCTGAAGAGTGGGAATCCGGCCGGACTGGCTAGCCAGGCTCAGGAGGGGCCTCCCAGCCTCATGTGCCCCATCTGCAGAGTGGGTACGATTCTGCCTCTCTACTTTCTCGGGATAAGGGGGTTCACATGAGCTGACACCCTTGGCTGATCTTTCTGGAACCCCAGGGGTGCTCCATCCAACCCCCACCACAACTCTGCAGGCAGGAAGGAGCTTTGCCCATTTTCCGGGGAGGCGGGAGCCTGGGTGAGCCTGACCACCAGCCGGATGGGATGGGGGCCACTGGCTCTGGGCCGCCCCGCCTCCCCCGCACGAGGCAGCTCAGTGGCTCTGGGTCACGGCCCAGGAAGACCGGGGCAGCACGGCTCCAAGCCGGTCCCAGAGGAGCAGCGAGCCCCGGGCCCAGCTTCCCCGGCTGCCAAGAGAGCTGGGGTGACTTTCGCATCCTCCCGCACAGGCAAGATTAATTTGCACAACAAATTCCTATGCAAACAAATGTCAGGCTTGTTTTTCCTCCTCTAGCAATATGTTCAACAAATACATTCTAGATTTCCAGCTGAAGGCTCACAGGCTAAGTTTCTGCTTCTGTTTGAACTGAGTCCTGCAGATCCCCAGCGTCCCCCGGCAGGAGCTTCGTCACGGCGCTTTTCTCCAGGGGGGAGATTTGGCAAAATCTTTCGTGGGTTTCTTTTTTTCCTCAAGGAAATGAAGAAAATGTGCTGCCGCCCTGAATGCAGGGTTTGAAAGCATTCTGAGGCCGAATAGCTCTGGCCCGCGTTGCCCCTCACCTGCTGGTCGGGGCAGGGCCTCCCTCGCAGCCGCCTGGCCCAGGGGCTGTCTTTGGTGCCCTGGCCTGGAGCCCCTGGGTGGCCGGGCCTTAGAGCTGGGTGCCAGGAGGCAGCTGGGGATAGGGGAGGGAAGGGGCTGGCCAGAGCCGCCGCCCTTGAACATCCTGGGGACCGGCAGTGGGTCTGTGTGGTCCGGGGCCTCAGTTTACCTTCTCCAGGCAAAGCTGGGACTCGAGTGAGGTGCGCAGGTGCAGGGCTTCACTCTCTCGGGGCCTTTGAGTATGGGCTGGTGCCCACACCCCACTGCCAGCGTCTCTCTCTCCCCTCATTCTCCACGTCTCCAAGGCTCTGTGTGCTGTCAGGCCGCTGTCCCCCAGACCAAGAGGGATTCTTTGTCTAGGACCCCACGTCCCCAGTCCTGGCACCTCCTGAGTAATACAGGTTCTGGGCCCCACCCAGAGGTCTGGGAACCTGCTTGGCTGACCAGCGCCGGCTGGCATTTGAGGTCACCTGTCAAGGCCAGGCACCCCAGGGCGGGGTGTGTCCAGGGACTGTGCTGTGGGTGACCACCCACCCCCTCGGCCCGGCCGCTTGGGCTCCAAGCCTGACCTTGTCTCTGCAGGATGCCTGGAGTGACCAGAAGGGGCAGGTCCACCTGGACTCCCAGCAGGATTACCAGCTTCTGCGGGCACAGAGGACTCCAGAAGGCCTGTACCTGCTCTTCAAGAGGCCTTTTGGCACCTGTGACCCCAACGACTACCTCATCGAGGTGGGTGGCGGCCCGCTTGCTGTGGGCGGGGTGGAGCCGTCGTAACGTCCGGGGCAGCATCCCGGGCCCCTCACCCGCAGAGAGAGGGGCTCCCAGGGGCAGCCAGGCAGGGACAAGGCAGCTTGGGAGAAGCCAGCTCTGCTCTCAGCCTCTGATGCTTTGAATAAGCAGCTCTTGGCTGACACTTAGCTGACATGTTTCTAGACGTGGGTCTCGCCCCGAAGCCTTCTAATGGAGCCCTGAGTGACCTTGCCCTGGACTCGCTCTCTCCTCTGGGTCCAGCATCTTCAGTGGAATTCTGGAGAAGACTCTCCAGGAGACTTTGGTCCTTCGACCTGGCCCTGGTTGGCCAATGGTCTTTGAGGCTCAGGGCAAGCCCCCGCCTCCACTGGGCCTCAGTTTACCTGCCTGCAAAGGGAGAAAGGGACCTACAAGTAAGGCTCAACCTACTCCGTCCAGGAATTCACGGCCACAGCGGATCCGAGACCCTTAGGGAAAAGCAACCCGGTTTTCTCTTGAAGACAAAATCCACCTAACTTTTCAGTGCACGTTGACACCCATGGTCTTGCGTTATCTTTGCAGCATGACAGTGACACAGGCTGGCCTGGCGCAACGTGAGGAAACCGAGGCCAGACGGGGGAGGACGTGCCTGGGTACCCATGGCGTGGTGGGGACAGAGCTGGGGCCAGGATAAGTCCTGAAACAGACGGGTAGTGTTCTGGGGGCTCCGGAGAGCGCCAGTCCTTCCTGTCTCAGAGCAGGAAGAATCCAGCCTGGGGCAGAGGGGTCGAGAAGAAGGGGTTCATGAGAACATGACGCTTGGGAGGCAAGAGAGTCCTGCACCCCGAGAACTTAGTAGGCTACAGTTTTATAGCCAAAGGAGAAGTGGGGTGGGGAGAAGACCCTCTCTGTCTTTCTTGAGTAGACATCACGCTTCCGTCGTCAGCTCCTCCTCCCGGTCGGGCAGGGGAGTTTCCCTGTCCCTACATGGTCAGGCCAGGTCCACAAAGCACCGCTTTCCTGTGTGCAGAGGGCAGGCCCTAGCTCACTGAGCTCACTGGGCAGGGCTGGGGGCCTCTTGCCACCGCTGTTTTCTTACTTGGGGGGCGCGTCTCTTGCTGCTTCTGTATGGTTTTGTTGCTTGGTTCTGTGGTTAAGCAAATGCTTCTTGAGTAATCATTAACATTCAGGGGTCTCCTGTACTTTTTCCTACTTAGAATCCGCTAATGGGATTAACTATTTAATCACCTGCTTTGTCCCTGTCACTTCCAGAAGGTCACCCGAGTCCTCAACTCTCCTGCTTGCTTACCCATGGAGGAGGCAAGGGCGGGCAGAGCACCCTCTCCCCGAACTTTGCAGGGTGTCTGATGCCCACGTGTGCTCAGCTCAGAGCTTCTAGTCTGGTGCGGGGCAACCTCCCGCCTGGAGCTCTGAGACACCTGTGCAGAGAACAGCCCTATTCCCAGGGACCTGGGGGAGGCAGAGGGACCCGGGGGAGGCAGAGGGACCCGGGGTCCCAGATGAGCCAGCCTCGTTCACAGTGAGCCAGCAATGGTTAGTTGAACGGACACTAAGCGAATGTAGATTGAGGGCATTTAGGAAGACAAAAGGTATTAATGCGTGGGCTCTGGGCATGGGTGGCCTTGGATTTAATCCCAGCCCAGTTCACACAGAGCCTGAAGGTTCCCGTCCTTCACAGAGATGAGAACCAAGCATATCACGGTGGGGAGGGACCCGGCAGCCTCCCGCTCACCAGGAGCCGGGCTTGGGGCTGTGAGTGACGAGGCCCCATCTCGCCTGCAGGACGGCACCGTCCACCTGGTGTATGGATTCCTGGAGGAGCCGCTCCGGTCGCTGGAGGCCATCAATACATCCAGCTTGCGCACGGGGCTGCAGAGGGTGCAGCTGCTGAAGCCCAGCATCCCGCAGCCGGCCCTGCCTGCGGACACGCGCACCATGGAGATCCGCGCCCCCGACGTCCTCATCCCCGGCCAGCAGACCACGTACTGGTGCTACGTGACCGAGCTCCCGGACGGCTTCCCCCGGCACCACATCGTCATGGTACGCGGGCCCCAGCGTGTCCACTCCTGGAGAGCTGTCCGGGGTCCAGCCCCACGCATGCTCTGACCCCCATCACCCTGCTCGCTCCCCCTCCGCGCCCCCCAGGGCTGCTGCAGCCCGGCTTCCAGCCTGGACCAACCGATGTCTTGATTTCTGCATCTTCCCCTGGGATGGGAATGGCTGTCTATCTATCTGTCTGTCAGGCCACACTCCCCCTTGAAATAACAGCTCAGCTCAGGGCTCAGTTGCTCTGAACATGCACCTGGAGACACAAGAATGACAACAGCTGCTGGATTACTCTTTGTCTGGCTCCAGGGGAAGGGAAAGTGGTTTACCCACTCCATCGTCCCAGCACTACACACACAGCCCTACAGATCAGCATCCTTATTCCAGTCGAGGGTGTATGGCCCAGAGAGGCTGTGTGAGCCCCCAACTTACACAGCAGGAAGCGACGGGACAGACTCACAGCTGCACCTGCCCCCTAGGCTCAGGCTCAGCCTTGAGCAATCTCCGTGTCTCCAGCCCCTGCTGCTTTCACGCAAGGACTGCTGACTTCCTGTCTCCCCCAACCAAGAAATGACTTGCCGGGGACCCCTTCCCTCTGCTTCAGCTCTCACCATGACCTTCTGGCAGATCCTGATTGGTTCCCAGGTGGTGGGTTAGCTCCCAAAACCCTGGACTCGAGGCTCCCCAGAAACCACCGGGTGCAGCCCTCCCATTTTACAGATGGGCAAGCAGAGGCCCACTCGGGAGGGGGGCTTCAGTGGGGGTGAGCGTGTGGGGGCGGGGTCTCAGCGGGTGCCCACCCCGCAGTACGAGCCCATCGTCACCGAGGGCAACGAGGCGCTGGTGCACCACATGGAGGTCTTCCAGTGCGCCGCCGAGTTCGAGACCATCCCCCACTTCAGCGGGCCCTGCGACTCCAAGATGAAGCCGCAGCGGCTCAACTTCTGCCGTCACGTGCTGGCCGCCTGGGCCCTGGGCGCCAAGGTGCGTGCCCCTCCCGCGTCTCCCCGGGGCCCCCTCTCCCCACTGCCTCTACGCCGCTGGAGTCCCATGGCTCTTTGGAGCCACAGATGCCTCCTCCAGCCCCTGTTCCTTCCCTCATGGGCATCATTCTCACTCCCCATCAAGTTCCGCTGGATTTGGAGGGGACTGGCTGTGTCCAGGGTCTTCCAGCAGCTTCTTCCAGCAGCTCAGCGGTGGGCTTGGGCGGTGGGCTTGCCTGGGGTTAAGAGCTCTCTGCACCCCCTGACCTCAAGTCTAACAGGAGCACTGTGTGGGCTGGTAACGAGCTGCCCGTCAGTGGGGGAGCGTGGTTCTAACCTGGCTGCCCCACCAACCCTCGCCCCCACCCTTGCAGCTCAGGCTCCGGCACGCGGGTGGGTTTGCCCTGGCCCCCAGGGCCTGCCCTGGCACCTGCCCATCTGTCTTCTGGGCTGAGCCCTCCCTTTGCCCTCCGCAGGCCTTTTACTACCCAGAGGAAGCAGGCCTGGCCTTCGGGGGGCCCGGCTCCTCCAGATTTCTCCGCCTGGAAGTTCACTACCACAACCCACTGGTGATAACAGGTAGGACGTCCGAGCGCGCCGCCCTTCTTACCTGCCCCCGCCTGCCCTCGGGAGCCCGTGGACTCGCTGTGTCCCGAGGGGTAGCCGGGCTGGCAGGGCTCAGCCTGCGTCCTCTCCCCCGAGTCCAGCCTGCCTGTCGCCTGACCCACTGTGGCCTGTGGCCCTCTCAGCCTCCTCTCTGCCCGTCTCCTGTGGCTGCGGTGGGCTCTTAAAGGCGCACACCCACACAGGAGGGGCCCAGCACCTCACCCCTCCCCCTCCACAAACACCAGCTGCTGCCGCCCTGGCACTGCCCCGGGAACCACCTGGGAAAGGCAGCTTGAGGTTTCTTGTGTGCCCATTTTGCAGATGAGGAAATTGAGGCCAGGGTAAGACACAGCTCACCCCTCCCCACAGCATTTCCTTGCTGGCACCTGCAGAGCAGACGGCTAGTATCAGGATGTGCCGACCAACGGGGACACAGACAGTGGAGAGAGGGTGTCAGCTGGAGGGCGTTGCAAACGCCGTATCTCCCGGAAGTCTAACTTCTGTGAGGCTGCTAAAACCCAGAGACGCCCCCTACCCCTGAGCACGAGGGGTGCTCCCATCTTCTTCCATTCCCAGAACAGCATGGGCCGGGACAAGGCACCTGGCTGGATAGCAGAAAGCAGGGCCCTCCGAGCCAACATCATCCCTGACCCAGAACCCAGCCTCCGATGGCTTGACCATGAGGAGGCACAGCCCCAGACTGTCTCCAGGGGCAAGGGGCGTGCCTGGCTCAACAGGGGTGTTTCTGGCCATGGACCTCCCTCCTGCTTCTCTCGATGGAGCAAATGTGTGCCTGGAGTGTGCGTGTGACAACGGGGTTTTGTTTCCACGTGTTCTGAGTCAGGGCAGCAAACAGGTCCTGCTCGCCTGGCTCTCCTCTGAGTGGCCCTCGGCGACGGCACCTGGAAAGGCATCTGGGATTGATTGGAAATGTCTGCCCTGGGTGCTGGAGGGGTGGCTCCCGTCTGCCTCCTGCTGTTGAGTCCATGCTCAGCAGACAGAAACCCACGAGACCCTCCGCATGGGAAGCAGTGTGATCTTGTTCCCCGATCGACCACAGCAGACCTCGGGTCCAGGAAGGTGCAAAGGCTTCTCAGGAGGGAGACGCAAGCAGGGGGCCAGGAGGTATGAAAGGAGGAGTCTCGGTGGCCCGGGCGGCATGGTGGCGGCCTTGGAGGACGAGGAGCCTTTTCATGAGGGAAGCCGACACGTGCTGTGTTCCAGATGGAGGGACAGGCTGTGCCTAGACATGGAGGTGGGCAAGGCCAGCATGCTCCAGAAAACACAGGTGGTCCGGCCTGGCTGTAGCGTAGGGGCTGGGAAAGCGAGGTGGGGGCCAGAGAGCAGGACGGCTGGGCCGCTCTGCACCCGAAGGTGGGCACAGGGTCAGTCTTTAGGAGGGTGATGCCAGCTGATACTACCCCAGAAAGTGAGAGGGTTTTCCTCCCCGTTTCACCGGCGTCTTCCGCCATATATAGCCACACAGGCTTCTTCTCACTCACTTTTTTTTAAATGACACTTTTCATTTGTGTAATGAAGGGCAGAAACGGTCTGATAAGAACCTGAGCTCCAGGCTGGGCCCAGCCCGTCTCTCCCTGGTGGTGTGACCAGGCGTGGGGCACCCTCCCCCTGCCCGTGCTCACTCACTCGCTCAGCCGCTCTGGGGCTGTGAAGGCTCGGGACACAGCACTCCCAACAGGGTGCAGGCTCCGGGGGTGAGCTTGACCGGTAGCCGCCAGCGATTTCTTCCCGGCCGCATAATTAATACCTTCTGCCACCGCTAGAATTATCTGCCGCACGCACAGAGAGGACCATAAGTCAGCTTGGGCCTTAGCGTGGTATGGGATTTATGGCTCATTTAAAACCTGAAAGCAAATGGATTTTCGAAAACTCCTTAAGCATCAAGGAAGTCTGTCTCTTCCTGATTATCTGCTTGTATTTATGGATCCTTTGCCAAATATAAGGACGCTCCTGTCGCTTCGCAAAATCTGGAGATGGGTCTCTTTTCTATAAATATCAAAATTCCACAATTATTTCATTATTTAATCCCTGTCTGAATTTTAACCAATTGCATCTCCCTTTTTATTATTATCCTCTGATGTAATCAGCCCAGAGACACAGAGGCTGAGTTTGGACACTGCGGTGGTGGTGGTGGGGGGGGTGGCTGGTGCAAGGGGGCGGGAGGCAGAGGCGATGTTCTTGGTTCCACCTCAGAGCAGCTGAGCAGGGAGACAGCCCGGCCCCAAAGGCGCCGTGGGCTGCATTCCAGCTCGGCTACTTCCCAGCCCTGCAGTTCTTGAGCAGGGACTTTAGCTCAGGCTCTGTGCCTCAGTTTCCCCATCTATAACGTGGGACGATGATTCTTTGGTTCCACGGGCTCTCTGCCCGGCTCCCAGCTCTCCTGCGTATCCTGAGGGGGTGAGCCGTGTCCAGCTCCACTCCTCCCCCGTGGGATCAGACCTGAACTGCTCAGGGCCTCGCTGAGCAACTCCAGGCAGGGAGAGGGCAGGAAGGGGCCGCTAGAGGCCTGTGGGTGCCAGCATCCCCGGACCTCCGGCCATCAGCTTCACATGACCACTGGGAGGCTGCCCAGGAAGTTTTTGGACTCGCCAATTAGCTGATGGCAAGAAGAGCCGGCAGGTGTGGCTGGACTGTGATGGGCAGAAGCGATGATTCTTCTTTGGATGAGGCCTTTGACTTTGAGTCCAGAGAGGGACAGCAACTTGCCGGAGATCACACAGCACACTTGAGCAAACGGAGCCCAGGACGGTGTGTGAGCCGGGGGAGCTCCAGACCTCGCCCCAGGAGCCCAGGACGGTGTGAGAGCCGGGGGAGCTCCAGACCTCGCCCCAGGAGCCCACCCTCCTTCTCAGGTTTCTCCTGGGACGTCTTCCCAGGAGATGCAAGCCCTGGGTCAACCCTGCAGGACAGGAATCAACAAGGGAGCCCCAGAAGGACGTGCCTTAAATACTTCCTGCTGACCTCACCATGCAAACCCGCGCTCACCTGCTCAGGGGCAGAGGCTCCTCTGTGAGACCGGCCGTGCCCTCCTCTCCGCCCAAACTGAGCGGTTCGCGCTGCGGGTGGATTCCAGCTCAGGGCCCTGTGAACTCACAGGAAGAGCATCAAGGCGCCTGCCCAGCCCTCTGAGGGACTGGCCAGCTTCCCAACCCACGGCAGGCATCTCGCCCTGCCCGGCTCAAGAGCACCGTTCTGGGCTTTCGTTGCTGCCTTAGTTAAGTCTTCCCGGAGCACTTGCCTCGTTTTCGCAGAAACAATAGCTCTTTCTCTCCCTATGGGAACCGCGCGGGGTGCGTGAATTTGTCTTCCGGTAACCATGGCGTCTGCCTGGACTAAACGGGTGTGGGGACAAAGGCAGGGAGCAGCAGGCATGGGTGCCCAGCGCCTCCTGGCTGAGGGCGGCTGGGGGTCATGTGCGGGGCTGGGGGCCAGGGCCTCCGCTCACCTCCGTCCCTCCTCCCCCCAGGCCGGCGCGACTCCTCGGGCATCCGCCTGTACTACACGGCTGCGCTGCGGCGCTTCGACGCGGGCATCATGGAGCTGGGCCTGGCGTACACGCCCGTGATGGCCATCCCCCCGCAGGAGACGGCCTTCGTCCTCACCGGCTACTGCACGGACAAGTGCACCCAGCTGGTGAGTGGCCGGACCCGGGGCGGGGCCTGGCACTTCTCCTGCTGAGGCCCGAGGGTGGGCACCAAGGGCAGCAGCTGTGACCTCGCTCCCCCCACCCTGCAGCTTCTGCAGCCTCCCCAGCCCCCTGACCCCAAGGAGCCTGCCTGCGGCTGCGTGTTCTGCATCACCCTCTCCAGCAATAACTGTGGGCCCCCATTTGGTGGTGCGGCTGGTGGTAAAGAACCCGCTGGCCACTGCAGGAAACGTAAGAGACTCGGGTTCAATCCCTGGATCAGGAAGATCCCCTGGAGGAAGGCATGGCAACCCACTCCAGTACTTTGCCTGGAGAATCCCATGGACAGAGGAGCCCGGCAGGCTACAGTCCAAAGGGTCACAATGAGTCGGACACGACTGAAGCAACTGAGCATGCACGCATTCAGTCCACACCCCAGCCAGCATTGAAAATACGAGTTCAGCCACGAGTGGGCAGGCACGCGTTCACCGCGGAAAAACGCAGCTGACCCCCAAGGCCCCCTCAGCGCAGCGTCCTCTCCTCTGCCCTGGCTGCCAGTTCTGGGATCTTTTGTTTCCTTCTAGATGTTTTCCCTGCTTGTTGCTACAAGCCCGTTCACTTGCGTGCTTCAAAACAAATTGAATAGTTCGTCCGTGACTTGCCCTTTAACCGACGCGCAGCACGGATGAAGTGGGAACTTCATCACCTGAGACCAGCCAGGCGTCCAGGGCAGAGCATACGAGGGAGCACTGGTCCCCGGGGCTGCGAGGGGCAGGTGGGCACAGGTAACATCAGTCTCCTGAGCAGATGGAGGGCCTGAGCTTCCGGAGGAGTGAAAGGGGCTCCCCAGATTCTGGGTCCTCCATGCCCCTTGCCTCCCCCAGTTCTGGCCAGGGCTGACCTGTCCTCTCATCACCAGCATCCAGGCTGCCTTAACTTCCCACTGATGGGAAGAAACCCTCCAGGGAATTTATGTGCACTCAGGAAACTTGTGCCAGGTGGATTCTGGAGGTGCAGCTGCCACGCACGGGGATGTGAGCTTTCACTGGGATGACTCTGGTAAAACGGCCCCCAGAAAGCCCACTCGGAGCTTACCTCCCCCACAGTACTGGGGTGTGCCCAGCGCCCCAGACTTACCCACCCACTGTGTTAGTGTCTTAGCGTGTCAATCATTGGGGAGAAAAACATCCCTGCTGTTCCATTTGAATTCCCCTATTTATAGAAGTAGGCTTCCCTGGTAGCTCAGCTGGTAAAGAATCCGCCTGCAATGCAGGAGACCCTGGTTTGATTTCTGGGTCAAGAAGTTTCCCTGGAGAAGGGATAGGCTACCCACTCCAGTATTCTTGGGCTTCCCTGGTGGCTCAGACGGTAAAGAATCTGCCTGCAATGCGGGAGACCTGGGTTGGGTCCCTGAGTTGGGAAGATACCCTGGAGGAGGGAAAGGCCACCCACTACAGTATTCTTGCCTGGAGAATCCCATGGACAGAGGAGCCTGGCGGGCAACAGTCCCTGGGGTGGCAAAGAGTCAGACACGACTGAGCGACTGACCTCAGGACACATTTATAGATGCTGAGGACCTTGGCACCGACCTCTAGGCCATTCGCCCTCCTTTTCTGTGAATACCTGCTCGTAGCTTCGTCCAGTGTTTCCGGTGGGCTGTCTGTCTTACTCTGGTGGTTTCTATTTGGCGGATGTTACTTCTCAGTCCGTTATGAATGCTGTGCACACCCTCTCCCGCATGGCCCCTTCACTGTCACAGAGCCGGGTGAGGGTTTGCATATCCACCCAACAGATGAGGAGCCTGGGGCCCGCGGGGGCCACCATGCCTGCCGTGCAGAGCGAGAAGTCAGGCGCAGCCCGCTCTGCGGTGAGGTTTAGAGTGGATTTGTCTTCCCATGAGTGGATCCCCTGGGATTTGTCCTTTGGCGGGGGCTCCTCGAAGCCTTAGGCAAGCAAAGTGCCCTTGAGACAGAGCTGGTGGTCGTGTTGACCCTCTGACCTTGAGCACACTTCTCGCCAGCCTGGAAACGAGGGCCTGCCTGCCTCCTCTCCGCAGAGTTTCTAAGTACTTTACAGCAAAAACAAAAAGAGCTCAGTGTTCTTGTTCCCCTTCCAATAGTACGTTCTTTGGGAAAATCGCATTTCTGTGGACGCTTGTGGAAGGGCTTCTGGAAGAGTGGGGGTCTCGTCTCTGTTGGCAGACCCCCGAGGGGAACAGCTTCCGCAGTCGGAAGTCTGTCCTGGTCTAGACATCCCAGCCGAAGACAAGCCCAGAAGAAGCACCGTGTTTTCGACCATAGGCCCCAAGACGGCAATCCCCCTGCACCTGTCACACATCTGGACTCTGGGGACCAAGGGGAGAGACCCGTGTCCCACCCATCGGCAGGGGCTCCCAGTTGTCACACATGTGGCCATAAGGTCGCCCAGCCCTCCATCACTGCAAGGGGGCCAGAGGGTGCCCCTAATGACCAAGGGCAGGGGTGGTGGCTGGCGGAGAGCAAGCTGGAGGCACGGAGGGGGAGTCGGGTGACTCGCAGAGGTGCAGCAACCTGTGGTCACTCGGTGACAGAGCTGCCGACCGTGTGGACGGCACGGCGGTGCAAGGTCAGGGAGATGACATGTGGTGGAGAAATCACTTGACGAATGTAATCGTTTTAGGATGATTTCCATCTAAACCGCATGAGCGTCACGTCGGGGGAACGTCTGGGATGTCATCTTCTGCCCTGGGGGTGATGTGAGGGCTGGCCCGTCTCCCCGGCGCTTCCCGGCCACGGCTGGGACGGCCAGCGCCTCGCCCGACTGGGGAGGAGGAAGGGCCAGGGCCACCCAGGCACAAGGCCGCCCGTGGGCTGGAGGCTGCGGCGGCTGCGTGCCAGGCCCTGACCCCGCCCCGTCCCGCAGGCCCTGCCCGCCTCAGGGATTCACATCTTCGCCTCTCAGCTCCACACGCACCTGACCGGCCGGAAGGTGGTCACAGTGCTGGCCAGGGACGGCCGGGAGACAGAGATCGTGAACAGGGACAACCACTACAGCCCACACTTCCAGGTGGGGACGCCCACCCCACCCGCCCCCGCCCCGCCAGGCCCGCCAGGGCGCGGCCAGGGCCCCGTTTGACCTTCTCTTCCCAACACCACCCCCCATCCCACGCTCACTTTGTAGTTCTAATGGCCTCCTGGCCGGAGGCCTCACTTAGCCATTCTGGCATCCCCCAGGTCGTGGGGTGGCAGGGTGGGGCACTGGGTCTGCAGGACTCTGAAGTCTCGCCTCGTCCTTGCCCCTCCCCGCCCTCTGCTCTGCCCACCCCAGGAGATCCGCATGTTGAAGAAGGTCGTGTCTGTCTACCCGGTGAGTGCCTGGTTCAGGGCAGGAGACCGAGGTGGGGGGAGGGCAGGAAGGATGGGGAGGGCAGAGGCCGTGGAAGGCCTTCCAAAACCAGTTCTGAGACTCCCCGGGGTTGCACAGGGGGCCCTTGGAGGGGCCAGGACCAGAGGGCACTTGGGGTCACAGGCCTCCTCCTGCCTGATCAGAGGACCACAGACCCAAGAGCTTCAGGGAGAGATGAGGGCCTGGGGCTCGCCAGTGGGTCGCTGACCATGCAGCAGGGCACTCTTGGGCAGGGTGGGGGCTGGCCCAAACGCAGGCTGTGACACCCGACCAGCCCCACGCAGCCACCAGCTGGCCTGTGGCCCAAGTAAGAAGCGGCCAGAGAAGTCGACTGGTCATCACTCCCTGGGGACACTCCAGGGTAGTCCTCAAGTGTGGGGACCCCGGGGGCCACTGTTGAGTTCCTCCGGGTGGACCGACCACTGTGGTCACTCGTGGGTCCAGCCCAGGGCACCTGGACCCAAGGCGGGCAGGTGCTGAGGGCGTCTGTCGCCTCGGCCCTCCAGGGAGACGTGCTCATCACCTCTTGCACATACAACACGGAAGACAGGAGGCTGGCCACCGTGGTAAGTCACCCCAATGTCCCGCCCCTGCCGCAGAGCTCAGGCACCAGTCTGAGCTCTGCTGGAGCGCAGGGCGGGGGTGCCCCTCGCTCACTCATCCAGTAAAGCAGCAGCTCTCACGCTGTGGGCCCTGGGCCAGCATCAGCATCCCCTCTTCAGTTCAGTTCAGTCGTGTCCGACTCTTTGCGACCCCATGGACTGCAGCATGCCGGGCCTCCCTGTCCATTACCAACTCCCGGAGCTTACTCAAACTCATGTCCATCGAGCCGGTGATGCCATCCAACCATCTCATCCTCTGTTGTCCCCTTCTCCTCCTCCTGCCCTCAAACATCCCCTGGGTACCCAATAAACACATAAACTCATCAGTTCCTCCCCAGGCTGGGTGGTGACTCCCGGCGATGTCTGCTTTAATGAGCTACCCGGGTTATTTTGATGGCTGCCCTAGTCGGAGAGCCAAGGCCACAGACATGTGTCAGCACCGGAGCCCACGCTGGGGTGAGGCTGGGGGCGTGAGGGGGCTCCCTGCCTCCTGCGACCGGCAAAGATGGGATAAAGCCGAGGATGCGGAGGAGGCGTCGCTCCCTGAGCTGCACATGCCGGCTGACTGCTGTGCTGTCTGTCTCTCTGGCAAAGGCTGAGGACCCCAGGAGGGCAGGGCCTCTGCCCACTCAGAACACGATCTGGCCTCGTGTGATGAGTGGGTGCACGCGTGCGTGTGTGGAAGCACTGAACACCCAGAGAGGCTGAACGGCAGCGTCTGGGGTGACGCTGGCGCGCCAGTGCTGACGGGGTCGTCTCCACCCTGCAGGGGGGCTTCGGGATCCTGGAGGAGATGTGCGTCAACTATGTGCACTACTACCCCCAGACGCAGCTGGAGCTCTGCAAGAGCGCCGTGGACCCTGGCTTCCTGCACAAGTACTTCCGCCTCGTGAACAGGTGATGGCTCCACGGGGCGTGCCCGCTGTGCCTTCCATCCTGGGCACGGCAGGGCAACCCCGGCCCCGAACACTCCCCCCAACCCCAAACCCTCCAGGCCCTGGGCGAAAGCAGGGCGCCCAGGAGCAAGGTGAGCAGGAACCTGGCGATCAGGCCCCCACCCACCTTCAGGCACCGGTGGCAGGCATCCCCAGGCGACCCCCATTCTTGCTTCCTATCGAGTCTGGACTTGGCCCGAGAAGCCCCTCCACCCAGCCCTGGAGCAGCCATTCCCACCTGAGCCAAGATGGCACAAGAGATGAAGCCTATTCGTCGTCAGGGCGGGAGGCAGGGCCAGGGCAGTGTGCTAGAAGGGCCGCTCTGGGGACCCCACCCCTCTTCAGGGAGGCATCACGGGTGCCTTGTTGGACTCCCCTCCGCTCCCCCAGACCCCACTCTGGACGGCTCCTTCTCTCACCAGGTTCAACAGCGAGGAAGTCTGCACCTGCCCCCAGGCGTCTGTCCCTGAGCAGTTTGCCTCCGTGCCCTGGAACTCCTTCAACCGCGAGGTGCTCAAGGCCCTGTACGGCTTCGCACCCATCTCCATGCACTGCAACAGGTCCTCGGCCGTCCGCTTCCAGGTGTGCCGCCGTGCGCACGTGTGCGTGTGTGCACGTGCGTGTGTGTGGCTTGTGAGCTTCCAGGTGTGCCGCTGTGTGCGTGCATGCGCGTGCGTGTGCGTGTGCATGTGTGTGGTTTGTCCACTTCTAGGTGTGGCTGCCCGTGTGTGTGTGTCTGGGGGGGCATCCATTTCCAGGTGTGCCTGCTGTGTGCATGTGTGCATGTGTGTGCACGTGTGCGTGCGTGTGTGGCCTCCCATGTGTGTGTCCGTGCGTGCGTGTGTGCATGTGTGTGCTGCATGTGTGTGTGCGTGCGTGCGTGTGCGTGCGTGTGCACACGTGCATGTGTGTGTGTGGTTTGTCCGCTTCCAGGTGTGCTGCCGTGTGCGTGCGTGCGTACACGTGTGTGTGTGCGTGCGTGCGTGTGCGCACGTGCGTGTGCGCGCGTGTGTGCGTGCGTGCGTGTGTGTGGTTTGTCCACTTCTAGGTGTGGCTGCCCGTGTGTGTGTGTCTGGGGGGGCAACCATTTCCAGGTGTGCCTGCTGTGTGCGTGTGTGCATGTGTGTGCACGTGTGCATGCGTGTGTGGCCTCCCATGTATGTGTGTGTCCGTGCGTGCGTGTGTGCATGTGTGTGTGCTGCATGCATGTGTGCGTGCGTGCATGTGTGTGCGTGTGCACGCGTGCATGTGTGTGTGTGGTTTGTCCACTTCCAGGTGTGGCTGCCTGTGTGTGTGTGTGTGTGCGCGCGCATGTGCGTGTGGTTTGTCCGCTTCCAGGTGTGCTGCCGTGTGCGTGCATACACGTGTGTGTGTGTGCGTGCGCGCGTGTGCGTACGTGCATATGCGTGGGTGTGCGCGCGCGTGTGTGGTTTGTCTGCTGCCAGGTGTGGCTGCCCATGTTGGGGGGAGGGTGCATCGGCTGGGGCCGGCTGGCTGCCCTTGGCCACACAGTCGCCCCTTCCGGACACCCAGCAGCAAGTTCTGCCCACCGCTGTGCCCCAGAACCCCTAGAGGACCCCAGTGGGTGACAGGGCTCCTCCCCCAAGGAGCTGGCAAGAAGCACTCACACAAAACAAAGACCAGGTGGTGAGAGACAGCCCAGACAGACAGCCGACCACCTACGGAGGGTGCTAACCACTGCCCCTGAAGGTGCCGCCCTCTCTGGCACGCCGGCACATCACGGGACTAACCTCAGTGGTGTGAGTGGGGCATCCGCAGCCTCCCCCGGAGCCTAACAACACAGCGCTCAGGGGGTGGGGGTGGTGAGAAGTCAGGGTCTGAGGCTGCAGGCTGGGTTCCCTCCTCATTCGGGACCCACCGGGATCCAAAGGCATCTCGCTCAGCCCCTGCGAGCTCCTGGCAGGGCCCAGGGCCTGGGCTGGGGCTGAGTTAGGTGGAGAAGGCCCCGCAGCCTGCAACTCTGTGAGGCAGCTTTCCTGGAAGCACTGGGAGCTGGACTAATCGCTAATTGAACATTCCCAGCCCCAAGGTGAGGGCCAACACTGGATCCTCAAAGAGCAGTTTGGGGCTGACGTCTGACGTGGTTAAGTGCGGCGTTTGACGCAGCCGTGTGTACGAGTCGGGGGGTGGGGAGAGCGGCTGAACACTCAGGCTGCACCCAGGCCTTCTGACCGCTTCCCTGAAGGAAGTGAGGGGTGGCCGAGCAGGCAGATGGGGTCGGCCCCGTCTCCCAGGTGAGGACCCCCACGTAGCAGTGGGCGGTTTGCTTTGGTTTGGGAGAAGGTGAGTTTAAGGGCAGGAACCCACAGGGTCACTGGGAGAAGTGCTGGGGGAGGTGGCCCCCACTTCGCCCCTCCAGCCTCCATTTACCTCCTCGTCCCTTCCTTGCAGGGCGAGTGGAATCGGCAGCCCCTGCCTGAGATCGTGTCCAGGTTGGAAGAGCCCACCCCTCACTGCCCAGCCAGCCAGGCTCAGAGCCCCGCCGGCCCCACCGTGCTGAACATCGATGGGGGCAAAGGCTGAATGTGGGCAGTCTCCTCGCTCCCCTCACCATGCTGTCCCTGCGGGCTCACAGCAGCCCTGTGCACCCCCTACTCTGTGAAGACCCCCATGGAACAGCCCAGCACGGAGGGCTGGACCAAGCCACCACCTGAGACCAGGGTCCGGTCCAGCTTTCTCCCCCAGGGACCCCCTGCATGGCTGAGAGGGTCCCGTGACAACTTTTGCTGACCCACCGAGGCCCAGGTGGACCAGGACCCTTGCACACCCTTTGACACAGCATAAGGGCAACCCCTTTTGGAAGTCTAGAGTCCAGAGCCCCGAGAGCCCTGCCATCTCGCTGGGGCTGGGGGGTGCCCGTCTCCTGGGACACGAGCCACGACCGGACGCGGGCCAGACTCCCGGAGCTGTCCCGGCCCCGCGTCCCCAGCCCCCACGGAGGGTGATCGGTGTTGCGTGTGACGGGTGCAAGTGCTGTTGTACTTAAACGTGTCCCTGCAGACCAGCTCGTGTGTCGCAGTGGGCGTCTTCTCTGCCGATGGGGGCAGGACAAACCACTTAGCTAGTTAGAGACTCGCCTGGGAAATTGCTCCATTGGAGGGTAAACAGATATTTTCGCCTACCTAAAGGGAAAGCCTAAGAACAGCTCTCACCACCACCAAAAGGATGAGATGGCAAGGATCCAGGCCAGGATCTGGATACCAGCT
Organism: Bos indicus x Bos taurus; assembly: GCF_003369695.1. Taxonomy (NCBI): domain Eukaryota; kingdom Metazoa; phylum Chordata; class Mammalia; order Artiodactyla; family Bovidae; genus Bos; species Bos indicus x Bos taurus. The sequence goes on from NC_040086.1 coordinate 103,626,116, forward strand.
CCCTGGGAGATGGGGTCAATGGCCCAGGTCACTTCTCTCTGCGGTGGGACAGGTGGCTGACAGAGCAAGCAAGCCCTGGAACCAGACCTGCACTAGAAGGCCAGCCCCACCTCCCCGACCCTCGGTCTTCTCATCTGTGAGACGGGGCCAGCGTCGTGCAAGTTACTGAGACGATAAGGCTCACGCCTGGGGCCAGCACCCGGTGGCAGCTAGAGCAGGGTGGCGCTGCCTGGCCAGGCCTGCCTCCTGGGTCGTTTCCACCTTCCCTCCCTCTTAGCCGGCGCTCGTTTCAGGCCAAGTTCAGCTCTTTGATAGTTGCTGCCGAGAGAGACAGATTCAGCTCTGTTCAGCCAGTTCAGCAAAACGCTGTGCAGCTTCTAGGAGAGGGTGGGTGATGGATGGGCCTCTGGGCCCCCCTTACACCCCAACAGCCATCCGCTAAATGCCACTTCTCCTCCTGCCAGCACTTCATTACAGGCCAGGCGCTGCGCACCACGTCTTGTAAATCACACTGCCCCTGCCATAAGTCAGGCCGTGACGGCTGTGAGCTGCCAGGCCTGACGGAGGCTGCAGAGCGGCCAGCCCTCCGTCATCTTTAGAGCCTCGGGGGGCAGCGGGGCGAGAGGCCCTCCCTGCAGGGCCCCGGCCTCAGGAGGGCAGCTGCGTCTCACCTAGCCGCTGGCCTTGACCGTCTGGTCCAGGAAGTCCCCTCCCTCTGAGGGGTCCCGTCAGCCCGGAGCTCTGGGGGAGGGCTTGGAGGTGACCCCCGGCCTCACCCCCACCCAGCCCGTCTATCGCTTTGTTCCCCAGACCCTGGGAGGCACCAGCGGCGCCCGCCCCAGCCTCACCCAGGGGCGAGCCCAGGTCCGCAGGAGAGAAAGTCGCCCCCCGCCCCCAGGGTCCCTGGGGGATTAGTGGCAACCAGGAATCGCTCCCAGTTCCAGAACCTTCTGCCGCCCCCACTGACACGCCCTCCCCTGCACTCACTGTTGCCCTCGGGCTGGTCGCTCTTTTCCTTGGGGGCGGTGTGTGGTTTGCTCCACGCACAGGCCCCTGCCGCCCCCTGCCCCGCCCGGAGCATCCCACCCGGGTCATCTGTAAGAACATGCACCCTGGTTCTGCATTAACTCGGCCACGAGCCCAGGACACTCTGTCTTTCCTCCCACTGACAGACGGGGGAACTCAGACACCTAAAGCCAGGTGCCAGGGTCACCCAGCGTGCGTGGGGGGTCCTGGAGGTGACCCTGGGCCTGTGTGATGGCAGAACCCAAGCTCCCAGCCTCCAGCCTCCCCTGAGGACCCAGGCGGCACACCCTGCACCTCATGGGGACCGAGCTAAGCCAGCCAGGGAAATGTCTGCGGCCAGGGCTGGGCGCCCCTCAGCCAGGCCCCCCACGCACCGTCAAGCTCGCCCACCTTCTGCAGGACAGGAGCGATATGGGCCCAGGGGCCAGGGGTCCCGTTATGCCCTCTGCTGAGTGGCTCTGGCCAACCTACTCTCCTTCCCTGGGCCTTCCTCTCCCCGTCCGCCCACGGAGAAGGCTCCCTGGGCTCCTGGGGGCGAGGGCTGCTAGGGTGCCAGGCCTGGAGAGCCAGGCTGAGCTGTGCCCGTGCAGGCTCTGTGTGGAGACAGCCTGGGAGGTGGGGGTGCCTGGCCTGAGCCGGCCCCAGGATGCCCCGGGGCCACACTGCCCACTGGCCATTAGGCTCATGTGGCTGTTGAAGCGTAATCGTAAATAAATTAAAGTGATGTAAAATAAGGCATCTGGGTTCTCGGTCACAGCAGCCACATTTCAAACGCTCCACGGCCACATGTGGCCAGGGCTCCGGTATGCATTGCTGGGATATCGGCCCGTCCACCAGCATGGAAAGTCCCATCGGGCTGCTCCGCACCAGGGTCAGGCCCCAGACTGATGGGGCGGGAGCCGCCTGCACCCCCTCCCAGCTCCCTCCCAGTGGGCCCGGCGGCCCTGATCTGGCTGTCACTGGGCAGGGCAACTGGACCGGCAGGGCTGTGGGCTTGTCCACGGAGGCACGTAGGGCAGGACCAGTCTCCCAGGCCAAGGGAGGTCCTTCCGGCCCCGGGTACGAGCACGAGAAATGCCCAACAGGCCTCCCAAAGCCTGGGGAGGGCCAGGCTCAGGACCCAAACCATCACAGGCTCTCTCAGTCCCTGCCCCCCACCCGCCCCAACCCTGTGATGCTGAAGGTGAAACAGTCCAGGCTTCCTGGGGGCTCCTGCTGCTCTGGGCTCCGCTACAGAGGAAAACAAAGCTTCTCGTTACTGCAAAGAAGCCCCGTTCCGTTCCCCTCTGGCTCTTCCAAAATGTGCTGAAACCCGCCAACGGTCTCCCTGGGACACGCACGGTTCTATTTTCTCCCGGCTTTCCAGTATTCCCCCTCCCCCACGCCCACCCAGCCTCACGCGTACATTCCACATTTCCCTGCTTTCTCAGGAGGTTCTTGGATGGAAGGCAGCCCGCCAGGTCCCGTGAATCCCTGGCCAGAGACTATGGTGTTTGTGGCAGACTCCTAATGGGGGGACTTTGGGAGCCTTCAGTGGAAGACGCTAGACCCGATCCTGGGGAGCCCTGCCCCGTTCTGACGTCACAGCTCAGGAGGCCTTTGTGTGGGGACCCTCACCCTCCATCCCCTCCCAGTCGGGGACGAAGGCTTTGCCCTGGCCTTCCATCCTGTCCCTTCTTCCTCTGGAGGCGAGAGGGCCCGACTGCTGGGAGAGGCCTGGGGGGCTCACGGGGCTGGAGGGGGAGCCCAGCGGGGGAGCCAAGGGGCAGCACCCACAGCTCCAGGTCCCGTGTGCAGGGGGCTAGTGTATTGGCAGCAGGCTCCTTGGGCTATGAGGAGGGACGAAGGATAAAGCTGAGGGGGAGCAAAGGTGGGACCCAGCACCAGCCCACGCTGGGCGTTCTGAGGCCGCTCAGGATTGCCACGCGCCCCTGAGCTCTGGGAGCAGCGAGAAGGCCGCCTGGAAGACCATCCAGCGCCCCTGGAGGAAAGTGGACAGGCCCCTGCCTACCTGACTCTCCTGCTGGCCCCTGTCCAGCAGCCTGAGCAGGCTGTTAGGGACCATGCAGGTCCCAGGTCCCTGCACCCAGCAAGGACGTTTGCACCGGTCTGCCGGCACCTGGCCTCTGGTCTCTGCATGGCTGCAAGGATGAGGTGCCAGCTTGCTCAATTCCTAAATGCCTCACACTCACGGGGCTGGCACGGGACCCACTGCCCTCCAGCTGTTAGGAGTGGTGGCAACAGCATTTGGCAAAGGAGAGGCTCTAGGGTCAGACTTGCATGCACCCAGCCCCAGGGCCGCGCTCAGGGGTGCCCCACTGGCCACACTGCCTGCTCCTCCCCACGGCCCACCAGATGCCCCACTGCCTCCTGCTCGAGCAGCCAGGCGAGGACCCTGGGAGGAGCGAGCGTCTTGTTCGGGTCCCAGGGCTTCTGCTGGGCAGGCCCTCTCCAAGCTCACGCTGCACGACCCCAGGCCAGACGGCTCAGCGCTCTCCTGTCCATCAGGGACGTGGGTAGGATGTGCTGGCCACCCTAGGCAAGCACTTTGTTCCGTGGCGTGGGGGTGAGCTGAACACTCGGGCCTGTTTGGGCTGGATGGCACCTCTGTGGGGTCCGGGAGGGTCCTCAGCAGGCAGAAGCTCCACCGGGGTGTCCCCAGACTGAGGCAGAGCAGCGAAGCACCCTGCCTGCTGCCCCAAACCCCTTTGCAGACGGGGTGGAGGAAGCCCAGCCAGGCTGACACTGCCCGAGGCACACGGTGGGTCACGCCCACCCCAGGCCCTTTGCACGTGACGGGCTCGCTGTCCACGTCACTCAAGTCTGGCCCTAGAGCTTCTCCTTTGCCAAATGCCATTGCTACCACTCCTAACAGCTGGAGGGCAATGGGTCCCAGGCCAGCCCCATGAGTGTGAGGCATCTAGGAACTGAGCAAGCTGGCACCTCATCCTTGGCAGCCATGCAGAGACCAGAGGCCAGGTGCTGGCAGACCATCCCTGCTGGGTGCAGGGACCTGGGACCTACATGGTCCCTAACAGCCTGCTCAGGCTGCTGGACAGGGGCCAGCAGGAGAGTTGGGTAGGCGGGGGTCTGTCCACTTTCCTCCAGAGGGCACGTCGCTGCCCTGGTCCCTGCAAGAGGCTCAGAGCTCCTGGGATGGCTGGCCGCATGCGGGCTGAGTCTGAGGGTCGGTGGGCGGTGGGGGGGGCCCTTCTCCTGTGTCCTGCTAACAGCCACGCTCAGCCCAGCCTGTGCAGAGCTCCAGGTGGTGCTCAGAGCCACGGTGCTCATTCTGCCCAGAAAAACCTTCCAAAATTAAGGCAGCAGAGTGCTTCCGGATTAGGGTGAGGAAGGGCTGGCCTGAGGTCACCAGCTCCGAGGGGAGAGGGCGATACGGTCCAGCCCGAAGCGATGGGGAAGCTTGCTGGGGCTCAGACCTTCCCAAGCGGCTCTTTGGGGTGAGGTGGGTAAGTTGGGGGGGTGCGGCCCATGACCACCTCTCTCACGTCAGTGGCCAGTACCGTTTCCAGAGGAGCCCAGGGTTATTTCTCCCCAGCAGAGGGACAAACACAGGCAGGGAAGGGAGTATGAACACTTCTGTTCCCGCGCTCAGCACCCTGAGAGAGGAGTCGAGGTGGAACCTGGGCAGGACCGCCCCTTGGCTCGAGCCGCCCCCAAGGACGGCTGTGGAATGAACGCTGCACAGGCCCCGTCCGGGGTTCCGGGGCCAAACCACAGGGTCCGGGAAGCAGGCCTGCTCCCCGCCGCCTTCTGGCTCCACAGAGTCCTCTCGGGGTCCCCCAGGCCCACCTATGGGCAAGGGCTGCAGGCGCTACTCTGCCTGAGGCTTGAGAAAGACAGGCCCCTGGCCCCCAGGCTGCAGTCTGACGAGGGGACCAGCTCTCTCCCCAAAGGTCACCTGAAGCACAGACGTCTTCCCGTGGCCTTGACTTTATTAGCCTGAGCCGTTTCAACCCAGTCCACAGAGGGCGCTGAGTGGGATGGCGCCTCTGAAACCAACCCCAGGCCCACCAGGACTTTCTGCACCCAGTCACCGCACGCCTTCTTGCCCGCGTCCCCTCGAGCCCCGTCCCCCGGGGGTTGCCTGGGTGCTGGGGCCAGGTGCCGGTCCCCGCAGGGAGGATGGGCAGTTCTGAAGGCCCTGGGATGGGGACAGCGGGGTCACCTCATCCCAGGCCCAGGGAGAGTGCCACCCCTGGGGACTGGAAGGGGGGGGATGAGGCCTAGAGCTGAGTCAGACAGCAAGGACAGAGGCCCCCCGGGCAGGGGGTCCTGACAGGTCCTCACCCGGCAGCACCCCTTCGTCTCTGACATGGTGAGCGAGGGGCCCGGGGGAAACCAGGGCAGGAGAGGGAGCTTCTGCACCTTGTGTGTGGGGGGCCCAGCTGAGACCCTCCCAGCCCTGCTCCTGGAGCCAATTTCAGGGCTGGGAACTCTCTGGGGGCTTCCCCGTGTGAAGACAAGCGGCGCTCGCTTTCTGGATCCACCCCTCCTTCCTGGGACCTGGGAACAGACCATCCTGCCAACTCTGACCTCAGGGACGGTGCCAGTCTGGCACGCCTGCTCTCCGCCATCACTACTGTGCCCGAGGCAGACAGCACCAATCAATCCCACACGGTCCCCCCTGCCAAACACACCCGCAGCCCTCAAGGCCGCTACGGACAGCCTGCCCGTCAGGGACAGAGCACTGGGTGATGCTCTTTGCTTCCCGCTTTCACGGGGCCTTCTTGAGCGTTTCCTAAGCTCTTCTTCAGAAGCTCTCCAGGGCTACAGGCTGGTCCCTGAGCCCAAGGCACTGCGGGTGGCTTTTATGGGGGGGTGGGGGTGGACTCGAGAGCCCCCTTCTGTCAGTGACCACAGAACGGGCCTTCTGGGTCTTCTTTCCACCCTCTCTGTTTGCATCTTTGGGGGCTATGGCAAGTAGCACTCGAAGAAGGGCAAGGGAGCCCACATTCCAGCCAGGGTCCGGGTCCTGGCGTCCAGGGCGGCGCGGGTCCCTAGGAATGGGCAGCGTGGGCTGGGGCGGCAGGTCGCTGACCCTCGGGCCAGCTGAGGCCCTGCCCGCAGCCATCAGTAGACCCCCTTCACCCTCTTGTTGTTGGGGTCGAAGGGAGACTTGAGGTGGGCCTGGGCAGCGTGGGTCACTCCCATCCTCTCCAGGGCATAGTCCCCACTCTTCACGAAGTCCAGGGAGACCTGGTGGGCACAGAGGAGGGGCCGCGGTCACTCGGTGCCCTGTGGGAGCCGGGCTCACACAGCCTGCCTCCCGGGACGGGGCCGCCGTCTCACCCTCTCATGCCCCTACGTCCTCTGAGTCCAGGAACTGCCCTGAGCCCTGAACATGTGGACTCCGTGTCCCCGGGCGCCTGAGCTGGACCTGAGCCCCCAGGGTCTGGCGGAGCCGAGGTCTGGCACCAGGGAGAACCTCTCCCGCTGGGCAGCAAGCCCTGCCCTGTAACCACTGGTCCCTGGGAGGGCAGGCGACCGGTGGGGGACTTCGGGGGTTTATAAATGACGGTTTGGGCAAAATGCTTAAACATTCCACATGCAGACCAGGCTGCCCCTTCGGCCTCATTGCCGAGCCCCCAAATGAGCCTGTGCACATGTGCCCATACATGTGCTCACATGTGGTATACCTGTGTGTACACCAATGTGTGCACACACAACCGTTTGCACACACACAGGATCTCCAGCTCCAGGGAGCAGAGCGGGTGAGCCCTGCCCAGGGCCCCTTTCTGACCACGAGAAGCCTGGAGCTTCCAAAGTCAGATTTGGTCAGAAAGAAAATATAGAAACAGCCGCCACGTCTGCCTGGGGAAGACAGGGCCCGTCAGTCAGTCCCTTCACTGGCCTCCGGTCCCCCCAGGCCCAGCCCACCCAGAGAGGGAGGCAGGGTGTGGGGGAGAGCCCCAGGGGGGACCAGGGCTCCCCGTGGCAGTGCAGGGGCGGGAGGACTCACCGGCCCACCGCTGGGGTCTCGGATGTAACCGTAGGCCAGGGTCTTATTGATGGTGAATCCAAAGTCAGCCCTCCGAACATGGCCCACCACCTGGCCGTTCCTCCAGATGGCCTCCAGCCCGAACATGGGCACTTTCCTGGAAGAAGCAATAGATGGCTGGGAACCCAGAACCCCTGGAGGGGGAACTCCTGCACTTCGCCTGGCCGAGGAGAAAGGACAGAGGCCCCCCAGACCACGGGCTCCACTCCTCAGGGCTGGTCTGCTAGGGGCCCATGTGCCCCTCACCTGGCCCCCAAGGATGCTGGGGCTCAGGCTCTGAGCAGATAAATGGACAGAAAACATCAAAACCAGGACCCGACTTTCATGTTTCTGGAGGCAGGCCCCACAGATTTGGAACTGTCACACAACTTGTTTTAATCTGACGGCTCTCCTTTTCTGACAGTGTGATGTATCATTTACTAAAAGTAATTTTCTGTATTACACATAAAATATGAATGCTCGCCGTAAAATTTTTGAAAATTTAAAATAGGAAACGAGCAGAGGATTAAACTGCAACCACAGAAACACCAGTGCCAGAGTGTTTGGTGTAAACCTTGGCCGGCGTGCCCTCTGCTGCCCGAGTCCTCATGCCCGCGGGCACTGGGCCAGGTGCTGGGGATGAGGTGCCCCCAGGGCTGCAGTACCACGTAGCCCTGTGGGTCCTGGGGTGGGTGCCAAGGACCATACCCCATGGGGTGTGGGGCATGGCTGGGCTGGCTACGGTAACCGGAACTGGGGGACCCTTGCACTGAGCCAGAGTCTGAACAGGGTCTGGGTGCCTCCCGGTTCGGAGGCCAGGGGTGACAAGATCTGGGCCCCACGGGGGCAGAGGATGAGGGTGGGGTGGCGGAAGCTTTGCAAACGCATCCTGTCTCCTTCGGTCCCGTCCTACGGGGATGCTGTGTCCACACGAGGAGACAGCCTCAGCGAGGCCCCTGCCCCGCCCAGGCCCCAGGGCAAAGCAGCAGCATCCTGGCTGCCCTTCCTCGGTCCGGGACTGGCCAGGCCATGGCCCTAGGCGGATTCTGCACCCCAGCGGGGAACCCTGGGGAGGGACGAGCTGGGCTGTGGCCGCTGCTCTCCAAGGCAGCAGGAGCTTTCTGGAGGGCAGGCAGCAGGTGGGCTCGGCGGACCCCTGGCCTGTCGGCACCCCAAACCAGAGCCGAGTGTTCCCCGGGAGGCGGACAAGTAGTCAGGCAGAGGGGCAGCCCGACGGGGTCCCAGGGAGGAGCTAGGAGACGACACACCCAGCTCCGCTCACTCTGCACCCCCAACCCCGGCAGCCTCAACGCTTCCTTTGAAAGCGCCGAATCTGGGAGAAAGGTCACCGCTGGCATCAGCTGTCGGCCCCAAACCAACGAGACTCAGAGACGCCCGCTGCCCTGGGGACGGCTGCTACCCAGTTCCTCATCACCCCACCCACGTCCTCCAACACCAGACCAGGGCCCTGGGGCCTGTGCAGGCTCAGCTCCCAGCACGTAAGGGCGACGCTGCCGGGGAGGTGGGGTGGGGGAGAGGTGGGGGCGGGGCAGGCGGGGGAGAAGAGATCGGCCCCGCACGGGGCTTCCTTCCACCCTGGCCACGGGCCTGGGTGAGAACCGCTCTGTCCCTGGGCCCCTGTGGTCTCCTCTGTCGATGGGGCTGCTGGCCCCAGCCTGGCCCCTTCCTCCACGGGGGCCCCTCACGGGCTGTGGGGATGCTCTGACCAGGACACGGGGGGCGATGGCAGCACCCTGACAGGCAGCCAGATCGGGGGCCTCGGCTGGAGCCCCCTGCAAAGCCCACTTGGCTGGGCAGGGCCTTCCCTTTTCAGAACACGTGTTCGGAGGAACTTCCCAGCCGTCCAGTGGTTAGGACTCGCAGCTTTCACTGCCAAGGGCACGAGTTCAGTCCCTAGGTGGGGAACTAAGATCCTGCAAGCCACGTGGTGCAGCCAAAATAATAAAGTGAAACGAAACCTGTGTTTGCCGAGGGCTGCCCTGCCCGCTCCCTGCCGACCGCCACCAGCCCGCGCCCGGTTTGCCCCCTGCCTGGCCCTGGTGGGATCTGAGTTGCAGCCCCGGCTTCCGAGTCGGGTCTGCTGTGGACCCAGCCCTGCCCCGCAGGTCCCAGTCTCCTCCCTGTCGGGGGCTGTGATGCGCACTCTGGGAGAGGGTGCCTGGCCTGCGGGGGCAGCGGGAGCCCAGAAGCACCGTCCCACGCGTCTGCACAGCCGCTCCCCACTCCCGGGGGCCCCAGGCCCAGCGGTACTCACTCGTCCACAGTGAAGCCCACCAGGCGCCGGCGGAGGCCCTCGGCCCGCTGCTTCTCCAGGGCCTCGCGCCCCAGGAAGGGGACGGAGGACTTGAGCTTGCAGGTGAAGGCCAAGCCTGCCTCCAGCGGGCTGTCATCAGCCCGGAGGTCGGCGTGCCAGTGCCGGTAGCCTGGAGTGGGGGAGGCCACGGGGTCACTGTCCAGCGGGGGCGGGAACTTCAGAAGATGCCCCAGGGGATGCCCGCCCCCGGTCACACCCTCAGCCTAGACCCTCCATGACCTGGGGTTTCTGGGGGCTGGGAGCATCCTCAGTCACAGGAGGCGCCCTGGCTGAGCCCCGGAGTTAGACCACCCCCAGCAGCATCGCCGCGCGTCTCTGCCATCAGGCTGGAGGCCCTGGGGAGGGGGAAGTGGGAAGCCGGGCAGCTTGGAGGGCCCCCTCTCATGCTCTGATGGTCTTCAGCTCTCTCTGGGAATCTCAGCGCTGAATCCAAGTCTGGCTCTGGGCCCCCTCCCCCTGGGAGATACCTGCCCCCGCCCCCCAAGAGTGCTGGGATCTCTGACCGTCCCCAGGCCCTGGTACAAGCGCAACAAAGGGGGTTTGGGGAAACAGTCCGTGTGGGGGGATGGGGCAGCCACGCTGTGGCTCAGCGCCCCCACTGTGGTCCAGGCCCCACACACACCTTTCTCGATGCTCAGCGAGTCGATGGCCCGGTAGCCGGCATTGACGAGGCCGTGCTTGGCCCCCGCGGTCATCAGGGCCTGGTACACGGGCAGGCAGGACGGCCTCGGGGCGTGCAGCTCCCAGCCCAGCTCCCCCACGAAGGACAGCCTCACAGCCCGGACCTGGGGACGAGGCACAGCTCAGACCTGGCCCAGCTACCACCGATGGGTGGACACTTCCTACCGCCACCACTAATAGCCAGGCCTGGGCCCAGGCCACAGGTCGCCAAGAAATGGGGCCTGCCAGTGAGAGTCCTCAGGAGTGCTCTGGAAATCTTTGAAATTAAGAGATGTTGTCGTTGGGAGTGGAAGTGGACATGTGGTTCCCAGGCCACAGCTCGTCTCCTAAATGACTATAGGAGTGTCCTGGGGCCTCGGTAGCCAGGGGAAGAGGACCACGGAAGTGAGCTCTCTGCCAGGTCTAAGGCCCGAAGTCCAAAACCAGGGTGTGGGCAGGGCTGTGCTTCCTCTGGAGGCTCTGGGGCAGGTCCCTCCTGCCCCTTCCGTCTCCTGGCGGTCCAGGCTCTGCTGACATGGATGCGTCACGCTGGCCTTGGCAGGTCCCTCCTGCCCCTTCCGTCTCCTGGCGGTCCAGGCTCTGCTGACATGGGTGCGTCACGCTGGCCTTGGCAGGTCCCTCCTGCCCCTTCCGTCTCCTGGCGGTCCAGGCTCTGCTGACATGGGTGCGTCACGCTGGCCTTGGCAGGTCTCTCCTGCCCCTTCCGTCTCCTGGCGGTCCAGATTCTGCTGACATGGGTGCGTCACGCTGGCCTTGGCAGGTCCCTCCTGCCCCTTCCGTCTCCTGGCGGTCCAGGCTCTGCTGACATGGGTGCGTCACGCTGGCCTTGGCAGGTCCCTCCTGCCCCTTCCGTCTCCTGGCGGTCCAGGCTCTGCTGACATGGGTGCGTCACGCTGGCCTTGGCCTCCGTCTCCTCCGAGTCTGTATCTCCCTGTCTCTCATCAGGACACTGGCTGCTGGGCAGAGCCCCCCTACCAGGGTGCTCTCATCCCGGGATCCTCACGGGCATCGAATCAGCAAAGCCCCTGATTCCAAGGTCCCGTTCCCAGCCCAGGGGTGATGTCTTTTTAGGGGGCCACCGTTCAATCACTGCGGTGACCTTGGGCAAGACTCTTGGCCTCTCTTTGGCCTCTAAATGTGGTCGGGAGCCTGGCTTTGTCTGGCTTAGGAAGCTCTGAGGGGGTGTCCTCGAGTAAGGATGGGGAGTCAGCCACACGACTCATGAGTCACGGCGGCTGCGCTTAGCACATTCAAGGGCAGCGGGAGGGGGCAGCTGGGCATCAGGCGAGTGTCCTGGTCACCCCCAACCCCGGCGGGCCTCGGCCAAGAGCTAGGATCTGAAGACAGACACAGCCTCTGCCCCCCAGGCCTTGAGTCTTGGAAGGACACAGCCAGATGCCCAAGCAGGCTCCAGGGCAGGCAGGTGGAAGGACCCTGAGGCAGGCACAGGCCAAGCTGGGATCTTGTGCAGGGTTTGCTGTCGTGGACAGGCCTTCCAGACAAGCAGCAGAGTGGTGCAAAGGCACGGAGCGGGAGCGGCTGTGGGTGTTGTCGGGAGCAGGGGGCAGGCAAGAAGGCTGGCGGCTGAGGCCGGGAGGGCCTCGCCAACCGGCTGCCAACGCTGGGCCACAAAAGCACTGCCCAGTGCTGAGTTCACAGGCCAGGAAAGGGACCGTGGGCCCCCAAACCCCACAGAAGGGATGGTGCTGTTCATGGAGCACCCCCAGGCCTGCTTTTTGTAGACATCACTGCAAAAACTTTCTAGGGGATGATGCGGAAACAGGGGCTCCAGAGACAGCCCACCGGCCGCGCACACACAGTGCTGACGTGGGGACGGCTGGTCTCCGGGCAAGCGTGTCCGTCAGCCTGTGTCCCACACCAGCAGCCACGTGGAGGCCACGAGCAGGACAGGTGACGCCTGGCCCAGCAGCCTGGCTTTTCCTGCCTGGCTGGTTGGTGCAAGGTCGCTTGCACACCCAGCTCCTGGCGTCTGCTTCCAGCCTGCAGGCAAACCCTTGAACGCCCAGTGTCTCCGTGTGCGGGGCCGGGCACGGCCCTGTCCAGGTCACAGAAGGGACAGGGAGGCCACAGCAGGCCTCAGCGCTCCCAGAGGCAGAGGACCTGATCCCATCACTGCTCTGAGCCTGAGGGGCTGCCCGGGACAGCTCCCGCAGCGATAAGGTCAGCGGACGGAGAGCCGGCCCACTCTCCCGAATGACTTGAAATCACAGCCACTGGGAGGGCTGGATTCAGAAAGCTTTTGAAAGGCACACATTTGCTCTGAGCTGCCATTTGCCCGGGGCCTCTCAAAAAACTCAGAATTGACACAGAAAACATACTGTTGACGTTTCCCTGCTCCCCTGGTACAAGCCGTGGGCCCCTGACAAAGACTGCCTTGTCAACGGGGTTCTAATTTTAGGCAGACCACGGAGGAGCTTGGGGCTCAAAGCCAATCTCATTTCAAACGGGAAAAAAATAAATTTCAAAGCTCACCCATCAATGGGCCCAGGACTGCGGGTCTTGTCAGACACACTCCCTCCCCCAGTTAAGCCAGGCTCTTGAGTGAATTCAGGGGTGGGATGGAGCGACCCGGACCCTTCCCCAGCTCCCAGGAATCAAACGAGGCTGAGAGGCTGGCCGGCGTGCTCTCCATTACAGTCCTGTGGGCAAGCCCAGCATGCAGGGGGCTGAATAAATACTTCCCGGACGGAGTGGGGAGACAGGTGCAGAGGGCCAAAGCTCTGCTTCCCGGCAAAGCGAGGGGAAGGGCTTGGGGATTCCTAGTGACTTTCTAAGTCGCCAGCATCACTGGCTCTCGAGACACCTTGCACTTTTCTCCACTGAAGCCGTGGATTTAGGCGAGCCCTGGGGTCTTCTGAGAGGGGACGCATATTGAAGGGACAGGCTGAGAATGAGTGCATCTGGAACTTGGGCTCAGAATCAGCCTGACCCACGGGTGGGCCTCCTCCAGCCTCCATGCCCACGTCTGATAAACGGGGGTGAGTAGTAGGCTCATGGAAGGCAGGTGCCTGGTACTGTGGTCTGCCAGTCAGCATCAGCTTGGACCAGCTTCAAAAGTGAGCCCCAAACTGAGGCAAACCCTCTGCAAAATAGCCCCGCCCTGCTCTGGGAACCATGGACAGTGGGCTGGGCCACAGAGATGCAGAAGGTCATAAGGAAAGGCCTTAAACCAGGTTTTGTTTAAACCCTTTTATGACCCCAGGACTCCCCTGATAGTGTTAAAACCAACGAACCAAGTCAGCAAGGTTGCAGGGTACCACATCAACACTCAAAAGTCAGCTGCATTTCTATACTCTAACAATAGACCATCTGAAAAGGAAATTAGAAAAAATTCCATTTACAGTCACACCAAAAAGAATAAAACACTTAGGAATAAACCTAACCACGGAGGTGGAAGACTTGCGTGCTGAGAACTGCGAAGCACGGCCAAGAGAAACGAGGGAGACAAACGGAAAGACAGCTCTTAAGTTTGTGGACTGGGAGACTGAACATCACCAAGATGCCAATACTACCCAAAGAGATCTACAGAGTCAATACACTCTCTGTCAAAATCCTAGTGGCTTTTTTTTTTTGCAGAAATAGAAAATGTCACCCTAACAGTTACACGGGTGACCTCGAATAGCCAAACAGTCTTGGAAAAGAACACGGCAGAAGACTCACTTCCTCATTTCAAAACTCATCACAAAGCTGCCACAATCGAAACAGTGCGCTGCTGCCATAAAATCAAACGGACAAATGGAATAGAGACCAGAGCCCAGACATAAACCCTCAGGAAATGCCTAGTGACCTTGAACAAGGGGCCCAAGGCCGCTGGGCCTTCCCCGGCAGCTCAGCAGTAAAGAGTCTGCCTGCCAATGCAGGAAACGCAGGTTCACTCCCTGAGTGGGCAAGATCCCCTGGAGGAAGAAACGGCAACCCACTCCACTCTTCTTGCCTGGGAAAATCCCACGGATATTGGAGCCTGGCAGGCTGCAGTCCATGGGGCCGCAGAGAGTCGGACACGACTGAGCGTGCACACGCGCACACACGCCGTGACTATTCCACGGGGAAAGGACAACGATCGGCACACTGAGCCTTCTCATATACCATGCACAGGACATACACGCCCGAACTCAGACCGAATCAGAGCCCAGATGCGAGCCTGCAGACAACACAGAGGCGAGCTTCGTGACTCTGGACTCGGCAGTGATTCCCAGATATGATACCAGAGGCAAAGGAGCAAAGAGCACAGAGAGCTAAATGGGACTCCAGCAAATCTAAAAACCTCTGTGCTTCAAAGGATACAGCCACCAGTGAAAAGTGGTGGCTGTGGCCACCAGTGAAAACCTACAGAATGGGAGAAAACATTCGAAAGTCATGTGTCTGATGAGGGGTTAACATCCAGAATATATAAAGAACATCTACAATGCAACAACAACAGAACAACCCGATTAAGAAATGAGTTAAGAACTTGACATTTTACCAAAAATCTACGAATGGCCAACAAGCATATGAAAAGATGGTCAGTGTCGCTAAACAGTAGAGAAACGTCAATCAAAACCACAATGAGATACGACTTCTAAGCCATTAGCATTTCAAAGAAAACAGAAAATAATCAGAGCTGGCAGGAATATGAAGGAATTGGAACCCTTGGGCGCAGTTGGGGGAATGCAAAATGGTGCAACTGTTAGGAGAAACAGTATGGTGATTCCTCGAAAAACTAAAAATAGAACTACCATATGTCCAGCATCCCACGTCTGGGTGTATATGCAAAGGAACTGAAGGGTGGAACAAGGAGCTGATCTGGTCTTGTACCTCCCGGGCAGCAGCAGCCAATAAGCAGCCGGAGCAGGGCCTTGTGTGAGGTCCTGCTGGGAGCAAGGTCCTTCTCTGCTTGGCTCAGCTCAGGGACCACTCAGGAATCACCAGGACTTGGCCAGGGCCCATCTTTCCAGCGGCCGGCGTGGTTCTGCTGGGTGACCCACAGAGGAAGGAACCGCTTCTAAAGCTAGCAGGAGCCCCCTGCGAGGCGCAGAGTCCTGGGCTGGGGAACAGAGATGCAATGGGACCGCTCGATGAAAAGGGACCGTGCTGGGGGTGGGGAGGCAAACCCGTCAAGCCCCAAACATCTGTGTGAGCAGCTCTCCTGCTGTACGGCTCTTCTCC
The DNA here is from genome assembly GCF_003369695.1 of Bos indicus x Bos taurus. Lineage (NCBI taxonomy): Eukaryota > Metazoa > Chordata > Mammalia > Artiodactyla > Bovidae > Bos > Bos indicus x Bos taurus. Next base: position 103,641,322 of record NC_040086.1, read on the forward strand.
AGTCTGAATTTGCTCAGAGACCCTCTCCTCACTGGAAGGACTGATGTTGAAGCTGAAGCTCCAGTACTTCAGCCACCTGACACGAAGAGCCGACTCACTGGAAAAGACCCTGAGGCTGGGAAAGCTTGAAGGCCAAAGGAGAAGAGGGTGGCAGAGGATGAGATGATTAGATAGCATCGTGGACATAATGGACATGCATTTGAGAAAACTCCAGGAGTTAGTAAAGGACAGGGGAGCCTGGCGTGCTGCAGTCCATGGAGACGCAGTCGGACACGACTTAGTGACTGAACAACAACAAGCCCTCCTTTAGGAAGATTCTGTGTTTCAGACCCCTCCACCCAGGGCCTGCGAAGCCCTGGAGGGAGTTAACGTGGGATGCTACGGGTCTCCTCTGGTGAGAAAAGATTCTCCCCGCTGCCCGTCACCTGCTTCATTCTAGGCGGCACCTGCGGTGTCAGCAAGGCGCGGTGAGGGAGCGCTCTCCCCACGCGGACAGAGCTGTGTCTGCATCAGCCTCGGCTGCAGCAGGCTTAAAGCTTATCTGCCTTGCATAAGGACAAGGTTGGAATCCAGAACACGGGAATCAGATTCCTCTGAGCCCCCCAGTCCCGGGGCTCTGCACACAGTGGGTGGTCAGTAACGTCCGTCATTCCACACGGGGTCACCTGCCCCAGACAAAGGTGGCAAACCCAGCAAGACGAAGCTTCTAGCCACGCTTTCCACAAACGCCTGTGTTCCAGCATCCCCGGGGGCCCCCGCATCACCCCAGGATCTGGACCCTCCTCAGTCCTCCTCAGGGTGGGATTCACACCTGACACGGGGCAGTAAGGGCCAGCCGCCCCTCCCAGAGCAGGCACCCTGGTGGCTGAGAGCGTGGGCTGGGTGCCACGTACCTACAAGGTTTAAATCTGAGTCACAAATGTCGCATCCCCGTTGACTGACATCTCTCTGAGTCTGCTTCTGCAAATCCTGGTGGGAATAGGGTTCACAGAGCCTTGGGCGCAGTCAACAAAACTGTCAGTCCAGGGCCCCTGGCTGCCTGGCAAGGAGGGTGCTGCTGGCACGCGCATTTTACAGATGAGGAAGCTGGAGCTCAGGGAGGTCAGGCCACCTGCCCGAGGCCCCGTGATGTTCTGGAAGATGCTTGACAACCAGCTCTCGGGAGGCAGGGGTTGTTTCACAGTGTTTACCCCTTTCTGCAGGGTGAACAGCCCTACCATGGTTGATTTCAAGCTGCCGGTGGTTTAACCATAACCTGCCAATTTTCCTCCAGCTTTAGCCATCAGCTCTCACGAGCTGGAAGGAGCACTTTCCAGCACGCTCAGAGGACTCACAGCCAGTAAGTCAGAGCAGGCGCTCCATGCCATAAGCTCTCCACATTCCCTCCCTACCCTCGACTGACTCACTGGATTATTTTGGGGGCAATGAATACACTCAGGTTTCAGCAAGATGGATTTGGGGGCTTCCTGAAATTCCTGCCAGCTCTCCATGGGGAGGCACGGGAATGGAGGGGGTGTTATGAGGAGGTGGTGCTGGGTCCCCATCCTGGCTTGGATCAAAGGCCACGTGGGCGCCCCGGGCAGGACAGTCCACGTGGCTCCCGTGGGATGGGTGCTCTGGCCACGGGTGACATCAGAACCAGCCTGGGGCCGCCTCTCTGGACAGACACCATGAGAGGGCTTGAGCAGATGTGTCCACAGACACCAGGCACAAGCCAGCGTGTCCAACTGTCTCAAATCACATTAGCTCACGGGTGTTTCACATGCTTCCGGGGAGTTTGGTTGTATAACAGCACCCCTGACTCACCAGGCACGTCATCCAAACTTAGTCATCCCTTTAAATAAATGAGGATCCTAGTGGCCCCCAAGGCAAGGGATAGACAGGGGTCTGAGCACGTGCAGCCTTCTGCAGGGGCCTGGGGCCCCGAACCCGCACACGAGTGAGGAATTCAGCTGGCGGTAAGGCTTAAAGGAGCTTCATTTTCAAATCCTCTGAACAACCCAAGACACTCTTGACTCCAAAAACATCCTTCTACATCAGTGTGCAATTTCTCCCTGCAGTCTGGTCCAGATGGCTGAGTGCAGGCATGCTGGTGGTTCTGGTGAAGGTGGTTCTGGTGATGGTGGTGGTGGTGATGGTGATGGTGGTGATGGTGGTGGTGGTGATGGTGATGGTGGAGATGGTGGTGGTGATGGTGGTGATGGTTTTGGTGATGGTGATGGTGATGGTGGTGATGGTTTTGGTGATGACGGTGGTGATGGTTTTGGTGATGGTGGTGATGGTTTTGGTGATGGTGGTGGTGATGGTGGTGGTGGTTTTGGTGGTGATGGTTTTGGTGATGGTGATGGTGATGGTGGTGATGGTTTTGGTGATGACGGTGGTGATGGTTTTGGTGATGGTGGTGATGGTTTTGGTGATGGTGACGGTGGTGGTGGTGATAGGGTATAGTGACTGGAAACCAATTTTCCGAGAATAATAAGAAGTAAAAGGTGTGGTACTTCCCTGGTGGTCCAGTAGTTAAAAATCCACTTGCCAATTCAGGGGGCACGGGTTCATCCCCTGTCCAGGAGGATTCCACATGCCGCAGAGCAGCGAAGCCTGTGCGCCTCAGAGCCTGTGCTCCAGCACGAGCAGCCACTGCAGTGACGGCGTCCCGCAACTAGAGAGGTGCCCCTGCTCATGGCAGCTAGAGAAAGCCTGCACTCAGCAACGAAGACCCAGCACAGAAAATAACTAAATAGATGCATCTTTTAAAAAAAAGCTGTGACGCTCCGACCACACTTCACAAACTTGGCCATCTCTGAGGATCAGCAGGTGAACAGGAAGGGGCACCCGCAGAAAGACCCCACCTGCACCTACAGACGGGCAGGGACTGAGGGTCGGATATCCCTGCAGAGAAAGGTTCTGCCCTGGAGGAGCCTCCAGAATCTCTGAAGCATGCTCGTTCCAGCCACACCCTGTCCTTACAGTTTGACGGCAAAAAGCTGTCAGTGTCCCCACGAGATAGCCCTGCGTAGTGGCCTTGGCCACCACGTCTTTCTCGACTACACACACCCCTGTCTCTCCAGGGCTGTGGTGAATTTGCACGAGTTGTGCAAAGCAACTTTTCAGGCAACGGCTAAAACCCAGTTGGCAACCCAGGCTCCGTGAAGGTGCGGGCCTCCCGCCTCTGCACGAGGCGTGCAGGGGGAAGAACAGTCCACCCTGGACTAATGGAATCTGAACAGTGAGATGCACACAGTCAGGAAAAGAAATGCAATTTCCTTTTGACCCAAAATTAATTTTCAGAAGAAAATTGCTTTATCACGTGGCCTCAAGATGAGCCTGTAGCCCAGCACCTGCTGCTTTCCGAGGGGCCCCCGTCCTCGGCTGAGGACACTGTGTCTTCCCTGAGAACAGGGCCGGGAGCGGACCTACACTGGAAACCTCGCTGGCCTTGAGGACATCTGGTCAGCTGGCAGCCGAGGGGACAGCTCCCGCCCCGTTCTTCTGACAGGAATGCAAGGATCTTGGAAGCCTGGGGCCCATCCAAGCATCTCAGAATTGCTGCAAAACAACGGCCCCGCTCTGCTTAGGACACTGCGACTGGCGGCATTGCTCAGCCTCGGTCGCCCACCCGCGCGGCTGCCATGACGGTGGGTCTTCACGGGCAGCAGCTGGGTCCCGCTCACCCACCCTTGGCGGGATCTGTGGTTCTGGGCTCTGACCCCCATCGTCCCGCACGTCCCTTGTGACCTGGAGGTCTGGCCGATGACTCAGACACACACATTCCTCTCCCGCAGCTGGTTGGCTGGTGACCAATTATCTCCCATAAAGACTTGGCGCTGAACTCCAGCCCCAGCATCTCAACACTGATGGAACTGGTGTCAACACATGTTGATATTATTTAGGAGAACATGAAATTCCCCCTGGATCCAGAGTGCTCAGGACGTCTGGACAGACTTCCAGGACGGCTCAAAAATGCTGACGGCCATTGTCTAGACACTGTGTGACAGATGGGGAAACTGACCCCAGAAGGGGGTCCCGGGGTAGGACCAGAGGCCAGGCCTGCTGGCCCCCAGCTCTGCTGGGCCCTGATGGGACTGTGCCCCGGACCCCCAGATCCCGGGCCGACCAGCTCTCAGCTCCCCGTCCGCCTGTGAGGCTGCCTCGGGCGGGGCTGGGGCAGCGGCCAGCCCAGCTCCTGCAGCCTGCGTCCTGCTGGGCGCCCTCATGCAAGCGGTGGACGGGGAGGCCTTCACGCTGCCCGCTGGGACCATCTGGGAACTTGTGGCCCCGGCCACTGTGAGGTCATAACATCGACACTGCGGAGTCAGAGCCCCACCAGCGGGGCCGCAGGGGGAGGTGCAGTCGCCAAGGCAAGACTGGAATCCCCCCGTACACGTGCTCCCAGGACCCCCTCACTCCATGTCGGCTTGCGGTAGGTGCTGCGACCTCTCTCCACCCAGGTCTCAGGGCCAGTGCAGGCTGTGCTGGGGCTGCAGCATCCTTCCTGCCCCCAAGCCCAGCCAGGCTGTGAGCTCAACGAGCCCCTGATGTGTTAGGCTCCCAGCCAACATGCCCAGGACTAACTCCAGGGGCAGCTGCGGCTCAGCACTGGGAGAGACCCGGAGGTTTAGAAGGGAATGCCAGAACTCAGCTGGGCTTCCATGCCGGCCGAGTGTGAGCTGGTAGGCTGGGCCGCACTTGGACAGTGTCTGTCCCCTCCTCCCCCAAAGGGGAGGCAGAAAATCCTGCAGAACTGCTGCACGGCCGGAAGGCTGGGGCCGTGACCCTGGGACACCTCTGCTTCTGGGTCCTGGTTCTGAGCAATGTGTCCAAGGTCAATAATCAAAGTCCTAACAGGCCCACGTCACAGGGAGCCCGTCACAGAGCAATTCCAAGGCGAAGAAGTGGCCTGACTGAGTGTCTCGCGTACGGTGTTGGAGTGGGTAACGCAGTATTTCAACCTCAGGCAGTATTTCAAGGAACAAGAAAACCATCCCAGCAATGTCCTGAGAGAAGCCGAGTGCACGAACTGTGTACAGTTTGTGGGATGATCCTGCTCTGTTTTAGAATTTACAGGCAGAGATCAGGGACAGAAGGCGGAAGGAAACACTGGTCACCTCGGGCTTTCTCTCCGGTGGAACTGGAGGGGTTTTCGTTAACTTGCTCTTGTCTTACAAATGTTCCCAGTATTTACAGCGAAACACTGACGCCCATCAACTCTTCAGCCAGACTCTGTGGCCGGTGAGAAAGGGCAGGCTCAGCGAGGTCAAGGGCGGCACCAAGGGGTTCCCGCCAGGATGAGCTCTGCACCCCGGCCCCACACAGCAGCTGGAAACAGAGGCAAGCAACACGGTGCTTGCCACAGAACCGCTGAGCCAGCTACGGGGGGCAGTGGGGAGAAGCAGCCTGCGGCCTTCCTGCGCCCCACCTCTGCCCCCGAGCACCCCGTGGCCCCCACCTTGTGCCTGTCGTCCCGGGCCGGGCTTCACCCTGCAGTCTGGCCTCTGCTTCTCCTGGCCCGTGCCCTGGCCAAACCCGGGTCCCAGGCCCCAGAGGCCAAGGTGCAGCCAGACAGCCATGGGCCAGGCCTGGGGAGGCAGCGGGGCCAGGGAGGGCCGCCCCCGCCCCCCAGGATGGGTGTGAGGAGGCAGCTGGAGCCCGTTGTCCCAGCCCAAGTCCCCAGCACCTCCCTGGAGTGGCCCTCGGCTGGAGGGGCGGCCTTCCCATCTGCTCTTCTTCCACACGAACCCCCAAACCACACACAGGCTGAGCCACGCTAGCTGCCCTCCGCCCCACATCACAAGTCAGAACCCCTACTCCTGACTGGAGGGCACTGCACAGACCACCCCCTCGGGGGTGCCGAGAGGGCCCAAGCTGCCCTCAGGCAGGCCAGCGGCCACAGTGGCCTGGGCGGAGCTGTGCTGTGCTCTCAAGACGCACACCCTCTCTGGTCCTGGCAGGCAGCACTGCGCCAAGGAGGCAGGAAGCGAGCGAGACAGACACAGCCCCGCTTCCTGCCCCAGCGCGGCCTCCAAGAGCGCAGGCAGAGCAGAGCCGCCTTTATCTGCCTCCTCCTGGCAGCCTCCTTGCTGACGTCAGCGAGACACTGTTTACTTGCTAACAGGACCAGACTGCGTGACCTCCCGCCCCTCTGCAGGCCAGGATCTGGAACCTTCCTCGGCGCCTCCCCAGATGAACACAAGGAGAATAAAAGTGGGGGTGCCCTCAAATCCGGCTGTCTGTCCACCCCTCCCTCCTCACAGCCTTGTCTGTGTTACTGACACATAGTCATGAGGTTTTTTATGTTCCGTTAGCTGGGGGGTCTGGGCAGTCCATCCGACTCCTCTGAGCTCAGGTTGGGAAAGCACCTGCCCTGGCAGTAACGTTTCCTACATCAGGAACTGCTGGAAGACCTTGTTCAACGCACATGGCCGCGACCACCTCCAGGGTGCCTGCACGCCTGCTAACCGGGTGGTCACGGAGCAGTGCGGCCCCCCACGGGGCTCCTGCCCTGGGAACCTGTGGTCATGCCTGGGCACGCTTTGGGTTGTCACATCTGGGGTGCTCCTGGCATCCAGGGGCTGAAGGCCAGGCCTACTGCTCCACACGCTGCTAAGCCCCTCGCCCTGAATATCTGCTCCGCAGCATCATTGATCGCGCAGGGCTCAGAAGCCCTGATAGAACCTTCCATGCTGCCAGGAGGATGAAGCCGGAGCCGTGCGAGCCCTTGGCTGACAGCGGCTGATGTTACTTTGACCGCCTGCTCCTCACCTCGGCCCCAAGAAGTCAGAGTGGAAATCATGACACTTATTTTCCAAAAAGGAAACCAAAGCCCCAGAGCAGGACGCGCTGACCAGAGCTGGACCTGGGGCCTGGCCCAGGGGCTCAGAGGGCGGCGGGTCCGCTGGAGCCGCCCACAGTCTCAGAAGCTTCCGGCCCCGGGACCCGACTTTCTGGGCTGGTTGACGGGCAAGGGTGCTGCCCAGGGGCCTGGCAGGGCACCCCGAGCAGTCCCTGCCCCCTCCCATGGTGCCAGGGGAGGGGGGACAGTCCAGGAAGACCTGGACATGCTCAGCACACGCAGGCCTTGGGAACAGCAGAAATGACCGCTGTCTGCAGCCCCGAGCCCTGCAAGAAGGCGCAGGAAATGCACTGACCCGGGAAGGTGTGCCCCACACCCGAGGAGTGGACATGGGGGGCAGCCGCACTGGCAGCAAGGCCAAGGCAGAAGCTTGGGACTGGGCCCCTGCGTGTGCCAGACACCACCTTGGACCCCCACTCCTCCTCTGAGGCCCTGAAAGCTGGCAGGCATGACCGTCTGGACCCCCACTTTACTGCAGGGAAGCCGGGCCCAGGGAGTTCCAGAACCCTGCCCAAGGGCACCAGATCCCCCCGCCCCGGGTTTGGCCCCGGAGCACGTTGCTGCTGCCACCCCAGCCCGGGGGCCCGTGGGTAGCTGCTACCTACCAGGTGCCCGGCGGCTCTCACCAGCTTGTGGGTGGAGAAGGGGAAGGCGTCGTCGCTCAGGTCGGCCTCCAGCAGCTCCTGGAGAACGGCCCGGCTGTGAGCAAGGACAAGGCTGGTCAGTCAGTAGGGCGAGAAACACCCGCCAAGCCCACCTGGGTGCGCACCCCGGGCTGGGAGGGCTCTGAGGGCACCGCGGTGGTCAGGCTGAGGTCCTGTCCTCACGGGGCAGACCGAGAACAAACGTGCTCTTAATAAAACACACCAAGGTAGAGACGTGCAAAAGTCCACTCATACGAGAAAGGCACCTTCAGGACTTCCCTGGCCATCCAGCTAAGACTGCAGAGTAACGTCAGCTAAGACTCTGTTCTTCCACTGCAGGGGGCGTGGGTTTGATCCCCAGTGGGGGAGATAAGATCTCAAATACCAGGCACCATGGCCAAAAAAATTTATCAAGTTAAAAAAAAAAAAAAAAGGCACCTTCATCGGAAACAGTGGCAGAAATAGCCAAGCCCTGGATCTCCTTTCTCAGATGGGGAACCCAGGCCTGGGGCAGCTGTCTAACCAGTTAACGCCCGACCTGCCAAAGCCCCCCAAGGGCAGGGGCCCCTTTCCTCGCCCCTCTGCCCGGCTGTGCCCGGAAGAGTCTGAACCTCACGCTTGATACTTCGCCTGAGACCTTCCAGTGTCCATGGAAACCCTCACCTCTGGGGTGCCTTGCTTCTCGCCTCCCTCCCTGCCAGCCTGAGCTCACTCTTGCACCATGCACATTCCCTCCAGGCGTCCCGGCCCCTGTTGAATCTTCCGTCATCCTTCAGGTCTTGGCTCATCTGTCACCTCCTACAAGAAGCCCTCCCGGATTCCCTGAGTCTGGGTCAAGTCCCCCCTCAACGCCCCTGGCCTGAGCCCGTGGCCCTGAAACGTCTCCCACCAGGGCACCTCTCATGGTTGCAAACCTGCCCCACTGAACTGGGAGCTCCGTGCTGACAGGGGCCCCTCTGCAGACATGCCTGGCACAGAAAGGGCACTTGGTAAATGGGACTGATTGAAGGTGGGCTGACTTTGCACCGCTGGGCCAGCTCCCCATCGGCAGGAAACAGCTCCCACCCACCCCCATTTCTGCCTTGCAGGGTCCCAGCCAGTGCCCAGAAACACTTCCGACCCTGATGATCCCCTCCCCCCACGGTGCCAGCAGCTGCCCGCCCACGCTGGCCCGAGGTGCCCAGCCCGCTGCAGTGTGTCAGGATCCTTATGTAACATCCCAGCACCCACGCATGCCTGCCCCTGGAGGAAGCACACTCGGTCCTCAAGAAGCCTGTCTACACTGCAGCCCTGGGCGGTGGGGTCTGCCCCACGGGGAAGGAGGAAGGAGCTGGAGCTGGGGCTCAGCAGGGCCGGGGGCCCCCAGTCGGGCACCAGCCTGGGCACGCAGGTCTGCAGGGCACAGGCCAGGGTGTGAGAGGCTGTCCCTCCCCCAGTGGGCAGCAGGTGGCACCAGAGGGCACCGGCTCTGGGCGGAGACCAGGTTCAGGCTTACTGTCCCCCGACCTGGTGCTGGGCCCTCTCGTTGCCCTGTGAGGACCGTGGGGCAGGCGTCAGCCAGAGGCCCCGAGCGGAGCACCTGGGTATTAACCACGCAACAGCGACCACCGCCCACCAGGCTGTCTCCACCAGCCACGAGTGGTCTCCTGAGCTTCGGTTAATTAAAAACATTCTGTCTCGCCGGCCACCTTTCAAGGCCTTGCTGGCATGTATGGCTTAGAGGCTACCGTTCTGGGCCATCAATTTTGAACTGTCTCCCGAAAGTGCCACTGGTTGCAGGCCATCCAGCACCTCCCATGGTCCAGGTGCCACGACACGCTTCCCACGCAACAGCTCAGAAAGTTCAGCCCGTATCAGCGGCGCTGGTGACATTATTATTCATACAAGAAACTTTGGGTTATTTTTGAAGGAGCGAGGACAGATTGGAGGAGAAAGTTAAGAAATTGCCAGGAGGAGGGGAGCTCGTCTTCCTGCCCTGGCAACCGTCACTCACCACCCTCCTGGAGCAGCTTATAATGAGGCTGGGAGAGCTGGCCTGTCCCCGCGGGCCGCGCCTTGATCAGTCTGTCTGGTGCCCCCTCCCTCCCCTGCCCACTCACCCCCCCACCACACCAGAAATAACCCAGTCCCTCCCCAAGGTCGCCATGGCAATGAAGCTTCCGAGGACCGCCTAGCGCTCAGGAGTCCAGGACCACCCCCCCCCCATCCCCATTCAGCCTAGAGATGCGGACATCAGCTCACCCAGGGGAGAAATGCAGACCCCCACCTGCAGAACAGGGCGCTTCCCCGAGCCGGGCCAGGGCAAGCGTGGTCCATGCATCTTTCTGCAGAATCCCAGCATCCTGGTTCTCCTGCTGCGGCCGGCATGCTCAGCCTCTCTCCACACGCCCCATTCCTGTCCTCCCCTCCTGTCTCAGCACGCCCCCACCCAGCCACCCCTGAGATGACCCTCGTCAAGTCCGCAGGAGCCACCGGGCCGCCAAACCCACCTGTCGATGCTCAGTCTTTGTCCGCTGACCACCCGGACACAGCTCGTCACTCCCTCCTTGGAGTCCTTCCTTCCCCTGGCCCTTGAGGCTCCTGCCCACCTCCCATACTCTGGCCCAGCATCAGAGACCCCGATAAAGCCCACGTCCAACCGTGCCCCTCCTCTGCTCAGCCCCCTGTCCTGGAGGAGCAGCCTCTGCCCTTGCAAGCTCTGGCCTCCGCGGGCCTCTGAGCTCGTCCTCCCCCACAGCCCTGCCGTCGCCGCGTTTCCTCCCGCCACGGGGCCTTTGCACCTGCCGCTCCCTCTGTCTGAAACACTGGCCCCTCAGAGAGTGCCAAGGCTTGAGTCCCATTTCCTCCAGTGTCTCCTCCAAGGTCCCCTTAACAGATACTGGCTTTCGTGAGCAGCCCGAGGTCCAGCATCTGATGGATAAGGTACAGGACCAACCCTGACTCCGCGAGCACTACTGCCTGCCTGTCCGCCGTGGGCCTCTGGGCAACGTGGGGTACACACAGAGCCACCTGCAGCTCTGCCCGGGAGGGGAGGTCCACCCGCCCAGGACCCAGCCCGGAGCTGCTGGCTTGGCCAGCTCCAAGGCCCCAGGGAAAATGGACCCTGTGGCGGGGTCTGAGGGCAGCGACCAGGGATCCTGGTGTGACCCCAGGCTGACAGGGATGCCCGTGGACACAGCCGTGCGTCGTCTCAGCAAGCAGCTGGGGGATAACCTGGCTGGAGGCACACTGTCCTCTCTTCTTCACCACTAAGGAAAGAAAGCAGTTCTCACCACCTATAGGGCGGGGTCAGGACTGGAGCAGGTGTTGGGGCACCCCAGGCACCCCGCTGGTCGGCGCCAACACGCGGGGCTTGCCCCTGGTCGTCCACCCCGCCCCCACCCAGCCCTTCCCTGATGCCCAGCCAGAGGGTCTTTCCAAAGTGCACACGTGCCCAGGCGTCCCGTTGCCTCAGACTGTCCGGGCAGAAGCCAGCATCCAAGGGCCTTCTGGGAGCCGGTTCCTCGTGGGTGGGAACACAGCTCAGTAAACGCTCACAGGATGAATCAACGAGCGAATGATCGTCCGTAGACCTAGTTACTGGAGGTGCTCAGGGAGGAGCCAGTGTCCTCCTGCTGCGGAGCACCATTCTCAGCCCGGGTGGCACAGGGAGCCCCAGTCTGGCTCCGCCCACTTAGAAATGGCACACACAGTTCGCAGGCCATATCAACCATCCAGAGGCATCCCTGCCAGACTTCCACGACCCCTGTACCCTCAGGTATTGAGTATGAGTCGTATATTAAGAGCTTTTCCGTATCCCAGTGCTTTGAAAAGCATGTTCCTGGTTGGCCTCTTGAGGGTCGCCGGCACGTTCAGCTCGCTAGCCACCGCGTCCCATTCTAGACCAGTAAATGGTTCTGCCTTGGGCCCAGACAGAGGGACGAGGTGTACCCCGGCCCTCAAGTCCCCATCCTCTCCTCACCTGGCCGGGCCCTGGACGCTGATCAGGCCCAGGTCCTCGGAGCTGTCGATGAGCTGGCACCGGAACTTCCGGTCCTGCAGCACGGTCCTGATGTGGGACCAGTTGTGCTGGGCTGCGGCCCCACCCACAGCCAGGTAGTATCCGTCGCCTGCAGGAGAAGCGCCGGGACTCAGAGCAGGGCTGTGGGGAGGCAGGAGGAGGCAGGACCAGGAGGGGCGGCCCAAGGCCTCCGTGGAGGAAACAAGCCCTCCTCCCTTGAACATGAGCCACCCAGGCCTGAGTCGGGGGACCCTCCCAATGGGGCTCTGGGTTCTCATCGCCCACAGGACAGAATGCCAAGGGAGCATTTTCAGGGAGCGTCCAAGGCTTTCTCCCACTTCTCAAAGGGTCTGTGATCCAGGGAAGTGTAAGCGCCCCCAGCACAGTCACCCCTCGGGAGATCCTGAGTCCCACCTCAGCCACCAGCGCTGGGTGACCTCGGACAAGCCTCTGTCCCTCTCTGAGGCTGCATCCTCACCAGTTCCCATCTCTCTCCACATTCCCATGTCCCCACCCCATTCCCGGGGTTCCCAGCGGTGGGCTTTCAGAGGCTGGAATTTTACAGCCATCACACCGCTGACCCTCCCCCAGAGGCTGACACGCGTCAACACCCTCGGGTTTCTGAAAAGGAGACTGAGGTTCAGAGAGGCCCCACGTGGAAGACTGCCTCTAGCCAGCTCTGAGTCCACAGCCTGTGGAGCAGCCACTGGGCCAAACCGCCCCCCGGGAACTGCTGAGTGGAGGGCAGCCCAGCTCCGCCTGGTGTCCTGAGAGCCACCGTCCCGGGCGGGCAACCTTAGACGGCCGTGTGGTCCTCGGTCCCTGGAGAACCTGTCACTGCCCACTGTCTGTGGATCTTGGCCACCGCTCTCCCTCCTGGATGGGAGGGGCTGCCGCACGAGAGACCAGACGGCTCCCACGCCCACCGAGGGGTGACGTGATGGGCAGCAGACCTCGCTCAGGGAATCAGACCCGTACAGATAAGGGGCTCGGACGCTGAGCTCCCTGTCACTGGAGGCATGCAAGCAGAAGTGGAGGACCTGCAGAGGGCAGTCCAGGCATCAGCTTGGGCCCAGAGCTGGAGATCTTCCAAGGATCTGTCCCCCGCCTCAGACTGGGAGTTCCATGGGAACCAAGACAGCCGATTCGGCATAGATGCCGGAGGCAGGAAGGAGGTAATTTCTCCCTCCACGTGGGAGGCACGGCCTTATCCTTGGCTCACTCTGTTCCGGGCAGGTGAGATGAGCACATGCATGCTGATGCCGCCCTAAAACCCCGCAGGACAGGCAGGTTCAAAGGCATAACCACCGAGCACTCAGGGCTCAGCACCACTGCCCAAACAAAGGCTGCATTCAGCCTGAGGCAAGACCTCTGATCTCCCAGGCCCTGACCGCAGCGGGCACACGCGGGATTGCAGAGCAGCCTCGGAAGCCCTTCCCGCCCGTCCCGCACTGGCCGCCACCTCACTGAGCTAGGCTGCCATCGGGGCGCTGCTGGGCCCCGGGGCACCTCTCACCTTCAAAGGCGGGGGCCAGCGGGGAGGCCTGGGGGCCGGGGGCCAGGCGGCTCACGGTCAGGTCGCTCTCTGTGCCCCCGCGGTGGTTCAGCATGCACGTGTACACTGTGGAGCCTGCGGGCAGGAGAAAGACCCCAGAGAGGGGGGAGCCGCTCAGCAGGGCGGGTGGTCCCTCAGGGCCGGGTAGCCTTGGCCAGATGCCCGGGGGAACCCTGATAGGCCTCTCAGCTTGGTGATGCCGCCATGACTCGATGACCCAGAGAGGGACGGGCAGGCCACTGAGCACCGCCGTCCTCGGAGGAGGAAGGAGCAAGAAGACTTACTTATTTTGAAATGTGACTCTTCCCACCCATCCCTCCCACCCACCCCCCACCTCACGCTGGGGCACTTTCAGGGCAGGATTTACTTCTCATTCACTTTGGTGCTCGAGTGCCAAGCCTGGCATAGCAGAAGCTCCATGAATGCTGAATACATGAATACGTGGATGGAAGACGGGGATGAATGGGGAGGTGGGGAGAGGGGAGGGGCAGGGATGGATGGGAGGAGGGGGTGGGGGGTAGAAGGATGTTAGCAGGGTGAATGGGGGGAGGGGGACCAGGGGAGGTGGGTAGCAGGGGCATGTGATGAGGTGTGTGGGTGGTTTGGCAGGATACATGGTGTAATGGGTTGCACTGTGTCTCCCTAAATGGTGTGTTGGGGTCCTAACTCCCAGTCCCTCTGAAAAATGGACCTTATCTGGAAATAGGGTCTTTGCAGACGGGATCACATTAAGAAGATCAGAACTCATGAGAATGGACCTGATCTCACACGACTCATGTCCTTAGAAGAAGAATACGCAGGGAGACGGCCTGTGACCGCAGAGGCAGAGGTTGGAGTGATGTAGTTGAAAGTTGTGGGCTGGCGGCCGCGGCCGGAAGCCAGGAGATCCCACGGTCTCTGGCCCTGACTTTGAACTTCCAGCGTCAGACTCTCAAGACAACACATGAGGGTTGTTTAAAGCCATTCAGTGCGGTATTTCGGTGGAGCAGTATCACCAGTAAGTAACAGCAGTGGGGCCGGGAGAGTTTGGGGGCAGGTAGATGGGTGGGGAAGACGCTAAGCGCATGGTTGATGAAAAAAGGGGAAGTGAGGATCCCAAACACTGTCTGGGACACACTTACACCACGGGATTATTCATCCTTCATTCCGAATTCAAATGCAAGTGAGCATCCTGTGTTTTCACTGAATTCTAGAAACCCTATCGGAGAGAGCATTCCTAGAGGGGGAATGGACAGGCTCCTCAGCCCCAGGAGACTGTTCTGAGGGCCTGCTGCCTCGAATCCCCTCTGGAACAAAGTCAGAGGTGGATAGTGGAGGACACAGAGGAAGGTGGAGGGGGCTGGGCCTTGGGGCTTGGCGACCAGGGCAGAGGGGGCTGGAGGCGGGGGCCCACGGCTAGGCTGGGGGCAGAGCCGTGAGCTGCGTGAGCCCGGAGCGGTCAGCCTGTGCCCAGGGCCGCACTGAGGCGGGGGAGGCACGCAGCCCTCCCGCTCCATACCTGGGGGCCGGCTGACGTCGGCGGAGAAGAGCCAGTCGGCAGCCTTCCTGGCGTCTGGGCCCACCAGGAAGAACTTCCCGAAGTAGGACATGTCGAACACGGCCGCGGCCCCCCTGCAGGCCAGACACTCCTTCTTGATCTGAAAAGTTCCAGAGTTGGGGTACCATGGGGGCTTCGGGACCCGCCTCCCCGAGAAAGACCCCACAGCCCTGGGCTCCAAGACCCTCTCCTCCCCTCCAGCTAGAAACGCACGTGCACACTCTCCTCGGGCGCAGGAAGAGCGCCCTGCCGGTGCGCACGTGCACAGTGTCCTCGGGCACAGGGAAGAGCGCCCTGCCGGTGCGCACGTGCACAGTGTCCTCGGGCACAGGGAAGAATACCCTGCCGCTGCGCACGGGCACACTCTCCTCGGGCGCAGGGAAGAGCGCCCTGCCGGTGCAGGAGACCCGGGGGGAGCGCGGGCCGCGAGAGGATACGCTCCAAAGGGTGAAGGCCAGCAGAATGTGTTCTTTGACCACAATGGAATCCAATTAGAAATCCGCAGCAGAAGGAAAATTGGGAAGTTCACAAATAAGTGAAACTAGAAAACACACTTCTTAATAACCAGTGGATCAAGGGAAAAGGTCACCAGGAGGATTGGAAACCCTTGGAGAGGGATGAACACGAGGAAACAACGTGTGCAGACTGCCGCGCGGAGGCCAGCGCCGCCTCATCCGACGTTACACCTGCAAAGGCTCTCAAGTCAGCCGCCTCGCACTCCGCTTGGAGAAACCAGAAAAGGGAAAGCAAATTAAACCCAGTGCAGGCAGAAGGAAAGAAATAACAAAGACTGGAAAGGAAATAAACAAAAATCTCAAAAGATAGAGAAAATCAGCAAATGGAAAACTGGTTTTTGGAAAAGTTCAGTGAAATTAGCAAATCGTTAACTGAAATTACCAAGAATCAAAAACGACTCCAAGTGCTAAAATCAGGAATGAAAGAAAGGTGTCACTATCCAATTCATAGGAGAGAATTGTAAGGACTCCTGTGAGCCACTGTCCACCAATAAATCAGACACGAAACAGAAATTCCCAGAAAGACACAAATCGCTGAAGTCGGTTGAAGGGGAAACAGACAGTCTGAACAGATCTACAACCAAAAGAGACTTCTTCAGTCATTTAAAACTCTCCACACGGAAAAGCCCAGGCCCACATGGCTTCACTGGTGAATTTTACCAAACATTCAAAGAAGAATTAATACCAGTTCTTCACAAACTCTTCCCGTGAGGCCAACATTACCCCAAAACCAAAACCAAAGGCCTCATAAGAAAATCAGAGACCAACATCCTTCATGACTATAGATACAAAAATCCTCCGTGAAATACTAACACACTAGATTCAACAACGTATAAAAAGGATTACGTGATCAAGTGGAATTTATTCCAGAAATGGGAGTCTGGCTCACCATTCCCAAATCAATATAATGTACCATATTAATGGAACAAAGGACAAAAACCAAATGGTCATCTCAATAGATGCAGAAAAAGTATTCGACAAAATCCAACACCAGGTCATGACAAAAACTCCATATAAACTACAACTAAAAGGGAATTTGCTTGACCTGATAAAAGGCACGAGCAAAATCCCACTTAATGAGGACAGACTGGATGTCCGCTGCTAAGATCAGGAACAAGACGGGGCTGTCCCCTCTGCCACTTCCACTCAACATCGTATTGGTAGAATTTTTCTGCTACCAGTGATATCATTAAAGAAGTGAAAAGACAACCCACAGAAGGGAAAAAATAATTACAAATCATAAATCGGGTAAGGGACTTGTATCCAGAATGTATAGAGAATTCTTATAATCCAATAAAAAGACAACTCAATTTTAAAATAAGCAAAATATCCAAATAGAAATTTATCCGAAAAAGATATAGAAATGACTAAATAAGCACATAAAAAAGATGTTCAATATCATTGGTCATTAGGGAACATTGTGCTGGAGGTCCGACCCAGGGCAATTAGGCAAGAAGAAATAAAAGGTATCCAGACTGAAAAAGAAGAAGTAAAACTATCTCTATTTGCAGATGACATGATCTTAATATAGAAAATCCTAGAGAACTCACTGAAAAAAAAACTGTTATAATTAATAAAATAGTTCAACAAGGTTGGAGGATATAGGGTCAACATAAACAAAAAAATAATTTCTATACAATAGCAGTGAGCCATTAATGAAATTAGGAAAATAATTCCATTTACATCTTCAAAAAGAGTTTTTAAAGGCTTACAAATAAATTGAACAAATGAGGGGCAAATTTATACTCTCGAGAAAATGTCTCTGAAGAAAATTAAAGCAGACCTAAATAAATGGAAAGGCCTCTCGTGTTTGCAAGATGAAGACTTATCATTGCTAAGATGAGGGTAGCACCTCATGTTGGTCTACAGATTTGACAGGGTCTCTACCAAAACCCCAGCGGGCTTCTCGGCAGACATTGACAAACTGAGGCTAAACTTTATACAGAAATGCAAGGCGCTTGGAAAGTTCAAGACAATCTTGAAAAAGGAGAACAAAGCTAGAAGATCTGCTCTTCCTGATTTCAAAACTTACTACAAAGTTACTGTACTCGAGACAGTGGTGCAAACATACGGATGGAAATGTAGATCAGTGGGATGGAATGGAGAGTCCAGAGATAAACCCTCACCTTATGGCCAGCTGATCTGCGCGAGGATGCCAGGACAATTCAATGGGGAAAAGAGTAACCTTCCACAGATGGTGCCGAACAACTGAATACCCACTTGCAAAAGTCTAAAGCTGGGTCCCTTCTTACACCTTTCACGAAGCTTCATCAAAATGGACCACAGACCTACGTATAAGACTGAAAACTATACAATTCTGAGAAGAAGATATAGTAAACCATTGTGACCTGAGTTAGGAAACACTTTCTTAAATATGACACCAAAGCCCCAGGGACAAAAGAAGGCATACATAAGCTGTTTTCATTCAGTCACCAAGTCATGTCCGACTATTTGCAACTCCATGGACTGCAGCACGCCAGGCTTCCCTGTCCCTCACCATCTCCTGGAGTTTGCCCAAGTTCATGTCCATGTCAAGTACATAAGCTGTACTTCATCAAAATTAGGAACTTTTGTGCTACCGATGATATCACTAAAAAAGTGAAAAGACAACCCACAGAAGGGAAAAAATAATTACAAATCATAAATCGGGTAAGGGACTTGTATCCAGAATGTATAGAGAGTTCTTACAACCCAGTAAGAAGACAAACAACTCAATTTTAAAATGAACAAAATATCCAAATTGAAATTTCTCCGAAACAGACAGAGAAATGGCTAAATAAGCACATAAAAAAGATGTTCAACATCATGGGTCATTGGGGAAACGCAACTCAGATCGTTGAGATACCACTTCACACCCACGAGGATGGCTAGAACCAAAAACAGAATTACGAGCGCCGATGAGGATAGAGAAATTAAAACCTCGTCCACCAAGGGTGGGGACATAAAATGGTGCAGCCACTTTGGAAAACCCTCGGCAGGTCCCCAAAAATGTTAAACGCGGAGTCACTACATGCCCCAGCACTCCCGCTCCTAGATACGAGAACTGAAAACATTTGCCTAAAAACCTGTGCACACATTTGCAGAGCAGCATTATTCACGATGGCCCCAAAGTCCAATGACTCAAGCGTCCGTCCACAGATGAATGGATAAATAAAAAGGAGTGTACCCCTGCCATGGAATACCATTCCGAAGAAGAAGTAACGAAGCACTGACATGTCCTCAAACATGGAGGTGACAGAGGCCAGTCACAAAAGACCACCACTGTGTGAGTGCCTTACGGGAAACGTCCAGATACGATACATCTACAGAGACAGGACGTAGATCAGAGGCCTCCGGAAGGTGAGTTTGGAATGAGAGAGGGGCAGAGGCCGTGAGAGGGCCAGCAGCCCGCGCCTTCTCCCCCATCCCACGGTTCAGACACCACTGCCCAGCGGTCTACAATTAGCCTTACAGCCAGCTGCCTGCTGAGGCCCAGGCACGGGGCGTGGTCTGCTCAGGGTTACACAGGAGGAAATGATGGAGCCTGGGTCTATCCAGCAGTGCCCGGACCCCAAGAGGCCCCCAAGTGCATCCTCCCCACTGTGTCTTCAGTGATTCCACCTGGATGGGAGGGAGGGCGTGGATGGCAAGTCTCTATACCAGGGAAACTGGCCAGCTTGGGGCCAGCTCCCTGCCCTCTGCCCCAGGGCTGCTGGCCGCCACACAGCATCCCACTGACTCATCTCCTGAACCCCAAAGGCCGCTGCTCACCACTGTCCAGACCCCACCACCCTTTACAGCTCCCCCTCCACTGTCAGGCGTCAGGGTGCCTTCGCCTACGCTGCTGGGGCTGCAGATCCAACCCCCAGACAACTTGCAGGCCAACTCTCATCTGCCCGGGCTGGGGAAGCTGCCAAGGCTGAGAACGAGCGTGCATCTCCTGCTCCGGGATGTCGAGGCGCCTCTGCTGGGATGCAGCCAGGAAGTGGAGCTGGCACCCCGGCCCGGCGCCCACATCCTTAAGGGCCTGAACACCCCGTGGGCCTTGGAAGCCGCCCCGCGGAGGTGCCAGACGGAGTCCCATTCGCTCCTGGGAGAGGCAGCCCCCAGGGCCTCCTGGACTTCCAGAGGCACGTGCCTCCCCTCCCGTTTCAGAAGCCTCTTCCCCAGCGCCTTCACTAGAGCAAGCCTGGGGGGGACGTGTGGTTCCTTCCCTACAGGACCAGGTGCAAAGTCCAGGTATGCAAGATACATTCAGAATTTGTAGGCAGCAGCAGCAGGGCACGAAACCCAGCCCAGGCTGCTTCTGAGTGAGGGGCCTCACACGACTGCAGGGGCCCCACGTCCAGGAGGCTTCTCAGGCCTCCGGTCTCTGGGGACAACCCCCAGGCTGAGGCCGTGGCCCCAGCCCAGTGTAGACACTGAGCGAGCCTTCATCCCCCTGTGCGGTTGGCCACATGCTCACGGACACAGAGAGCACATTCTCCTCTGGAACACAACAGCTGGGTGTCTCAGCAGGGACGCTGGAGTTGTCTTCTCTGCAGACACTGAGAACCCCCAGCGTGATGCAGACCTGGGGGAGGCCTGGCCCCTAGGACCCCGTCACCTCCTCTCCCACTGTACCAGGGAGCTGGGCTTGGAAGGGCCCAGGAGCCACTGGAGCAGCCACACCTGCCCATTTCCGGAGCAAGCTGGGCAGTGAGCGGGCCCCAGCTGCGGTCTCCTCTGCTCGCCCCCTGGGGGTCCCGTCTTGGACCTCCTTGTTCTGGGTCTGCTCGGTCAGAGCGGCAGACGGGAACCATGGCCCCAGATCCGGCAGGGGGCTCGCTACCCACAGTCACACTTGGGGGCGGTTCCGAGGGCCTCCAAGAGATGAATCCCCGGCCCGAGACCACACAGCCTGAGTCAGGCCGGGCTGCCTGGCTGATGCCCCCAGCAGGCCGCGCCACTGGCAAAGTCTCAGAACAGCCGGAGGGCCGAGGAGAGCATCACCTATTCTGCCTCAAAACTGAGTCAGCCCAAAACAGGATGGGGGTACAGGGAGCCGGCTGGGAGAGGGCTGGAGCTCCCCGGGCGCCTCCCCCAACCGGCCCAAAGTGCCGCCCAGCTTTCTGCCCCTTGGGGTTGGGGGCCTACCACATCGTGGTGCGGAGGGAAGCTGAAGGTGTACTCCTGGCCCAGCAGCCGGCCGTAGGTGTAGTCCTCGCGGGCCCGATGCCCGTACGCCCCGCAGTAGTCGTAGGGGAGCACCTGCGGCAGGCGAGGGGGTGTCACAGCCCAGCCCTCCTCCCTGCACACGCCGCCTGGAGACCGAGGCCCACAGGACAGACGGATCTTGGCCCTGCCCTCGCCAGGCCCGACCCCATCACGGGGCAGCGCGTTGCGGACGGGGCTGGCTCAGGCATGCCAGCAGCACGCACGAGTGAACTGTGGTCTCCGCAGCAGTGGGAGGGCGGGGCCCGAGACGGAGGAGAAATGGGGTGTGCTCGGGCAGGCAAAGAGGGGGAGAGAGGGGGCTGAACAGCAAACAGGGCGGGTTGACTGGGACCCCAGGGGCCACCCCAGGGCTTCCGCTTCAGTGCCGAGGGGCTGCGATGAGGCCCAGGGGTCAGCCTGCTGAAGAAGAGAGAGACAGAGTCAGGGGTGGGGTGGCTGCCGCAAGGATTCCGGATGCTGTTGCCATGGCGATCCAGGATGCGGTCCCGCTCCGGCCTGGCCCTGCTCAGAGGGTCTTGCACGTTCAGGAAGGGAGTCTCTGGACAGGTGGGGGAACCAAGGTGCAGAGAGACTGACGCTTGCCTCCAGTCCCCGGAGAGCCCTGACTGCCTGGCCTGAGGCAAGGCAGTGGGCCCCAGAGGCTGGGACTCAGCGCCTCTTGCCTTGGCCTCTCCTGTGCTTGGCCAGCCGCTCTCAGGGAGGCCCAGACCCCACACCCCACTCTAGTCCTGTTCCTGCTGATGGAGCCCCTCCTTCCCAACTCCACGGCCACTCCTGGAAAAGCGTGAGCAAGCCCGGCACCTCTCACCCACAGCAGGGCCAGCCCCGCCCTGTCTCTTCTCACCAGTAAGAGCTGAGGGTGAGGTCTTGACTGAACTGGGCCTCTCTGTTCCTCCAAGTACCCCCTCAGTCCCCACCCCCAGCTCCTGGCCGAGCCCTGGTCCAGGGAAGGCCTTTACAGGAGTCTCTGAGGGAAGTCATCTCCCTGGCCTGCCAAGTGGCTCCCACTGGCCCCTGAGGCCCCTGCAGGAACACCCCAGCCTGCTGCAGCCTGGCCAGGAAGCAGGGAGTAGGGGATGTCCGGCCGCCCAATGCCCTGGGCTCCCAGGGTGGCTCCTGGGTGGGAGGGGGCTGCAAAGCCCACCCATCTACGAACCAAGGGTGTGTTCCTGATTCTGGCTGTGGTCTCCTCCCCTTGCCCATGGGTTCTGGGAAAGAGGGGCTTCCAGGCACCAGGCTGGAGGCAGGGAGGGGTCTGTGCAGGCCTCTCCTCTCTGCTGACCCCAGAGGTCATCAGGAACTTGCCTTGGGACATGGTTGCTATGGAGATGGGAGATAGGTCGCACTTGGAAGGTGGCTGCTGAAGTATAGCGGCAGGAAGGGGCTTTTCATTTGTAAAAACCTGGATCCACTCCTATCCCCCTGGTTGTATTAAAGCATCACACCGCCTGCCCCAGAGACCCAGGGCCTCACAGGCAGGATGGTTCCCAGTCTTCCCTCTGAGAACCCAGTTCCCTGGGAGGAACTGGGTGGGAGTTGGGAGCCCCCAAGAGGGCACCCAGAGGCCAGGACACTGCGAAAACCCCAACTTACAAACTAACACACGGAATGCGTCATTTTGTGCTCAATCCTCCTACTCACATTAACAGTTGCAGCCGCCAAAAATATATGAACAACATTATGAGAAGATGCTCTAATTTCTCCCGTCAACGGGGGAGTCTCGTGTGTGGCCTCCTCGCTGTGGAGCACCAGCTTTCCTGGGCCCCTGGCCCATCTAAGGCGGTGGGAGGCCGGGCACTGTGGGTGGTGAGTGACGTCCGTGGCAGGGCCCTGAGGTCACAGGCGGACCGGGCAGACCAGCAGGGGCTCGACTTCTCCAAAGGCCAGACGAGCCTCCCACCCCACGGCTCACCAGGCTCCCGAGCTCCAGAGACAGCGAGGGTGCGGAAGCGGGGGTGGGCAGTGGGCGGGGCTGGAGGGCAGGGCCGGGCGTGTGCGGGGGCCTACTCACCGGAGCTGGGCCCTGGGCGCTGAACCATCCCGGCCTCTCCCAGCCGTGGCGCTCTTGGAACACGCAGCCTCGTGCACGGAGCTCCTGTTGGGGGGCGGGGCACAGCGAGCAGACTCAGGCCTGGTGAACCCCCAGAGCAGGGCAGGGGGGCCGGGACCCGCCACCTGACACCTCAGGGCGTGGACGATACAGAGATGCTGGTGTTCAGACCCAGGACCCAAGCCCAGGCTCTGAGCCCAGGTCTAGGTCCCCCTGGCACCCCAGCTGCCCGCCCTGAGAATCCCCGATCTGTTAGGTCTCCCCCGGCACCCCAGCTGCCCGCCCTGAGAATCCCCGATCTGTTAGGTCTCCCCTGGCACCCCAGCTGCCCGCCCTGAGAATCCCCGATCTGTTAGGTCTCCCCCGGCACCCCAGCTGCCCGCCCTGAGAATCCCCAATCTGTAGAACAACCTTCTCCTGTGGACTGAACTGCACCCCGAACTCCTGTGTTGAAGCCTTATCCCCAGAGTGACTGTACTGGGGACAGAGCTGGTGAGGAGGGAATTAGGGGAAATGAGGGCCCAAGGGCGGAGCCCAGATCCTTATCAGGTGAGGAGGAGCCAACACGGCGGGGAGATGGCCGTCCCGAAGCCAGGAAGAAGGCCCTCACCAGGGACCGGGCGGTGGGCTCCTTTACCCCTGACCATCCAGCCCCCCAGAACGGTGAGAAATGAGCCCGAGCCCCCCAGCTGGCGGCGTCTGTTACAGGACAGCCGGGGACCCCGTGATGCCACAGCCGGTGTCCACCCAGGAGGAGTGAAACCAGGGGAACGGCCAAGCTGTGCACACACGCGCTCACAACAGCCCTGACGAATGCAGGGGCGGCAGGTGTGGCCCACCCATACGACGGGGCGTTAGCCTCCGAAAGGAAGGACATTCTGACACCTGTTAGATCACAGACGAACCCCAGGAGCAAGCTAAGGAGAAGGAGCCAGTCACCAAAGGCCGCGTGGTGTATGATTCCATTTATCTGAAATGACCAGAGGAGGCCAGTCCCCAGAGACAGAGAGTAGCACACTGGTGCTCAGACATAAAGAATCCGCCGGCAACGCAGGAGACCCGGCTTCAATCCCTGGGTCGGGAGGATCCCCTGGAGGAGGATTCTTGCCTGGAGAACCCCGTGGATGGAGGAGCCTGGTGGGCTCCAGTCCGTGGGGTCGCAGGCAGTCAGTCGGATACGACAGAGCGACTAACACTTTCACTCACTTTCGCTTTTGCGAGGCTGGAAGGCGGGGGATGGGGAGTTATTGCTTAACGGGTACGAGGCTTCCTCTTGCGGTGACGGGAACATTCTGGAACTAGCTGGAGGTATGGTCGCACAGCAGCATGGAGGCCCTGAAGCCCCCTGAACTGAGCACTTCAGGTTCAAATGGCAAGTTGTATGTGACACGCACTTTGCCACAATAAAACATTACAGCAGACGCAGTAAGTTATTTCAGTGGCAGACCGCTTTGAAAATAAATGCGGTTGGTGGGGGAAGAAAAGAATCTCCACTCTTGGGTTTGGAAGGTCCTGGGGCCGGGGCCCAGCCATGTCTGGAGCCCAGGAGGAGTGGGCCTTGGGAGCTGAGTCCGGCAGGACTTACAAGTGCCAGCCAGGACCAACGGGCACCCGAGGCCCAGACGGCCTGTGTCTCCCCCTCCCTGTGGGCCACCAGCCTCAAGGGGGAGGACGCACGCGGCCACATGCCCGCTGGTGACACCCTGATGTCTCCCTGGGCGTCCGAGGGGCTGGGAACAAGGACACAAAGCCTGTTGCCCTCCAATAAGAAGGGGGCGCCTCCGCCCGAGACAAGTCGCCTCCCCGACGACACACACATCAGCCGTCAGCGGCCGGGAGGCGTCACGAGGGGGCGGCTGAGGAGGAAGTGGAGGCCTGCGTGAATGTAGATGCCTCCCCGGGGGCACGGCTGTGCGCCCACCAAGTCCCCTCCAGGCACAGCTGTACGCGCCTGGACAGCTTGTCTGCGCCCGGCTCCTTCCACCCCAGGCTTGGGGAGCAACCCTGTGTTCCTTGGGAAGCAGCTGAGCTACGTAGACAGTGCGGGTGATGAAAGCCTGGGGTCAGGCGGGGGGAACCTGAACCCACGGGGGTCCCAAGATTGCCCCCGGGCCCTCCAAGCCAGGCCGGAGAGCGGGACAGCCCAGGAATCTCTGCTGACTCTGTCCTGGTGGGGTAGCGGGGAGCGTGCGTGGACGCCAGCTGCCTCTGGGGTCCAGGGACTGGTCTCAGAGGAAGGAGGCCCTGTCTTCTATAAACACCACCTGCTCACTGAGCCTGCCGCCTGCCTCCCGCTCCACCCGTCCAGGGGATGGGCAGTCCCTGAGCATCTATCCAGAGTCAGGCTCTGTACCCAGAGACAGGCCCGGGCCCTGCTGGCTGGGTCCTTGCAGACAGGTAAGCTAAGCATGCAGCCCCAGATGAGGGCAAGGAAGCGGGAATGGAGATGGAATGGGGACGATAGGAGCAGGGGGACAGAGCCTGGGTTGCTGGGGACCTGAAGAGTGCTGAGGGGCAGGTCCCAGGAGAGGGCACCTGACGATGGGTTTCATCATATAAGTAGAAGTTTGTCAGGAGGAACGACGGCCCAGGCAGGCTGCTGCCTGGCTCGGCCTCCTGACCGGTGACTGCACACATCTGCCCCCGCGGCTACCCTGCCGCCTGTGCTGCTCCAAGCGCGTTTTACCCGCAAATGCCGGGAACGAGCCAGCCGCCTCGTCACCTCACGCGCCCTGCAGCCGGGACTCCCCGAGAGCGCCGCAGCCAGAGCAGAGCGGGCCCGTGGGGCTGGGGTACCTCGTGCAGGGGGCCCGTCCGCATGTTGCGTCCTGCCAGCGGCTCGTCGTGGGGGAAGACGACGGAGTAGTTCTTGGCGTAGGCCTCGTGGCTGCGCTCCCGGATCCAGCGGCTGTGGCCCGTGAGTGAGCGGTGGAAGCGCCTGTGGTGACAGAGAGGGGTGCGTCACCGCCTGGGGGACCCTTGTCCTCTCCCAGAGTCCTCCCCAAAGGGGCCTCGGGCACCCCCAAGCCTTGGGGAGCTCAGCTGCCTCCTCTGCAGCCCCCACAGCCGTCAGGCACAGGGACTGTGGGCGCAGGGCCTCAGGCTGGGGTCGTGCTGGGGGTAAGCCATGCCCCTCGTCCTACTGGGGAGCCACCCAGAAGCCTGGACCATCCGGTGGAGGTTAACATTGGGGTCTTCAGAGTCTGGGGTCAGCAGGTGTGACAGCCTCTTTCTCCATGGGGCCCCCTCGGCAGAAACAAGGGGTGAAGATGAGAAACCCCCCAGAGGAATGGAGGCTTGTCTGGGGACCCTAGCTGTGTCTGCAGACCCTGCACCCGGGGACTCTGTGGCCAGGATCCCCGCAGGATCCCCCCGGGCCGCTGGGGGGATCACGTCACCCCCAGGGGCGTCCAGCTCCACCTACGGGCCCTTCGCCGTTTCCCACCGAGCTCAGAGGCGCCTCCCCAGCCTGCTCACGGGCGCGATGGCCGGGCCACCCGACGGCCCTTCTGCCTGGCCTCCTTGGACTGCAGGGCCGCCCGAGCCAAACCGAGCACAGCCCCGCTGGGCCCCGCTGCCCTCCCCGGGCACAGCCCACCCCTCAGGTGCCCAGCTCAACACCCCCAGCCCCCGCCTTCCCCCCGCCTGTGGGCATCTCGCTTGTCCTCCAGGACCACCGCCCCCCCGGCTGCGTCCCCACCGGCTGCTGTCCTCAGGGACCCCGCCCGGGCCTCGTTGTGCCTGCCAACTCTAAGTTCTCACGTGGTTCTCGTCTGCGCGGTGCCCAATCTGGGCGGGGCAGCGGGACCACACTCGTGAGGGTTCTGACTCCATTCACAGTGGCTGCTACCGCGTAAGGGGCTCCCTTCCAGGGCGGGGCTGGGGGCCGGCTGCGAGAACCCAGGGCTGGTCCTCAGAGCGGCCTCACGTGTGGGGCCCTGGTTTGGCTCCTTGCACGGGACAGGAGACCAGCCTGTACTGAGCCAGGAGCTTCAGCATGAAGGCGGCTTATGGACGGGGGTCTGGGGGTGCCCAGGCGCGGCCGGGACTGAGGAGGGGGATGGGCCTGGGGCAGGGCTGGGTGATCCCCAGACGGACAGATCCTGCCCATCTGGACCAGCCCCCGCCGGCCTTCTGCTCACACCTGTGCATGCCTGTGGGTGTCAGGAGCAGGCACTCTGCTGAGCCAGAGCACCAGCAGGGGTCAGCAGGAAGAGGGGCCCTCCCCGGGGCCCGCATAGCCCAGGCTGCCGTTTCCCACCTGCATGCAGGCGGGCAGAGGGGCCTGCAGCCGGGCACCAGCGTCCAGCCGCCCTCCCGATGTAGTAAGGAGCGACTCCTCCTTTCCTGGCTGCCAGGACCCCAGCGACTCTCCTCAAACCAGCGGCCTGCACTCTGGGCCCCGCCTAGGCCAGGCCCCGGGGGTGGGGGGCACATCCCCACCGTGAACCTCAGACGCCTCCGCTGGGAGAGGGGACCCTCGTCCCCATTTCACAGATGGAGAGACCCAGGTCAGAGAGGGGAACTGGCCACACAGCTAACAGGGAGGGCCTACCCTGGGAGCCTCCCCCACAGGTGACCCCCAGTCACCTCCGTGCCCGAGCTTGCCCTCCAACCCCCTGATGTGTGAGCACAGGGACGAGCGCGGCCCCCCGCTCCCCGCACAGAACCCTCTACCCCCGCCTCGCCACCCCCGCGGCCCATCTCCACCCCCGCTCATTAGTGCTGAGAGGCCCCGGGTGCCGTGCAGGAGGCTGGCCTGGGGGTGGCGACCGTCCAGTATGTGTGTGGGGACGGGGCATGCTGCTGGGTGGGCACCAAGTCCCATGTCAGGGACTGCTCGGGTCGGACGTCTTCAGCTGGTCCTCTGCTGGGGCACACTGTCCGGGCCGGGAGAGTGGGCGGACCAGCCCCCAGCCCCGAGATCGCAGCTCTGGGGGTCTCCCTCCGGGGACCCTCTGCCCTCCGACCTGTGACCCGAGGTCCCAGCTGGCCGGGGCAGGGGCGGCGGCTCTGTGCGCACCCACGAAGGGGCCCCCAAGACACTCCCACTGATGTCTCGCTTGTGAGAGGAGGCAGGGAGGGAGAGAGGCCCAGAGCCCCTGAGGGGGGCGTCCACCAGCCCTGGAGGCGGGAGGCCGTTGGTGAGGCCCAGGCTGCACCCTGGTCCATCCGTTCCCAGGGCGGAGGCCTCACCCCTGAGGGAGGGGAGATGGCAGACAGCCTGCAGGCCTGGAGCTGGGGGGCTGTGTCTCCAGCGCTGGGTGACTTCAGGCGAGCCGCCTCCCGTGAGGGCTCCTCTGCTCTGCTGTTTGTAGCCGGAGGGGCTGGGACTGGCCCATCCCTGAGGCCCCGGGCAGCTTTATCATCTCCGGAACATTCCTCTCTTGGGAGAGCACGTGGGCACAGCCCCAGACTGTCTCCGAGGCAGCAGACCGCGCTGTGCCAGGCGCCACGGGGAGGGGATCTCAGGGTATGCCTGCCTGTCTGTGTGGGTGGCGGACACACCCCTGTGGACACAAAGTCCCCATCAGGCCAGGACGGGGCGAGGTTAGAAGAGGAGCCAGGGTGCGCTGAGCTGAACCAGAGTGGTCTCCACCACCCCCACCACCTCCAGCCCTGCCGGGCAGCCGGGGTCTCTCCAGGGAGCCCATCTGCCCAGAGCCATCACAGCGCCACGGACTGGGCCCCCACAGAGGCCTCTCCAAGCCGCTGTCTCCTCTGCCCTCTGCAGTGCTCGGGCCGCAGAACTGCCACCTGAGGAGCGGAAGCCTGGCCCCACCGACCCTGCCTCGGGGCCTCACTGCTCCAGCTCACAGAGGGCAGTGGGCAAGCCGGATGCCTCCCGGCTCCGATAGCAGCCCCGCACGCACACTGGCCTCAGCTCAGCTTTCTTTAGTGTTTCACGCGCAGACCCGATGCTGAGCATTCTGCCTACTCAGACACGCTCACTGCTCCCAGCAAGCGCCTCACACCCCCGTTACAGAGGGACGGGCTTGCACGGGGTCCGATTTATTCCAGTCTCCCCGTGAGTGAAGTGTGCGGCCAACGTCTCACTCGGGGCTGCCTGCCTCCCAGACGTGCTCAGATCCCAGCAGTGACCACCCTGGCTCAGCCCCATCCCTGGGCAGCCTGCTCCCCCGGCCTCAGTCTCCCCATCTGCAAAGTGGGACGATGGGATCCCACTGCTGACCCCAGAGCCGTCGGACAGGTCGGGCAGGACACTGGGACGAGAGGTCCTGGAAACTGTAGAGGGCGGTGGATTTGCCAAACCCAGGCACCCTGCAGCACTGCCCCCTCCCCCAGCTGGCCTCTTCCTTCTTTGCTTACTGCCACCTCTTCCAAGACGCCCTCTGGATTTCAGGGAAGGCTCCTTTCTAAAGAGCCCAGGATGTTCACCCCACCCCACCCCATCCCAGCAGCTTCCCTTGTAGCTCAGTCGGTAAAGAATCTGCCTGCAATGCAGGAGACCCAGGTTCGATCCCTGGGTCGGGAAGATCCCCTGGAGAAGGAAATGGCAACCCGCTCCAATATTCTTCCCTGGAGAATCCCATGGACAGAGGAACCTGGAGGGCTACAGTCCACGGGGTCACAAGAGTTGGACACGACTTAGTGACAAACCATCACCTCCGCCGCCCCATTCTAGGGCAGCCACTGCCCACCCACCAGCCCCCATGGGCACTCGCCTGATGTCATAGCTGTGCATGTCCTTCTCTGGGCGCCCGTGGACGATCCAATAAGCCAGCTGCTGCCCGCAGCCACCGCCCAGCATCATTCCTGGCAGGAGCAGAGAGCTGTGGGTCTGCAATCCGCCCCCAGGCCCTGCACCCCACCTCCGTGCCCCTCCCACCTCTGTGGGCAGCGTCAGCCCCTATGCCCTGGATCTCACCCCTGGGGTGCCACATGCCTCCTCCTGGCAGGCCTGTCCCATCTCCACCCCTGTCCCAGCCACAGCGCTCCTAGGCCCATCCCCATCCCAGGAAGGGGCGGCTCTGAGAACTGGAGGAGAGCCCAGCTGGGCCCCTCACTTCCGAGACGGCAGGAGTCGGGGAAGCTGCGCTGCCCGTACTCACCTGCGCTGTTGAAGCCGCAGCCCAGGAAGAACCCGCGGAGCTCGGGCGCCTCCCCCATCAGGGGCTTGTGGTCCGGGGTGAATGACTCTGAAAGGGAGGGGAGAGCCTGAGGGTCCCTCCCGGCCACATGCTCCTGGGTGCAATCTCCCAAGAGGACAATAACTGAGGTGGGAGTGGGCATCCGAGGCCGCTTCCTCCCTGCTCGCTCCTGCCACGTTCCGCTGAGGTCTTCCTCACTGATGATCTGAACTGGGCTCCACCTCGTGGGGCCCGGGTGTGTCTCGTGACTTGCTGCTGGCGGGGGACCTCTCCCCGAGTCCCTGGCACAGCTTCCCGTCCCTGCGCCAGCTTCCCGCTGTATCACAGCAGGGCGTTCCTGCCCGTTGAACCCGGGCAATGCAAGGGCCGGGCTTTGCTCACTGCCATATCTCAAGGCACAGGGTCCAGCAAACAGTTGGTGCTTGATACATGCTCGCTCAGTGAATGAAGGGTTGTAAGTTTTCTGGGAGAGGGGACCAAGCCTCTGGCTTCTGTCTGCCGCCAGCGTGCTGGGGACGGAGGCTAGGACTGATGGAGAGGAATGCTCGAGCATGATTAAAAAGGGCGTCCCTGGTGGCTGAGATGGTAAAGAATCCACCTGCAACGCGGGAGGCCCAGGTTCAATCCTTGGGTTGGGAAGATCCCCTGGAGAAGGGAAAGACTGCCCACTGCAGTATCCTGGCTGCTACCCACTCTGGTATGATTATAAAGAGCTGCACTTGGCAGCCACAGTCCTGGGTTTGAACCCTGCTTTACTGATTCCTGGCTGTGTGACCTTGGCTCAGAAGAGCCTTGGACCCTCGTCTGTAACACAGGGATCATGGTCCCGACGACTGCGGACTTCACAGGGCTGTGAGTTACTCGGTCACAAATATTTGCAGCCCACCCGTCTGTGCCCAGAACTCGGCCCTGGGAGGCGACTGAACAGGCCCCACCCCTCGGGGAGCTGCCGGGAGAGTGGGTGGAACAGAGAGCCAAAGCATGAGTAAGCAAAAAGGAGGGTGTCTGGGGGAAAAAGTGCTACGTGATAAGGGGTCTGGAGTGACCGGAGGGCAGGCCGCTCCTAACCACCGTGCGGCGCCACCAGAACCCCGGGTCACAGAGGCGGACGCCGCCCGGCCGGTCAGGGCCCCAGGATCCCCGCGGGGTCCTAAGCTCCATGTGTGTTGGTCACAAGCGCTGCCCTCCTCCCTGCTGGTGACCGGCCGAGCCTGGTGTCCGACCCTCAGCATCTGAGCTGGAGGAGGCCGCCAGCCCCAGGGACCTGAGAAGGCTTCCAAATAGCCACAGAGCAGGGTGGAGGAGGCAGGGCGGACAGAAGGGCAGGGCCCCTGGTGAGGGCCTTGGAGGCCACAGTGACCCTGGCGGGCCTCCAGTGGGGGCGTCAGTGGGGGCCCGGGTCCTATGAGGGGGCCTGTGTGCAGGTCGGGCTGCGAGGGGCAAGCGGGGGAGGCCAGGAGGGCATCGGGTGAGGCTGGGGCGGCTCCCGAGATGGTTGTATTTGGGGATGACCTGGTGAGCATTCTGGGAGTGCTGGAAATGTTTCCAGAATGTTCTGAACAGTCTTCACAGAAAGTTAGCAAGAGGGAAGTTTGGGGTCAAGGGTCACCTGGATGTTTAAAAAATGGTTCAAGAAGATGCCGGATGCCCGGGACGGGGGCCCCCAAACTTGCCTCTGACGTCCCGACCTTGGAACAAGAGGTCTGAGGGCCCCCCGCTTCCTGAAGTCAAGGGTCCTGGGACTTCCCTGTTCTGTCCCGGAGGCCGAGGGCCGTTGACCGGCCAGCAAAAAGGCCCGTGTCCCCAGAGAACCTTCCTCACGCTGGGAAACCAGCCTCCAGGGGTCCTGACAGACACATTCTCCCAGTGGGGCTTCTTGGGTCGCTGACCCGCAATCCCGTTAGAGCCAGGACGTTCCCTGGGATTGTGTCGGGCCTGGCAATACTCTTGCCTGGAAAATTCCATGGATGGAGGAACCTCATGGGCTACAGTCCATGGGGTCACAAAGAGTCGGATGCAACTGAGCAACTTTGCTTTCGCCTTGGCTTTCTCCCTGACAGCCCCACCAGGCCCGGGAAGCCCTGGGGCAGTGAGTCTTCAGCCTGAGCCCCACATCCTGCGCCCCGAACCTCCCGGGCTAGCCAGGGGGGACCCCAGCTACCTCTTCCGGGAAAGCTGCCTGCTCACCTTTGCTCCTTCATGAGCCGAACAGATTGAAGAAGCCAGGGCTGGCGGCTGTCTGGACCCCATGTACTCGGGGCCCAGGAGGGCCTGGCGCCTCGGCAGGCTGCAGGCTGGGTGTCGGGACCCCTCCCTCCCCTGGCCTGGCCTGCCCCTCACTCCTTGCTCGGCCCCCAGGGACGACTTTGCCCGCTGGCCTGAAGCTCACGTGTGGCTTCCCCTCCTCACTCGGCCTGCCACCCATTTCACAGACAAGGACACCAAGGCTCAAGGAACGCAGAGTTTCAGACCCAGAGCTTCCTCTCTGGGCAACTGTCTTTCTGACCCTCTCTCCACCGCTAGGTAGGCACACACTCCCTGCTTCTTGCCTTTGTTGAGGATTAAAGGGGCCCCTCTGTGCAGGAAGGAGGGGGACACCCCTGTGATTCTGCTGGAGCCAGGATGGGGCGGCACGTCTGCGCCTGCAGGCCCGCTCCCCCACCCGGAACCCTGGCCCCAACGCCCCACATGGCACCCTCTAGGTGGCCCATCTTGTACCCACCAGCTTTGAGAGC
Organism: Bos indicus x Bos taurus; assembly: GCF_003369695.1. Taxonomy (NCBI): domain Eukaryota; kingdom Metazoa; phylum Chordata; class Mammalia; order Artiodactyla; family Bovidae; genus Bos; species Bos indicus x Bos taurus. Next base: position 103,673,516 of record NC_040086.1, read on the forward strand.
CTGCCTCTGGCCGAGACGAGGAGCCAGTGATATCTTAGAGGCCCCTGTGAGCCCTGGCCTGTGCCACACGCAGCCCCACAGCTGAGATGTCTGGGCCTCAGGGCTGCCTTGGGCCCCTCTTCTGCCCAGAGGCCACCCTCTCTCTGCCAGGACCCCAGGCTGGCCACCTCATCCCCCACCCCCGCCTCCACGCCCTCACCCTGGAACACGCCTTCTACCCTGCCCAGAGCCCACCGCCTTGGGTTCCCACTGCAGAGGCTCCGCCCAGCCTCCAACACAGGAGCTCCCCACCAGCCTTCTGGGCTCCAGGCACTCAGCTCTCAGAAGGAGCTGAGTGGACACCGTGGAGCCCCTTCACACCATGGCCCGCCTCTGGGGCCTCGGGCTCGGATCTTACTCTGGAATCTTCTTCATCTGCATGCAGCCTTTGAGACTCAGCTCAGACAGCTCGCTCGGCATGCATGGATCTTCCCCCACCCTGGGGTCCCTGAACTCCCTGGGGCACCCTAGGATGACCCTGCCCCCAGGCCCAGTCACGGAACCGTCCCCTCTCCCCGCTGCGTTCTGAGTGACCCCCGTCACAACACTTTGAACGTCTGCGGTGTAGCCTGGCCAGCTGGCCCTCCCACAGCAAGTGAGTGGTCTTGGCTGAACATGCCAGCATCGAGGGCCCCAGTCTGCCCTGGCCTGGGGTCTGACCCAGCCGGCTGGCAGGCAGGGTCTGGGCCTGCACCCTGCACACCCGAGACGGGCACTCAGAAGCTGAGCCTTTTGGTTCACGCCGTTTCGCTCCAGCCTCCTGCGGTCCAGCTCTTCTGGGGACCGGAGGGGAGGCCCCAGGTGGGGCCTTTCCACGCTGTGAGGGAGTGTGGCCAGAGGGCAGAGGGGTGAGGCCGACCTGGGGGCCCGCAGCCCTGAGCGAACAGCATTGGGAGCGAGATTGGCCCTTGCTCCCCCGGCTCAGCCTCACTGGGCGCTGGGAGGGGCTCGCCCCATCTCACAGCTGAAGGCACCGGGTTCAAGCAGGGACTGAGCCCAGGCAGCACCCAGGAGGGCTCACGCGAGGGCAGGGCGGGCAGAGGCCTGGCTGGGGCCCGGGGGCAGGCTTATGTCTGTCACCTGCAGGGAGGAAGACGCACAGCACTGCCCGCCCAGGACGGAGGGCTGGCCGGCCACACTCTGGGGGCGGCCAGCTCCCACCCCGCCCAGCTCCGGGCCTCCCCGCTCACCAGGCAGCTCCCACCCCGCCCCCAGCTCTGGGCCTCCCCACTCACCAGGGCCGCAGACTGTGGACTTAATCCCAGTTTTCTCCAGCACGGGGACCCGGTTGATGGCACCTTCAATATGCTGGGTGAACACATCCCAGTCCAGGTCGAAGAGGCCGAAGGCAAACTCATCTGACACCTGGGGACATGGCGGGAAGCTGCCCTGTGCCGGCCGGCCCCTGGAGTGCAGAGCCGGGCAGGCCCTGGCCAGCGTCTCCATCGGGTGGTGATGGTCTAGACGGTCCCCTGTTTGTCTCCCCCCTCCACCCCCCAGAGGGCCTGTCTGCTCCCCTTCCTGCCTGGACCCAGGCCCACCTGCTCTGCCCTGGACTGTTGCAATGGCCTCCTGCTTGCTGCCCTCCTTCAACCCATTCGCCCAAGTCAGATCAGGCCCTTTCTTGCTCTCGAGCCCCCCAAGACCCCCTGTGACTCTGTGTCTCCTAAAACCCTACATAAGCAGGCCCTGCCCACATCCACCATGGACCCACAGCCACGCTGACCTTCCTTCGGTTCTTCGAGGACACCAAGCTTGGTCTGACCGCAGGGCCCTCACCTCCATGGGCGAGCTGCTGCCCACCCTCCCTCTGCAGGGTCCACTCAGATGTCAGACCCCCATCCAGCCATGCCTGACCGCAGTCTGAAGGACATCCTTCCACTCCAGTCTCACTAGGCTTACCCTCAGCCTGTTAACTTCACTCAGGGTTCAGATCACCATCCCAAATTACGTGACTTCTTTGTTTATTTATTGTGTGTCTCCCCACCAGAATACAGGCCTCTGGGCACAGAGACTTTTATCTTGGTCTTCCTCTTTCTCCCCAAAGTAAAACAGTATCTGGCCGAAAGGAGTCATTTTATTGTTCAATTTGAAGACTAAACACATGAATACGAGAGCCGGGGTGACCCATATGTGGTTGAAGTGGCTGAGGGTGCTGAGGGGGGCGCTGGGCCTGCATGAAGCTGGGCCTGCATGAAGCTTCCTGCAGAAGCTGCCAGGAGAGCAGCCCAGGCCGGAGGGAGACACAGCTAGAGCCACGGCGGGCAGGGGAGGGTGAGGGATGCTTTGCTGATGGGCGGAGGGCTTACATGCCTTCATCATCTACTAGAGTCCCCACTGCATAGCTTGCAGCCTCTGACTACTGCTGCTTTGAGGCCAGCCCTCCGCCTGCCCCGGGTCTGTATATGCCCGCGTGCCAGGTTCTTAAGGGCTGGAGAAATGTGGGTTCGACTTCATGGGATGGGGGACCTGCCACTTCTCAGGTGGGGGGAGAGCTCCAGGACGGGGGTCTCCGGAAGAGGGCGTCTCCGCTCTGAGACGCAGCCCCACACCCCCCCTCGAGCCCTGGTGTCTCACCTCCTCCCAGAAGATGGGGTTGGTCTCGTAGCCGCCCACAGACAAGGCGTCCCCCTGCAGCCGGAGGTAGACAGAGGCATCATGGTCGCGGACGTTGGGCATGTTCTAGAGGGCAGAGCACAGAGGCCTCGGGGTCAGCGGGGCAGGGCAGTGGGCCAGCACCTCCACCAGGGCTCACAGACCCTGCAGGGCCCACGGTGCCTCCTCCTCATTGTAGGACTCTGAGGACACGGTGGACCTGGGGCCTTGCTTACACAGTGGACAGAGCCCCCCGCTCACACCCGTAAGACGGCAGCAGAGATGTGGGAAGGAGGGGGCAGCTCAAAGGTAAAACCACAGAGAGCAGAAGACAGGAGAGCTCCACCAGCCCAGGGGGGCAGAGTGGGTGGGGGGCATGCCTCAGCTGGGGCTGGGGGGGCAGAGTGGGTGGGGGCTGTGCCTCAGCTGGGGCTGGGGGGTCAGGGGAGAGTCTGCCAGCCTCCATACTCCCTCTAGTCTGTACAGGCCCAGCCTGCAGGTGGTGGCCAAGCACATGTGTGTAAGTGTGTGCGTGTGTGCACATGTGTGCATGTGTGTGCATGTGTGCATGTGTGTGAGTATGCATGTGTGTGTGAGCGTGTCTAAGTGTGTGCATGTGGACATGTGCACATTTGTGTGTGCATGTGTGTGAGTGTGCACGTGTGTGTGAGTGTGAGAGAGAGTGTGTATGTATGTGAACAGAAGGTTGGACTAGGGTATCCTCAAAGCCGTTGGACCCGGGTGCCCTCCGTCCAGACGCCGCGCCCTCCAGGCCCGAGCCCCGCCCCACAGGCCCGCGGACGTGTCTCTGGTGAAAAGGGTCCCAGAGACCCCAGGCTCCAGGGAGGTGAGGAGTGGGCTGCCGTTCCCCCCTCGACAACAGACTGGAGATTCTTTTGGAGACACCGACGCCAAGGTCCCTCATCAAAGAGAAGAGCGTTTGACAGAAGGACTGGATGAGGCCAAGAACATCTTCCAGGTCAGGCTAAAACACATGAGGCACGGGAATCAGGAACGGGGAAAAGTAAGAAAATTAGAAAGTCAGTCCTGAAGGGCTGACATTTACCTCACAGGGGCTCCAGGAAGAGAAAACACGGAGAATGGAGTCATAGGAAAGTCAAAGCAAAAAGCCAAGATGACTTCTCAGATTGAAAGTTGTGAGTCTCAGTCCTGAAGGGCCCACGAATGACTGGACCAGGCCTGCACAAAGGCTGTGCTGGAATGGACCGCTGGGACACAAGGGAACAGGTGGGTCCTAAGTAAAGAAACAGCAGCCCTGGAGGCTGGAAGACCCGGGGCAAAGTCCAGCAAATTCTGAAGACGAGTTTGAAGGCAGAGGTCCTCATCAGTTGGGTGTGAGAAAGAATAAAGATTCTTTTTGACTGTTCATGTACACAGAAGCGTTTATCTCCCCAAGTAGCCTTCTCAGTAAGTGGCCAGAGACCATGCCCTGGGCACGGAGAGCAGCGCATACGAACAGAAGACGGGTGAGGAGGCTCCCGGGGTGACTGCGGAGCAGAGGCTGATGGAGAAGATCAGAGCGAAGAGCCCTTTGGGGAGGGCAGTGCAGCTTGGAGACTTTACATGCTCTCTCTGCTCTGTATGAATACGCAGAAAATATTACTGTTTGACAGATCTTTTGAGACGTTTGAGGGGGGGGGGGAAACTGTGACAGTTATGAATGTAGATGCAAATATCCAGAGGATGAGACGGTTGGATGGCATCACCGATTCAATGGACATGAGTTTGAGCAAACTCTGGGATACAGTGGAGGACAGGGAAGTCTGGTATGCTGCAGTCCACGGGGTTGCAGACAGTCGGACACGATTTAGCAACTAAACAACAACAAGCCTTTACAAAATACTAGGAAACGGAACCCAGCAACATATAAAAAAGATTATCTACCCTGGCCAAGTGCGGTTTATTTCAGGGACGCAAAGTTGGCTTAACATCTGAAAATCAATCTAGGTCATATACGACTATCAATAAAGGGTGAAAAACACTAATTTATTTCAATAGGTGCAGAAAAAGTACTTGACAGATAAAAACACTTTCATCATAAAAACAGTTAATATCCAGGAACAAAGAGAACCTCCTGATAAAGGACATCAAAGAAACGGAGCAGCAAGGAGAGAAGAGAAGCCTCCTCAGCGGTCAGTGCACAGGAAGGGGAAGCTGCAGCACAGGGAAGACCAGAGAGCTCCTCAGGAAAGCTAGAGACACCAACGGGACGTTTCATGCAAAGATGGGCTCGATAAAGGACATAAATGGTATGGGCCTAACAGAAGCAGAAGATATTAAGAACAGGTGGCAGGAATACACAACACTGACCTAAAGCCAGACATCCTGGACTGTGAAGTCCAGTGGGCCTTAGAAAGCATCACTACGAACAAAGCTAGTGGAGGTGATGGGATTCCAGTTGAGCTATTTCAAATCCTGAAAGATGATGCTGTGGAAGTGCTGCACTCAATATGCCAGCAAATTTGGAAAACTCAGCCATGGCCACAGGACTGAAAAAGGTCAGTTTTCATTCCAATCCCAAAGAAAGGCAATGCCAAACAATTCTCAAACTACTGCACAATTGCACTCATCTCACACGCTAGTAAAGTCATGCTCAAAATTCTCCAAGCCAGGCTTCAGCAGTACGTGAACCGTGAACTTCCTGATGTTCAAGCTGGTTTTAGAAAAGGCAGAGGAACCAGAGACCAAATTGCCAACATCCACTAGATCATCAAAAAAGCAAGAGAGTTACAGAAAAACATCTATTTCTGCTTTATTGCCTATGCCAAAGCCTTTGACTGTGTGGATCACAAGAAACTGTGGAAAATTCTTCAAGAGATGGGAATACCAGACCACCTGACCTGTCTCCTGAGAAATCTCTATGCAGGTCAAGAAGCAACAGTTAGAACTGGACACGGAACAACAGACTGGTTCCAAATTGGGAAAGGAGTACGTCAAGGCTGTATACTGTCACCTTGTTTATTTAACTTCTATGCAGAGGACATCATGAGAAACGCTGGACTAGGTGAATCACAAGCTGGAATCAAGATTGCTGGGAGAAATATCAATAACCTCAGATATGCAGATGACACCACCCTTATGGCAGAAAGTGAAGAAGAACTAAAGAGCCTCTTGATGAAAGTGAAAGAGGAGAGTGAAAAAGTTGGCTTAAAACTCAACATTCAGAAAATGAAGATCATGGCATCTGGTCCCATCACTCATGGCAAATAGATGGGGAAACACTGAAAACAGTGAGAGACTTTATTTTATTTTATTTATTTTTTTTGGTCTCCAAAATCACTGCAGATGGTGACTGCAGCCATGAAATTTAAAAAATGTTTGTTCCTTGGAAGAAAAGTTATGACCAACCTAGACAGCATATTAAAAAGCAGAGACATCAGTTTCCCAACAAAGGTCGGTCTAGTCAAGGCTATGGTTTTTCCTGTGGTCATGTATGGATGTGAGAGCTGGACTATAAAGAAGGTTGAGTGCCAAAGAATTGATGCTTGTGAACTGTGGTGTTGGAGAAGAGTCTTGAGAGCCCCTTGGACTGCAAGGAGATCCAACCAGTCCATCCTAAAGGAGATCAGTCCTGGGTGTTCATTGGAAGGACTGATGCTGAAGCTGAAGTTCCAATACTTTGGCCACCTGATGGGAAGAGTCAACTCATTGGAAAAGACCCTGATGCTGGGAAAGATTGAGGGCAAGAGAAGGGGACGACAGAGGATGAGACAGTTAGATGGCATCACCCACTCAGTGAACATGAATTTGAGCAAACTCTGGGAGATAGTGGAGGACAGAGGAGCCTGGTGTGCTGTAGTTCACGGGATCGCAGAGTCGGACACGACTTAGTGACTGAACAATGTCGTAGCTGATTCGCTTTGCTGTACGGCAGAGACTCATACTATTTGTAAAGCAACCGTGTGTCAGTCACTCGGTCAAGTCTGACTCTTCACAAGCCCTGGACTGCAGCCCCCCAGGCTCCTCTCTCCATGGAAATCGCCAGTGAGAACACTGGAGACGGCTGCCATTCCCTTCTCCAGGGGATCTTTCCGACCCAGGGATAGAACCTGGTTCTCCTGCATTGCAGGCGGATTCTTTACTGTTTGAGCCAACAGGGAAGCCCAAAGCAACTATACTCCCCCCAAAAAAATTAATTAAAAATGAATTTGAGAAAGAAGTGTGAAACTTGTACTGTAAAAATTAGAAACCATTTAATAAAAAGACAATCCAGGGACTTCCCTGGTGGTCCAGTGGTTACGTCTCCATTCCTCCAGTGCAGGGGGAACAGGATTGACCCCACATTCCATGCAGCCAAAAAAGTTTATTTTTTTTAATTAAAAAAGACAATCCAATGAAAAATGAGCAAAGTGTCTTAATAGTGGTTTTCCCCAAAAAACATACATAAGGCCAATAAGCTCATGAAAAGATGCTCAACATCATTAGTCATTAGGGAAATGCAACTCAAAACTACAAGATACCACTTTACACCCATGATGATGGCTAGAAAGAAAAAGATGGTAACAAATATTGCTGACAACGTGGAAAAGTCAGAACCCTCACGCACTGAGGCTGGGAGTGTAAAACAGTGCAGCTTCTTTGGAAAATAGTCTAACAGTCAAAAAGCTGCGCACGGAGTTAGCAACGCTCCTCTGTAACTCAGCAATTCCACTTCAAAGGTATCCACCCAAGAGAAAGGAAAACACATGTCCACACAAGTCTTGTATGTGAATGTTCACAGCAGCACAATCTACAGTAGCCAAAAAGTGAAAACAGCCCAAGCAGCCACCAGCAGATGAAAGGAGAAATACATCACGGTTTACAGGAGCGTATCATTCAGCCCTAAAAAGAAACGAAATTCTGACACATGTCCTAAAAGGACGAGCCCTGACAACGTCATGCAGAGTGAAAGAAGCCAGGCGTAAAGGCCGCAAATCATGTGATTCCATTTCATTCAAAGTCCAAAATAGGAAAATCCATAGAGAGAGAAATCAGATTAGTGACGACCTAAGCTGAGGGTGGCATGGGAAACGGGGACTGATAATGTGGATGGGGCTGTAGGGACAAAGATGATGTTAGACAGATAAATGACAGCTAGATGGTAGATATGGATGACTATAATAATAACAGACAGATGATCAATAATGGATGGATGGATGGGTGATAGATGATAGACAGATAGGCTCAGTTTAGTTCAGTTCAGTCGCTCAGTCGGGTCCGACTCTTTGTAACCCCATGGACTGTAGCCCGCCAGGCTTCTCTGTCCTTGGGATTTCCCAGTCAAGAATACTGGAGTGGGGTGCCATTTCCTGCTCCAGGGGATCTTCCCAACCTAGGGATCGAACCTGCATCCCCTGCGTCTCCTGCATTGGCAGGCAGATTCTTTACCCTTGAGCCACATAGATAGGAAGAATTAATGACAGCTACATAGGGAACTGAACAGCTGGAAAAACATACTTATTAATAATAACTCCAGGAAACACAAGAAGTTGGACACTGCTTGCTCAGGAGTTAACGATGTTTTCATTGCCATCAGATTGCAAATACTGACTACTGATTAACCAATAAGTGAACAAGCAAAAAGTAAAATCATTTCAGAAAGCAAGCGGGAGTGAGGAGAGGCTCACTTCCCCTGCGGGTCCCGGGCGCCGAGCTGGCTCTCAGCACCCCCAACCCTGGAGATGGACTCCTCAGGTGTGACCCCTCCACCCCACATTTGAGGACACGCAGCGACCAAAAGGGACCACCCGGCAGGGGCCCTGCCTCCTACTCCGGTCTGCGGGCTGCCTGGCTCCTCTGAGCACGGCAGCAGGGACGTCTGGGCCGAGGAGCTGCAGTCAGGAGCCACACGGGGAGTTCTCGGTAACCGAGCACTTCAGAATCGGTGATCTCGTTACCTCTGCTATCTCTACTACCCGAAAAACAAAACACACGAAATGCTGGGGCTCCACAGGGCGGGACAGTGGGGACACCTGGTGGTCAGGACAGCCCCTGCATTTGTCCAGCAGGATCCGTGTCCCTCCTCCCGGCCTTGCAAGGCCCCGGCTGCCAGAGAGCCCAGCCCAGGCTCAGCTCAGCCCAAGGCGTCCACGGGGTACCCTCGCTGCCCCCTGCATCCAGAAGCCCACCCTATAGGTGCGACCCCAGGGCCACTGCTGTCACTGCCTCCTGATCCCAGCCCGTCCCCTTCCATCCGCTGCTCCTGGCCTCACCCTCGTTCAAATCCCGCCAGTTGCTTCCTTCAGGAAGCCCGTCTGATGGTGCCAGGCTTCCCAGTTCTCTGAGGCCCTTGCTGCCTGGACCGTCCCACGTCCTCTGTCACAGTCACGGCGGTCCTCACCTTGATGTGCCAGGCACTGCGCTCAGCCCTTCAGCCCACCACTTGGTTCCTCCCTCAGCACGGCCCTACACAGTTTTAAACCCATTTTGCAGAAGAGGACACAGGCTCTGGCGGCGCCTCGGCTCGCCTGGCTGGCTAATGGAGCGGGTCGGATGCACACCCAAGCTTGGGCCTTTTCCCACGGCTCCGCCGCAGCAGAGCAGTAGGTGGAAGGCAGTAGGGTTGTCAGACCATCACGCGGCACCCGGGCCACCGTGTCTGGTGGACGCAGAGACCAGATCCAGAGAGGTCCCTGGATGCGGTCACAGAGGAGCCGAGGACAGTGCTCGCCTAGGACCCAGGATGGCACGGCTTCTTAGAACCGGGGTCCTTGGGGCAGCACAGCCCCCTGTCCCCCAGGAAGAAAGAAGAAGGGCATGTTGTCCAGGGGGCTGAACCCTGAGCCCTCACAAGCAGCCTGGGGCATCCAGGCCCCCAACACCGTGAGGCCCAGACCTGGGCAGTTGGCCCCTCACAATGCAAGACTCCACTGTCAGGGAGTCTCCTGACCACCCATAAACAGACCCGGGTGTCAGGGACCTCCCAGCATGAGCCCCAGAGCCCAGTTACAGGAGCTGCCTTGGCCTAAGCGAGCTTGTTCTCTGACTCACCAAGGGGTCAGACCATGTGGGAGGTCAGGGTCAGGGCCCGTTCCTCTCCCAGATTCAGGCTGCCCAGGTGTGATCTCAGGAGAGGCTGCCCTCCCAGACTCCCCATGTGGAGGGGAGCATGGGGAACTTGGCCCCCAGCCGCCAATCTCCTCTTTTCTCCTACAAAGAGTCTAAGAGTTTCTGGGGCTGGTGGCCCTTCCCTGGGGTGGAGCCTGGGGTTCCCAGAGGCACACAGGTCTCTGGGAGATGGTAGTGTTTGCAAGTAACACGAGTAACCCCAGTGTGGCACTGATCTTAAAAATTCAGGGAGTGTCCACGCTGCCCTGCTTCTCCCTGAAGCTGCCTCAAAGCCAGGCATCACGTGCATCGGGGCGCGGAGAGGCTGAGGCTCCGTCCCGGGCTCCGTGGATGCCTTGTGACCCTCCTCCTCCCCACCAGGATACGGCCCTCCTCTGCCCAGACCCATCCCCAGCTCTAGCCCAGCCCCCTGTCCACAGATTCCCTGTTGGTTCAGTTAGTAAATAATCCGCCTCCAATGCAGGAGACCCTGGTTCCATTCCTGGGTCGGGAAGGTCTGCTGGAGAAGGGAAAGGGTACCCCCTCCAGTATCCTGGCCTGGGTCGCAGAGTCGGACAAGGCTGAGCGGCTTTCACTTTACTTTCCTTTTCCAGTCCAGAGCAGTCAGAAGGTGACCCCTGGCGGCCACCGGAGATATTTTCCTAGGAACCAGGGCGGGCGGCTCGTCCACCGACACCGCCTCTTTCCCCAGTGACTCACTGTGCGTGGCACACCGCAGCCCTCAGGAGGAATGTGCTGGATCGTATCAAACCCATCCATGAGTAAGGGAACTTGGTGTCGGAAGAGGGGGGCGGGAGAGGGCAGGGGCTCCAGTCCTGCCCCAAGTCCCCATCCCCTTCACCACTGGGCCCACCCAGCAGCCAGCCTGGTGACCCGACGGAAGCCAGGCTCGTCCAGGGCAGGGGCGAGGCTCCCGGGACCCTCCCTGCTGGGGCCTGGCCCTAATCAAGGTCAGCCCCATCTCTTACCCACACCCGCGTGCCCAGGCCTGCCTCCGAACTGCCTGCTCCTCCCCAGCTGCCGTGCCCTGCGCCCTCCCCTCCTTCCCTCCTCCCCTTATCTCCCCTCTGCCTCCCCTTAGATGTCTCAGGAGACCCTTCGGATGTGGTCTCTGCCAGGGCACCGCCCTGGTCCACAGGCTGTGGGTCCCTGAAGCCCCAGTGCTTACCAGCCCGTTTTAAAATAAATAAGTCTATTTACTTGCTCGTACCTTCCCACTGCCAGTTCACCTGGGCAAGAACTGGGTTCTTATCTCTGTTACAGCCCCCGTTTCTAGAACAGGGCCTGGAGCACAGAGCTTATCCAGTCAATGTTTGACAGAGAGGGTGGCGGGGAGGGTGGGTTGGTAATTCGTGTGAATAAATGGACGGATGATGGAGGAATGGTGGGTGGCAGACGGGTGGGTACAGGGGAGGAAGGATGGGCAGGTGAACGGGTGGGTGAACAGGTCCGTCAGCGGATGGGTGGACGGAGGGCTAGAGGGAGGGAGGGATGGAAGGAGGGATGAACAGATGCAGGGAGGCAAGATGGACAGAGAGGAAGTGAGTGGAGGAAAGACGGGTGGGTGGAGGGAGAGACGGGCTGGGGGACAGAGGGATACGTAAGCAAAGGGATGGACAGGGCAGGGACTAGATGGAGGCGTGAGGAGACGGGAGAGGTGTGTGCAGGGCAAGAGGTGTGGTCGACGACAGGGCGACAGGAAGCTCCCAGGACAGGAGAGGGGAGATGGAAAGGGAGGGGGGGGCAGGGGCCCATGCCCGCCTCCCCTGGCAGAGGGGTCTCCAGGGCTCCCTGGGAGGGTCCCAGGGCCGTGGATCAGTGTCCCCTGAGACTGGCACCCACAGCATATTTGGGGACCCATGAACATTCAGGGGTTCCCAGGAACACCCGGGGCACAGGACATGGCCAACGTCAGGCTGGCCACACCAAGTATGACAGGCTTGGCATCAGTGAGGAGCAGTGCCACGAAGGCAAAGGGGGGGCGGGACCTCGGGTTGCAGCTGTGCCACCTCCTCATCCTCACACCGCCCAGAGTGTCCAGTCACGAGGAGGCCCATTTTACACATGGGGCCACTGACGCTCAGCATGGCGACCTGCGTGTATGGGGTCAGAGCCAGGTCCGTGGGCCACCATGAGGCAGTCTCCTGCAGACTGATGCAGGCCTGGGGGCCAGCTACTCACCTGGATCCCCTCAATGCGCTCGGTGATGACGTAAGCGTGGTGCATGGCCACCAGCGGGATGTTGACGCCGGCCATCCTGCCCACGGCGCGCGCCCACACCCCTGCGGGCAGAGCACAGGTGGCTGAGCCCTGCCGGCGTCTGGCGGGGGCTGCCAGCCAGGCGGGCACTGGGTGCCCCCACCCCTAAGCAAGGCCAGGTTTGGGAACAGTCAGGGTGGCCACTCAGGAGGCAGGAGAAACGCCTTCCCACCTGCACAGTTGACCACACAGGGGGTCCGGATAGAGCCATGTTCTGTCTCCACAGCTGCGACCCGCCGCACCCCAAAATCGTCTGTCCGTACACGGATCCCGGTCACCGGGCAGTTCTCGATGATCTGAGAGTGAGAGGAGCTGCTTTCCAAGCCACGTCAGCTCTTGGAGGGCTAACCGCCCACCCTCTCACCGCCCCTAGCCCGGTCAGGCCCCGGGACCCCTGCTTTTGCTCAAGGAGGCTTCATGTGGCCCCATCGGGGATATGTGGGTGACAGCAGGGCAGGAACTAACTCTGCGCTCCTTGACTTGGAGAGCCTGTCCCCCTAAACAGAGACTTTAAAGAGAAAAAGGGCCCAAGTGACTGACAGATGCTGTGGTTCAAAGGTCACATGAAATTCAGCTCCGCTTTGTTTACTTCTCAGTGAAAAATACTCGCAGTAAAACTCAAGTGTCAGCACTGGGGGCCTCTGGGCGAGTCTCTTTTCTTCTTTCTTCAACTTTTTCCATGTCTTCTTCCTTGCTTATTTGTCTTTTCTAATTTTTCCTACAACTACGTGTGGACTTGAGTCAAAAGAAGATAAAACATAACGAGAGGAGACTTGGGACAGGTTTGCTATCCCAGCAGGGTGGGGCCTCCGGGGAGAGCGGACTTCATGGACAGACCGGAGCGGCCAGCCAGGGCAGGAGCGGGTCAGGGGCTCGGGTCCCCGCTGGCCCGCGGTCTCAGTGCAGAGGGAGCTCGTGTTCCAGGGCAGGAGGGCCAGGCTCGGAGCAGGGGGGGGGGCCCGGGGCCAGGAGACGGTCGTACCTGCGCCCCCCGGGCGGTGGCAGCCCGGGCGAGGCTGGTGCAGGTGCCGGCAGGGTCCATGGTACCGTCGTGCGGCACGTACAGGGTCCCGTAGAGGTCCTCCACGTTCATCAGCGGATACAAAGCCTTGGTTTCCCCGGGGCTCAGCACATGGGACTCGATGCCATAGACCCTGCCCAACTAGGGGGACCCAGAGGAAAGTGAGCCTGGGGCTGGGGGCAGATCCTTCCAGCCACTAGCCTCCCCGTCTGGGCCTCCAAGGGTCAGTTTTGACCCTAGCACCCCCAGGAACCCTGAGCCGCGCCCGGGGAAGCTCCTGTCCCTTGGGCCAGCTCCGAGGAAGAATAAGGAACCCGTGCAGTGCTCAGAAGCAGTCTCTGGGGCCCAGGCACATAAGGGCTTACTATGTAAAAAAAAGAATCCCCACAGGTCTGATATTTGGGGCTTGAACCAGGAGTGCTGGTCAGACCAGCTCCCCAGAGACCAGAGGGTCCTCTCTCCCAGGATCCAGCTGAATGACAGACCACACCCCTGACGCATCTCATTGGTCAACGGGCAGCCAATCAAGTGTCCGCAGGCATCCGCCTATCAGGACCTGCCCAACCAGAGATGTGCTCAGTGGCTAAGTCGTGTCTGACTCCTTGGACTGTTGCCCACCAGGCTCAGACTTTGTCCATGGGATTTCCTAGGCAAGAATACTGGAGTGGGTTGCCATTTCCATCTCCAGCCCAACTAGAGATGAGCTGAGCCAATCAGATCCCCTCTCGGAGCATCCTGACTGAGAGGTGGCAGAGACTTCGTTCCGAACTTGAGCTGAAAGATTTGACGGGTCACCTTTGGGGGCCCCGTCCCAGCTGATGAGTGAGTAAGCGTGGGGAAGAGGTGGTGGGAGGAGGCAGAACGAGACCACCCAGAGATCCCCCGCCCTGCTGTGAGGAAGCCAGCTGCCGCTACTTCCGCCGGGGCACTTAGAGGAACGCGGCGTCCCCGCGAAACTGCATCCCCGCGACCCACACAGCCGGTTTTGCTCGCCAGTATACAGTTGGTGCTCAATAACCAATGCATCGCTGGAGCAACCCGTCCCTTCCATGCCCTGGAATGTGGGGGCCAGCCCTGGCTGCTCTGGGTGAAGAACCAGCACTCCACACTCCACCCCAACAGCGGGCCTTCCACGGCCTAGGGCTTTCTCTGCCGTCTCCCCAACAACGGTGTTCCCTAAGCGTCTCCGGCCGAGCTGGGGGAAGTGGTCCTTGCCTCCTGGGTTGTGCAGTTTCATCCTTCAGCCTGACCCCGGGAGCACCGCACATGGTGGCAATCCCCATGCACTGGGCCTCTTCTGTCTCCGAGGCTCAGCAGAACTGTGCTCCTTGACACGATCCCATTTCAAAGGTGAGAATGCCGAGGCTCAGAGGCAAAGCCTCCTGTCACAGGGGGCCCAGCCCAGCCGAGGCAGCCCGAGGCTCGAGCCTGCGTGCGCCAGGGCTCCTCCCTTGCACTACACTGCCCACCCCCACCCCCACCCCCCCCGCAGGGGCGCACCCACCGACATGAGCCTCTTGTACTCATCCAGACGCTGCTGGCTGGACGCGATGAACAGGCCCCCGTTCTGGATCCAGCCCGTGTGCAGCCCCGTCTCCTCCTCCAGCTCGCAGCTCACCACTTGCCTCGTGTGCGCCAGAAGCTCCACCTCCACGTCACTGGGCCGCAGCTGCCACAGCAGGCCTGGCGGGAGCGGGTGGGCGGGGACGCCGTCAGCCCCACTGCACCCCCTTCCTCTGGCAGGCCGGGGCTCCCGAATATCAGGCTGAGGGCCTGAAGCGTCCCTGCAGGCCACGGAGAGGGCCCCGAGAGGCCGATGAGCAGGAGACGACAGGGGCAACGCTGAGTTCCAGGACACGGCCCTTGGGCAGCTCAGAGAGTGACAACACCAAAGGCTCCCTTTATCGGGCACCCGCTGTGGGCAGAGCCGGTCACAGGGTGAGGCGGCCCTGGGAGGCAGGCGGGACTGTTGCACGGTGAAATTAAGGGGCACCAAACGGCTCTGTGCCAGGATCTCAGGGCAGGTGGTGACGGGGTCCCGGGACCGACTGAAGTTCCCCCACAGAGCGGACCCCTTCTGAGTGGGGTCTGGGGAGTGGCCGGCCCAGGGAGAAGTGACGGTGGGGGGACAGGCCGTGCGGGCAGTGACGGGTGCCGTCTGAACCTCTCCCCAGCTCCACATTCGGCGCCATCATGCTTGTATCTGCCAAAGCGGGAGTGACTGCCCCACAGACGCTGCCAATCTTAACGCAGGGTTAAGGCAGAAGGTTGGCTGCCCTGGGGACATGCACACCGGTCAGGTGCTGAGGACCGTGGTGCCCGCTGAGGACGCCTCTCTGCCTCATCTCTGGCGGTCCCTCCCCTGTGCATCCTCTGCACCCCGCGGATGCCCCTCATCCCGGGGGCTCCATCTGGAGAAAGGGCTTGTACTCTGAGCAGACAGCTGCCTGGGCCCCTGGTTCTGGTCTCAGCTCTGCCCCGCCCCCTGGGCCGGGTCCACAGTCAGCATCCGCTCCCTCCTTCCCACCGCAGCTCTGCCGAGACTCAGGGACACGCAGGGCCACCTTCAGGACGAGCCCGCCTCTGTCCTCCATGGCCTTCCCTCTGCCTCAGCTGCCTCCAGCAGGCCTCCTACTGGTCAGCCCAGGGCTAGCACCTCAGTGGGTCCAGGCCCTCCCGCCCCCACCTGCACCCCGACCCCTACCCGCCGTGTGCCAGGTGGTCCCGGAGGTCAGCCGCTCCCGCTCCAGCAGCACGGCGCCACTCACGCCCAGCTTGGCCAGATGGTAGAGGGTCTGGCAGCCCAGGCTGCCCCCACCGATGACCACCACGCTGGCTGTGCCAGGCAGGGGCTGGCTTGGGCCCTGGGCCGCTGCCGAGGCGTCCTCTGCCTCTTTCAAGGTCCGCTGGTATGGCACACTCTTCTCAGAGGTGGGGCCAGGCCCGCTCACCAGGGGTCTCAGCCCCCAGCCCCGGGCAGGGCTTTGGCGAGGACGGGTGGCCGCGATGCCACGCAGGGCTCGGCTCAGCGAGGCCATGGGGAGTCAGCTTCAGCACCACGGGGAGCTGGGGAGAGAGCTGGGGCTGTCTGGGTGCGGAGGGGACCAGTGGGCCCTGGGACCCCCAGGCTGCGACCCTCCAGCTTCCCTCCTGCCGCCCACAGCATACGTGCACCCTGCATTCATCCAGCCAGGTGTACGGGGGTCTGTATGCTTCAGGCTCCGGCTGGGCCCAGGGAAGACCACAGTGGGGGAGAAGGGGGCAGTGTTCATGCTGAGACAGGACCACGGTGGGGTGGCAGGGGTCACAAGGCCGGGACCCCAACCCTCCAGCCTACATTCAGCTTGCCCTCCAGGGGAACTCCCGTCTCAACCCCACACAGAAGTTATTTCTGCCACGTTGGCCCCCACAGCCCTTTGGGACCCAAGGCAGAAGGTGAGGAAGGCAGTGAGGCCCGGCCTCCGGCTGCCTTGGGCCGTCTTGAATCTGGAGGGTGGGTGGCTCTTCTGTGACCTCGCAGTAGCCTGCAGGGCTTACCTTGCCTCCCTTCTCCTCCAGGAAGCCCTCCCAGCCCTCCCCAGCCAGAAGACCCTCACAGTTATAAGAAGACAGTGACAGGGAGCCCACCTTCTAAGGAGAGGAGGTGCAGGCGAAGTCTCCTTGGGGGAGGGTCCCGGAGGGGGACAGGACGGCTCTGAGGGGCCCCGGGCCCACCTGTGGGTCAGCAGGAGAGTAAGAGGGGTGTGGCTGAGACTGCGTTAATAACCGTGACGGCGTCAATCAGCCGATCATTAACGAAGTCCACTTGCGTTTTCAAGCGTGCATTACACGGCAAGCTAGGAACACACGTTCTCTCTGCTCTAAAATCAAGATGACTGTTGTCCCCGTTTCACTGGGTCGAGGGGGACTGAGGCCCAAGGAAGCTGGCCAAGGTGACCAAGGTCACAGGGCCACCGTGTGACCGCGCCTGCTGGCTGTCCTGCCCCCTCCTGAGCTCTCGGGGCTGGTTTGAGGGGGCAGAGGCTGGGGGTGCCCACTGCCGCCTCCTTTCCTTCCCCCTCCACCCCGGCGGGCACCGGGGCTCTCCAGTGGTCAGGTCTGTCCTGCCCCCGCCACAGTGACCCCCGCCCTTCTGGGGCTGAGGGCAGAATGAGAAGCAGGGAGGGGTGATGGCTGGGGCTCCGGGGTTTGGAGAGGTTGGAGAGCAGGGCAGGGCACCCTGGTCCCTCTGCCAGCTCTGCCTACCTGCTCCCAGGCACAGAGAGGGACTCCTGGCACGTGTCGGGACGTCCCTGTGGTCTTGCGATTACCTTACTCTGCCGGGAGCCTCCAGCAGTGGTTCCTGCTGGTGGAGACTCAGCATCACATGGGTGCCCAGGACACCTTCCCAGGGCCAGGCACCCACCACCCGCCTCCCACCAACACAGGCCACGTGGCACTGCCCAGCACACACCTGCCTGGCCCCCGGCCTGGCCTCCCTCCCTCCTGCTGCACCATGGCCAAGGCTTCTGGCCCGGGAAACTGCCAAGTGCCCCTTCCCTGCCCACAGCCAGCCCCGCTCTCCCACCTGGGCAGTCCTGGCCCCCGCCCCCAGGGATGGCCCAGGGCCCTCCAGCCAGGGCAGCCGCTTCACCATTGACCCACTCTCCTGCCCCCTCCAGCTCTCTCCCAGTTGAGCCCGGCCATCGCTGCCAGGGTTGGGGGTCAGGCAGAGGGGGTGGAGCCCCAGGGACACCCTCCTCAAAGGCAGTAGGAGGTGGGTGGTGAGGGAGGCACCAGACCCAGCTTCTGCCAGGAGAAGGCGGGCTGGGAGGGCGCCCAGGCCCCCACCCCCCACAGAGTCCCGTGGCTGTGCCCGCCCAGCCCGAGGGTCCCTGCAGCCAGAGCAATAGGAGTCCCGGCCAGCTCCAGGCCTGTCCCACCTCGCTGGCCCAGGGGAGGGACTGGGGCCTGCCCGCCCAAGGGGTGTACCTCCGGTCGGCCGCAGAGCTCCGAGGCCCCAAGGGGCCTGCCAGAATCCAGCTCAGTGGCTCCAGCGCCGTCACCTCCTTCCTTCCCAGCAGCAGCCAAACAGGAACCGGGGCGGCCCCTGCCCCTGCCCTGGCCCCAGAGGCCCTCTGCCAGCCCCCCGGCCCGCCCACTGTGGGGGCAGGACGCACCGCCCACCGCCCAGCGTCCTGGAGGCCAGCTGGCTGAGCAGCTGCGGAGCAGGCCCTGCTGAGGCAGCAGAGCGGAGCTGCGAGCCCTGAGACCCTGATAAGCCTGCGCGTGGGGCAGGTGACCTCAGCTCCTCATCCCTAAAACAGGGGTCTCGGGGTTCTGCAGGTGAGCCCGTGCACCCCCATCTGCCCACGGCCGCCATCATGCTTCCCGCACCAGAAAGGCACTTAGCACAGCCAGGCGGGCGGGAAGCGCTGGGTCAACAGCAGCCTCGGGCCGGCTGGTGCTCCTTGGTCAGGTGATCCAGGACCTTAGCACGGACCTGCCTGTCCAGCCTCAGCTGCTCACCCCCAGGGGAGGGGTACTCGCTGCCCTCGGAGGCAGGAAGTCTGGGTTGCCCCCCCAACCCTGCTTCTGGCCACTCGACAGTGCCCATCTGCATTCTGCCCTTCGGAGTTCCCAGATGCCTCTGCTGCTGGGTGAGCCACCCTGAGCCTCTGCTTTCCCACTGCACAGCGAGCAGCTTCCCAAAGCAGGGATGCCTGCCTGCATTTGGTCGTCGGGGGCATCAGGGCCCAGAGAGGGGAGTCAGCTTGCCTGGGGTCACACAGGGGAGCCAGACCAGAGCCTGCTGTCTACCCCTGGGTCTAGGGCATCTGGTTTGTGCTCAGGCAGAAGATGCCCAGAGGAAATCTGGAACACATAAGGACATCCCCCTGAGGTGCTGAGATAAAATAGGACTTCTTCCACTGGATCAAAAAAGCAGTATTGAAATTTTGGTCAAGGAACAACATAGTAATGTTGGCCGCTAATACAGTGAGTGATGTAGGAGAGACGCTGCTGTGATTAATGCAAACGTCTGTGCTCTTGTTCCCACGGAGCGTCCAATGTCTTGCTGCCCATTCGTCCTCTGCACTCACTGAGCATTTTTGTTGTTGTTCAGTTGCTCAGTCGTGTCCGACTCTTTGCGATGCCATGGACTGCAGCACACCAGGCTTCCCTGTCCTTCACCAACTCCCGGAGTTTGCTCAAACTC
The DNA here is from genome assembly GCF_003369695.1 of Bos indicus x Bos taurus. Classification (NCBI taxonomy): domain Eukaryota; kingdom Metazoa; phylum Chordata; class Mammalia; order Artiodactyla; family Bovidae; genus Bos; species Bos indicus x Bos taurus. Next base: position 103,692,694 of record NC_040086.1, read on the forward strand.
ATGTCCATGGAATCGGTGATGCCACCCAACCATCAATGAGCACCTACTGTAGCAAAACACTGCTGGGAGACCCCGAGTCAACCAGCAACCCAGTCCCTGCCCTTAGGGGCTCAGGAAGAAGACAGAGGCAGGAAGGGGCGTGGCAGCCACGAGGCTGGCTGTAATGACACTGATCCTGAGCAAGCTGTCCTTCTTTTCAGCAGAAACCCAGGAGGGCATCTCAGAGGAGGTGGCCTCAGAGGGCTCTGGCCTCCTGGGCCTTGCTGCCGCTGTCAGAGCCCATCATGGGGACAGAGACTGTCACCACCCTCCCTCTGGAGGAAGGCTGGCTCCTCCAGCGAGAGGCTCCCCAGGGGCGGTGCTCGGGTCCAGGGCGCGGAGGACACCAATCCAGACACTCAGTGGACAGCAGGCTTGGCCCTGCCACCTGAGGCAGGGCTGTCCTCCATGCATGGTGGGGTGGAGGGGTCAGAGAGAGCTAGAGAGTAGTGTGACGGGGTCCTCGGAGGACACGGGGTGCACACGCAGTGGTCACTGCAGCCCCAGGACACAGGCCAGGCAGCCCAGACCTCGGCTCCGTGCTCAAAGATAAGCAGCTGTTGCAGAATCGTCCCAAGCAAGCAGGCAGCACAGTCCTGGTGGACTTTGGACAGGGGTGGTGGCTGAAGGGCTGGGCCTGCGTGTGGTCAGAGTTGTAGAATTTGTCATCCATCAGGCTCTGCCCGGGTCTGGGAGAGGCGGGTTCCGGGCCGTGTGGGGTGCAGCCCAGGAGGCAGCCGGGCTCCAGCCAGGGACATGAGACAGGGACCTGCTGCAAGCTTGCTGCACCATCTGGGCTGGTCTCTCAAGCCTCGGTCTCCCCAGCTGGAAACTAAGGACTATAACCCCTGCCCTGCTGGGTTCAGGGAATTTTGCAAGTTTCTCTGCAGATTATTACCAGCCCTGAGATGCCTCCTTCTGGCCCGGGCTGGCCCTTTCCACATGCCCAGCCAGGCCTCCACCCCCACCTGCTGGCCAGGCTCCCGGGGAAGAGGGAAGAGTCTGCAGGCCACCCTCTGACTGGGCAGATGTCCAGGGGGGAGCGGAGGTGTGGGCAGGGGGAGGGGAAGCGCCTCCGTGGAGCTCTGCTTGGCGCTGGGCAAGAGAGGGGCACTAAGCACCAATCTGACGACACCTGGCCCCATGTGGCCCAGCTGCCCCTGGCCCCTGGACCCAGTGCCCTACCAGACTCGGGCACCCATGGGGGTGGGCAGGCCATCCACTTGCTGAGGGCTTCGTGTGTGTTTTCTCAGAGGAGGCAGAACTCTGCTGCTCGTTGTAAAGATGAGCAAACCAAGGCAGAGCACAGCCAGCGGGCGGGCACCAGACCCAGATCAGGGGTTTCCAGAGCAACTTTTAAGGGCTGCCTTTGCACTGCCAAGATTTTGTTTTTCCAATAAGAACTTAAAAAAAAAATAATGAATCAACACCCCGTAACTTCATGAAGACAATGCTTTATCATCCGGAGTAAGCGGTCCTTCCAGGGAGACAGGTGGGTGCCTCTCCCCCAGCACGCACCCACCGAAGGCAGGTGCAGAGGAGGGCTGGGGTCTACGGCCAGCCGGGCTCCACCACAGCATACACAGTGGGTGTGCGCAGCTGTGGGCCAGAGCCCCCTCACATACCTGGGCCTGTACCTGGGCACTGGGCCGCTGAGCCCCCCATGGGCAGGCCAGTATCCAGATCCAGGCAGTCGGAGGCCCAGCCCAGCCTCCACGTGGAATGTTGCCCCTGGTGGCCACACATGAGTATGACACCCCGAGGCAGTGGGACCCAGAGACTGGGAACGTAGAGCCCCAGGACAGGGACAGTCCCCCAAATGGGACCCGCATCCGGGCAGGGAGGTGGACGCCCACCGGGACCGACAGCCCGGCTCTGCCTGGTTCTCCCGCTGTCCTCCACACGGACACGCCCCGGCAGTCTCCTGACGGTGCTGTCGGCTGTCTCTAAGCGCTTGAGTGCCCTCTGTGACTGGGACCCATGCACTTAATTCTGTTTTTATTCTATGGATTTCGAGGCTGCATTGTGAAATACATTAACCTCCAGGACTTTTTCAGCTTATCGCTGTTAGCGAGCCGCTGCCTCCAGTGGGTGCTGCTAAATGTTTCAACATCTGGCTGTCCAGGTGAGCGACACTGGCCAATTTCTGCTGAAAATGCTCCCATGAGGGCCAGTTTCCGGCCACTGACGAGAAGGGCACCACGGAACATGGACTCGGGAAGAGGCTGCACCCTCAGCTCCCGTGAGCCGGTGCCAGCGCATCCCAATGCACCCACAGAGAGCTCATGCGCACGTGTGGGGTTTCCTTTTCTAAGGAGAGCAAAGGGTCAGACTAAATTGCTAAGGAAAGTAAATGCATCAGCTTGTGATGAAGGAACAGGAGTCTGAGTTAACCCACAAAACTCATAAAACCCTATCAGGAAAGCTCCTCACTGCCACTCCCTCCTCCACCAGCCGTGGGAACCAGCCACCCCTAAGACAGCCATCCAAACCAGAGCTGTAATTTCAAAACCCTGTAATTTATGTGCATTTAATACATTTGTAATTTTCTACTTGGAAAAATTACGTTTCCTTTTTTTTTTTTTTAACAAATGGAGGCCACTTACTTTCCGTCTGAGTAGTTTATTTTGGCTGCACCACGGGCTCTCAGTGGGAGATGCAATGACCTTGTTTTCAAGTCAGGTCGCATTCACAGGTACTGGGACTTCAATCTGCCTTTTTGGGAGGGACACAGTTCAACCCATAACCCATGTTCGCAAGGAAGTTTTGGCTTTTTCCTCTAGCCATCATCAAGATCCAGGAAAAAGAATTTTCTGTGTCGTCTCACGGTGGTTGCGGTTTGGGGTGGTGCGTGTGTTTCTTTTCATCCTGACATTTAGGGTCAGGCCCAGTGGGGTCCCAGCATGAGCAAAGAGCTCACCTGTTAGACTTGGTGCTGTGATGAGGGCTGGGTTTTGTCCCCTCTCCCCATCCCCAGCCAGGCTCTATGGACCGGTACTCAGGCTCACTCAGTTGGGCAAATGCCCTTAGGGGAGAGAGCTAGCTGACCTCTCTGGAGTCCTGCCCTCACTTACTTTTCGGCGTCTGTGTGTTCCTTCTTCATGACCAGCTCATTGATGAAAATCAGAAATATTTCCCCTCCGTTTCTGTTGTATTTACCAGCAAGACTGGTCAGAGTATCCAGCCTACTGCTGCAGCAGAATAGTGGCCCCGTGAAGACGTCCACACCCTAACCTCTGACACCTGTGGCCATGGGACCTCTCATAGCAAAAGAGACTTTGCCGGTGTGATAAAGTGGAGGACCCTGACAGGGGGAGGTTTTCCTGGACTATGCGGGTGGGACCATCTGATCACATGTGTCCTTAAAAGTGGAGAATCCTCCCCAGCTGTGTCAGAGGGGGACGGTGAGATGTGACTTCGGAAGGGTTGGAGACATAACTGTGCTGGTTTTGAAGATGGAGGGGGAGAGGGCTATGGTACCGGGAATGCAGACAGTGTCTAGAAGCCAGAGAGGCAAGGAGATGGACTCTCCCCTAGAACCTCCGGACAAGAACACGCCCGGCAGCACCTTGCTGTCAGCCCAGGGAGATCCGTGTGGGCTTCAACAGCCCACAGAACTGGAGGATGATGGGGTGTGTGTCCCGAGTCCCCGTGGTTACGGTAACTTGTGGCAGCAACAGAAAACCACCCACCCACACACCTCCGGAGAAGACCCCAAGCCCCTTCTCAGGCAGGATCCGTCATCTCTCTCCCATGAGCCGTGACTGTGCCACTCCCCTGCCCCAGCCTTCCTCTCTCACCCGGTCCAGTTTCAGTCCATCATCTTTTCTCTCGTAGAGTTCATCTTCGTGCTATTAAACGTGCTTACGCCTCTCTTCCCTTCCAGGTCTCAACACCAGATCTTGACTTTACCTGGAAAAGAGACCAGCACCTCTGCTGCCTCCCACCGCCTGCCTTTGTCTCTCCCCAGCTCTCTTTGCTGAAATCGTTCTGACATGCCTTACTTCTGGTGACAGGGTTGAGAATCACTGTATTAGGTTCTGTAACCAAATCTTCCCTTTGTTTGATGTGTTTCTGCAGACAGAGGTTCAACATGCTCCCCACCCCCAATCCTGGGGTGAACTTTCCCACTCATCGGGCACCGGGTCGGCCCCTGGACATTGGTCCAGGCAGTGATCCCACACAGGCCAGCCCCTGAGGTGAGTGGAGGGTTGGAAATAGTCTACTTGCTGCCTTATGCCTGGAAGACTTGGCAAGCACGAAGCCTTGGGCACGGTGACCAGTGGAAGTCTAGGGCAAACCCAAGCTGTTCTCCCCGTCAGGCACTTCACCTTCTGCTTGCTACCCAGGGGGTTTTCATTTTATCTGTGAAGCCCAGGGTTAGCCATTCTGGGTTCATGCATCCTTTTGCTTCTGGAAAGTTTAAAAAGCACATGAAAATATCCGTCTTCGTCTGCGATCTTGTTTGTGTCCACGTGCGTTACTTTCCTTTTCATGATGGGGCACTTATCTGAGATCTTGGCTTTATGCTGGGCTCCACCTCTGGCTCCTGGCCTGTAGGACCTGTGGCTGATGTCATGATGTCCCAACCCCAGACGGCCGGAGAGCCGACAGGCTGCCCCGGCGCGGGCTCCCAGCGGCCGCTCTGCTCCGGGCTCCTTTCCGGACGGGCCCCTTCTTTCAAGCTCAGCCTCCCACTGTCTTCTGTGGGCTCCTGTGCTGGGGGTGGGGGAACAGGAGCGGCGGGCGTCCGCCTAGCCTCAGAAATGGGCTGTTTCCATCTTTCGCTCAGCAGGTGTTTCTCCGTCTGTGGACACAGTGGGCTCCACAGTGGCCCCGCCCGAGGGGAGTCTGCGGTTGTCAGGATAACCACGGGCGGCCCGCCCTCGATGATGGAGTGCACTGCTCCTGGCTGCTTCTGGGGCGACCTGGGGCAGGCAGGCCCTGCTCCGTGCTGGCCTCCATCCTGCCCACACACAGCCCCTCCAGCAGGGCGGGAGCTTCCCACCCTTTTCCGGTCAGGACCCCTTGGCAGACGCTGCCAGTGCCCTCCCCAAGGCCCCTCAGCCCCGGTGCCCAGGTTCACCCACAGCTGCCCTCAGACGGCCAGGGGCTCTCTCCAGGGCTCTCCAAGCTCGCTTGGCCCCTGCTCGGGACAATTGAGTGCTGGCCCAGGGGCTGGTCAGTGAGGGTCCAGGCTGTTCCCTCACCACGTGTGGACATGAGAACTCAGAACTAGAGGCTGCAGTCGGGAGACGGTGTGGGAACCGCTGGGCCTCTTGGGGGATTCAGTTCAGTCGCTGAGTTGTGTCCGACTCTTTGCGACCCCATGAACTGCAGCATGCCAGGCCTCCCTGTCCATCACTAACTGCCAGAATCTACCCAAACCCATGTCCATTGTGTTGGTGATGCCATCCAACCATCTCATCCTCTGTCGTGCCCTTCTCCTCCTACCTTCAATCTTTCCCAGCATCAGGGTCTTTTCAAATGAGTCAGTTCTTTGCATCAGGTGGCCAAAGTATTGGAGTTTCAGCTTCAACATCAGTTCTTCCAATGAACACCCAGGACTGATCTCCTTTAGAATGGACTGGTTGGATCTCCTTGCAGTCCAAGGGACTCTCAAGACCTGAGAGATTCTCAGAGAGGGGCTGGCCCCCCGTCAGGTTGTCAGGGTACCAGTCTGAGCCAGGTCCTGGAGACCAGAGACGGGGGCAACCTCCCATTCTCTCCAGCTGTGTCACCTCAAACACCTGCGCTCGCCTCCTTGGTTTATAAGAAAACCTGACACCTGCTGAGCACCCAATATGCTCTAGACTCCGAGTGACCCTTACCACCCCGAGGTGGGGCCTGTCTGGTTACGTCTCTGCAGCAGCAGAACCCAACATTCTCCAGGCTGTACACCCAGCCCAGGACCTGCATCAGCAGCCTCCAGTGCTGCCAGGGGTGGCCATATGCCCAAGCATGTGAGCAGGATAAGGGGGAGTGCTGTGTCAGCTTCTGTGTCTGCTCAAGGCCTTGATGGCAGGAGCTCTAGCAGCCACCTTGGACCATGAGGTAACTACGAAGAGGGAAGTATATGCTGAAGATGAGAGGAGTCTGGGGGTGGGGGCACCAAGCCACCCTGCATCACTGCCTCTAGACTCCATCCCCATAAGGGAAGAATAGGTCTAGGCTGTACTATTCTGACTTTCTCTGGTCACAGGCCACAGTTACCCTCCGGAGAAACTGTGTTTTATCTCCAACATGTATATATAAAGAAACAGGCTCAGAACATGAAGGACACACCCAAGTAGCAGGGCTGGGGTTTGAATCCCATCCAGAGGAAGAGATGGCCACCTCTGAGAGCTGCTGGAGGGGTCACAGGACGCTGCACAGGAAACCTGTGACCTGGGCCAGCCTGGAGACACCTGGTTGGTGGCCCAGCATTATTATCCCTCCAGACCCCCAGCCTGTGCCTGAGGCTGTCACCCCAAGGCACACGTCTGACCCAGGCCACCACCCCTGGGCCAACAGTATTCAGATGGGTAGAACCTTCTGGACACAGACAGAGGAATCCAGCCACGCCCTCCTCCCCAGCACAAAAGGCCAGCCACTCCTGCAGAAAAGAACTCAGGTTTATTTGCAGTAGAAACCGTGGTCTGAAAAAACCTATTGGCAAATGTACAGTCTGTCTTCTGTTTGGGGTCACCGCCAGCAGCAGGACCCTCAGACCCCTGACCTGCATGCATCGGGCTCCTAAGGGTTCACAGCTAATCTCAGGTCCCAGCTCCGAAGCCCCCCCAAGAGGTGGTCCGTGTCATGCCGAAATTACCCGCATCCCAGCCTGAGTCCAGTCCTCTCCTTTCCTGCTGCCAGCAGTGCGAAAACTAACCCAACTGAGACGAGTCTCCAGACAAACAAAACCGAAGCAGAACAGTCACGAGAGCCAGGCTTCCACACGGGGTTCTCTGAGAGCCGGGCTCCCACGCGGGGTTCTCTGAGAGCCGGGCTCCCACGCGGGGTTCTCTGAGAGCCGGGCTTCCACGCGGGGTTCTCTCAGTGTCGTTCGTTGCCACCACGCCCTGTTTCACGATGACCTCCAAATATACATTACTTTCTGCTATTATAAAATCTCTTCCTTATTATTCACAGATATATAATGGGAGCTTTGGAGGAAATAATTACAAACTTTTTTTTTCCCCTCTCTTAAAAAGCAAACAAGCCAAACCAAAAAAAAAAAAAAAACAAAAAACAACAATGAAACAAAACAAAACCCCAACAACAATAACAAAAACCAAAACCTTCCCGACAACTGTAAACACGACGAGGGCAGCTGGTCTCCTCCCCTCCCATCGTGGCTGGCGGCTGGGCCAGCTGAGCAGAGGCCACGTGCAAAGTGCTGGGTGCGCCCTGATGACAAGTTTCGGGTCTGCTTTCTCCATGAAAAATTCTTCCTCCCCACCCCTCCCTTGCCCACCACCCCAAACACAATCCTGTCACCCTCACTCCCCAAGCCTCTGCTGGCTGCCTTCTGCCTCCTGCTTGCTACACGCCCTCTGAGACCCCTCCCCACTTCCTCCCCAAGCCAGAAGGCTGCTGTGCCAGCCAAGCCTGGAGATTATGAGGCTGACCTCCGAGGAACCCCAGGGTGCTGGGTGGCCACCAGCACCCACCCCAGCAGGGCCCAGCCTCGGCAATGGCCGACCTTGTGCAGCTGAGCCCTGGGAAAGGGGGACCCACAAAGCCCAGGCTGCAGCAGCAGCTTTGGCACAGAGCTGGGAGGAGACAGCGTTGCTGGGACTCATGCAACATCCAGGCTGAGAGGATGGGGACTGGCAAAGCCAGCCAGAGGTCAAGGGCCAGGAGGAGCGAGGATGGGGAAGTCCAGGGGGTGGAGTCACCCCCAAGAGCACTTATTCAGGGCTGGCCACAGGCCCCATTTCACGGGCTGCAGGAGTCTTGGAAGACTTGCCAAGGGCTAGAACCAACATCTGTGCAAAGGCTGGGCAGACTTTCAGTGGCCACCTGGCAGGATGTGGGAGACGCAGCAGGCCCCAGCCTGCTCGGGGGCAGTGGGGGGTGGGGTGGGGCATCCTTCTGGAGAGGAGTGTGAGCAGCAGAGACCAAGTGAGCAGCAAACTCCATTTGCTTCCCGCCCTCGTCAGCATTTATAAACCATGTACCCACCGGCAGCAGGACAGGACAGACACACACCAAGGATTCTGGGCAGAGACAGTACCTGTGACTGGGGAGCAGGGCTGGCAGCTTCATCGTTCCTAAGGCTCCCGCCTGAGACAGGGGGCCTCCCTGGGGGGTCTCTCCACACCCCTGGTGCAGAGGGACGGGGGAGCCCGAGGGGCTGCACAGGCCCTGGCGATGACCCCTTCTGTCCCCAGGCACAGCAGCCTGCTCTGGCCCCTTCTGCTTCTCAAGGCCTGAAGCCTCCCCCTGGGAGCAGTAGGATGCAGGAGGGCTGAGGGTCCAGAGGCTGAATGGAAGGGGTCAGGGGAAGGTCCCCTCCGTGGAGCCCAGCCCTCCCTGGATGGCACCTGCTTTTCAAACCCAAGCTCCTGAAGGCCATCTTGACAGGACAGGGGCAAGGTGAGCTCTGGCCTCAGCTGTCACCCAGAGCCTGGCTCAGGATGCCACCCATGGGCACTCCTTCTCCTTGGCACCCAGGGCTGGCCCAGATTTTCTCTATGTACAAGCAGCGTACCCAGGACAGGCCACCAAGGGCAGACTGATGGCAGGACAGATCACATGTAGGTTCTGAACCCCCTCCCCATCCCCACGGGCTGTTGAAGACTGGAAGGTTGGCGGGCATTTCCCCTCGAGTTGCAGAACTAGAGACAGACTTCATCGCTGGAGCAACTCTTCCAAGAAAATCCGCGAGTCCTGTCCGTGATCTTGCTGTCACTGGACGCCCTCCTCTTCTACATACGTTGAAGGAAACCAGCCGACCTGAAAACAATGTCAGACTCATGTAAGTGTTTGTGTGAAGAAAGTGAAAGTTGCTCAGTCATGTCTGACTCTTTGCGACCCCATGGACTATACAGTTCATGGAATGCTCCAGGTCAGAATACTGGAGTGGGTGGCCTTTCCCTTCTCCAGGGGATCTTCCCAACTCAGGGATCGAACCCAGGTCTCCTGCATTGCAGGTGGATACTTTACCAGCTGAGCCACAAGGGAAGCCCGAGAGTACTGAAGTGGGTTTCCTATCCCTTCTCCAGTGGATCTTCCTGACCCAGGAACTGAACCGGGGTCTCCTGAATCGCAGGTGCATTCTTTACCAACTGAGCAGTCAGGGAAGCTATCGGGAAGTGTGTGTGAAGGATGAGGGTGAGTGGAGGCTTGTGGAGTTGGGGGATTCTTTAAAAGGCTGTTGTTCTAAGGCAGGCCTGTCCTGAGACAGGCCCTGGAGAAGAGGAAAAAACCTAGCAGAGCCAAGGCCCAGGGGTAGTGATGACCCTGGAATGCACCAGCCCCAAGCAGCTCCAGACAGCCTGCCCACCAGCGAACTGCCAGCAACAACAAAAAGTTAAACCCTCTCCAGAGGAAAACAGCATCCATCCAGAGCCTCTGCAGTGCTTTATGCATGAGCTTGGCATTTAATCAGGCCCAAGTGACAGAAGCTATGATAAAACACAGATGGCAGAGGCAAATCTACAGGGAATCCAGACACTGGGGTCATCCGTTAGGAAATGTAAGTAACCCCCACTTGTCTGCGTCAGAACACTGACGAAAAAGCAGAAAATCTTACCAGAGAACTGAAATCAGAAATCAAATAGAAATCCCAGAGCTGAAAACATAATGATTGAAATACAGAGCAGAAGAGACAAAACAGAAGACACTGGAGGGTCAGCCAACAAAAAGGAACGAGATGGGAAACCAGGGAAATGGATGAAAACCACAGAGACCACGCGAGTCACACACGGGCCACGGGGGCTGGCGCGCTGCGGGCCACGGGGTTGCAGAGTCAGACGCAGCTCAGGGACCGAACAACAGCACGGTGGGAAAGACTTGCGAGCAGAGCCCCAGAAAGAGAAGACAGAAAATGGAGCAGACAGAATAGCTGAAAAACGTCCAAAACAGATGAAGAATGTAAAGCCACACATTCGGAAAGCTCCGCAAATCTCAGAGTAAATACAGGAAAAAAAAAAAAAAAAAACACCCACAGGCACATTCTGGTAAAACTGATGAAAAGCAAAGATTTTTTTCCCCCCACATGGAGCCCCGTTTCTTGCAAAGGAACCACCGTAAGAATGTTGACAGACTTTTATACAGAAATGATGGCAGACTGGGGACGATGGAAAGACATCCTCAAAGTGCGGAAATAAAAGACCTGCAGCCTAGAACTCTAGTTCCAGTAAAAATACTCTGCAAAAATGAACTCAATACAATAGCTCACAGAAAGGAAGCAGGTCTTGGTGGACAGATGGCTGATTCTTGGGGCAAGGGGCGGGAACAACCAAGTAGAGACGTGAAAGCCTTTTCTTTCAGTAGAATGCCCACCAAGAAGTGTCAAAGAAAAGACAGAAGATCACTATTTTCTACCACGATAGAAATAACTGAATAGGCAAAATTAATCAATGAATGATAAAACCAGTAGGTGAAAGTTTGATGAGGAATAGGCTATTTATCTGATTTCAAAGTATTATCCTGCATGTTACTTATTAATTACAGCTCATTTATAGTGCAGAAACTCAGCAGATATCACCTGAACCAAGTAATCAAGTGAAGGCCCAGGTGTGTGCTTATGAAGCTCCAGGTGCCTCTCAACACTTGACAGCTAGTGGTCCCAGCCCTCTAGGTCAACTGCCTAGAACTCAGTGGCCTCATAGTTCTGAAGGGCTGTCAGATGGAAACAGGGTCAGACCCAGGGGTCTCCAAGGGCAGACAACATGCCAGGTGAAGGCAGACCAGTTTTCTCCACCTGGCAATGGAACGGTGAGTGACGGGAGCCAAGTCTGGCCACATCTATGGGCAGCTGCAGCCCCCCAAAAGCTGGACGTTTCCGAATCAGTGGTTTGTGGAGCTCAGGTACCCTGTTGGGTGAATGCCAATGGAACCGTTCAAAGCCAGGGAGGCCAGACCGGGTACCGGGATAAGGAGCCACGGGTCTGAGTCGCAGGCTGCGTGGGGACACTATGCATCCCTTCCCATATCAAGGTGTAAACGGAGTCTTAAGGAATGGCAGGAACCCAGTGACGGCACCCAGGCTCTGCTCTCAGTCCCGAGGCAACCTGCCTGCAAAGAGGGTCGGGCACAAGCACGTGACTTGAAGACTGCACCCAACATCTATCTCTGCCTTCACCACGATGGACCCCAGAATAGGGCTGAGTACGGACACAGGGTCAGACCAGCCGGGGTCCAGATCTGAGCCAGGAAGTCGCTTCCTCACAACGTGACCCCAGCTCGCGGAGCCTGTGGACACTAAGTCTTCCAGGCGAGGTCAGAGGGCACAGGGTTGGGCAGGGTGGTGCTTGGTGTCAGCCGGAGCCCTGCCTCCCCCAGCCCCAGCGTGAGCTGGGGTCTCCGACTGGGGCCAGGGCCAGGCCTCCCCACTCACCCGGCCGCTGGTCTCGCCCTTCCACCAGCCCTGGTCCCCGCCGATGCGGCTGTATATCTTCACCACGTCACCTTCCCGCAGCGAGAGCTCCCGCAGGTCGCGGGCGGCGAAGTTGTACCTGGCCACGGCCGTGCCGATGACACGGGGTGTGAACACTGCTGGGGGAGATGGGCAGCGTCACACGGTGACGTCGGGGCCTCCAGGGTGGGGGTCCTCAGACTGAGCTGGGTCTCTCCCCCGGGGCCCGGCCTTGTGCCCGCAGAGGAGGCTGTCAAGCACAAAGACACCAGAGGGACAGACCAGGCTCCAATCCCAGGGCCCCTCAGTCCTCTGGGGGTGCCCAGGCTGCAGGCATGTGGGCCATGTGAGCCGCACCGGGCTGGAGCCAGAGCTTCACCACCCGCGCTGGGGGCCATCACAGCTCTCTGAGGGCCTTCCCACGTGCCCAGCGTCTGGGAAACACATGAGTGGACTGCAGGGTGACCGCTGCCCAGCCCCAGCTGTCACCCTGACAAGGGCCTGGACGTGGACCCCAGGGCACTGGTGTCCAACCCCAAACCAAACTGGACACCGGGCTGGACCAGCGTGGCCCGGGACCCGGGAGTCCTGATGGACAGGTGGCAATGGACACGACGGGGGGACGTTGCACAAACAGCTGCTGGGTGGGCTCTGACTCTGGCAGCAGCGGGCTGAGCGGTCAGGGCCAGTCAAGACTGTCCCTCTGCACCGAGTCCCACAAGTCCTCCTTACTGTTGCTGAGCGGGGCCCACCCCGATCTGCTCCCACCTCCCTCAAGGGGGCCGCTGGGCCGTTTGCTGCTATCAGAGGCCAAGCTCCCAGGAAGCAGTAGGGGGCACTGGCTGATGAGCTGGGGAGGGGTCATGGGGGTGAGCGATTCAAAGGCGAGGGCAGGGCCGAGCCCAACAGTGTCCACAGGAGCGGCAGCAGCTCCCCTCCCACCCCCGCCAGCGTCCAGCTTCCCTGCCCCGCCCCGCCCCGGCTGCAGTGGCTGTGGACACGGTCAGGCTGGGGCTGTGGGTCGGCTGGCGGCAGGCCGGGCCCCCCACGCCCCCAAGCAGCAGCGGTACCTGACCAGAAGGGTGTGGAGGAGCCCTGAGAAGCAAGGCCGAGGCCCTGAGGACTGAGAAAAGAAAAGTTGTAGGAAGCGCAGGAAGCTGCAAAGAGGCGAGAAAGAAGGTGAAAAGGGGAGCTGGGGGCATCCACACGCAGTCACAGGCAGCAGGGATTGGGGGGGAGCCTACCCAGGGCGCCAGGAGGGCAGCTGGAGTCTTGAGGCCCACCTGGGCATGGACACAGCTGCCCTCACCCCCGCCCCCAGCACCTGTGTCCTGGACCACCTCCTCCCAGCAGGCAGGCTGGAGCAGGGACGCAGGAAAGGACACGTGCAGAGATCCCAGCCTTGCGCCTGCACTCAGGAGGCGCTTGCTGAAGGGCCCAGCCCCGCACTGAGCTCAGGAGTCGCCCACTGAAGGCCTGGCTTCCTCTCTGGCCTGCTCTACCCGGGGTGGGGGGCCCTGTGGTTCTACGAGCCCCTGCAGCGGGACGAAGCAGAGTGGCTCCAAGACGGAGCCCCGGGCCCACCTTGCCTGTCTATCCAGCTGGGCCCTGTCTGTGCCAGGCAGCCCCATCCCCAAGTCGAGGTCCCAGCTCTGGCTCCCTGGCAGTCGGGTTCCCTGGGAGGGGGTGGGGGAGGGGGGTGGGGCACAGGGACGGATCTGGGGACAGAAGGGACCTGCCCCGGCTCCCTCCCCATGCTGACCTCCAGGCAGAGGCACCGAGGTTTGGAGCAGCGATTCAGAGCTGGCACTCCCGACCGGTCACACGGGGCTGCCCGGGCACCCTGGCTAGGCACGGTGCTGGCGAAGAGCTGGGGGACCTGGGCCACCCCTCCCAGGGGCGGGAATCGGGAAGGGGCTCGGGCCTAGGTCAGGGAGGTCCACCGGAAGCCTTCCTGGAAGGGGCGTTACCTGGGGAGCGGCTGGAGGCCCTGGAGGCTGTGCGTTCCCAGGCCTTGTACGGGTACTTGAGTGTGGTGTCCAGCTGCTTGAAGCTCTCCTTGAGCGAGTGGTACTGGTAGTACTCCACCAGCTCCTGCAGGATGCACGTGGCACTGCTGCCTCCGCCTCCAGGCAGTCCTCCCGGGAGCCCTGCCCTGCCTCTGCCCCTCCTCCTAGCCGCCCCCGACCTCAGCTCCCAGACAGGGGGCGGGGTGCGGTCAGTATGGCAAAGACTTTTGATCCTGCAATTTCTCTCCCAAACATTTCTAAAGGAAGAGCCGCGGGAAGAAGGCCAGGACGGATGGCCACAGACACGCCCTGCAACACTCTTCACAACAGGAAAAAATCAGAAACCCCCACCCACCCAACAGCAGGGAAGTGCTTCTAGAATGCACAGCATATCCACGTGACTGAGTGCCGTGCAGCTACAGCGGGGCTGGAAGAGAGAGGGCCGTCCCCCTGGTGAGTGTTCACTGTGCCCAGAGGTAAACTAAGGTTGGGTCCATGTGAACAGTGGCATTGTCTGGAAAAGGAACCCATAAACCACGCCTGGGCTCCACTCCAGGCTGGGGGGACTCACCCTGAAACAAGAACGTCAGGGTTGGGGGCACGTTGTGGGGCACTTTCCCTTTTACCGTGGGCTTTCCTGCGGCCACAGTGGGACGTCTGAGAGCCCACGTGCTCGGGTTAGACGGTCTCCACACACGCAACACGTGTGATTGAGCAAAGAAACACTGGGTCTAACTTTAAATCATTTTAAGGAGGACTGTTCATGTATTTATGGCTTTCTGGCTGGGCCGGGACAGTTCTGGGTGAGGCGGGGGCAGGCACCGGAAGCCCCGTGTGCGTGAGTCCGGCCGGCCGGCAGCCAGACCTGGATGCAGCCTCCCTGGGCCTCGGTTTCTGGCTCCCGCAGAGGCTCGGCGTGAACGCGCTGTGGGAGGCTGGTGACCCTGCTGTCCACCTCAGGGTTTGGGGGACAGAGGTGCTGACCTGGGAGCTGCCTTACCGGTCCCAAGGTGCCTTACAGACCAGCTTTCCTGGATCTTTCTCACACTGGAAGCACCCCTCGACCCCACCATAGAAGAGCAGCCCCTAGCCCAGCGGTGGGGGACACTTGCTGGGCCCTCCCCACTGGGAGCCTGGCCTGCAGGACACTTGCTGGGCTCCTCCCCGGGGTGGCCTCAGTGGGAGACCTAGGCCCTCCTCCCACCTTCGGGGATGGGCCAGTGGGAGCTCCCCAGGACCACGCACGTACCAAGAGGCTCTCAAATTTCTTGGCTTCTGTGATGTGGACCCAGCTGTCCTTCTCCACCACCTTAATGTGCTTCACCTCGTCGTTGAACCTGGCCAAGCACACGGGCGCAGTGGTCACTGCAGGCCGAGCGGCCCCAGCCCCGCAGGCCTCTGGGCTCACTGCACGTGTGCCGGAGAAAAGACCCGGGCCCCCGGCCCACACCTCCTGCTCTTTGCTGCTCCCTCTTGGCCCTCTCCCCCGCCCCAGCCTGGGCCTGCCTCAGACCGTCTGTCCATCCATCCACCAGGCCACCTGGTCTGTCTGAAGCCCAAACTCCCAGGTCAGCCAAGGACTAGGGCCCCAGAGCCCCACACCCGTCCTCCCCGCAGCCCCGCGGAGACGTCCATCCCAGATGTTGCTTGCTGTCTGCACTGGGGAAGACCCCCTCCCTGCGACCCCCTTCCTGCCTCCCCCGCCCCCGCCCTGAGGCTTCCGCTGCAGCACCGTTTGTAAGGCAGAGATCTGACCTCAGCCCGTGAGGCCTGAGGGGCGTGGCCTCACCCCAGCTGTGCCACTGTCTCCTAAGACTCTCCTCCTCCTCACCCTCGCCCCTGAAGGGGCTCTTCCTCAGACACACCCAGCACAGGCCCTCAAGGCCCTGGCATGGGCAGCGCCCTCAGCCCGGAATGCTCAGCCTCCTGCCACCCTCAGGACCCTGCCTCGTGTCCCAGATCTCAACTCAAATGTGGCCTCAAAGGAGAGCTTGTACCCCTCCCTTCCAAATACCACCCCGCCCCTTGCCAGCTGACTCCAAAGCCAAAGACATTACGAGTACAGAAAACCACACCCCAACATCCTCTAGGACGAGAGAGGCACAAATCCTCAACAGACCATCATTATAGTGACTCTCTCTCCATATGCACACCTATACACACCGACATACGAGAGGGACTTTACACCACGGTTAAATGCAACATTCCAGGAATGCAAGGTTGGTTTACCATCTGGAAACCAGTGGACGGAATAAAGAGCTGTTAAGTAAGCGTACGCAAGCTGGCCAGCCTCCTCCCCAGTGGGGCCTTGTGGAACAACCCCCACCCTGCTTCTCCTGGATTCAAAGTGAGTGAGCGTGCTCACCTCCCCCCTGCCAAGCTCCTTGGACAAGGCCCTTTGAGCCCCCCTCCAGAGCCCTGTGGGCCCAGCACCCAGAAGGTGCTCCGTGAATTCCCATCAGGTGAGGGACAGCTCTGCCGCGGACCTGCCATCAAGCCTCATGCTCCTCTGCTCTCCTGGAGCCCTGCCAAGACTGCTGCGGTGGGAGGCCCCGCCCACACTGGGCCACGCCTCACCAAGCCCATCACCCGTGGCAGGCACAGCTGACCTCGGCTCGAGAGCAGTCCTACGTGCCGGGTGGCCCAGGCCACGTCCAGCTGGAGGCCACTGGACAGCTGTCGCTTTCAGTGAACATCTTCAGGCGTCCTCTGGTTTTTGCATTTTAGAAAAACCAGTGCGTTGTTTTCAGGCCCAAACATTTGTGGGGCCTCTTAGAAAGGCCGTGGGGACCGAGGCAGGTTGTCCACTTGGGTGAGGGGTCTCATCTTCAGTTTCAACTCCTCCTGGTTCCCCAGATCCTGACCTGCAGCACTCCCACCTGGAGGTCCTCCAGGAGCCATTCTGTACAGTGGGACCCTGCCCTGGATGACCAGGGAATGACCACCTGCAGACCCCTCAGTAATGTGGGGGGGGAAGGGGGAGGTTCACACACGTGCACACACATGTGCACACATCCACACACGCACACATGTTCACACATGTGCACACACGTTCTCACGACACACACACATTCACACACGCTCTCGCGACACACACACGCACACACATGTTCACACGTGCACATTCACACATGTACACACGTGTGCGCACATTCACACACATGTGCACATTCACACACGTGCACACACGCTCACATGTTCACACAACACATGCACATACATGTGTGCACTCACAATCATGCACACTCACACGCGTTCACACGTGCACACACGCACACATGTGCACATTCACACATGTACACGCATGTGCATTCACACGTACACGTGTGCACACTCACACACGTGCATGCACACACATGCTCTCACGTGTGCACACACGTTCACACAACACTGTGTACATACATGTGCGCACACATTCACACATGTGCACACATTCACACGCACTCACACATGTTCACACATGTACACACACGTGCGCACACACGTGCTGGCCAGTGGCAAGTGCTCAGGTCATCACTGGCCCCCACTGCTGGGGCACCCATGCCCTCAGCCCCCACTGGGCCCAGACGTAGAGGAGGCTGGTGTAGATAGAGGGGAGAGCAAAAGCTGAAACGGAAGAATGGGAGTGGGCTGTATCTTCAGGACCTGGGTGTGGCCCCGCTGAGCTTGGTTCTTGTCTGCCTCTAACAGCCAGAGGCGCTCCTGCCTCCTACAGAAAGGGCCTCCCTGCTCCCTCATGTCGACGTTTGTTACTCACTTGATACCAGACTTCTGTTACTCACTCGAAGCACCCAGTGGCCCTGCCATGGACCTCCCCCACCCCTCGCACCAGCACCCACCCAGCAGACCCGAGGAGGGTTTCCCTGGACACAGACCACTGTGCTCGGGGCTCCTGACCCCGCTGAGGTCACAGCAAACCAGAGCCCTCTATTCACTGGCCCGAGACGCTGGTCCAGGGCGCATTCTGTGCCAGTGGCGACCAGCCACCAGTCAGCTTCTGTCCTTTGAAGAGGAGACAGGAGACCCAGGAGGGGGCAGCTTCGGGGCAGGGGGATCCCAGCCCCAAGGCAGTGGGCTGAAGCCTTTCATGCCTAAAGTGCACAGTGTGGGCGGCACGTCCCAAGGCCACACCCAGCAAGCCCAGGATCTGGTGGGGATGTGGACGCCCGATTCAGAAGGGCACTGGGGCAGGGGTCTCCCTGATCCCCAGCCTCCACGTACTTGATACTTATGGCAAAGCGCTCGGCCTCCGCCGGCCGCTCCCTGATTAGGTAGGTCCCGCTGGCGTGGGGTTTGAGCAGGTTGTCGGTCTGCTGCCTCTCCATATTTCCGGCAAACCTGGAGCAGAGGAGGAGACGGAGCCTTGTGTCACACGGCCTGAAGGACAACCAGCCGGCCTCTAACTCACTGCTTAAGAGCCTACTGGGAAGCGAGGCCACGCCCCCAGGAGGCGGGGCGAGGGGTGGGCGGGGCCCAGAGGAGACAGGGGCGGGGCATCTACGTGCCAGCGCACAGGGTCGAGAAGAGGGCCCAGACCCAGCCAGTCCACCTGGGTCTCGCCCTCCAGAACCCAGGGTCTGCAAGAGGCATTCAGGGAAAAGGCATTAGATCAAAATGTCCTTTCCAAATTCTTACTGTTTAGGAAGAAGAAAAAAACACAAACTGCTCACGTAGGGTCTTGTTTTGTGTTCTAACCCTTTGTGTCTGGAAGCTTTTCTCTCCATCTCTATGAAAATGAAGCCCACCCACAGCCCGTCTCTTCTCCAGAACAAAGCCTGACCCCATTCGCACCTCCCTGTAGGGCTGAGTTGGGACTTCTGTAAATGGATTCATTAGAAAACTGAAATTCTGTGCCTCAAGTGAAGAATCACAGGCAAGTCCTCCACCCTCCACATTCAAATGCAGTGAATAGTGTACTAGAGGGAACAGACCCTGGGGTCTCAGAGACACGGGTGTGGCGGCTGAGCCCCGGTCCCAGGCAGCGGGTGAGCCTGCAGACGGGGTGATAAAAGCTAGAGCCCAGGCCGACCTGCACGTGAGACTCACGCCTCCCACATCCACACACATTTATTCATCAAACAGCCCCACCTCTCTCATCAAGCACTGTGTGAGTAAATACAGTTATAACTTTTGGCCTTAAATACATGGCTCACATGGTGAAGAATCTGCCTGCAATGCAGGAGACCTGGTTTGATCCCTGGGTCAGGAAGATCCCCTGGAGAGGGAAATGGCAACCCACTCCAGTCTTCTTGCCTGGAGAGTCCATGGACAGAGGAGCCTGGCGGGTTACGGTCCATGAGGTCACTAAGAGTCGGACACAACTGCGCGACTAACACTTTCACAACTCCTTTTCTATATTTTATACTCAAGTAAGATCTCATTTAAAAAAGGTTTCCTTCTCCTAATGTTCTAACATGATGATCTATCTGTTTGTTACAGGGAAACAGCTGCCTGGGGTACAGAATATTCTCCCTGTTTCCCAGCGACTCACAGCTGAGAAGGGGAGAAGGGGCCGCGTGCAGCTGGGCTCAGCCACCCTGGAGACACGGGGGGCAGCCAGGGACCTCACGCCCCCAGCACGAAGGGGACCCGCTGACCCACTCACCAGGGGTATGCCGTGTAGTCCATCTCCCGGGACAGCGGCCGGCTGATGGGTGGCTGGCAGGAGAGAATGCTGGGGTCAGTGTCTCCCCAGGGACTGTCCACAGCGTGGGGACCAGCGGTTTCCTATCACCGGTGAGCTGGGGGGCCCAGCCCTGGCTCCCAGCACATCTGTGAACTCTCACCCAGAGCCACTGGCCTGGGAGGTGCCGGGACGCACCGTCTCTAGGCAGGTGCTCGGTGGGTTTGACTGAATGAATGATTGACTGAATGAATGAACGTATAGCACTCAACGACCAGTGCACTGTTAGAAGGAAGAGAGCAACCCAAAGGCTGCTGGGACTTCTCAGCGGTGGACAGGAGCACACCCTACCCTCCTGTTCTCTGTGCAGACGGCTGCAGCCCCAAGGGTGGGCACGGGGCCGGCAGTAGTGTCTGCAGGCGGAGGGCTCCATCTGCAGGTGAACCGTGCCGCTCTGCAGACCCCATGCTGTGCCCTCGCTGGCCAGAGCCCTCCCCCCGGGCCCCCTCACCAGACCACAGGATGGGTAAAAACGCCAGACTACCTGTCCCCACCCCACCCCAGTCACCATGCCGATGGGGAAACTGAGGCCCAGGGCCAGGAAGTGCCTCCCGCAACACACACAGGCCACTCAGTGAGTCAGCGACATTTTCTTCCTCTGCTGTCTGGTCCCCTTGCCCTGTCAGCAAGGCACGTCCAAAAATGCTTTCTCCTTCACCGGGGCAACGGCCTGCGCGGAAGCGGCAGGCTGGGCAGTGGGGCCGCAGGCCAGGCAGGGCCCGATGGGCACTCCAGGACTCCCAGGGGCCTTGCACCTGCCTCCTGCCACTTTGGGAGAAGTTTCATTCTCTCAGTCTTAGCTGTCTTTTCCTGGGGGAATGGGTGTGATGCCATCATTCAAGGCTGACAGCAAGATGCCTTTTGTAAGACAGCAGGATCTGCTCCACAGCACTCAAATGAAAGAAATGCCATATCGCCTCTTTTCTAAATAACACAGTCCCTAGCTCTGCATCTCTATGTTTGAGGAAGAAGACCTATGAAGGCCCTAAAAGCTGAAGAAAGGCAGCTGGTCTCTGGTCCATGATACCTGCTACAGAGATGCCCATTTTAGTGTTTTTAAGACCAGCCATGTCTTCCCACCAGGAGGGCACCCCTGCCTCTTGGACTCCCATCCCAGCTCTGAGGCCAGCTCGTGATGGCCTGAACAAGCCCAGGGTGTCCTGAGTGAGAAGGATGTTCTCGGCACTCACGGCACCCTGGCCCCACGCTCCAGAAGCTTCCATGAAAAGTACTCACCCTTCCATCCACAGGACAGGGCTTCACAGACGAGCTGGGGAAGTAGCCTGACTTCCTGGTCTGCACCAGCCGACCCTGGGGGTGGACAGAGGTCAGGGTGTGCGGGGCCTGGCCTGGCTAGTTTTGGGGGAGGCAGGGAGTTATCCCACGGAGGACGAGGGGAGTCCCTGAGAAGCCTGTTACAGCATCACCTGTTGTCACCTGAGCTGAACTCAGAGCCATTCTGGGCAGGAAGGTGAAGTGGGGGGCACCCCACTTCCCAAAGACACGGAGGCCCCAGAGAAGGGATAAGTCTCTCTCCCGGAAGCCGTCTCCTCTTATCCACACCGGCCCTTCCCAAGCCATCAGGGGATCACGGACCTAGGGTCCGTGGGGGCTCACTCTCCCCGCTCCCTCCCAAGGTCCCCCCAGCAGCCCCCACCTTCCCATCAGCCAAGTGTCTCTGCAGGGCCACTCAGACCTCACGGCCCCGGGGACACCGGGGAGAGGAGGGGCAGCGGGTGGCCGGGTCAGTGTGGGGGAGACCGGACCGCAGCCACTGAGTCAGTTACATGAGGCACAGCCTAGCGCAGCGAGTCTGTGAGTGAGGACGCAGTGAGAAGCACCGCACGCGTGACTCGGACGCTGACGAACACGTGTGCTAGCATCAGTTCTAAGCAGGTCACTGCGGTCCCCGGGCGGGAAGTGCCCTGGGTCCCTGGGGCGCCGTGTGGACCCCCGGGGACGGGGCTTAGGAGAGCAGCCGCACTGGCCACCCCACCCCTCTTCTCGGGCCCCCTAACTGGAACAGCAGGATTCTCGGCCCAGAACCACAGACCATCACGGGGACCTGTGTCTCCTGGGGGATGGCTGTGCAGGGCCTCGGACATGCTGTCCCCCCAGCGCTGGGCACAGGGCGCTGGCCGGGACTGGGGCGGGCTGGGAAGCAGGGTGGGAGAGGCGTGGTCTGTACGTACAGGACGCAGCCCAGGCAGGAGGCTGCAGGGAAAGGGCTCGGACGACAACGGTCTCTCCGGCGAGGGGACGCTGCTCCCCCTGCCATGTCAAAGCAGACACCCTGACACCCAGGCCCTGCGAACAGCCATTTTCTCTCTGATGGTGTAGCACCCGAAGCCCAGCCCGGCCTGGAAACGCAGCACTCTCCACTTCTGCCCTGGGGAGTGAGGAGGGGGCAGCTGGGGGCGAGATCCTCCCGGGACCCACCTCCCACCACTGAGACTCGGGGTCGCCTCTCAGCAGCTCGATCACATCGCCCGTCTGGAAGGTCAGCGCCGGCTTCGTGGGGGGAGCGGGGTTGCCATGGTAATTCTGCACGGCCACCATCTTGGGACCTGCGGAGGACAGGGCCGGAGAGGCCTGGCTTGGTGATGTCGTCCAAGGCGCCCTTGGCCTCCCTGGCCTTCTCGGACCCCTTGGGGCTCCTGGAAGTGGACGGGGCCCTGTCGCGTTCCTCCTTGAAATCTTCCCCTAAGACTCGCATGTCTCTTCCTTAAACATCATAAGTATCAATAAACTATTTATGTGATGAATAGGTTCAGGGTGTCATTTCCATAACGGTAACCTGTTTTTAGAGAGCACTTTATGTGTCTTCCTCCAGACACCGTGGGATCTGTGGCGGAGCGCTGCATGGAGCAGGAGACCACGCATTCCTCCCGTTAGAGACGGGGGCGGGGTCAACGGCCGACCGAGCCACCGACTGCTCAGGGCTGACACGGGGGCCCGGCTGCGCCCCCGAGAACTTGTGGGTCTCTCGAGCCCTGCGCTGACCGGCCCAGCCCTGCATGGGCCGCGTCTGCCAGGTCTGGTTCTGACACTGGTGCCCCGGAGGCGGGAATGCGGCTTCTTTGACTGGCCTGTTTGATTGGCTTTCGTGATTGGCTTGGACTTTGCCTGCAGCTCGGGCTGCGTCAAGCCTGACGCTTTCAGTCTCCTTTTGCCCAGTTCAGAGCCACCGGGACACGGGGGACGGGAGAAGCTGGGAGCACAGATATCTGCTCCGTGCGGGGCCTCCAGGCCGCAGCTCAGAGTCTCTCCTGGGCTGAAGGGACCCTGGGCAGGCTGGGCCCTGTCCCCACCCCTGGCACTGTGTCGACAGAAACTAAGACGGCTCCCAGGGGAGGTGGCATGGAGGCGGGAGGGAGATGGGGCCAGAGGGCGCACAGACCCTGGGGGCCCGGAGCTGAGACCTTGGGGCGAAGCCAGCAGCCACCGTGGCTAGGCCCAGGCTCCCAGGGTGACCCCCGACAAGGACGACAGCAGAGAAGGCCCAAGTCCCAGACTCACCTGGCCCCGCTCCAGAGGCATCCTGTGAGGGCAAGGACAGATGACAGTAAGGACGGAAGGCCGCCCGAGCAAGACACCCCCACCCCCTACACCCAATGAGAGACGTCAAGGCAGGGAGGACAGAGCAGAGGGACACGTCCTGGACACCCACAGGGACTTGTGACAGTTCCCCCGTGGGACCTCCACCCTCCACCTCAGCGCCCCTCCGCAGCCCCGGGACATTTGTCCTCTTCCCCTTCCCATCCCTGACCACTAACTTCCACCTCCTCCAGGAAGCCTGCCCTGACCACTCCACCCGGGGCTTGTCTTCTCTGGCTGGGGCAGGTCCTGCTGCACACAGTAAGTGTGGGGTGTTCGCTCCTCCTGGAGGGCATCTCTGCACCCCACGTAAGAGCCTAAGTGCTGGACTGCATGGCCGGGGAAAGACGTGATGTCCACACCCCATAAGTGAGCTCAGTGACTTCATCTCTGATTAGTTCAAGAGAGGGTGCTACATCGAGTCGGGACGGGAGGGAGGTGGGTGGATGCCTGTGGCGGATCCTAGCACCCACGGCCACCAGCAGGACCGCGAGGAGGCGGCACGGGTGGCAGCTGGGCAGGGGGACAAGCTGTCGGGCCAGGAGGCCGCGCCTAGGGACCCATTTCTGTGTGGTGACCACAATGGAAAACAAAGGGCCCTCGTAACCAACGGGGCTCCGCGAGCCAGCCTGGCCCCACGGGCCTGAGGGCTGGAATGCTTGGGTCTTTCTGGCTCTGGGCACAGCGCAGCGTGTGGTGCAGGGCAGCAGGAAGGGAACGGTTTTGCGGACTCACCGGGTCTGCAGGAGAACCTGAAACGGAAGCACACGGGGGTCAGAGGGCAAGGGGCCAGGACTGTGGACCGGGGGGCTATCGCCTCACGAGAGCCGCTGGGGGCGCCCAAGTGTGCCAGGAGGGGCGCATCAAGGCCCGTGGGCACAGACAAGGATTGTGGACATGCCCGGCTGGTGACCGTGAAAATCCCTCAGTTACTTCTAACGACAAATTCTGAGCTCTGGTTATGGGGGGTCCATGGGAGAGCCCCCCACGGCCAACAGGTTTCCTGCACGAACCAACTCTGCTCCCAGGCAGCAGGTCCCCAGCCACTGGGCAGAACCCCAGCCCAAAGGGGAGAGAGCCCCCGTTGACTAGTGACGCCCGCCATACGCCAGGGACAGGAGGCAAGCTACTCTGTCAGCCCACCCGTTCCCACACACGGGCACTCCAGCTTGTCAGATGGAAGGTGAACATTCTAGAGATTCTTTTCGCCTGCCCTGGGGTGACCCTAGGGGAGGACACAGTGCTGGGCTGGGCCCCAGCCATCCATCCAGCCGGGCGGCCAACTCCACCACTGGACAAAGCAAGCGCCACAGCAGCTGACGTGTGGCTGAAGGGCCTTCAACACCACCTCACACTCGCGGTCGCAGCCTGCCTTGGGCAGACGCAGGAATCCGACCCTGAAGAGCAGAGGTTAGGGGCATCAGGCACCGGGCAGGCAGGCAGCTGGTGCCCCCAGGGGAGGATTCCTGGGGAGAGGTGCCCTGGGAGGGGCCGGCATCTCCCTGGGACATCCTGGCCCTGGGGGCAGCAGACGGGTAAACCTGCCCGGCCCAGAGGTGGAGCCGAGGAATGTTGCCTGAGACCAGGAGGAAAGATAAGCACGTGGGAGGAAAGGAAGGAGCTTGGACTGTGCAGAGGAGAAAAAGCCAGGAGGGGCTGGGGCAGGGCAGAGACACAGAGAGCGGCCATGTACCTGCCCTTGGGGGGACCAGTTCAGTTCAGTTCAGCCCCTCAGTCCTGTCCAACTCCGAGACCCCATGAATCGCAGCACGCCAGGCCTCCCTGTCCATCACCAACTCCCAGAGTTCACTCAGACTCACGTCCATTGAGTCAGTGATGCCATCCAGCCATCTCATCCCGTCATCCCCTTCTCCTCCTGCCCCCAATCCCTCCCAGCATCAGAGTCTTTTCCAGTGAGTCAACACTTCACATGAGGTGGCCAAAGTACTGGAGTTTCAGCTTCAGCATCATTCCTTCCAAAGAAATCCCAGGGCTGATCTCCTTCAGAATGGACTGGTTGGATCTCCTTGCAGTCCAAGGGACTCTCAAGAGTCTTCTCCAACACCACAGTTCAAAAGCATCAATTCTTTGGCGCTCAGCCTTCTTCACAGTCTAACCCTCACATCCATACATGACCACAGGAAAAACCATGGCCTTGACTAGACGGATCTTTGTTGGCAAAGTAATATCTCTGCTTTTCAATATGCTGTCTAGGTTGGTCATAACTTTCCTTCCAAGGAGTAAGTGTCTTTTAATTTCATGGCTGCAGTCACCATCTGCAGTGATTTTGGAGCCCAGAAAAATAAAGTCTGACACTGTTTCCACTGTTTCCCCATCTATTTCCCATGAAGTGATGGGACCGGATGCCATGATCTTCGTTTTCTGAATGTTGAGCTTTAAGCCAACTTTTTCACTCTCCTCTTCATCAAGAGGCTTTTTAGTTCCTCTTCACTTTCTGCTATAAGGGTCGTGTCATCTGCATATCTGAGGTTATTGATACTTCTCCCGGCAATCTTGATTCCAGCTTGTGCTTCTTCCAACCCAGCGTTTCTCATGATGTACTCTGCATATAAGTTAAATAAGCAGGGTGACAATATACAGCCTTGACGTACTCCTTTTCCTATTTGGAACCAGTCTGTTGTTCCATGTCCAGTTCTAGCTGTTGCTTCCTGACCTGCATACAAATTTCTCAAGAGGCAGATCAGGTGGTCTGGTATTCCCATCTCTTTCAGAATTTTCCACAGTTTCTTGTGATCCACACAGTCCAAGGCTTTGGCATAGTCAATAAAGCAGAAATAGATGTTTTTCTGGAACTCTCTTGCTTTTCCCATGATCCAGCGGATGTTGGCAATTTGATATCTGGTTCCTCTGCCTTTTCTAAAACCAGCTTGAACTTCAGGAAGTTCACGGATCACATATTGCTGAAGCCTGGCTTGGAGAATTTTGAGCATTACTTTATTAGCGTGTGAGATGAGTGCAATTGTCCGGTAGTTTGAGCATTCTTTGGTGTTGCCTTTCTTTGGGATTGGAATGAAAACTGACCTTTTCCAGTCCTGTGGCCACTGCTGAGTTTTCCAGATTTGCTGGCATATTGAGTGCAGCACTTTCACAGCATCATCTTTCAGGATTTGAAGTAGCTCAACTGGAATTCCATCACCTCCACTAGCTTTGTTCATAGTGATGCTTTCTAAGGCCCACTTGACTTCACATTCCAGGATGTCTGGCTCTAGGTGAGTGATCACACCATCGTGATTATCTGGGTCGTGAAGATCTTTTTTGTACAGTTCTTCTGTATATTCTTGCCACCTCTTCTTAATATCTTCTGCTTCTGTTAGGTCCATACCATTTCCGTCCTTTATCGAGCCCATCTTTGTATGAAATGTTCCCTTGGTATCTCTAATTTTCTTGAAGAGATCTCTAGTCTTTCCCATTCTGTTGGGGGAACCACGACCTCTTAAAACAAAGCCCGGTGCCCACCAGGGGCTCTCAGAGTCACGGGAAGGATGCTGACAACGTCAGCTTGCGAAAGACACACCCCTGCCTGTCCAGTGAGGCCTCGGCTGTACGTGTGTGTGCTAAGTCACTTCGGTCGTGTCCGACTCTGTGCAACTCCGTGGACGGTAGCCCGCCAGGCTCCTCTGTCCATAGGGTTTTCCAGGCAAGAATAGTGGAGTGGGTTGCCATGCCCTCCTCCTCCAGGGGATCTTCTCAACCCAGGGATCAAACCCGTGTCTCTTACATCTCCTGCATTGGCAGGCGGGTTCTTTCCCACTAGCACCACCTGGGAAGCCCCCAGCTGTACATACGAAAACCAAGCAAACCTAAAGAGGATTGGCATGGGGGGTCTGGAAAAAAAAAGGAAGAAGGCACGTGATGGCCATCAGCGGTGTTTTTGCCTGGCGTGACCACGAGTTGCTTTTATCTCCTTTACATTCCTCCGCATTTTGTATGAAAGTGGGTATTTAACAATCCGAGGGCAAAGAGAAACAACAAGATTATTTAAAACTTAGAAAGCTAGTCGGGGAATATGCCAAATGCCACCTTCGATTATTTCTTAATACGCTCATAAGAGATGACTATTTTCTTCTTTATTCCATTTCTTCTGTTTTTTTGCTCCTCTATTATTTTTGACAAATAAATATGTTACTTTCAAGACCACAAAAAAAAAGTCAAAAGAAACGAACCGTCCGGTCTCTCGACATGAAGGACACGCGGCCACCAGAGGGCGGTATCCACAGGCAAAGAGGAAAAGCCTCCTTCTCTGGGGCCGGGGGCCCGGCGGCTTCCTCCAGCCTGGAGCAGGGCAGCAGGGCTCCGCTGGGCCAGTATGGGCGGCAGCGGGCTCAGCTGAGACGAGGGGGTCTGGGCTGACCTGTCGGACCCTCCTCCCTGGTCAGGGTCCTGGGCCAGCAGTCGCAGTAAATGAGGAACTGACAAAAACTCTCCTGCTCTGCATGCTGGTATCTTGGGTGATCAGCAGGCCTGGCAAGTGCTGCCGTCTACCTGGAGCGTGTCAGGCCTCTCTGAGCACAGGTCCCCCGGGCGTGAATGGCAGCGTAGCCGCCCCGTCTCATGGGGCCAATGGGGCGGATGAGCCCACGTGAAGCACGGAGCGCGGTGCTGACGCTCAGCACAGGCCCGTGCCCAGATCACACGGGCAGCCAGCCCTCACCACGGCCGCTGCAATCTTTCAGAACCGTCTGAGGCTTCCGGCTGCCATCCAGCAGCTCTAGGCTGGGAACTCCCCCAGCTCATCCCCCAAAACAAGATGATTCAGAGGAGCCTCAGCCTTCCCATCTGACAAATGGGCTCGGGGCCAAGGGGAGCCTTGTGTAATAAATGCTGGGCATGCAGGGGAACCATCTACAAAGGGGGCAAGAGAACCGGGGGCCAAGGTGTTCCTCTGTGAAGGGAAATCTCCACGAACTGCCAAGAACATTCTGTGCCCTGGGCCAGGTAGGGGTCCAGGGTCTTAACTGCAGTGTGGCAGAGAAAAGGCAGAAGACATTGAAGGCATTGAAGAGGCAGAGCAAAGCCAGCGAGAGTGAGGTTTGGAGGAGGGCTTGGCCGTGGCGCCCCAGCCGGCTCTCAGGCTGAGCCTGTGTGCCCAGGGGCACATGCCCCCGCCCTGAGCCTAGGTTTCCTCATCTGGTCCCTGTCTTGTGGGGCCACTGTGAGGGATGGGCCGGCCCCTGGGGCTTGTGCCCCATAGGCGGGGTGGGGTCGGTACTCACTGATCTTGCAGGGAGGGGTCACTTCCAGACACTCCTTGTGCGCCCCGACGCCACACTTGGTGCAGAGGTAACCCTGGTAGAAAGTACCCCTGTGCCAGGGGAGGGCGGGAGGTGAGGTGAGCCCCGACCCACCTGGCCTTGTGCTCCCACTGAACAGCCAGCCCAGCCCCAGAGCTCCCAGGACCCCCGCCCAAACGCACAGCCTGGTGCCGGCCCTCCCCTTGGATGATCCTGGCCTGGCTCTGCAGCTCCTGTGACAGACCCCCTGGGAAAACCGCCTCCCCTCCCCACTGGATCCCAAGCACCGAGGGCCGGCCGGGCCCACACAGACGGGCCGCTCCCCCGGGTCTCTGGGGCCCAGCGCAGCGCTGGCCTAGGGGCGCTGGGCGGTGAGAATGCAGGACGGGGCAGCCCCAGGCGCCCTCGGGGGCCGGGAGCGGGCAGGGCAGGGCCCCCACCTGAGGAACATGCGGCAGGCTTTGCAGTTGGTGGTCTTGTCGAACGTGTACATCTGGAAGCTGTGGTGGTTGGCGTTGGCCTTGTCGGGCTTGATGTTTGACCTGGAGGGAGGGAGAGCGGGTGCCAGGTTCCCTGAGCCCCACTGACACGGGAGCCCCGGAATCAGCTGGGCTCAGGACGCGGCCGGGGGCAGGGGGCCAGGAGGCAGAGCCGGGCGCTGCCAGAACTCCCAGGCCTACCCGGGGACCCTGATGCCCAGGGAGGGTGGGGGTCCAAGCAGAGGCTTTTGAGAAGTTTCTGAGGGTGACAGTGAAGGGCTGTCTCTGGACAAGGCTTGGGTGTGGGCCAGGGCAACCCCTCGTCACGACTCAGCAAACCCTCTAAGAATGTCACTGAGTCCGAGCCCGAGATGGAAAAATCTAAATGAATCGCGAGCTCACAGTGGGTCACCTCAAATGTCACGGGGGCTGCACCCGTGTCTGCAATTCACCAGAGCAAGTCCACCAGCAGACGCTCCAGGACAGGGCGGAGGCGGGGGAGGGGGCTCCAGGACAGGGTATGGGGGGCGGGGGCTCCAAGACAGGGCGGGAGGTGGGGGGCTCCAGGACGGGGGCGGTGGGCAGGGGGTTCCAGGACAGGGCGGGGAGGAGATGGGGGGCGGGGGCTCCAGGACAGGGCGGGGAGGGGGGGAGGGGGGCGGGGGCTCCAGGACAGGGCGGGGAGGGGAGGGGGGAAGGCGGCTCCAGGACAGGGTGGGGGGTGGGGGGGGAGGGGGCTCCAGGAAAGGGCGGGGAGGGGGCAGGGGGACAGCGTGTGACAGAGCAGCTCAAGGTGTGAACGCAGGAGCCTGGGCATTTACCACGACATTTTTGGATAAATACTTGAAATTTTTCACAATAGAATATGGGGAGAAAATTACAGCCCCTGGAAGCTGCGAGACTCACCGCCTGGCTGCCACCTCCTCTGACGTGCCTCATGTGGGACCCTGTTTGAGCCTCCCAATAACCCCAGAACCAGCATCGCCCTTCCACCAGGAGGGGAGGCGAGTGCACCTGCCCGGAGGCCCCAGGCCCAGCTGCCCAGGCCTCAAGGTGTGATGTGGCCGGGGACCCCCATGACCAGCTTTCTCTGTGGGACAACTGGGGCTCCTCCTGGATTTCACAGACAAATGGTTCTGGGGCTTTCCTCAAAGGTGACTATCCGCAGCCTGGAAGGCCCCAAGGACCCAGGTCACCATGAGTCCGTCTGGCATCATGGCTGTTCCTGGCCACTCGCTGCCCAGCCAGACAGGTGTGGGAGGCTCGGCTCCGGGGGTTCTGGCTGCTGGTAGATTAAGGATCAAGAATGCCACCCAGGGAAGGGGACTGGCTTCACCCAGGGCGACAGAGACAGGCTGAGCCTCCGGTCACTTGAAGGACCTCTCATCTGAGAAGCCCACGCAGGGCCAGCTACCCGCACACCCCTGCCGTGGCAGACTCACATGGCCATCTCAAACTGCTCCATCCACTTCCTCTTCATGTCCTCTGTCTTGCAGAAAAACTGGAAGCCTTGCTTGCCTTGTAGGTGAATGAGATAGAAGCCGTAGGACCACTGCGGGGAGACGGGAGCATGCTTGAAACAGGCGCGGGCATGCACGTGCGTGCCCTCTAACGAGATGTCCCGGGGCCCCTCCAGGATGGCGGCCCACCCACTTCCACTCCCTAAATGTGATGCCAGAAAAACTCACTGGTCTGAAGTAGAGCAACAGAAAACACACAAAAAAAGGCAGAGGCGGCCATGGGCCACGGGAGCAAAGCCGGCCCAGCCTGCCTAGCCCTTGGCCACCACCAGGCTGGCCCAGTGCTCGGGGCCTCCGGAGGGAACCAGGAAGAAGGGTTTGGGAAATATGAGCCCGTTTGTGTCAGAAAGCTAGAGGGGAAAAGGAAAAGAGGGCAAGACGGAAAGAAGAAAGAGAAGATGGCAGAGAGGAGACAAAACCCCCTAGCTCTGAAAGCACCCCGTCCTCAACCTACAGGGACCGGAGTGCGGGAGGCAGGGGGCGTCACTTCACACCCTCAACTGCAGACAGACCTGTGATCATCAGCATGTGTCGTCTCATAAGCCAGAGGCCAAGGCGAGGCCGAGGGAATGCCATGAGCTCGCCTGGCTCAGGCCCACCCAGAGCCCCCAGACCAACCCGGAGCCCTCAGACCCCAACCCTGGAACCCCTAGACCTCACTCCTGTAGTTCCCAGATACCACCTGGAGCCCCAGACCCCACCCCCAGAGCCCCCAAACCCCACCCAGAGCCCCCAGACCCCACTCCCGGAGCCCCTAGACCCACCCCTGGAGCCCCCAGACCCCACCCCCAGAGCGCCCAGGCCCCACTCCTGGCTCAGGGAAGAGCTGTCAGCACCAGGCCCAGATGCACGAAGTCGGTGAGCAGCAGGGCGCTGGGGGCTTACCATCTTCCCGTGAGACTAGGCAGCATGAGGAGAGGAAAGGAAAAGGGGAGATGAGGTAATCAAGGAGCCTGGCCCAGCCCCGCGTCGGTGACCACAGCTCAGCACACAGCCCACACCAAGTGCCCTGGGACAGGGCAGCCAGGGCAAGGCCCTCCTCCCAGAGGGTAAGGCGACAGGCTGCACTCAGGGCGGATAGTGGGGTGCATCCTCCAGCCCTGAGCCTGGGAGGAGCTATTGCTTTCTACCTGTAAGCTTGAGAGTCCAGGCTCTTTAGCACTTTGGTTCCCCGCACCCCCCATCCAGCCCAGGGCTGCACCTGCTAGGTGCTCAGCAGAAGCTTCGGCAGAGCAGCCCTGAACCAGACAGGAGTCATGGCCCCACCCGCAGCAGTCATGGCCCCTCTTCCTCAGTCATGGCCCCGCCGTCACCCGTCATGGTCCCGCCTTCATCCCTCATGGCCCCTCCCCCAGCGGTCATGGCCCCTCCTTCATCAGTCATGGCCCCTCCCCCAGCAGTCATGGCTCCTCCTTCATCCATCATGGTCCCGCTTTCATCCCTCATGGCCCCGCCTTCATCAGTCATGGCCCCGCCTTCATTCCTCATGGCTCCACCCCCAGCGGTCATGGCCCCTCCTTCATCACGCATGGCCCCGCCCCAGCAGTCATGGCCCCTCCTTCATCAGTCGTGGCCCCGCTTTCATCAATCATGGCCCCTCCGCAGCAGTCATGTCCCCTTCCTTATCAGTCATGGCCTTGCCTTCATCTGTCATGGTCCTGCCTTCATCCCTCATGGCCCCGCCTTCACAGTCATGGCCCCTCCCCCAGCAGTCATGGCCCCTCCTTCATCCATCATGGTCCCGCCTTCATCCCTCATGGCCCCTCCTTCATCAGTCCTGGGCCCTCCCCAGCAGTCATGGCCCTGCCTTCATTCCTCATGACTCCACCCCCAGCGGTCATGGCCCCTCCTTCATCACGCATGACCCCGCCCCAGCAGTCATGGCCCCGCCTTCATCCGTCATGGCCCCGCCTTCATCAGTCATGGCCCCTCCCCCAAAGTCATGGCCCCTCCTCAGCAGTCATGGCTCCGCCTTCATCAGTCATGGCCCTTCCTGCACCAGCCCACAGCCCCGTCTGAACATCAGAGTCTGACAGCCATAGGAAGACTGATCCAGAGCTTTCGTCCAAAGTGGGAGGGATGGGGAGGAGCAGAAGTGTCTCTTGCTGCACGGGCACAGGGGCTGGAGCCAGGCCGCCGATGTCTAAGGCTGGACTCTACCAGAGGCCTCGGGCAGGGCCCCCACTCAGCGTCCTCACTGGGGCGCTGGGATCTGGATTTGGGGCCCCCGCCCCAACCCCAGGAAAGACTCAGACGAGAGACCAGGGAGGTGCTGGGCCTGACAGAGTGGCTAGAGGCCGGCCCGCCCACCAACCACCCTTTGTCCGGCCACCCCACGACGCCTGCCTCAGCAGGGTCAGCGCCTGCCCCTGGCCCAGACCCAGCGGGGCCCACCTTCTTGACGTCCTTGTTGTTCATGGGGTCGTCGGTCATCTTGTGGAAGAGCAGCTCTATGATCTCCTTCAGCTCGTAGCTGTAGCCCCTCCTCTTGCAGACGATGACCACCTTGTCAAACAGGAACAGGTACCTGCCCGGCAGCACGGCCAGGGACCCATCAGCTTGGCCAGCTGGGCTCTGAGGTCACGACAGCCAGGGGCGCCTGGGTGGGCGGCAGGAGGGCTGTTCCCTCCCCGAGCCTGAGCCCGCCCCCCTGGCTAACTCTGACCCCTCAGCCAGGTCTCAGCTCCCAGATACACCTCCTCCAGGAAGCCCACCTACACCTCTTCCAGGAAGCCCACCTAGGCTCCTGCCCCAGAGGCCCGAGGTGCTTATGGGCTCCTCTGCCCCTCAAGCTGGCCTTCCTCGCAGCACTAGCCTCCGACGGTCACTCCCACTGACATGTGCATTGCTCACTGGACTGGGAGCCCTGTGGGGGCAGGGCTTATATCTGCTGTGACCCCGGCCACGGTCCCAGACCTGGGACATGGCAGGTATGAGAGGAAGGCTGAACATACTAGGGCCGCGCCAGCTCACCAGGGGCTTTCCTGTGCCCCACCCGGCACTCCTGACCGTCCCTTTGGCAAAGAACTCACACAGCCACCCCTAGGAGCCTCCAGCTGGCCCCCAGCCCCGTGCAGTGCCAGCCACGGGCAGGGCAGCCAGTGGCCGTCGCTCTCAGAGAAGGAAGAAAGCACTTAGAATGGAGCAACCCGAAACTGAATTCACAGGAAAAGCTGTTTCCAGACCTGCGAGGGCGTGGGGTGCCCCCGGGGCGGGGCATCTGACTCGGGGTGCGCCAGCCCGGGGCCCGCTCCGCTCACCTGTCTTGCTTAGTGTGGTTGACTATGGACCGGACCTTCAGCTCCCCGTCGATCTTCGGTCTCCCGAATTCCTCCAGTTTCACTTGCTGGGAAAGAAAGGAGAAGGCCATGAGCCCGGGAGCCAGAGTGCGTTCCCTACGTGGAGAGAAACGCAGGTGGGCACATGCCCGGGGCGGCCGTTTCCCACGGAAACCGAAGGCGGGGGCCATGGGAGACCAGCCCTGCGGTTCCTGGCTGCTGCTGAGGATGGAGCGGGGAGGGGAGGCTGGGGAGGAACTGGGCCTGAGGCCCCCACTCTGGACTCCCCCCAGCTCTGCGGCAACAAAGGGCGATTGACGGGGGGCTCACGGTAACAGGCTGCTGTTGTGTGGCGCCCGAGTGGAAACCTGGTGGGGAAAGCCAGACGCCCAACCCGGAGAAACCGAATCAAAAAGAGAACAAAGAGCGCTTATCAGACGGAGGGCGGGCGGGGCGGGGGTCCTGCCTGTGGTTCCCTTGCCACAGGAAGAGCCTCAGAGTCACAGCCCTCTCTCTGGTTTGCAGGGATTTCAGTTTCGTTTTCCGCCTGGTTTGTACCTCTCTGCTTTGATTCACAAGAGACCGCTCTGGGCAGGGTGCCCTGCGCCCGTCTACGCCTACAGATAAAGGAGGGGATGCTGCAAAGTGCTCTGGGGCCAGCTCGCCCAGAGTTACGATGGAGGCTCTCAGGATCTTCTTCCAGAGTTTTCTGTTTTCCAGAAGCTTCCAGAGCACGACTGAGCATGCATCGTGGGGGCTTCCCTGGTGGCTCAGTGGTAAAGAATCCACCTGCTCATGCAGGAGACAAGGGTTCGATCCCTGGTCCGGGAAGATCCCACATGCTTCGGAGCAACTAAGCCCGCGTTCCACAACCACTGAGCCTGTGCTCTAGAGCCCAGGAATCGCAACCGCTGCGGTCCTCAAGCCCCGGGCCCGGGCCCCAAAGCCAGAGAGGCCGCCCCAGTGAGAAACCCTAACTAGAGAGCAGCCCCCGCTCACCGCAACCAGAGACAGCCTGTGCGGCAAACCGAGGGCCAGCACAGCCGAAAATAAAAATAAATACGATTCTAAAAGAAAATAAAAAAGTGCAGCATTGGTGTGACGCAGGGTGGGACCAACACCCTGATCAGACGCAGAGACCTCAGGTCTCATCTCCAAAGTGCAGGAAGACAGGCACTAGGTCCACCTGCTCGGACGGGGTCCAAGGAAAACCACACGCCTGCTCACCTGCTGTTTAATCTTTGCTATTTAATGAGCAAGAACTGCCCGTACGTGAAAACTTAAAAATAAAAGCCGCTGCATTACAAAAGTTGTGCCCGTCCATCCATCGAAAACATCTGACACTCAGAGGGGATGACGGACAGGCCAGGCCCACCGGGCACTGACACCACCGCCAACAGCCTGGCACAGTCGCCCTTGACCTCCTCTGCCCTCTGACAGGAGAGAAAAATCAGTCGAGTCATAACGCTGTCTGGTAACTTCTGTTTTCTTTGCGGATGACACGTGGTTTTCACACCCCATGTCTGCACAGGCAGTCCCGTCTGGGCTCTTCTGACCCTGGTGGGGTAGCCCGGGGATCTGCCCTAGACAGCGACTCCCCGAGACCCTGTAAGTTCAGGGACCAGGAGGTGAAAATGTGTGCAAACCAGTGGTTTGTGGCCAGGGTGATTCTGCACCCAGGGGCATCTGGTGACGTCTGGAGGTGTGTGTGGTGGTCATCACTTGGGCCCCCAAAGCACGGGGTTCTACCGGCATCGAGTGGCTAGAGACCAGGGGTGCAGCCCACCATCCTATGACGCACAGGACAGACGCCCCCACCACGAGTGGCTGGCTGCAGGTGTCAGCAGTGCCTAGATGGAGAAACCCCGGCTAAATGTCCCGCAGACTGTGCGAGGCCGGCGCTCGCGGACACGGTTGGGCGGGGGGAACACCGGTCTGCTTCCTGGGATGGCCCGTCTCCCCTCCCGGCAGGACAGCATGCTTCACCCAGCGCCCGAGGCTGAGCCTCTGACGGAGCCAGGGATCAGGTCCCGTGAGGCATCACCCTGCTAGAGGCCAAGGTGGAGAGGAGAATCCAGGGCAGCTCCTGGACAGGGTGACCAAACCCTCTCCACTGTCCCTCCCAGGGACCGCAAACGGGGGTGGCCAGGGGGCCCGGACCAAGAGGAGCCACAGCACCCCAGAAGCCGCATCCTCCCTTTGGACCCAAGAGAGTCCTGGTCCAGGCCAGGCAGGGAGGGCGGGGCGTCACGAGCGTCCTTCCCCTCAGGCCCCGCCCCTCAGCCAGCGGCCACCTTTGCCACAGGGCACCCAGGCCAGCCAGGGTGCACAGTCCGGCAGTTCAAGGTCAAACTCAGCTCCAGAAGCTGCTCTCCTCTCTCAGCGGGCAGCACAGGGCACGGCTGCACCTGCCTCCATGACCCAACGGGCAGTGTGCGGTCACCCTTGTGCTTATTCAGTGTCAAGATTGTGAAAGTAATGTTTAGAAATTATATCTATATCTACAGAGAGAGAGACGGTCACAATTATCTCCACGCTTTGGGCAGCCAACTCACCAAGTTTTCTATAGAGCTCTGAAATTCGCTGATTTTCTTCAGGGTCTCTTTGTCCCGTTTAACTTCGTTTATGTACATGGCCAAGTCCTGGGGCACAACAGAGGTGGGGAGGGGGTTAGCAGGCCCATGCTGGGCACTGTCCGAGGGCCGGACATTCCCGGAGCACCGTCCCCTGTTCCCAGAGGAGACTGGGCCTCAAAGTGATGCAGCGTGAGAAGCGACACCCACTTGACAAATAAGTAAGACCGGAAAGGTGCAGCCCATTGGCGGGCCGAGAAACCCCCCATAGACCAGAGTGGCTCCTTTCTAACGTCATTAGGCCCCCTTCTTGGTCCGAGAGGAAGAGAGCAGCCAAGGAGACCTGGGCCAGCCCGCTCCTTGTGGAGCAAGGGCAGCTCTGGGCCTGGCCATCCACGCGCTGCGGCCTCCCAGAGGTCCCCAGGGGGCACTGCCTACTGCGCTCCAGCAGGCCGAGGGGGCAGGCACCCAGAGCCTGGGGTGGGGTCCAGGAGGCGGGCAGTGGGTGGGTAGGGGGCGAGAGCCTACTTCAGGCTCCCCTCCAGTGGCCCCTGCCCCAGAAGCCCACCGGCAGGGCAGGTTCCGAGACCTGAAGGCAGGACAGTGAACCGTCCAGCCCCTGCGGCCTCCATGGCCCCCACGGCCTGGAGCAAGGCTCTCCAGGACGACAGGCCGCTAAGAGGACCTTTTGACACAGACCGCCCACCACGGGGCACGGAAGCCAGCGAAGGGCCGGGCCTCCCGGGAACACGGCTTTGTAAAGATGGAGAATGCATACGGCACTGCCCGGTGACCTGGGCAAAGTTCAGCCCCAGACAACGCACAGATGAGAAAGGACGGAGCCCCCGCGGGAGCCTGCCTGGAAACGGGGTGCATCAGAGGCCAGGCACCGCGGGCGGCGGGAGCCACGGGCTGGCTCTGAGTGGGGAGGGATGGAGCCGGGCTCTCCTTTCAGTGTGGAGCTGCTCAGCGGCTTCTGTGGACGGAGCGGGCAGGGGAGAGGCAGTGTGGCTCGGGGTGGGGGGGACATTTCAGAAGCAGCTGCCACAGGGCTCGACAGAGGGAACCACGGGGCCAGGCAGCCCACAACCGAGTCCGCTGCCTGGGTTCTGCTGACGGTAGCTGTGGACAGTCAGAGAGGCAGGAGAGGAGGAACGGAGCCCCGGGGGAGTCGCTGCGGGCCCCCCTGCACACACACACGGCCCCTCTGCCCTTGGTGGGTCTCATCCACCATCCTGCCCCCTCCTGTGTCTCCTGCCACCCCAGGAAAATCTACGTCTCCGGTCACAGAGGGCAGGTTGTTTGTTAGCCCAGGTCCGGTCCAAGTCAGCAGGCCTGGCCCGGAAAGCCCTGTCTGCCCGGCCTCTCCCCTGCCTCGGTGACCCACCTGCATGGCCTCCAGCGCTTCTTTGAGCTGCTGCCTCTCCGGCCGGTCGGTGGAATGGCTCAGAAGTTCCTGGAGGGGCGGAGGGCACCGGGTCACCACCCAGGGCCTCGGCCTGCCCCCCACCCAGTGCCAGGTGTGCACAGGGAGCCAGCCCCCCGCCCCTGGACAAGGCCCCCGCGCACCCTCCCCCAGGCTCTGGTCTGACTGCCCAACTCCAGACTGATGGCAAGTCCACCCCCAGGGGATACATGGCTTTGAGGCGAGCTGTCCCCAACTCTCATGGATAAAGAGAGGGACGTTAAGATAGCACAAAGCCAGGAGCTGAGCAGAAAGGGGAGCTGTGGACTCACTGAGGAGCCTCACCCCGCACCTCGCGGAGACTTGCCGTCCCCCCAGCAGCCTGTCTGTCCCGAAGGGCTTCCTGTTCTCCTGACTACAGGAAGGCCACGGGCTGGGTTAAGAGTCCAGCCCCGGAGCTCTTACTTCTGGCCTGAGGATGCTTTTCTGTCTCCCGTTTCATTTTCTCTTACTGATCCGAATCGTAATGTTCCCTGTGTATTAACTGACAAATACTCGTAATACATATAAATTACTGCATAGCTCCTGATACTTATCTTACAGTTTTTTGTTTTGTTTTGTTTGGCTTGCTCCTCTTGGCATATGGGCTCTAAGTTTCCCGAGCAGGGATCAAACCCCTGGGCCCCCTGCACTGGGAGTGAGCAGTCTTAGCCACCGGACCACCAGGGAAGCCTGTTTTACAGCTTCTGGGCAGTTGGCATGGACTGTTTTCCGCTGCTTGTTCGTCTGTCAGTCTGGCCCGTCTGTGGGCTCCACCGCACACCCTGGGCTCTGTGGGCCCTGACCCGCTCCGGCCCGTCTCACCTTGAGGAGCAGGTGGTATTTGAGTACCCTCTGCATGGGGACCACCAGCAGGTCCTGCAGCTTGAACTTCCCGTCCTGGACCTTCAGGGTGCATTCCTGGGTGTCGGGGGAGCAGCAAGTGGATTTAGAGCATCCCTGCTCAGGGCTGCCAGACCCCAGCACCCCCACCTCCCAGCCTGGGGAGGAGGGCAGACCCAAGCCCTGAACTACATCTGGGTGTCCAGTGCGTCTCCGGTCAGGCTCCCAGACACCCTCCCCACACCCACTGTGTGCAGAGGGCAAGAGGCCTGCCGCCCCTCACAGCCTCAGGTCTGCAGTGGCCACCTGGAGGTGGATTCCGAGCGACCCCTGGCCTGGGATCTACCCGAGATGCTCAGGGGAGCCAGCTCACGCTAAGGGGGGACCACCCTCAGGAATGAGGGCTCCCAGGGGCTGCCTGGATACACAGGGGTATCAGGCCTCTCCAATGGGCATGTCACTTCCCAACACTGCGGGAGAAAGGGGACATGCCACCAGGATTCACCCTGGAAACCATCTGAGCAGCCAGATACAACCCAGGAAGCCCCGTCTCTGTGAACCGCCTGCTGCCCAAATGTGGCAGAGGCCTGGAGAGGAGCTCACGTCGGGGGCTCAAGGCGGGTGAGACTTGCAGGGCTGGGAGACTCCACGGCTCCCAGCAAACGTCCATCACCTGGGGCCCCCTCAGGGTCCAAACAGACCAGGGTCAGGGATCAGTCGTAGCCCCCCCACTAAGCCAGGTCTGGTCCTGGGGCCCTGCCACAGCTGCACCAGGGGACTCAGGCTGGGCCAGGGCCAGGGACAGTGATTTCCCCTGCCTACTCTCAGGGGAAAGGAAACACTCATTGGTCAAAAACATCTACAAACATGTCACGTCACTGCCCCGTCCCCACCTTTCCAGGAAATGGGCAAGAGACCAGGGATGGGCAGGCCCGGGCGGGAAGCCCCCAGTACCTCGACTTTCTGTCTGAAGTCCTCCCTGCTGGCCAGGAGCTGGTTCAGTGTGTTCTGGGCGTGCTCCATGTGACTGCAATACTCCCCATAGATTAGGAGCCTGGGTGGTGGACACACACACACACAGAGACAGACACACACAGAGAGACACAGAGACACACGCAGAGAGTCACAGAGACAGACACAGACACACACAGAGACAGACACACAGACACACACAGACACAGACACACACACACACACTTGGTGTGAGTCTTCTGCTTTCATGACAAGCCATAGGTCTCTCCCCACGACAGCTCCTCACGAGTTCTCTCCGTGAGGCTGTGTTCCCTCCCTTCCCTGCCCCGGAGGAGGGCTGCCAACCACGGGGGAAACGGGCACCCGCCTTCCCCAGACCTTTCTACTCCAATGATTTGCTATTAAACTCAGAGTTTTCACATGAAAGCTGATTAAGACCCTTCATCTCTGGAAGCGATCAGGGGCTGGAGACCCAGAGATCTCTGTGCAAGCTGTGCTGGTCTGTAAGGCAGGGCTGCCCCACATCGAGGGAAGGCTACGTGGGCAGCGAACGCCCTGCCCGTAGCCCAGCGGGCACTGCCCACATTAGCGGGCACAGCTCCTCAGCAGCCCCGACTCCCCGGGACCTGCAGACCTGCTTCTGAGCACCTGGAGCCCAGAGCCCCCGAGCAGCCAGCCTTGGGGAGCCCCCTTACCTTCCGCACTCCCCCGGCTCACTCAGCCCGAGGTTCTGGCAGACAAATGGTGTGGACAGCAGGTCCCAGCCCTGTTTTCCTCACCGCACGCCCCTCACATCAGCCAGTACAGCTGCGGCCTTCCCCAGCCAGAAAACTTCTACTCATCCATCGAAACCCTGCCTTACCACTTCCTGCAGTGTCCCCACCCCTCCGCACCCCGTCCTCCAGCCTGGTGGGGTCCACAAAGGAGACGGGGCCCCCTGCCCGCCACCAGCTCTGAGCTCCAGGCACGGGTCTCCCTCCTCCCCACGTGCCAGCATGCAGCCTGGAGCCCCGGCCGGCACGGCCTGCACAAGGCCCTTACATACTCGGCTGTGAGTAGCCACATTCATCCGTAAACAGGTGACAAGAGAAATCTGACCACGGCCACTTACAGCAAAGACCAAGAGACATACCCAGGCCTGCTCTCAGGCTCACTTACACACCACACTTAGGCTCTGGGAGGTGATCAGACTCCTAAGGCCACCATCAAGGGAGTGGCCGGGCCGGATCCCACAGCAAATCCAGAGCCCACGTGGGTCCCGAGCCCAGTCTCCCCAGCCCTGTGGGGAGGCCTCTTCTGAGTCCAACAGCCAGCACCCCAGGGCCACCCCCACCCGCTACCCAACTGTAGAGCAGAGCTGTGGCTACACACACCCGCCTCCAACCACAGCTGGCCCCACTGAGATGGGAGGGGAACTGCCCAGGGACTCAGCTGACTGGCCAAAGTGCTCTGTCCTGGGTGGGACAGCAGTCCCCAAAGGCATGTCCACGAGGGGCCTCAGGATGTGACCCTGGAAACAGGGTCTCTGCAGATGTAATCACAGCCCACAGGGTCACGGTCAGATCACGCCAGACTAGGGTGGGCCCTGCACCCGAGGACAAGGTCCTTGTAAGAGAGGGAAGGACCCAGAGACACAGAAAGAAGCCGAGTGAGCATGGAGAACAGACCGGGGGCTGTGGCCACAAGCCAACAACATCTGGGGCCCCCGGGCGCTGGAAGCGTCAGGGAGGCCCCTCCCCACAGCCTCCAGAGAGAGCAGGCCCAGAGAGACCGGTTTTGGACACTAGCCTCCAGGCCTGAGAAAGAATTACATTTCTGATGTGTTAAGCCTCCGAGTTTGTGGGAATTTGTGACAACAGCCCCTGGGACACTCATGCTGACCCCTTGGCCCTCTGTCCACACCACGACGACGTCCGATCACCAGCCCCAGGCCAGGTTCCCTGGGCTGTGGAGTCTGGGGGCGGTTTGACTCTTCCTTGAAAATCCAGAGAAACCGACAGGATGTTCTGTGTCTGTTGGAGGAAGTCGGTGAAGGAAGTGAAGTTGATGGGCCTTCATTCGAACCATAAAAATCTACTGCTGTTGAGTGAAAGTCTCTGAAACGGGGAAGCAGAGCGACGCGGGCAGGGAGGGCTTCATAGCTCACGGTCTCTCGGGGGGCTTGGGACACCCAGAGAAGGCGGCCTTCTCTGACCCGGCCTGACGCACCCTCGCCGGACACTGCTCGGGACACGACGTCTGTCCCAGTGCAGGAGCGACCCGGAGGACCCGGCGCTCTCGTCAGGGAGGAAACGGACTGGTTTGTCTCTAACGTGGCCTCCTCCTCCCTAACATCTGTCCCCACTGACTGCGGCCAGAGCGCCAGACCGTCCCCTGAGCGAGCGCCGTCATCTTTCCGGCCTCCCTTTCCTGAGCCGGCTGATGTCTGTCAGCGGCTCCATGTGGCTCTCCACCGGGGCTGTGCTGTTTACCCTGGAACGTTCAGTTGCAGCCCCATAAACGGAAGCGTACAGGCGTCTCCCAGGACTGAGGGCCCAGTTCCTCACTGCGTCACTTCTGCCGCAGCGCACACGACCCCAAACGCTCAGGGCACCGGGGACAGGCCCCGGGACACGGGACACGCTAAACCCCCGCACGCCCAAGCTCCCTCTCCCGCCCTCAGCTCCCCGATCTGGGAAGGGAGATGTGGAGAGACTCAGAAGTCTGGCCTTTCCAGCTGAGGGTCCAGGGCAGCCCTCCAGACAGGGCGGCCACGCGAACCCCTGTGGGGGCTCTAGGAGGGTACGAGAGGGCCGTCCCCATGCAGAATCACCCAACCTCAGGCTTTGAGACAAGAGGTCCCCAGAGACACTGCCCCCGTGAATGGAGATCACAGTCAGGGCGCAGCACCGTCCCCCTAACATTGGAGCCAGCAGAAGCCACAGGGCACGGAAACCCTCACCCGCCCAGGACCCCTCTCCAGACACTCATGGAAACTCCCGGGGTCCTGGGCAAGGGGGACCTGCCTTTCTGAATGACATCCTCCTCACAGCACTTACGCAAAGCCCCACAGGGAGTCCCTTCTAAAAGCCTGGACTCCTGCCCTCCCACTGGGCCACCAGCTCCCTGGGGCCCATCTGGCCCAAGCCTCTGACCCACCAGAAGTCGGGCTCTGGGCTGCCTCGGTCAGCCTCAGCAATAAATACAGACAGTCTGACTTTAATGTAAACCTCTCCTGAGAGCCTGTCCCTCTGGGTGGGACACGTCTCTTTAGGCCCACGTGGTAAACAGGAGTATCTGCCTTGTCTAAGGATCAAGGCCACATTAATGGGAGCATAACCTCCAAAAAGAGGGAGCTGACTGTCCTCTGCCACTTGGCACTGGTCATACCATACTCGGATGCCACCCCATTCTTCATCCGTGATGAGCTGCCAGGGTCTTGTCCCTTGAGCTCCTCAGTGGCTTTTCCTGCCCTCAGCTAAAAAGTTCTGAATCCCTCTCTCGGCCTACTGGATCCTGTAGAACCTGGGATTGCTCCTGAGAGAGCCACCTCTTCACTCGCTTCATTCTTGCTCCCCTGGGCTCTGCCAGTTTCCAGAACAGAGCTCCCGACTCCCGG
Source organism: Bos indicus x Bos taurus (assembly GCF_003369695.1). Lineage (NCBI taxonomy): Eukaryota > Metazoa > Chordata > Mammalia > Artiodactyla > Bovidae > Bos > Bos indicus x Bos taurus. The sequence continues at coordinate 103,735,547 of NC_040086.1, forward strand.
GAGCTTTCCTTCAGTTTCTGCTGCCCACACGGCCTCAAGGTTGGTCCTCTCTCACCCAGGTCCTCAGGGGCCCCCACCATCGGCTCCAAGTCCCTTCCCCACGTCCCCCTCCCCCTGCTCTCGTGCAGCCCATAATAAGTCTTGTCTGTGGACTCATTCCCAGGGAGAGCTGAGCCAGCTCTGTTCACCACGATGTCCTTGGCCCGGAGTCTGAATGCCCCACACAGCAGGCATTCCATAAATGCTCAGGTGCTGCACACAATAGGCACTCAATAAATGTTTGTGGCGTCAGTAAGTCAGTGAACATCAGCGAAACATCAGGGTCATCGCTGACTCAGAAATTGAAGGGAAGTGCCAGAAAAGGTGGACATTGGGTGGACACAGCGATTCGGCCAATACATCTGATGACACGCAGCCAGTCCCTCCCACAAAGGGACCCCAACCAAAGGACCCAGGTCCCCGAGGCCTTGCAGGGGGTGACGTCCGCAGAGCTCTTGGTACCAGGATACGCTCAGCTCACTGCTGCTCTCCAAGGTGGAGACATCCATCATGTCCCGAGGAAAGGAGGCCTGGGAGCGGGTCAGCTCGAGGTCGTGTGTGGAGCGGGGTGCTGGGTCTTGCTTATGGGCCAACTGGACCGTGGGGGCCAGGCAGCCCTGGCATGGGGGATGAGGAGGGTCTCCGAGAGGGCACAGCATACATCTATCCCTCGGCCACCTGCCCTTGAGCTGGGTTAACGGGCCCAGAGTCCAGCTTCATCCATAGCCGCCCCCTGCTCAGCCAAGGCACGGCACGAATGAGGCGCTGTGCCCGCCATCTGGGCGAGAGTCAGGTCTGACAGCTCAAGTTTGCCAGCGGGGCACCGTGATGTGGGCTCATCTGGCACAGTGGGCTGCAGCCAGGTGAGAGGAGAACCTTGCTGAGGGCAGAGGGTGGGCTAGAGAGCTGACCCGACCCCTGGCCTCCATCTGCGCGTCCTTGCCCGGGCCAGCCAGCGTGCCCACACCCGCTGGTCCGCGGAGGAACCCTGCCCCCACCTCCCCTTGCACGTGCATTTACACGGGCACTGTTGCTCTCTCGTGGCTGCTGGGAGCCCCCAGCTCTTGGCCCCTGAGAGAGCAGGCTTGAGTGAGCGAGCAGGCTCGAGTGAGAGAGCAGGCTCGAGGACCCTTGCCCGCTCAGGGGGCAAAGCGCCTCGCCTGGAGCTGGATGCACCTGGGAGGCGCCTTCAGGGGGTCCCAGGTGAAGGCGCCCTGAGGTGGCCGTCTGGGCAGGAGGGTTACAAGCGGAGCTGACAGTCACCTGGCGGACGATGCCGGGGAGCCTCCTGCAGATGAGGGTGACACGAAACCAGGGTCCCCACCAGCCCCTGGGGGGCCTTCTACAGCTCTCGGGACCCCTCCTCAGACCCCAGGAGTCGGTATTTTTAATGAGCTCCCGTGGCTTCAACAAGCAGCCAGGTTTAAGCACCATGAAGGTAAAACTCTGTGGGCTCCTCCTCCAAAGATTCCATGACGGACAGAAAGCGAGGCCCCGTCTCCTGGTGGATCTCCTGGGGTTTCAGTGGCTAAAACCGCTGTCTCTCGGGCCCCCAGCAGGGCCGGCCTCTCGCGAGCCCCCTTCACATCCCACATCACCTGGCTTCTTCCTCGTCAGCATCTCGCCCTCGAGAGCCGGCAGCCGAGGTGCGAGGGAGGGAAGCAGGGGCGATCTCTGCTGGGACGGCACAGCCATCCTGACAGCTGCCCTCCGCACTCAGCCAGAAGCTTCCAGAATCCCAATTCCACATCCCCCCACCCCCGCCAGGCTCCAGCAGGCCATTCTCGAGAACAGAAGGCCACCTCCGCACCCCCTCCATCAGCTGGGGTGGCAAAACAGAGGCTTAAAGCAAAGAATCAAACAGATTCAGAGGCCACACGATAGCAGTGTAGAGACAAGGCGCCTGCACCGATTGCTAAAGCTGTCACTCTCCCCTGCCGACAGTCTGGATCCCGGACCAGGGCTGTCACGTCGGGCACGTAAGGGGCAGGTGACACTGCTGGGCTGGAGGCCGGGGCCCTCTCTGCATCCAGACTCCATCCAACCGCCCGGGTGGGACCCGGAGGGGAGAAGCCGCCTCGGGTCCTGACGAGGGCGCCTACACCCCCTCAGCCCCGTGGACACTTGTCCCGAGGCTGCGGACGCTCAGGCGGAACCCGGGCACCACTGGAAGGCCCAGGGCTCCATGCTCTTGGACCCAGAACAACTGTCTCCCCAAGGTCAGGGCCGAAGCTGGTTTACGCCAGGACGGCCCCGCATCCGCGCCCACAGCTGACGCTTGCACCCCTCCCGGCCACCTGGGGTCGGCCCCTCCCCACGGCCGGCCGCCGCTGCCTTCACCGGCTGGGGACCAGGCCCGGCCTCTGGTCACTTGCAGGGCACCGAGGGGCACAAACGCCATCCTTGCCCCTGACCAACCGATAAAGAACTCCAGGTGTGGCGTCCTGGCAAGGAAGCAGGCGTGTGTCCTCTGCCCGGGGGACCCGGAGCCCCTGAAGCCCCTCCCTCAGGCCTGCAGGGGGGTTGGGGGGGTTGGTTCCTAAGCAGCAGCTTCCAAGGGCCACGCCCACCAGGCTCAGAGCCAGAGTCCCCTGGCCTGGATCCCCGGGGGCCCACAGCACAGCAGGGAACCCTGATGGCAAGAGGGTCCCTATCCCCCCAAACCCCCAGGAAGAGAGGTGAAGGGGCTGCTGGGCCCCGTGAGGCCCCCTCCCGTCCAGGCTGGGAGGGCAGAGAGGGCAGTTTCCTCAGCTTACAAGTGAGGACAGGGCGGAAACGGAGACGCCCCCGAGGCCCTGTCTGCTCACCTCTCCTTGAAGTCCAGGAAGACCTTGGCCAGCGAGCTGCCGCCCGCCATCATGGACACGTCGATGGCCCTCAGGAAGCTGTGATGCACCTTAATCAGGTCCTGGGATGAAAAGCAACCGCGTGTGAGCAGGCTCGGAGGGCGGGGCTGGGGGTGTGCAGAGGCTCTGGGCAGGCTCTCTCGGGGCTGCTGCTGGAAGGATGTCCATGTGCGGGCCGGGCGCTGGGTGCACCGCCCCGGGTGTGATCCACTGCAAGGCTCGACAGCCGGCCACAGCCGTACCAGCCTGTCCAGACACACCGCGGCCAACCCCAGGCAAGCCCTGGAGCCAGACCCCAGCCAGCATGCTCGTGATCCACCCGCTGGGTGAGGGAGCGAAGGGGTTCACAGGCTGAGGGTCGACTCTCCTCTGCAGAAATGGGGCCCAGCCCCGGGGAAGTGTGACCACTGCAGAGCAGAGGGGCAGCCATCACCCTCTGTGTCCGTGTTCAGACCCCACAGGGCAGCGAAGGGGCTCAGTCTGCTCAGAGACGGGGAGGGGACAACTTCCCTCCACTGCTAAGAAAACCTTATGGGCCCTCGAGGACCTCCAGGGTCCAGCCCTCCAAGACCCCTCAAGTTAGAGCCCGACCGACGTCAGAGCGGGTTAGGATGGCGGCCCCCACACAGCGAGCCGGGCGGGACCCTCACCTCCAGGTTGATGAAGATGGCCGCCATGTCCACCGGGCTGAGCACCAGCCTCAGGGGCGTCACATAGTTCTGCAAAAGAGAAGCCTGCGCTGCACCACGGCCTGGAGCCGGAGGGGAGGCGGGGGCACTGACGGCCTCACAGGGCCAGGTGTCCACAGACGGGCTCTCCACGGGGCGGCCACTCAGCCCGGCACACAGCAGGCTCTGTGCCTCCCGGAGAGTGCAGGCTTTCTGGGGAGACCCAAGAGTCACTCTGCGGGGCGAGGCCAGTGTGGGGCCGGGCGGGGTCAGGCCTGGGAATCAGTGTGAGCACCGGACCCCCACCCCGCCAAGGTGCGCACAGCTCCACAGGGAGCCCCTTGCACGCGGCGCTGGACTTCAACCCCGAGGCAAGCAGGGCGGGCTTTGCTGTCGCTGTCTGAGACATTTGGGGAAAATGAGGTTCCCCTGGGATGTGAGGGGCATCGCCCAAGGGTACACATGAGGACAGAGACACAGCCTTGAGTCTCTCCTGACATCAGGTCTTGGGCCTCTGCCCCGAGTGTCATCAGAAGGGCGCACTCCAGCCCCACTCGCCACAGGAGCAGCCTTTAGACAAGGCGCCCACATGTGGAACCGGCCTCGGAGGCCCCCCAGGGAACGGCCGGCCACCCTCCCCTCCCCCTGCCCCTCCTCCCGCAGGGTCCCAGCCACCTGGCCCTCTCTGCAGCCGCTGTGTGAGCAGAAGGCTGTCCCCCGCACTCGTGGCCACGGGATGCACCTGAACACTTCTCCCCCACCGTGCGGCACCCCACTCTGGGACTGCTTCCTCCCCGAGACCCAGCTGAGGGGCTGGGCAGGGTTACAAACACCATCGTCCCCAGGGGCATCTCAGGACTCTTGGCTGGAGGCTCCTGGTGCCCCGAACAGTGGGACTCACCTAGGGATCCCATGACGGCCACACTTGGCCCTACTCTGCAAAGAAAGACTCAGCGGGCCTGGTCTCTCCTGAAAGCAGTATCGGTTCTTTCACGCCTCTAAGCACTGCCGTGAGGATGCCAAGTGACAGGGAAATGGCACGGAGCCAGTGCTCACGGGAAGCGGGGAGAAAGCCCATCCGTGCCCTCCAGGAACCGAGTAGGCCGGCGGGGAGACAGCACTGACCAGCCAACTGGGAGAGCACGCTGTCTGCCAGCGGGGCTGCAGAGACGGCCAGCATCGGGCCCGGCGGAGCCCCAGGTGCGGGGCGCTCCTGGCCGCCTATGGGCCTGCCCTGCTGCACGCCTGGCTGGTGGAGGGCAGGCTGAGTGCAGACGGTGCCCAGGGAGGCGGTGCTCACAAAGAGCTCATTCAGTGCCCGGCCTGGGTGACAGTGTATGCAGAAGGCGTTTAGCTCTGGGCTAGGACGCACACATAAAGACCCTAGCTCAGCACACTTCAGGAGCAGAAGCGGCAACAATGCCCAGTTTCAGGCTGGAAGGAGCGGCAGAAACAAGCTCAGGGCAGTCTCGGGTCCGAGCTGAGGCCGAGGGGTGGGAGGCGGGACCCAGACCTCCCAGGGAACTGGCCTGGGCGGAGCCCACAGCCTGCGTGGGGCCCACAGCCTGCGTGGGGCCCGAGGGCCCAGCACAGGTGGGGGCGACCTCCGGAGAGGTGGGGGCAGGGGCGCAAAACTGAGAGGGCCTGCGCCCCGCCCGTCACCGCTGCCCTGCGCCCCTGCCTGGGGAGGGGCCCCGGCGGCCGCGCCCACCTTCTCAATGTCCTCCAGCGTCCGGTAGTACTTGGCCTCCGTCTCCTGGATCTCCAGCAGGCAGCAGTTTCTCTTGTCATCCTCTGTCATGCCCATTTTCTAGGGGAGGACACAGGACGTCAGCCAGGACCCTGCCGTGCCCCCCGCTCGGCTGGGGGGTCGCCACGTGCAGAGTGGGTGCGATGGGGGGCGGCCCCTCCCCGCCTTCCTGGGGACGGGGATGCTGAGGCCAGTGCAGGAGGCCTGGCATGCCCCCGAGGACCGGTGACAGCACAGAAGGGACGGGTCTCCACCAGCCTGGCCACCCCGCAGCACCTACAGCAGATGGCACATGCTTAAAGCGCCTACTGTGCGCACGGGGAGAGGCTCTGACCGGCTCCCGGGGACCCACGTCCACCGATCCACCGTCCCAGACTGTTAGTGCCTTGGAGAAAGGGGCCAATCCCCGGCAGAGCCACACGTTCCAAATACCCAGCAGCCTCCGACTGTGCAGAGCTCAGAGCCCACCGGCAGGGGTCCCTGGGACAGGCCCCTGTAGGGGGGGGCCTCTGGAGCGGGACTGAGCAAGATAACGCGGCCACAGAGGCCGGGGAAGGAGCCGCGGAGGGCGGATGACTGTCGGGGCGACTGTGGACGGCCCAGGCCTTCTCCTCAGGTTTTTGGCTGAGAGAATACTGGACGGGCAACACAGCAGCCGTTTGGACTCAAACCCGCCCTGACGTCATCCTTCTTTTCCAAGAAACGCCCTAGGGCCCCGAGGGGGCTGGCTGGGGCCATAGCACTCCAAAGCAGCCTGTCAAATGGGCACATGACCCAGGCTCCTTCCCAAAGCCCGAAGCCCTGCTCAGCCTGGGAGCTTGGTGCTCAGGGTCCACGACCCCCTAAAGCTGCATCTCAGACTGTGGAGCCCGATAGCGTCTCCCTGGGGAGGGTCTCGGGTAGTTGCAAAGGGACTGAGGCTTCCTGAAGGTGCAGGAAGACGGTGCTGGCAGAGCTGAGCCTGGGCCTCCCCTCTGCCTGCCACTTACCTGCATGTATCTAATCTGAAAGCGTGGGGAAACAAGCAGAAAGATCAGTTAGCAGTGCTTGCTCTTACTCAAGCCGAGCTTGGGGAGTTCAGGGAGCACGCTGACACAGACACCAGACCCAGGGATCATGCCACACCCTCCACCCGCTGAACGCCAGCCCGGCTAGACGGGAGGACGGCATTGGGATGGGGACAGACTGGGACGGGGTCAGACTGGGATGGGGTCAGACTGGGACGGGGTCAGACTGGGACGGGGACAGACTGGGATGGGGACAGAATGGGATAGGGGACAGAATGGGATAGGGGACAGACTGGGATAGGGGGGTCAGCACTGGGACTGAGCAAGTGACACCTCCCCCATCCCGGGCCAGGCTCTGAGTGGCACCTGCCATGCCCTGGCTTTATCTTCCTCTAGAAACATCACTATCCCCTGTACCTTCCACTCAGACTGTTCAGATAGCTCCAGACATGATGGGGAAGGAAATAAAGCCAGCTGCTTTGTCTCTGAGGACCTGCCATGTGGCAGGAGGTCCGCCCTGCCTGGTGGACCGGTGTGAGCCCCGCGCCAAGCCTTGGAAAGCTAAGCGTCGCTGGGCAGGTGGGATGCCAGCCTGTCCCCAGGACACAGGCAGGCATCCCCCCAGCCCTGCAGATGCCCGGGGTTCTGTATGTTCCTTCAGGACCAGAGACAGCAGTGGGTCCTGGGGTTTCTGTGGGCCAGGGGCAGATGGGGTCTCTCAGGAGCCAGCTGGGGGGGTGCCCCCAGAGAACCACATGGGCCACTGCACCCAGATGCCCTTCCCTGACCCACGGACACCGAGCTTCCAAAGCCTGGGGACTGAGCAGGCCCCAATCTCAGCTTGCTGCCAAATGCGGGAGGCAGGCCAGCCTTTCAGACCAGCTCCAGGGAGGCAAAGGGGAGACCTCCAGTCCCCCGAGCCCACGTCCCAGGACTGCCTGGATGGAGGGGCAGACCTGGGGTCACAAACACACCCCTGACTCTTTAGAGCGAGATTCCTGGTGATTGTGGAGAAGAAAATCCACCTTCAGACCCTCGAGGGGCAAAACGAGAAACCTCTTCTGGAGTCTGGGGCTGTGAGCTGGCTGCCTGGCGTCTCGGCGCCTCCCGGCAGAGGGCAAGGCCTCAGAGAGTCCTGATTCTGCATCAGCAGTGCTCACCCCCACACTGAGGGGAACACCAAAACTTGCTTTGGGAGAAATTCCCTGCATTTCTTTGGTGAAAGCAAACGGCAGCACGAGCCTCTAGAGTTGTCAAGGGGCATCTCGCCCACCCCGGGTGTCTAGGGGTGCGAGGCGGCTGGGGTCCACCCCACCGGGTCACTGTCTCCCATCCTGGCCCGGCAGGATCCCCTCCCCAGCTGAGCAGCTGCACAAACAGGCGTCGAGGGGTGACTGCCGACGGCTGGAAATGAACACCCCTGTGCGGGAAGGCGCCCGGCCGGCTGACTGAGCCCACGGCATCTCGTGCCTCCGCACAGCAGGGCAAGGGTCCAGCTGCGTGAGGTCAGCGCCGAGTCTTTGCCCCAGGCTCCCCGGGCAGGAGGGACTCAGGGTCCTGCACGCCTTCTGGGGGGGAATTCCACGGCAATGTGCCCGGGGCGGTAGGGTGGCACCTCCCAGTCTCCCAGGAGCATTTCATGGAAGAAGGGGCACCCAGGGCCCCTCTCAGTGGCTCGGCTGTGGGGTCAGCATGGAGTCTGTGCGGCGGGGCAGGCAGGCTCACCATGGGCTGCTGCACCTCCACCTTGATGATGTCCTCATAGATGTCGTCCCCGTCATCCTCGCACGGGACGCAGTCATAGATGTCCTCTCCCACGCCGTGCTCACTGTGGGGAGGTAGAGGGGGTCAGAGGGGGGCTGAAGCCATGGCCACCAGGGTCGCCAGCCCGTGGGGGCCTCCTGGAGAGGAGAGGCCGTCGGGGCCACCGAGAGCATCTCCCTCTCAGCCTCCATCGCCCAGTCCAGGGACGGGGTGCAGCACCTGCCTTCCGAGGCTTCTGGGATCTCAATTTCAGGCAGCCTCGGGCTCTGCCTGCTGCCCTTCTGGAAGGTCTCCCACCACGATAAAGCACACCCATCCCAGTCATTTAGTAAATGCTGGGGATACCCGACGGGAGGCTGGGGGCAAGATGCTGCCTTAACAGGTGGTGCCCAGCTCTGGGGACCAAAAAATGCCCTTCTCGCGCCCACACCCGGGAGCTGGAGCCCTGCAAGCTCTCGGCTTAGCCCAGAGTCTCCCCAGCCCCTGCAGTCCAAGTGCAGAAGTCGCAGGCACATGGACATCTTCCCTGCCAAGAGGTCAGGGAGCCAAGCAGAGAGGGACGCGAAGCTTGCAATGTGCCTTTCCAAACGAGCCAGGAAGTTACCGGCCTTCCACAGTGGCTCAGCGGTAGAGAATCGCCTGCAGTGCGGGAAATCCAGGCTTGATCCCGGGGTTGGGAAGGTCCCCTGGAGGAGGGCACGGCAACCCACTCCAGAATTCTTGCCTGGAGAATCCCATGGGCAGAGGAGCCCAGTGGGCTACGGTGCATGGGGTTGGAAAGAGTTGGACACGACTGAAGTGACTGAGCATGCACACAAGGCAGTTACTGCTTGATTTATAATTCAGTAAGCATTTGTTTCCGCTCATGAGCTTGACCAAGTCATCTCCTCTGATCTGCAAGAATCAAGTCATGAGACACCTCCTCCAAGAGGCCTTCCGGGACCTCCGCCCAGTCTGCCATCCTGGACTCTCCCCAGCGCTCTTATACGAAGGACTCTCTTCTCACGGCACCTCCAGTTATTCCATACATGCCTGTGGGTAAGCCTGTCTCACCCCCAGACGAAACCCAACTTCGTAATCCCTTCTGATCTCCATGCCTGATACAAGGTAGGTGCTCAATAAGTTTTCACCGAATCAGCAAATGAGCCCATGGGACTGTCCAACAGTCCCCACAAGCCTGGCACACACAGCCCACTCCTGACCCCAGGGGTCACTCTGGCCTGGGGCGCCACTGGGCCCGGGGTGGCCAGCTCTTCAGCCTGCTGTGGGGTCTGTCCTTGGGGTCTCAGCAGGCCAGCTCACCACGGAGGCCCAAGCAAGCCCCTCATGCGCCTCTCTGCAGGGTACAGCCCACCCAGCCGGGCTGAAGGCGGGCTGGCCAAGTTCTTCTCCGAAAGGCATCAGGATGAGGTGGACCACTGCCCGAGTCAGTGGAAGCGGGAGAGGAGCAAGGAGAAACGACACCAGCCGCTCGTATGAATGGGTTTCTGGCCACGTCCCAAACCGAGCTCTTGAATATTAGCTGCCATTCTAGAGGCAATTGCGGGCGGGGGCCTCCGGGGTGGAGGACAGAGCTCTCTGCAAACCTAGCAGAGAGGAGGCTGTGCCGTTCTAGGGAAGACCTAGGCAGCCAGAGGGGCTGGTCTCCCCGGAGCCCTGGATGCCACCCGAGCTCACTGTGATGGGGCAGTGAGCAGAAGCATCAGACTTCCCTCTGCAGGGGCGGGGGCAGCCAGCGCCCATCCTGGTGAGGCCCCTGCAGCTATGGGCAGGGGGCGGGGCGGGATGCGGCTGCTCTGGGGGACCTCCCTTGATGTTTCACAACCTCTCCAGGTGTGGGGAAGCAGTAGACGGGCAGAGAACACCGCCGGATCACACAGTGCTGCGCCAGCTAACGGACCCCCCCAAAGCTTACGTGAGCAGCCACCCACCCACGGAGGGGCAGGCAGGATGTCAGAACACATGCGGGCCCTCGAAAAACACACATCTGCTTTTCAACTCAACACCGCCTGGGAGGCGGGGAGCGCCTCCCATTTCACAGATTAGGGTCACATAATGAGGCTCCACGGTGGCTACGGGGAGGGGTGGGGGCCGAGCTCGGCCAGCCCCGTCCCTCCTGCACTCTCCCGCCCACCCTCCACCCTCCACAGCAAGCTGCGTGTCTGGACGTCGGCAGTCCCGAGAACTGGGGTGCAAATCAGCACCCAGACAGTGACAGAGCCCCCAGCTCCCATCAGAACCAACGAGAAGGCAGAGGAGGGTGTCTGTCCCCCGAGGTGGGCCTTGGGAATGGTCACTCGTGTTCACACGCATCACCCCCTGCCCCTCCAGTTGTTGCCCCTGAAGGAAGCGGGGCTCCTGCAGCCTCGGCCGCCTGGGTCCTGGGTTCAGGCAGGGACCTGCAGGGGTTCTTTCCTAAGGATGCCGGACACCGTGGGGTTTCCGTCGTCAGCCGAGCGAGGCTGGTGACAAAGGCACTGTCTGGAATCCTGACGGCGTGGAACAGAGGGGAGGCAGGCACACTCTCAATCCCACCATCTGCAGACAGACATCCGCTCTGCTCCGACGGGCCGGTGGAAGGCAGTCAGGTGGGTGAGGGGGATTGTGATGGTTAAATATTCCAAAAGCCGATGAAATGAGTCAAAATGACTGAACGTCAGCCTGGAAAGGGTCTGTGGGGTCATCAGGTGCAGGGGCAGCAATGTGCCAGCCCAAGAAGAGCCCCCTTTATCACCCCACATTTGGGGGAACATCCTCATTGACCCCAGGACTCTACCCCAACCCGCTCAGAATAGTTTTCAGCAAAGATCCCCCTGGGGAAGCGCCCACCACCAGTCAACCCGAATCAGGGCTCCAGATGCACCTGAGCCCCCAGCCGTCCGTCAGGCAGATGGGAGAGCCAGGCGGACACGCAGGGAACCGGGCGATGTCTTACGAACGCCGTGGCCCTGTTCCGTGGCCCCCGGTCAGCTGGGCTGGTCGGCAAGCTTTCGCTGATGAGACCCTGATGACGTGGCGCAGAGGGTACTCAGAGAAACGGAACAGGAGGTCTCTCCACCTTAGGGCGAGGCGGACACCTGCCCTGTTGGGCTCCCCAGCCAGAGCCGCGGTATCATCCAGAGGGAGAAGAAAGCGAAGGCTGGAGGCTCCAAAGCTCCCAGGACAGGCGGGACTTGAAAGACGCCTGGACGCCCGTGTGGACCGCGGGGTCCTAGGAAAGGTGCTGAGGGACAAGCCCCTCCTCTGCCACCCTCCTCTCTGGCGCCACCCGCTTAACTAGGCATGCACCGCTCTCTGCAGGGCACCCGCTGCCTGTTGAGCACAGGGTGGAGTGCCGTAACGCAGGCTCCCACCACGTTTAGGGTTTGTGCAGACTGAGATGCGGCTTCCCCGGTGCCCCAGGGGTAAAGAGTCCGCCTGCCACTGCAGGGGACGAGGGTTCGATCCCTGTGTTGGGAAGATCCCCTGGAGAAGGAGATGGCAACCCACTTCAGTATTCTTGCCTGGAGAATCCCATGGACAGAGGAGCCTGGAGGGCTACAGTCCACGGGGTTGCAAAGAGTCGGACACGACTGAGCAACTAAGCAGGCATGCGTGTAGGCTGAGATGTACCTCAGCTGTACCATTTTGACAAGGGGACCCACACCCCATGACATTAAAGAACATTCTCATCTCCCCTAAAAGTTCCTCTCCTTCCTGATCATCCCCTCCCCTAGCCACCCCTCTGGCTGCTCTTCACCACAGATTTCCTCTTCGGCTGTTCTGAATGTCACATCAATAGCATGGTGTGTCATGTCCATTTCTGGGCCCGGCTTCCTTTCCTCAACATCATGCCCCTAGATCCAGGCTGCTGCCTCCATCAGCAATTCATCCCTTTTTTATTGCTGAGTCTCAATCCACTGCATGAATGTGCCACAATTTGACATCCGTTCTCCTTTTGATGAACATTTGGGCGGCTTCCAAGTTCCGGTAATCATAAATAAAAGCTGCTATGAGCATTTGCCTTTTTCTTGGTGGACATATGCTCTCATTTCCTTTGGAAATGAAATTCCACAAGGCGTCGAACTGTTGGACCAAAGGGGAGGTGAGCCCATTTAACTTCATCAGTAGCTGCCAAGCGTTTTCCCAAAGCGAGCAGCTGCAGCGTTTACACCCCCAGCAGCAGTGTGCGTGAGCGACAGCTACTCCAGTTCTTTCAGGCTCTGGCAACTTCCAGTCTTTTTAATTTTAGCCACTAGATTTAGTGTGTAAGTAGTGAGATAGAATTGTGGCTTTATTTTGCATCCCTGCAATGATTAATGATGTTGACAACTTCTCTGTGTACTTATGGACATTTGTGTATCTTTCTATGTAAAAGGCTTGCTCAAGACTTCCATCCATTTCTGAAAGTTAGTTGCCATCTTCTTTTTGAATTCTAGGAGTTCTTTATATATGATGCATACAAGTCCTTGGTCAGATATATTTTTTAAAAAAATCCGCCCCCTCCCCGCCAGTTTCTGGCATGGCTACTTGTTTTCTTCATGGTGTCTTTCGATAAACATCCATTTTTCATTTTAATGAAACTTATTGAGTTTTTCTTCTATGGTGTCCTGACTCTATCCTGTATCACATCTAAGAAACCTCTGGGCCTCACGTAAGAATCTCTGCTTTCTTTCAGGTTGCAAAGGGTTTTCGCCTGTATCTTCTTCTAAGATCTATATGTTTCAGTGTTTTTGTTTAGGTCTCTGATCCATCTCAGCTGGATATCTACGTATGGTGTGAGGTAGGGCTCGAAGTTCATCTTCCCATCCCTGTGTGGATACCCAGATGTTTCAGGACAATCTGTTGAAAACTTTCTTTTCCCCACTGGATTGCTTGGATCCCTTTGACAAGAGCCAGTTGACTACATGTGTGTGGGTCTGTTCTAGAATGCTCTATCCTAGCCCATCACTATATTCAGCTATTATTATGCCAGTACCACTCTGCCTTAATTTAAGCTTTACAGAAGGCTTGAAATCAGGTCGTGTAAACTCTCTAGCTTTGTTCTCTCCTTAACCGTTTGACAGGTAATTTTATTTGTTTATTTTTGGTTGTACTGGGTCTTTGCTGCTGCACAGGCTTCTTCCAGGTGCAGCGAGCAGGGGCCACCCTTCGTCGTGGGGTGTGGGCTTCTCCCTGTGGGGGCTTCTCCTGTCGCAGGCGCCGGCCTTGGGGCAGCGGGCTTCCGCAGCGGTGGCACATGGGCTCAGCAGTTGTGGCACACGGGCTTAGCTGCTCTGCGGCACGTGGGGTCTTCCTGGATCCGGGTCAAACCCATGTCTCCCGCATCGGCAGGTGGATTCCGTAACCACCGAGCCACCAGGGAAGCCCCAGCTCTGTTCGTTTATAGGACTCTTTAGACTATCCTGAAGTCCTCTATATTTCTGTATCAACTTTACAATAACTTTGTCAATTAAAAAAAAAAAGGAATCTGCTGGAATTATAACAGAACTGTGGTAAATCTATAGTCTAATTCAGGAAAAACTGACATCTTACCAAGACCAACTTCCAGTCCATGAACAGAGCGTATACCTTCCTTTATCTGGTCTTTGATTGTCTCTCAGCAACATTCTGTAGTTTACCACAGAGGTTTTGAATTTAGGAAGCTCGAGGCTACTGTTTTTTTCAGTTTTTTTTTTCCTGCCTTATTTGTTTTTTTTCTTCTCCTTCTGGGATTCCAATTATGCCTGTTAGACACTTGATATTGTCCCACATGTCTGAGACTCGGTTCATATTTTTCAATCTTCTCTTCTTCCTGCTACTTAGAGTGTATGCCATCCATTGAACTATCCTCAAGTCCAATGATTCTTTCCTCTGCAATCTGCAGTCTTCTGCTAAACTGATCCACTGACTATTCATTTAAGTTACCATGCTTTGAGGTTCTAGAATTTCCATTTGGTCCTCTTTTATAATTTCAATTTCTCTACCGAGGCTCCCCATCTGTTCATTCACTTGACACATATTTTCCTCGAAGCCCTGATCAAAATAATGAAAGTTGCTAATTGTGACAGCTAAGTCATCTCAACAGCGATTCCCCTGGACATTGTTTTTCTCCTTCAGTGGGACTCATTTACACCCGTTTCTTTGTTTGTTTGACGATTTTTTATTGGACACTGGGCACCACAGATGATTCGTTACAGAGATCCTGGATCCACTATTTCTTTCAAAGAGTAATATTTGTTCTGACAGTCTACTTGGTTGGCTGGACTCAAACTTCAAGCTCTATCTTCCCTGCTGTGGGCAGCAGCTGAAATGACAGCTAATTTAACTTCCAGCCGCTGCATGTTTGCTGGAAATCTTAGGGCCTCTCCTGTGTATGTGAGGTTTAATGGTCAACCCAGGACTTAGGTGGATTCTGTCAGCAGGTTTGAGTCTGTGGGCTCCTCCCTTCCAGCATTCCCCACCGAACTTTCTGACTGTTCTACCGGCCTCAATTTCTTGCCTCTGACACCTCACGCCAGTGGACTGGGGGTTCCCTCGGGTAAAGGACTACAAGCTCTCGATCCCAACCACAGAGAGCAGCTCCTGAAGAAACAGCGGGTTCCTCCAGGTAAGGGTGAGATGATACCGTCCCTTGCCCCCTCCTCTGTACTCACGATGGAACAGAACCACGAGACCAAGACACCGGGAACCCACCCACCCACCCACCCTCTGTGGTCCCCCAACACGTGTCCATCACCACGAACTCAGCTGCTCCTCCTCCTCAAAATCAATACGGACAAGGAAGAGTCATTCAGGCAGGATCAATTTTCCTGCACCACATTCATCTCTTCTAATTCACTCAGGGCACCGAGGTTAAAAATAGGCTGCCAGGGACACCAGACGGAGAGCTGTGTTCCGGCATCTGAACTCGGGACAGAAAAATCTCAAAAATGCAGACACGGTCACTTCTCTCCGTTCTGCAAAATGTCTGTTATCCAGAACCTGTTGAAAACTTGTGGGAGGGATGGATAAATTAGGCGTTTGGGATTAAGAGCTACACACACTATATATAAAACAACCAACTAGGGCCTACTGTGCAGCAAAGGGAACCGTACTCAGCATTGCAACAACCAAAAGGGAAGAGTCTGGAAAAACACACGCGTGGATGCATCACTGAAGCATAGTCCTTGGCACCTCAAAATAACCCAGCTCTGTAAGTCAGCGCAACCTCAGTTAAAAACAGACAGACAAGCTTGAGTGGTGAATGATCCGCTTCACACCTTTAACGTGCTAACTTTACCCCCGTTGACAGGGCCTCGTTATCGAGCCGTGAGGACACTCGTAAGCCTGCTCTCCACATTTATAGGTCTTTTCAATTATGAAGATACTCCCATTATTTAATTCAGGTCGATGAGCACCAAGAAACATAGGTTTGGGCGTATTACACGAAATTATAAAACAGTAGCACTGAAACTTCATTTCGTGCACGTTGCGTGTTCCAGGAGAGGGGGAAATAAAAGAAACAGCAAAGAAGTGAGTTTTGGTTTTGTTTTTTTTTTAAGAAGTGAGTCTTTTTAAAAAGCAAAAAGTCATAAAGGTAAAACTACATATATTTGTTCAACTTGGCAATTAAGATGAAAAGATGATCAGATTCAATTGTTTTAATCTACACTTATCCTAAGACCGAGTCCGCACTGGTAGGTGACTCCCGGAATCCAGGGGACACAGAGGCACCAACGAACTAACTGTCCACGGGCCTCACAGTCCAGGTGGGGAGACCGAGGGGGCGGCAGTTACGTCTGAGATGCAGACCTGTCTAACCTGGAGGGGTGTCACTTGCGTGGGGTGACAAGCTCTGGTCTCCAACCACTCTGTCCCTTTGGCCAACACTGCATGGAAATTCCACCACTGCCCCGCTGATTCTCAGCTGAGGCATCGCCTCCGAGTGTGAGCCTCCTGAGCAGGCAGAGGGCAGATACATTACAAGCCTTGGGCATCTGCTAACACAGATGAGTTACTGCTGGGCCCGGCTGGCCCAGTGCATCTGACGGCCACAGGAGCTGAACGGAGAAAAAGGCAATGGCAGGTGTTGGGTCAGGAGGGGGAGGGGTGCAACATGAGGCCCCCGAGGGTCTGAAGGGTCCTGGGGCGCAGGGCGGTGACCTGCCCAACGGGGCGCGGATCCTGGTCTCTATTTTCTCCTGTAACATGAGCTGGATCCACCCAGTTATGCCCTGGCCCTCGGAGCTCAGCGGCACCCCACGGCCCCTACAAACCATCCCACGGGGCAGAGACCAGGATCAGAGCCCGGAGCACTTGACCTAAACTCCAGTCCCACCTCCTATGGTCCTGGAAAAGGAACTCAAGGCCCTGAAAAAACCCGAAAGGGACTTTCAATCACCCAGGCTGAGTTCTATCGTGTCAGGCCATCTCAGTTCCAGCCTGAGTCTTTTCTCAGCATCACGCAGACCCACAGAGCCTTGTCTGGAAGTTCCCAGCTATCAGAGGCTGCGCTTCACAGAGAAACCGCGCGTCCCCACCACGCTACGGCGGTCTATGCACACGACCACGCTCAGGTGACGCTGGACCGCAGGGCTGGCGCGCCCCCTTCTCCTCCAGCTCAGGCTCTCACCGTGGATCCTGACTCTCCTGAAAGCAGCCCCCTCGGGGGGAAGCAGTCAGGCGAGTCCGAGATGGACTCTCAGCCCTGGGCGGGGCTCTGCAGCTCTGGGGAAGAGAACCTAGGCCTCAGTTTCCCCACCTGCAAACTGGGAATAAGGTAGAGTCGCTGGAACGATCGTCCTCAGCGGAGCTGACAAGCATGGCAGATGCTCACTAGTGGCCCCACGAGGGGAGGAGAAGGTCAAGCAGACAGCACTTAGCACGGTGGTCCCTGCTCGATAAACAGACGCTGTCAGCATCAAAGTCATCAGATATCCTGAAACACATCCGATCAGACAGTTGGGAGGCGAGTGTCAGCACGGATTTGTCCTCGGCGGGCTTCAGCGATCGCCCTTCTCTGTCTAATTGTCCAGGAGAGCGTGGAGGACGGTGTGAGCAGAGGAGTCCCGGGCCACGGCAGAGCCAAGGAGGCCCCCACCCCTCCGGATCGCGCCCAGGCCACCGTGAGACCCCAGAGCCCCCTTCAGCTGGACACTATGTGGATGCTGGGCAGCCCCCTCCCCTCTCCCCCTAAACTCTGGCAGCAGCTGTACTGGCAGATGCTGAATCCTGACAATTACTCTGGCCCTCACAATGGCCCGAGACCCTCCAGGAGGCCCTGAGCCTGGCCTGCTGCCTCCCTGAGACAGCAGAAACCTCCCCTCCCGCTGAGACCCCGGGCCCGCGCCCCGCTGCCCCAGGAGCCTCGCCCGCCAACGTCAATTTTGGTACAGAAAGTCAGCTGCTTAGAAGAGCTTCCCCCACGCCCCCCGCCACGTGCGGAAAATCACAGAAGAGCGAACGGACTCTCTGCTTTCTGCCTCCACCGCCGTGACTGACAGTGTGATGTGCGTTCAGCCCCGGGCCGTCTGACGCTGAGCAGCAAGATCCCTGACCACCACTAAACTGTTACTAGGAAACCAAGCCCGGCATCTCCTGACCCCCGTCCACATCAGTCAGGGGGCAGCGGGGTGGCAAGGAGAGTGGGCTTTGGAGGGCCTGGGGAAGCCGGCTGTGGGCTGGATGGGCTGCAGGTGGGGACAGACAGACAGGCAAGGCGCTGCTTACACTAGGAGGCAGGCCTCACCCGCCCTCAGCCGACCCTCACCCAACACGCGGGCTCCCTACAGGGGCGAAGAGCAGGGCCTGAGAGGGCAAAACGGTCCCCGAGGTTGCAAAGCCGTTCAGGGGCACCTCTAGACGGCACCACCGTGGCTGCGAGATTCCCAGAGCGGGCCGGGCTCGCCCGGCTGTGTGCTTCCTGCCAGAAGCCCCTCTTTCTCAGGGATTCTTTCGAAGCAGCAGGAGAATCTCCCCACCATTCAGACTTGTTCACAAGGATGAAGCCCAGGCTCCTGACCGGGCCAAGCAGTAGATGGCTCCGGGTTTTAGTCCCTCCTTGGTCGAGTGGAGCTATTTCAAATCCTGAAAGATGATGCTGTGAAAGTGCTGCACTCAATATGCCAGCAAATCTGGAAAACTCAGCAGTGGTCACAGGATGGGGAAAGGTCAGTTTTCATTCCAATCCCAAAGAAAGGCAACGCCAAAGAATGCTCAAACTACTGCACAATTGCACTCGTCTTACACACTAGTAAAGTCATGCTCAAAATTCTCCAAGCCAGGCTTCAGCAATATGTGAACAGTGAACTTCCTGATGTTCAAGCTGGTTTTAGAAAAGGCAGAGGAACCAGAGATCAAATTGCCAACATCCGCTGGATCATGGAAAAAGCAACAGAGTTCCAGAAAAACATCTATTTCTGCTTTATTGACTATGCCAAAGCCTTGGACTGTGTGGATCACAAGAAACTGTGGAAAATTGTGAAAGAGATGGGAATACCAGACCACCTGACCTGCCTCTTGAGAAATCTGTATGCAAGTCAGGAAGCAACAGTTAGAACTGGACATGGAACAACAGACTGGTTCCAAATAGGAAAAGGAGTACGTCAAGGCTGTATATTGTCACCCTGCTTATTTAACTTCTATGCAGAGTACATCATGAGAAACGCTGGACTGGAAGAAACACAAGCTGGAATCAATATTGCCGGGAGAAATATCAATAACCTCAGAGAAGCAGATGACACCACCCTTATGGCAGAAAGTGAAGAGGAACTAAAAACCCTCTTGATGAAGGTGAAAGTGGAGAGTGAAAAAGTTGGCTTAAAGCTCAACATTCAGAAAACAAAGATCATGGCATCCGGTCCCATCACTTCATGGGAAATAGATGGGGAAACAGTGGAAACAGTGTCAGACTTTATTTTTTTGGGCTCCAAAATCACTGCAGATGGTAACTGCAGCCTTGAAATTAAAAGACGCTTACTCCTTGGAAGGAAAGTTATGACCAACCTAGATAGCATATTCAAAAGCAGAGACATTACTTTGCCAACAAAGGTTCGTCTAGTCAAGGCTATGGTTTTTCCTGTGGTCATGTATGAATGTGAGAGTTGGACTGTGAAGAAGGCTGAGTGCCGAAGAATTGATGCTTTTGAACTGTGGTGTTGGAGAAGACTCTTGAGAGTCCCTTGGACTGCAAGATCCAATCAGTCCATTCTGAAGGAGATCAGCCCTGGGATTTCTTTGGAAGGAATGATGCTGAAGCTGAAACTCCAGTACTTTGGCCACCTCATGCAAAGAGTTGACTCATTGGAAAAGACTCTGATGCTGGGAGGGATTGGGGGCAGGAGGAGAAGGGGACGAACGAGGATGAGATGGCTGGATGGCATCACTGACTCGATAGATGTGAGTGTGAGTGAGCTCCGGGAGTTGGTGATGGACAGGGAGGCCTGGCGTGCTGCGATTCATGGGGTCGCAAAGAGTAGGACACGACTGAGCGACTGAACAGAACTGAACTGAACTGGTCAAGTAAAGAGTGCTGTGTGATCTCAGGCAAATCACTTACCCACTCTGAGCCATAACTTCCCCAACTACAAAATGACTTGATTGGACATGAGTTTCAGCAAGCTCCGGGAGTTGGTGATGGACAGGGAAGCCTGGTGTGCCTCAGGCCATGGGGTCGCAAGAGTAGACACCACTGAGCAATTGAACGGAACTGGACTACAAAACAGGGACAGGACCAGTGACCCTGTAGTGCCCTGAAGGCTGAGATAATGGGTGGCACTCAGGCACTGGGCCTTGCACTCAGGGGGCCCTCTGAACTGCCTGGAACCACTGCTTGGCTCCTGAATATAACAGTAACAGATGTTAGGGCCTCGGCCCCTGGGCGCGTCCTCTGTGCCACGGTGTGCAGGGCCCAGCTCAAGCAGCTGCCTTTTCTCTGCTCTGCTCCCTTCGGGGTGGCCCTCATGAGGAGCTCACCTCGGGGGCCTGGGGAAGCCCAAGTGCAAGAAAACAATGACAACACCGACCCAGGTGGACTTCTCATCTTCTGGGGAAGGGGCACCTCCTTCAGTCTTCTGGGGTTGGGGATGGCTTCTTGGAGGAGGTGACCTCTGGGCTGGGTTTTATAGGATGAATTAGACTTTGGTGACCAATAGAGCAGATATTATGTACACGACAGGGCTTTTTTAGACTTAAGTCCAACATGTTAGGCTTCTTCATATTTTGAGCACTATTTTTTAAGGGCTACTGTGTGTCGAGTCTGTGCTGCGCATGGGGGAAGTAACGTACAAGGGGCCTCGTCTCTATCCTCAGGGGGTCCGGAAGTCAGCATCCGGAAAGCGATTTGAAGAGGCCTTCACTAGACAGACTGCAAACATCTCCTCCTGGCCACTGCCCAGCCGGTCCCCGCTTTTTCTTGAAAAGAGCACAGTGCATGCCTACCTCCTCCACATCGGCCTCTGCACCCTGCGGAGACTGTTAAATCGGAGCACAGAATCGCTGCGACAGCCTTGGTCCTGAAAGGACTCGTGCTTAACTAGGTATTAAAAATAAAAATCCATCCAGGTCTGTGTCATGTCTGCTGGCCTGTGTGATTTGACTATCTAGCCAGGGCAGAGTGGCACGGGGCATCTGCTCTGCGGGCACTTGGGAGGCCCCTCAGACTCACTCCAGCACAGAGAATGAACACGCTTCCTTCCTGGGGTGCTGGGCTTCAAGGTCACTGATGCCCTGGACACCCAGGGCACGCAGGGCCTGTGAAACAGCTCGGACCCAGAAGCCACGAGGTCAAGACATCCCTGGAGGGCAGGACAGGAAGCCGCGCAGAGCTCAGGGCTGTCAGCCCGCCGGCCACCTCCGTAGCCAGGAGGTGGGGGAGCTACGAGCCTGTTCACTGGGCAGGGTGTAGATGGGCTGCCCTGCCCGGCCGTCCAGCAGCCGGTTCTGGGAGGGCAGGGAGCGTCAGGCAGCTGGTCTAGACCACAGGGCAGGGGGGCCACTGGGCTGCACACACCCACATGGTGACTTTGGGGCCCAGACAGCCGGCCCTCGGGTCCCAAGTAACAGACACAGCCAACCCCCCGCGTCTCCAGGACCCCAGCCCAATAAGGCAGCGGCTGGCCTGGTGGGGGTGGGGGCAGGCTTCCTAAGTCACATCTCAGCAAAGCCTCTGCAGCTTCTGTACTCTCGCAGTACCCCTTCCTCCAGGAAGCCCTCCTGGTCTCCTGGCCCGTTGAGGTCTGACCCCGGTCATCACTGCTCGGGTAGCTGCTGTGGGGTTGGGAGCGCTGAAGAGTGAGAACTGCAGGGGCCAGGTCGCATGGGACTCTACCCAGCCACCGTGGGGGATGGCCAGGACTTCTAAGTGGGACCCACTTCAAAGCCACTCTGCCCCTTAGCTGCTGGGCTCAGCGTGGGGACAGACCCCCATGTGCCCTGTGGACACTGGCTTCAGCTCCACCATCCTGCCAGTCCCATAACCCAGGCTGGGCTTCCAGATTTACAAGTGGGCGAGAGCAGTGGGTGAGAGCCCCCCGACAGGGCTGCAGGGACCACATGCTGCCAAGGAGATGCCAGCCCAGGACCGCACCTGCCCTGCATACAGTCGGCGCTCCCTAAGTGCTTACTGTACAGACGAAAACCTGAACAGCCAGAGGTGTAGGCCACTGGACCGGCACCCAGGGTGGCCCCGTCCAGCAAGGACCACAGGAGAGACGAGGCCTTCCTATGACCGGCCGTCACCCCCCGAGCAGCCTGGAGCCAGTGTCCCTGGCTCCAGGAGGCAGGCGGCAGGGCAGGGCGAGGCCTCCCAGGCACCCAGGGCTTGGGGCACCCTGCCTGTCCCCATCCTGCGGGAAGAGGGCAGCCGCGGACACCCCCACTTTGGGGGGCCTACGGTCAGCCCACTTTGGGCCGTGGTGGGGTCTGCATCCTACAGGAGTGGGCTGTTTTTGCGAAGCCAGATTTGTCCCCTCGGAGAAGCAATTCTTTCAGAGAAACGTGAGGCGCCCCCAAACCCAGGGACACATCCATGCCTCGCACTTGGAGGGTCCCCCACACGTGCAGGTCTCCTGCTCGACGCCGACCTTTCATACAAGGCGGCCTGAGCATAAAGGAATTCTCGTCGCAGCTGGGAGAGCTGGGCCGGCCAGCCAGGTTGCTGGGAGGGGTGGGCCTCGGCTTGCCCTCGTTTGAGGGTCACTTCGGGCAGAGCGACAGGTCCTTGTCCAATGCAGGGACGGGCTGGCCAGAGGAGCATGGCCTCCGCCCTCCCAGCAGGTGGCCCCCGCCTCGCTCCCCAGGGATGAGGAAGACCAGCTCCCAGAGCATGCCCAAAGCCCTCGCGGTGCCTTGACTCAGAAACTCCTACATTTTATGCATCTTCAGAAAATCACCCCAACGAGGCTAACATGACACATTTAAAGCTGTGAAGTCATTTTATGACGCGATAAAACATGCAGCTCTACATCTGAGGATGAATTATGTCCCCCGCCATGTCCAATTGGATTTGCTCAAGCCTGAAAATCACTTCAATCCTGAGGAAAGGGAACCTTCCTGGTGGCCAGGAGCGGGCTCCTAGATCAGGAAACTGCGGCTCCTTCCAGCTCGAGGGTCCACGGATGACCTGGGCCAACGCTTTGACCCCAGGGAGGGAGGAAGTGAGCCCTGAGAAGGAGCTATCGTGCCCAGAGAGACAGGAGGCCGCCACAAGAGCTGCGCGCGGCCAAGGCGGACGCTTGGGCTGCATGGCACTCCGTCGCCAGCCCGCCAGGACGACCTCCGGGCCCCCTCTCCTCGCAGGGCACCACCAGCACTGAAGCACACCTGGCTGGGGGTCTCTACAGGCCTTCCGATGTGGGCCACGCCTTCCCAGGTGTGAGGGTGGTCCTCCCAGTGAGCCCCAGGGAGCTTCGGTAATTCTGATTTCTTGCCAACACTTTGCAGTGTCTCAAGTCTGCTGTGCCTCCACGGGGCGATACCAGGCCACGTCTCTGAGACGGGAGCCTGGGGTCCTGGGCAGGCGGATCCTGTCTTGCTCTCCCTCACTACGCCCCACCTCCCGCTCTCGGGGGCCACCCGTCCTGCCAGGCCTTAGCAAGGATGCTCCTTCCCCTGGGACGCCAGCCCTGCCTCCGGCCACTTCCCATTTGGACTCTAAGACTCAGGTGTCACCTCCTCCCAGAAGCCTCCCGATTTTGAGGCTGGCGTCCACCCGGCCCTACTCTGAGGTCCTGTGGTCAACAATCTCGTACATGTTTTTCTCCTGTGTGCAAGTCTGGCTCCCAGCCCTGCAGGGGGCGGGGGGCTCCTCTAGGGCAGACACTTAACTGCAAGCCCACCTAGGAGCTGGGCAGCTCTGAGAAGCTGTGGCAGGTGGCTCCAGGCCCCTGGGAGCACCTGGAAAGAAGCAGGCAGTAGCGGGAGGGATGAGCCATCAGGCAAATGCAAGGCACCAATCATCAGGGCAGCTTAAAAACAGGCCTCTCATCTGAGGCTCAGTTTGCTTGACAGAGCGTTCCTTTAAGTGGCAATATTTTGTGCTAATTTTTCTGGCCAGCTGCTCTATTATTTGATGATACACTCTTCAAGGATCTCAGAAGTGAGCTCTGAGTGCTTGAGAACATAATCTCAGCTCAGTGCCGTCCACTCACACAGAGCCCGCAGAGCACTGCTGTGGCTCTGAGACGGGGGCTGCCCACACGGGGTCGCCGAGCCACATGTGGCTGTGAGCCACCTCTTACATCAACGATCACGGGTTGAACTAGGGGATATTCTGGATACGCTGGGTCCAAACTACACTCTTAAAATTCACTTGTGTACGCTCAGTCGCTCTGTTACGTCTGACTCTGTGACCCCATGGACTGTGGCCTGCCAGGCTCCTCTGTCCATGGGATTTCCCAGGCAAGAGTACTGGAGTGGGTTGTCATTTCCTACTCCAGGGGATCTTCCCGACCCAGGGATCAAACCCACATCTCCTGCGTTGGCAGGCAGATTCTTTACCACTGAGCCACCCGTTTCTTTTTCTCTTTCTGATGCAGCTACTAGAAAATTAACAATCACCAGGCAACTTGTGTTTGATTTCTCCTGGACAGTGCCGCCACAGCCGTCGCAGGGGTGTCTCGCCTTCCCTCTGCAGTTCCGAAAGTGCGCAGTAACCAGCTGCTGGCTGAACGCACACACGACCCACTGACAGAACAGAAGTGTTCTTGGGGCCGCGCACACCTGGCGGTCCCTCCCTGGGGCCCCAGACCTTCCACGGGGCTCCGGCCACCCGTGGAGCCAGAGCCGGACTTTCTCCGAACAGCTGTGAAGCGTCTGAGGTCTGGCGGAGCAGCAGGGCCCTTAGAGACACAAGGTGACCATACTTTCCAACACCTGGTCAGAGCCCAGAGGAAAGAATGAGCCAGTTCTGCTGGAAACGTCACCCCCTTGCTCCCCATCATTGCTGGGCATCAGATCCAGGCCACCGCCCGGCCCCCGCCCCCAGGAGAGGCCAGATAAGAAAAGACATTTCTGTTTATGTCATGTAAATTGCCATAATGGATAAATATGAGTCCCAAGTCCGCAGAGACAAGACGCTAGGAAATCTTGATTTTCAGTGAAAGGAGAAGGGGAGGCGGGGAAAGCATGAAAAATTTATTAACCTGGAGCGTCTGGGACCAAACCGCAAGTTAAAGACTCAAATCCATCCCCCTTCCCTGTAACGTATGATTTACGTTTGCAATAACGGGCGCCATACGGAACTCATTGGATTAAGGAGGCTCACTCTTAATGTCACGGAATAATATTATTGAACCGCGCAAAGCCTCCCGTGTGGGAGGAGTTCCATCCTGTGTGTTGGTCTGAGGGGTCAGGCAGCAGTGGAACTGGGGGAGGAAGGGGGAGACAGGTGTGGGCCCAACACACCGCACAGGAATCCTCAAACCTGGACAGGCCCCCAGGACCAGGCAGGGACCCCCGGGGGCGGCAGCAGAACAGAGGGCCTGGCGGGTACTCCGGAGGCCGTACAAGGTGGGCCCCGCTGTCCCGGGACCCGCAGCCTCTGCTGACCCCTGAGGCATGTTTCCGGAGGACACGGAGCCCGAACTTTGGCTTGTAGGTGACTCCAGAGAAATGGCCTGACACTCGGCGCTGGGCAGGGGCCCCCCGGGATCCCCGGGCCCCACATCCACAAAGCCAGCCCCAGATGGACTCAAGGGGCATCAAACTGGGGTCTCGACACAGCAAGTGCACAGGGGTCGCACTCCCGCTGTGACCACAGCTCTCACTCAGTGTGAGCCGTACGACGCAGGAGAAGGAGGCCACGAGGCTCCCCAGAAGCAGCGGCCGGCTATCGGGGAACAGAGGAACGTCTGCCGACAAACGGGGACGAGTCTCCTCGGCAGGTTGTCGCCTGGCCTGAGGGCCGTGGGCCCGCCACTTCGTGAGACACGTGGGCCCCCCGCCACGGCCCGGGCAAACCCGTGATCTCTCCACCTCGGTCCCCCGCCAGCCACGTGGAGCAGGCCACACGGCCCCACACCAGGCCACCGCCGACGTTGCAGAAGCCAACCTTCTCTTCCGGAAGAGCCCCCACCCAGGGACTCCCGCCAGTCCCTGGGGAGGGCTCCGGATCCCTCAGGTGACACGGCTGCTGGGGTGGCCGGGCCAGGCTGCACGTGACGGGCCAGGCTGCACGTGACGGCCCAGGCAGTCCTCGGAGAGGGAAAGGCGGGGACAGAGGCAGGCCAGACCAAGGCTTCAGGAAGGGGGACATCCCGGTGGCTCCAGGAGGCCCCAGCCTGGAGCCTCAGTCCAGCCCCGGCCAGCCTCAGGCCGGGAGACAACCCTGAATCACCAGCCGCCCCTGCTCGTGGCCTGTGCTCCCGGGGGCCCAACTTCTGCAAAAGCGCCTTCCTTCCCTGGAGTGGCCTCACCAGCCCAGGGAGGCGCGGGCCCAGCCCCACCCCGACGGCAGCACTGAAAGCCCAGCCCTCCTCGCGCCTGGCCTTGGGGAGGAAGCTGCAGCCACGCCACCACGGGAACGTGGGTGAAGCACTGCAACCCTCTGGTGGGGGGAGCACGACCCCCAGCCCCACGCAGAAGGCTGAGGTGGGCTCCCGTCCCGGGGAGACCCCCCAGCCCCCCTCCCCTCCCGTCCCCCGCCGGCTTCTTACTCTGCCAACTCCTCCAGGCTGCGGTACACGTCCTCGTCATTCTCCGTGGTCTCCTCCGAGGGGAAGGGCCTGCGGAGACAGACAGGGGGCGGTGAGTGGGTCATGGAAGGAAACAGGTGCATACGACATGGTGTGTGAGACAGGGCCCCTCGTGTGCAGATGCCGAGCGGGAGGACCCCACGCCCAGCCTGGCCCCAGGCACTGCGGAGCTCGGCTCTTCCGTCCAGGCCCCGGAGTGCCTGCTGGCGAATGAGGGAACCAGGTCAGGGATGCGGGAAGCTTCCATCTGAGTCACGGTCCTGCCTTCACACGTCAGGGGGCCCAGACACAGGGACCCGGGCCCCGCTGTGTGCCTCCTGGTGAAGCGTGAGAGCCTGTCTTTAGGAGATGGGGGTCAGGGTGCGAACCCAGACTTTTCTGGACTTGAGACCCTTTATTTCTTCCATGAAGACCTCCCAGTTCTGTATTTGGGGGATGCCCAGGGTCCCTGCAAACCCTGTGACCCTACGATGCCCCTGGGGGGATTAGGAGATGGCACCGGGTGTCAGAAAGCTTCCCAGCGGGCAGGGGCGGCCAGGGTCCTCACCAGCAGACAGGGGGCCCCCTGGCCGTTGGGAATCTGTCGGAGAACTCACGGGGAGGAAAAGGGGGTTCACAGGGAAAGCGGGGGCTCAGCCACACCCGTCACTACTGCAGAACGAACCTGGGCCTGACTCCCAGAAAAGGGGCGGAGCCAGCCCCGCTGCCCAGGGCTTGAGACGGGGGTGACGCGGAGCCCTGGGCCCGGCCGGGCTTGCGGGAAGGAACACAGGCACCGCACCACCTGCAGGACGTCCTCTAAGGGAGGGTGGGTGAACCCCGGCTCTGTCACCCCCCTACCGCCATCCAGAGACTGATAGGAGGCGATCCCAGCTCCCAAACTGGAGGAAACGGGACAGGTCCGCAAACGGGACAGCGTGATCCGGGTAAAGAAGCAACAGGTGGATGTGGGGGCCACACCCACACCCGCCCCCTATGCATCCCCCAGCACAGGGAGCCACTAAGCCATGAGCTGGAGATCTGGGTTCCGCCCAGCTCCATCACAGACCTGCATGGCCCCGTGTCTGAGGTCCCAAGGCAGATCTGCCAGACCAGGGGTCCCCATCACCTGCGGCTTCCTGGCAACAGCTTGTGACGTGGCCCAGCCCGACCTCTCTGTAGATGGGCTCCCCTCCTCCCTCCCATCACCATGACAACAGCATCCCCCACCGGGCATCACGTGACAAGAAGGAAGGGGGACAGATGTGTATCTTCAGGTCATGGGAAAAGCCGCAGGCCATCAGACGCCTGTGCCCCCAGCAGGACCGGGACCCTCACTGACCCAGCCAGGCTTCCAGCCAGGAATTCCCTCCACGACACAGCGGAACTGGAAGCTGATCCAGATCCCACGGGGTGCTGGAACCGAGCTCTGGTTTCCTAACTGACCCCCGACGGCCGACAGTTCCGACCCCCACCCTACTGATCACAGAAAATTCCAGGCTAGGCTGAGATGTGACTGCAGGACCCAGAGACGGAGTGCCAGCCCACCCCTACCAGCAGGACACCCTGCTGCCATGACCAGCCTCACACGGACCCTGTCAGCTGTGTACACTTCACTCTCTGGCAGAAAGAGCTCGTCTGCTCACCCCTAGGGGTGGCTGGCGAGGACCCTTCCCAGAGCAGGGGAGTGCCAGGGTCAGGGGCACAGGTTGGATGAGGCAAAGTGGGCAGGGCCGTGTCTTTTAAACACTGAGAGAGGTCACTACACTGTGGCTGTACTCACAACCCAAGTAACTTTATTCCACGAGCTCCATGTAGATTTTCTAACAGTGGGGATGCATCTGTGCTCTGCATCATGAAGCTTTACACTTTCCAGCTCAGGGAGTCAGCAAACCCACGGCACACACATCACCTCTCACCCTGCGGGTGCCCGGACAGACATCATTAATCAACTGCTACACTCCTATCCTTGAAGCCCCCTACAGTCTCTCTTAACACAGGGCTCTGCTCTCAAGCAGATGAGACATTCAGGTGAAACCCACCTGCTCTGCCAGGTGAGCTGAGACACAGGCAGGTTAGGAGAGGAAAAGCATTTTTTAATTTTTCATTCTTCACCAAAAAAAAATTGCTCTTGGCCAAGCTCCATGGAGAGCGGGACCTTATTTCAAGCCACTGTGGTCAAAGTGTCGAGTGCTAACCACTGGATTGCCGCAGAATTCCCTTGGACAGGAAAGGCTTTGGAGTAAGGCACACCCAGGGGAACAGGAACCCTAGGCCCACCGCCGGCTCTCTGTGCGACCTTGGACCAGCTACTTGCCCTCTCTGACTCTCAGTTCTCTACCCCTGGAACATGGAGGCAGAAGTAACCCCTTTACGGACCTGTACGCACTGCTGTACTTTAAACGGTTGACCGACAAGGACCTATTTTACAGCCCAGGAACTGCTCAGTCTTATGCAGCAGCCCAGACGGGAGGGGGCTTTGGGGGAGATGGTTACGTGCATATGTCTGGCTGACTCCCTTCGCTGTTCACCTGGAACTGTTGTAACACTATTAGTCGGCTACACCTACGCCAGTACAAAATAAAAAGTTTTTCAAAGAAAACACCCCTTATTGCGTTGTCCTGAAGGCTGGCTGCAAGATGGGGCCTGTCTGCACTTCTTAGGCCCCAACACTGGCCGCGGCTATTCCTTACTTCTGCTCAGCCTCATCCTCTCAGCCAGGCCAGTTAATGCCACCAAAGAAAAGTAACTTCTGATGCCTCCTTAAGGCCTCAGAGCCCCAGAATATTTCAGCATCTTGTTTCCTTCCAGACAAACAGGAAGTTCAGTTCAGTTCAGCCGCTCAGTCGTGTCCGACTCTTGGCGATCCCATGAATCACAGCACGCCAGGCATTCCTGTCCATCATCAACTCCCGGAGTTCACTCAGACTCACGTCCATCGAGTCCGTGATGCCATTCAGTCATCCCATCCTCTTCATCCCCTTCTCCTCCTGCTCCCAATCCCTCCCAGCATCAGAGTCTTTTCCAATGAGTCAACTCTTCACATGAGGTGGCCAATGTACTGGAGTTTCAGCTTCAGCATCATTCCCTCCAAAGAAATCCCAGGGCTGATCTCCTTCAGAATGGACTGGTTGGATCTCCTTGCAGTCCAAGGGACTCTCAAGAGTCTTCTCCAACACCACAGTTCAAAAGCATCCATTCTTCGGTGCTCAGCCTTCTTCGCAGTCCAATTCTCACATCCATACATGAACACTGGAAAAACCATAGCCTTGACTAGACAGACCTTTGTTGGCAAAGGAATGTCTCTGCTTTTGAATATGCTATCTAGGTTGGTCATAACTTTCCTTCCAAGGAGTAAATGTCTTTTAATTTCAAGGCTGCTGTCACCATCTGCAGTGATTTTGGAGCCCCCAAAAATAAAGTCTGACACTGTTTCCACTGTTTCCCCATCTATTTCCCACGAAGTGACGGGACCGGATGCCATGATCTTCGTTTTCTGAATGTTGAGCTTTAAGCCAATTTTTTCACTCTCCACCTTCAATTTCATCAAGAGGCTTTTGTTCCTCTTCACTCTCTGCCATAAGAGTGGTGTCATCTGCATATCTGAGGTTATTGATATTTCTTCCGGAAATCTTGATTCCAGCTTGTGTTTCTTCCAGTCCAGCGTTTCTCATGATGTACTCTGCATACAAGTTAAATAAACAGGGTGACAATATACAGCCTTGATGTACTCCTTTTCCTATTTGGAACCAGTCTGTTGTTCCATGTCCAGTTCTAACTGTTCCTTCCTGACCTGCATACAGATTTCTCAAGAGGCAGGTCAGGTGGTCTGGTATTCCCATCTCTTTCACAATTTTCCACAGTTTCTTGTGATCCACACAGTCCAAGGCTTTGGCATAGTCAGTAAAGCAGAAATAGATGTTTTTCTGGAACTCTCTTGCTTTTTCCATGATCCAGTGGATGTCGGCAATTTGATCTCTGGTTCCTCTGCCTTTTCTAAAACCAGCTTGAACATCAGGAAGTTCACGGTTCACATATTGCTGAAGCCTGGTTTGGAGAATTTTGAGCATTATTTTACTAGCGTGTGAGATGAGTGCAATTGTGCGGTGGTTTGAGCATTCTTTGGCATTGCCTTTCTTTGGGATTGGAATGAAAACTGACCTTTTCCAGTCTTGTGGCCACTGCTGAGTTTTCCAGATTTGCTGGCATATTGAGTGCAGCACTTTCACAGCATTATCTTTCAGGATTTGGAATAGCTCCTGGAATTCCATCACCTCCACTAGCTTTGTTCATAGTGATGCTTTCTAAGGCCCACTTGACTTCACATTCCAGGATGTCTGGCTCTAGGTCAGTGATCACACCATCGTGATTATCTGGGTCATGAAGATCTTTTTTGTACAGTTCTTCTGTGTATTCTTGCCATCTCTTCCTAATATCTTCTGCTTCTGTTAGGTCCATACCATTTCTGTCCTTTATCGAGCCCATCTTTGCATGAAATGTCCCCTTGGTATCTCTAATCTTCTTGAAGAGATCTCTAGTCTT
Source organism: Bos indicus x Bos taurus (assembly GCF_003369695.1). NCBI lineage: Eukaryota > Metazoa > Chordata > Mammalia > Artiodactyla > Bovidae > Bos > Bos indicus x Bos taurus. Next base: position 103,766,273 of record NC_040086.1, read on the forward strand.
TCCCATTCTATTGTTTTCCTCTAATTCTTTGCATTGATCGCTGAGGAAGGCTTTCTTATCTCTTCTTGCTATTCTTTGGAACTCTGCATTCAGATGCTTGTATCTTTCCTTTTCTCCTTTGCTTTTCGCTTCTCTTCTTTTCACAGCTAGTTGTAAGGCCTCCCCAGACAGCCATTTTGCTTTTTTGCATTTCTTTTCCATGGGGATGGTCTTGATCCCTGTCTCTTGTACAATGTCACAAACCTCCGTCCATAGTTCATCAGGCACTCTATCTATCAGATGTAGGCCCTTAAATCTATTTCTCACTTCCACTGTATAATCATAAGCGATTTGATTTAGGTCTACCTGAATGGTCTAGTGGTTTTCTCTTCTTTCTTCAATTTAAGTCTGAATTTAGCAATAAGGAGTTCATGATCTGAGCCACAGTCAGCTCCTGGTCTTGTTTTTGTTGACTGTATAGAGCTTCTCCATCTTTGGCTGCAAAGAATATAATCAATCTGATTTTGGTGTGGACCATCTGGTGATGTCCATGTGTAGAGTCTTCTCTTGTGTTGTTGGAAGAGGGTGTTTGCTATGACCAGTGCATTTTCTTGGCAAAACTCTATTAGCCTTTGCCCTGCTTCATTCTGTATTCCAAGGCCAAATTTGCCTGTTATGCCAGGTGTTTCTTGACTTCCTACTTTTGCATTCCAGTCCCCTATAATGAAAAGGACATCTTTTTTGGGTGTTAGTTCTAAAAGGTCTTGTAGGTCTTCATAGAAACATTCAACTTCAGCTTCTTCAGCGTTACTGGTTGGGGCATAGACTTGGATTACTGTGATACTGAATGGTTTGCCTTGGAAACTAACAGAGATCATTCTGTCGTTTTTGAGATTGCATCCAAGTAGTGCATTTCGGACTCTTTTGTTGACCATGATGGCTACTCCATTTCTTCTGAGGGATTCCTGCCCGCAGTAGTAGATATAATGGTCATCTGAGTTAAACTCACCCATTCCAGTCCATTTCAGTCGCTGATTCCTAGAATGTCAATGTTCACTCTTGCCATCTTGTTTGACCACTTCCAATTTGCCTTGATTCATGGACCTGACATTCCAGGTTCCTATATTGCTCAGTAAAAGAAGATAGAAGAGTAGTTTCAAAACGTTTAGTCTCAAAAAAAAATAAAACCCATCGTGTGTGTGTGACTTTCTCGTAAGTCCTCCTCTCCATGCCTCTGTGGGTGCCAGGTGTACACCCCTTTCATCTCCTTCGTCTGTCCCCCGCAACCGAGATGAAGCAAGAATGTCAAAGGCAGAAGAACTACCCTGCTGTCCACAAAACGCCTCCTGCTTCTGCTCCAGCATCCCTGTTGGGGGCCGCAAATCCCCTTGAGAATGAGGCTGCAAATCCAATTAATTTCTGCCGCAGCCAAACAAAGCCAGGCTGCAGCCAGGCGGGGGCAGAGAGAACGGGGCCAACAGCCCGCCAGGGAAGACGTGGGCCATGCACCCTGGCCGCTGAGGCCAGCCCCGGGAGGGGACAGGAAGGTAGCGGGCAGGGGACGCCTTGCGGATCCTCTGGCCTCAACCCCACTCTCCCCCCTGCCCCACGTGCTCACTACCTCCAGCCTCTGACGCCAGCCCCCTGACTACCGCATTCACCCAGGTCCTGGTAGCCTGTAAGACTCAATCCAAGCTGTACCTCGGGTGGACAAACCTGACACTGTCTCAGCTTGGGTCCACTTCTGCCTAGCACAGCACCTGACACTATAGTGACACGGATGGATAGATGGATAAACGGGTGAATGAAAAGACGGATGGATGGACAGATGGATGCATGGGTGGATGTCTAGAACAAGTGGGTGGGAGGGGGTGACAGTGTGGGTTGATGGACAGATGAGTGAGGTGAGTGAGCAGAGGGTAAGGGCGGAAGGATGGGTGGGTGGGCAGAAGGGCAGATGTCAGACATCATCGAGCTGGGGTTCTCCAGTCAGGGCTATGGTTTTCCAGTGGTCATGTATGGATGTGAGAGTTGGACCATAAAGAAGGCTGAGCGCTGAAGAATGGATGATTTGAACCATGGTGTTGGAGAAGACTCATGAGAGTCCCTTGGACTGCAAGGAGATCCAACCAGCCCATCCTAAAGGAGATCAGTCCTGAATATTCACTGGAAGGGCCAATGCTGAAGCTGAAACTCCAATACTTTGGCCACCTGATGCAAAATAAGGACTCACTGGAAAACAGCCTGATGCTGGGAGGGATTGGGGGCAGGAGGAGAAGGGGGCAACAGAGGATGAGATGGCTGGATGGCATCACCGACTCTATGGACACGAGTTTGAGTAAACTCCAGGAGTTGGTGATGGACAGGGAGGCCTGGCGTGCTGCGGTCCATGGGATGACAAAGAGTTGGACACGACTGAGCGACTGAACTGAACTGATTCTCATGCTGCCCTTCCCCCCAGAAAACAGCAAATGGCAGCCCTGAACTAGAGGCAAGGGAGCATCTCCAAGAAGCGCTTCTGAGAAGCCGGGCAGAGCTGCCCCAGTCAGCCCTGAGCTAGGACTTTTCAGCGCTGACCCTGACTCCACACCCGGGGAAACATCTGCACAGAGGGGGTTTCTGAGGCCACATTCCAACCGGAACTTCAAACCTGCGAGGGGCTGGAGCAGGGGTGACCCTGGGGTCACTTGCAAGAAGGCCTGGCTCCATCCTTCTGTCTCAGAGCCCCCCAACCACCCCCTCCTCAGCTTGACCAGCCAGCCAGACGTTCACAGCATATTCACTTGTTCTTGAAAAGGAGGGGATGAGAATCGGGTGTGGCAGAAGGACACAGACGTGACCGGGGGCCGGACACACAGTGGTCATCCAGGTCGGCGGGGACGGGGCTGGGTCCTCAGGTGCCGTCAGACCCTCCCTAAGGGCGCATTTCCTGGTGCCCGGCTCCTGGGCTGCCGAGTCGCTCACTCGCACCCCTGAGGGAATTAAGGGGACACTGAGCCAGAAGCAGACAACCCCTCCAGGCCCACGCGTCGGGCAGTGTCGAGTCCACCCAGCACCCCGCCCTCCTGGGGGAATAAGAGGCTTGGGCCACTGCTTCAGGGTCCCCCAAATTATACCTCCCACCCTGAGGCCAACATTCACAACCTCGGCTGTGGCCAGCCTGGCCGTGTGTGGGCAGCCCCACTGCCGGATGCTGATGGATCGCCCGCTGGAGGGATAAGGTCCCAAAACAGAGAGCCCTCAGGAGGGTGGGGCACAGGGTCCCCGCTCCGGGCACGCCGCCCCCTCCAGCCTTCATCCATTGGGCCTGCTCTGAGTCAGGCTTGGGGGCCCCCCTGTCCCTGCCTCAGGGAGAAGGTGCAGCGTGACCGTGGCTCCAAGACCAGTAAACCAGGCTCTGGTCCTTGCCCGCGGGACTTCCCTGAGAATCTGCTGGAAAACCGGGGCCTCTGGGAAGTGACCCCTGTGCAGCCGTGTCTGCAGCTGCACGTGGAGGGATGTGCAGCCAGGGCCGGGGGGAGGACCCGCTGCTCCGGGGTCCTGGCCTGAAGGCAGCGAACACAGGCGCATGCCAGCTGGGACCCCGGGGCCCGCGGGGCATGGATGCAGAAGACCTGTGCGGCTGAGACCCTGGGGCCCCACGGGGTGTGGACGCGGGAGACCTGTGCGGCTGGGACCCCAGGACCCCACGGGGTGTGGACGCGGGAAACCTGTGCGGCTGGGACCCCGGGGGCCTGCGGGGTGTGGACGCTGAAGACCCTGTGTGGCGGGCAGCAGGGCTGGGTAACAGGATGACAAATGACCCAGGAGCCAACGAGAGGCCCTCCGAGCCCAGAGGCGCCCTTGCTGTGTGACCCTGAGCAGGGCTCTCTCCCTCTCTGAGCCTCAGTTTTCCCAGCTGTAGAATGGGGTGGTCGTCACTGTCAAGATTAAATGAGGCAACACGCAGAAGCCTCTCAGCCCCGGCCCTCGTGCCCAGTGAGTGACCCGAGTACGATGCCTGGGTCACCTTCCTTCCCCTTCCAGGGCCTCATCCCAGTCCAAGTCCAGGGCCCCAGACTCAGGAAGACCCCCACATCCTAGGCTTCTGTTACAACTGGAAAGCGCGCCTCGCACGGGAGCCTCCAACCCTGTCCCAGGCCCCCGGGGTCAGCACCACCACGGGGGTCTTCCATTGCCCCCGCTGAGCTCTGGAGGAAGACGGCCACCTCGACAGACCAACGTCCATATTCAGGAGGTGAGGCTATGCTTCAGGGTGGCGCTGGGCTCTGACCGTCAGCGCCGTCTGGAGAACCTAGCACACGGGGTTTGTTTTTCCACTTTTCAGGTGAAAGTGATCCGGGCTAAGACGGCTCTTCCCCCTGGGCCCCATGATTAGCACGTGCAGGGAGGAACGTGGAGACGCGACTCGCAGAAAAGTGGTCCCTGCAAGGTGACCTCCAAGGTCAGCGCTCACTGCAGCATCACAGAACCGCACCGTCCACAGACGCCCCTGGTCCTCCCGGGTCGGCCGGGGCCCCGGCTTCTCAGCTCCCGGCCTGAGGCCTGGGGGTGCCCGGGTGTCCTGCGGGGGTGACCACTGCTCAGCTTGCCCCCGGACGAGGGAGTCTCTGAGGATGCGGGAATTCCAGGGCTAAACCCGGGACGAGCCGGCCGCCCAGTCCTGCCCGTGTGGACAGCGGTGCCTCTGTTTCTGGTGCTGGCACCACCTCGGAGCCCTCGGAGCTCACCCCGCAGCCCAAGCAGGTGGCGGGGGAGCAGAGGGCTGGGGGAGGGAACACGCGGCCACAGGGCAGCAGGCCACACCTGCCATGGCAGCCATTCGCCAGGGAAACGGCAGCCAGACAGACTTTAGAGGCACATCAAACTGCAGCCTGAAGGCCCCGACAGGCCCGTTTAATTATTCAGAGTCACCTGGGTGCCGCCTGCTAATTGGCTGGAAGGCCTTGAAGCACTGGGATTCTTATTAAAAACAGCTCTCCGGCTAAACAGCCCGCTGTCCAAACAAGCACAAAATCCGGCTTCTCCCCCCCGCCAGCCGGGCACCCACACCGACGGGCCCTGGCACCAGGGCTGCAGGGGGGCCTCCCCACCCACACCCACTGCCAAGGCCGCCCGGGGCTCCCAGGCTGGGGGCCACGAAGAACTGGAAGCGGGAGGAGGAGGGAGCGAGGGAGGCTTCCAGCGGTGAGCTGACCCAGGGACCAGAGCCTACCCTGCGTTCAGAGTCTAGCCTCGCATCAGACAGACGGGGGCTGGAATCAGCCGCACCTTAAGCTTCCTGGCCCGAGTTTGCCCAGGGACCTCAGTGAACATGCCTGTAAAATGGGGGTGCACCGCCTGCCTCTCACACAGAGACACGCGGTGTGGACGTGCCCCGACAGGGCCTGGCACACGAGGAGGAGGAAGCAGGGGTGATGGTGCGTGTGGTCAAGATTCAGGGGCCGGAGGAGGCAGGCCACACGGAGTGGGGCAGAGCCGCTCATGCCCTGCACACTCGGGGGCACGGGGCTCAGGGTGGCTGGGCCAAGCCAGGAGGAGCCGAAGGGCCAGTGGGGCAGGACCAGGGCAGGGCAGTGGGACACAGTGATCGATGGGCCGGCCCAGGGGTCACGACCAGGACCTTAAGCCAAAGTGACCTCAGCGAAGGCAGGTCCAGCAAAGATGTGAGTTGGGGAGGAGGTGCAGCCAGCTCCAGGCGACCGGCGGAGACCGAGGGGCCCTCCGGAGCCCAGTCAGGCTGTTCTGGCCCTTGTTTCCAGAACCCTAGCGAGGCAGAGGAGAAGGCTGACCTCGGGGCAGGATGGCAGTTTCCCACATCCCACTGTCCGGGGCCAGGGGTGGGGAGGGGCCTGGGGCTGCTGCTGAGAAGGAGGACATAGTTTCTCAGCAGCCGCGAGGCTGAACAGAGGTCTAACTTTCCAGCCTGCTTCTCGGAACAGCAGCCTCTCGCAGCAGAAAGGCCAGTGGGTCTGAGGGCCATCTCCCCCTGCAAGCAGAGCCCAGCCCCTGCAGCCACTTGGCTGTTTTCCTTTCATGACCTCTTGACTTCTTCCAAGGGGATATCTGCTTGGCCTAGGCAGGAAATCCCAGGGACCTGCCAGGTCCCCCCTGGATGGAATGCTCTGGAAACGTCCATCAGGGAACGGGAGGCCACACAGCCAGCAGGGGAGCGTTCCCAGAGCCACATCCCACATGGCCCGCCCCCAGACAGCCTGTCCTCCCAGCCTGCGGCCCAAGGCCTCGGGCAGCTCTGTTCTCACCGGCAGAATCTGCACAGAAAGCTCTCACACTGGTCACTCGGGGACCAGAGCCCCCTCGGCTGGGGGACGGCGCCCAGGCACAGCCTCGCTGGGCAGGGAGAGGTGGTGGGGTTCAGAGACAGGAGCTGGGGCTCAGTGATGGATGGAACAGGCCCAGCTCCGAGGAGGAAGCAGTCCAGGCCAGCAGTCCTACCCAAGACCTCAGAGCCCCCCACCCTGCCCACCGCTCCCCACACAACCTTCCTCCCCACCCCACCCCTCTCGACCGCACAGGGACACCCAGCACGCCCCCTCCCCGCCTCCCTACAGTATCTGCCTGGGCCTCCGCCGCCCAGACCTGTCCACCCTGGCTCTGCTCACTTCTCCTGGTCAGCTGCTTCAAATGCCCCCTCCTCGGGAAGGGGCACAGACCTCTGCCTGTGAGGGCCTCCATCCCTGCCCTGCTTGCCCACCTGCAGGACTGGTCCCCTGGAGCCCAGCCTTGAGAGTGTGGCACACAGTAGGTGCACATGCCCAGGCCACTCTGGGCTCCCGTGGGAACAACGGCAGGACCGATGCCCACCTCACCCTGGGCAAGGGCCCTGGGGGTCCAGCCTGGCCACTTGGGAGCACAGAGCTGGACTGTAGCCCTTCTGCATGGCGCCAGCGCTGGGTCTGGAGGCGGCCCCGGGGAAGGGAGGACTGGGCTCGGGCCAGCCGTCCAGCCCTGCGGTTGGCTGCTCACCTTGGAGTCAGCAGGGCCGAGGGCTGGGCCAAGCCTCAGGGCCGGGCTCCAGGCCTCGGCTTTCATCGGAATCACCAGGGCCTCAGGGCTGCGCTCCTGGACACCACCCCATCCAAACGCCACGCCCAGACCGCTGCTCAGACTTCTGAGCCGGAGAGACACATGGGGCCTGTGAGTGCCCAACAGCAGTGCCCCCAGCCTCCCGCGGCCACCAACCCCGCCCGGGGCAGGGCCGACGGCAGGCCGGCGCCAAGAGCAGCCCGCATCATGACATGGAGGCCAGACCTCCAGGGCTAGGCCGGGGACAGGCCGGCCCCAGTCTCCCTGCCGGTGACCTCACAGCGAAAACGGAGCCCCATCTCTCCCCAGAGTCAGCAGTGAGGCCTGAGGCTGGTCCCCAGCCCCTGGAGGCCAGCTCTGCTGGGAACTGAAGCCGGAAGGGCTTGGAGACACGCCTGCCCCAGGCCCCAGAACCCTGACCCCCAGCCGACTCCTGCGGGAGGAAGGGAGGGTAGGGTGCCAGTTTTACCCCAACAGGAAGAGACCCTGGGCCAGAGAGGCCCTCTCGAAGCCTCAGTCTCCTCTCAAAGTGGGGCTGATCCTGATCCTTGGGGTCCAGGTGAGCACTGAGTGAGATGAGCCCTGGGGAGGGCTTGGCCCCATGCATGTTGCTGCCGCCAGGATGGCAGGGGTGGGGGCAGGAAGAGGGGCAGCTCCAGAAAAGCCACAGCGCAACGCAGCAAGGAACTGCATGCTGTGCTGACCGCGCAACAGCCGTGAGACCAGGGACTCCCAGGAGTCAGCCCACAGCTCGCTCTCTGCCTTAAAGGTCTGACACTGCAGAGACTGAACAAAACTACGCCGATATACAGTAAAACTAAGAGCCTCTTGATGAAGGTGAAAGAGGAGAGTGAAAAAGCTGGCTTAAAACTCAACATTCAAAAAACGAAGATTGTGGCATCCGGGCCCATCACTTCATGGCAAATAGATGGGGAACAGTGGAAACAGTGGCAGACTTTATTTTCTTGGGCTCCAAAATCACTGCAGATGCTGACATGAAATTAAAAAACACTTGCTCCTTGAAAGAAAAGCTATTACAAACCTAGACAGCATATTAAAAAGCAGAGGTCTGTCCAGTCAAAGCTATGGGTTTTCCAGTGGTCATGAATGGATGTGAGAGTTGGACCATAGAGAAAGCTGAGCACCAAAGAATTGATACTTTCGAACTGTGGTGTTGGAGAAGACTCTTGAGAGTCCCTTGGACTGCAAGGAGATCCAACCAGTTGAGTTCAGTCGCTCAGTCGTGTCCGACTCTTCGCGACCCCATGAATCGCAGCATGCCAGGCCTCCCTGTCCATCACCAACTCCCGGAGTTCACTCAGACTCACGTCCATCGAGTCCGTGATGCCATCCAGCCATCTCATCCTCTGTCATCCCCTTCTCCTCCTGCCCCCAATCCCTCCCAGCATCAGAGTCTTTTCCAGTGAGTCAACTCTTCACATGAGGTGGCCAAAGTACTGGAGTTTCAGCTTCAGCATCATTCCCTCCAAAGAAATCCCAGGGCTGATGTCCTTTAGAATGGACTGGTTGGATTTCCTTGCAGTCCAAGGGACTCTCAAGAGTCTTCTCCAACACCACAGTTCAAAAGCATCAATTCTTTGGCGCTCAGCCTTCTTCACAGTCCAACTCTCACATCCATACATGACCACTGGAAAAACCATAGCCTTGACTAGACGGACCTTTGTTGGCAAAGGAATGTCTCTGCTTTTGAATATGCTATCTAGGTTGGTCATAACTTTCCTTCCAAGGAGTAAGCGTCTTTTAATTTCATGGCTGCAGTCACCATCTGCAGTGATTTTGGAGCCCAGAAAAATAAAGTCTGACACTGTTTCCACTATTTCCCCATCTATTTCCCATGAAGTGATGGGACCGGATGCCATGATCTTTGTTTTCTAAATGTTGAGCTTGAAGCCAACTTTTTCACTCTCCTCTTTCACTTTCATCAAGAGGCTTTTTAGTTCCTCTTCACTTTCTGCCATAAGGGTGGTGTCATCTGCATATCTGAGGTTATTGATATTTCCCTCAGCAATCTTGATTCCAGCTTGTGTTTCTTCCAGTCCAGCATTTCTCATGATGTACTCTGCATATAAGTTAAATAAGCAGGGTGACAATATACAGCCTTGACATACTCCTTTTCCTATTTGGAACCAGTCTGTTGTTCCATGTCCAGTTCTAACTGTTGCTTCCTGACCTGCATACAGATTTCTCAAGAGGCAGGTCAGGTGGTCTGGTATTCCCATCTCTTTCACAATTTTCCACAGTTTCTTGTGATCGACACAGTCCAAGGCTTTGGCATAGTCAGTACAGCAGAAATAGATGTTTTTCTGGAACTCTGTTGCTTTTTCCATGATCCAGCGGATGTTGGCAATTTGATCTCTGGTTCCTCTCCCTTTTCTAAAACCAGCTTGAACATCAGGAAGTTCATGGTTCATGTATTGCAAAGCCTGGTTTGGAGAATTTTGAGCATTACTTTGCTAGCGTGTGAGATGAGTGCAATTGTGCGGTAGTTTGCGCATTCTTTGGCATTGCCCTTCTTTGGGATTGGAATGAAAACTGACCTTTTCCAGTCTTGTGGCCACTGCTGAGTTTTCCAAATGTGCTGGCATATTGAGTGCAGCAGTTTCACAGCATTATCTTTCAGGATTTGAAGTAGCTCAACTGGAATTCCATCACCTCCACTAGCTTTGTTCATAGTGATGCTTTCTAAGGCCCACTTGACTTCACATTCCAGGATGTCTGGCTCTAGGTCAGTGATCACACCATCGTGCTTATCTGGGTCGTGAATATCTTTTTTGTACAGTTCTTCTGTGTATTCTTGACACCTCTTCTTAATATCTTCTGCTTCTGTTAGGTCCATACCATTTCTGTCCTTTATCGAGCCCATCTTTGCATGAAATGTCCCCTTGGTATCTCTAATCTTCTTGAAGAGATCTCTAGTCTTTCCCATTCTATTGTTTTCCTCTAATTCTTTGCATTGATCACTGAGGAAGGCTTTCTTATCTCTCCTTGCTATTCTTTGGAACTCTGCATTCAGATGCTTATATCTTTCCTTTTCTCCTTTGCTTTTCGCTTCTCTTCTTTTCACAGCTAGTTGTAAGGCCTCCCCAGACAGCCATTTTGCTTTTTTGCATTTCTTTTCCATGGGGATGGTCTTGATCCCTGTCTCCTGTACAATGTCACGAACCTCATTCCATAGTTCATCAGGCACTCTGTCTATCAGATCTAGGCCCTTAAATCTATTTCTCACTTCCACTGTATAATCATTAGGGATTTGATTTAGGTCATACCTGAATGGTCTAGTGGTTTTCTCTACTTTCTTCAATTTCAGTCTGAATTTGGCAATAAGGAGTTCATGATCTGAGCCATAGTCAGCTCCTGGTCTTGTTTTTGTTGACTGTATAGAGCTTCTCCATCTTTGGCTGTGAAAAATATAATCAATCTGATTTCGGTGTGGACCATCTGGTGATGTCCATGTATAGAGTCTTGTGTTGTTGGAAGAGGGTGTTTGTTATGACCAGTGCATTTTGTTGGCAAAACTCTATTAGCCTTTGCCCTGCTTCATTCCGTATTCCAAGGCCAAATTTGCCTGTTACTCCAGGTGTTTCTTGACTTCCTACTTTTGCATTCCAGTCTCCTATAATGAAAAGGACATCTTTTTTGGGTGTTAGTTCTAAAAGGGCTTGTAGGTCTTCATAGAACCGTTCAACTTCCGCTTCTTCAGTTACTGGTTGGGGCACAGACTTGGATTACTGTGATATTGAATGGTTTGCCTTGGAAACTAACAGAGATCATTCTGTCGTTTTTGAGATTGCATCCAAAAACTGCATTATGGACTCTTTTGTTGACCATGAGGCTACTCCATTTCTTCTGAGGGATTCCTGCCCGCAGTAGTAGATATAATGGTCATCTGAGTTAAATTCACCCATTCCAGTCCATTTGAGTTCGCTGATTCCTAGAATGTCGACATTCACTCTTGCCATCTCTTGTTTGACCACTTCCAATTTGCCTTGATTAATGGACCTGACTTTCCAGGTTCCTATGCAATATTGCTCTTTACAGCATCGGACCTTGCTTCTATCACCAGTCACATCCACAGCTGGGTATTGTTTTTGCTTTGGCTCCATCCCTTCATTCTTTCTGGAGTTATTTTCCACTGATCTCCAGTAGCATATTGGGTACCTACTGTCCTGGGGAGTTTCTCTTTCAGTGTCCTATCATTTTGCCTTTTCATACTGTTCATGGGGTTCTCAAGGCAAGAATACTGAAGTGGTTTGCCATTCCCTTCTCCGGTGGACCACATTCTGTCAGATCTCTCCACCATGACCCGCCCGTCTTGGGTTGCCCCACGGGCATGGCTTAGTTTCATTGAGTTAGACAAGGCTGTGGTCCTAGTGTGTTTATCTCCTCCCGGCCTCCGCCCCTGACCTCGGACTTGGGTAGCTCTTCTTGGCCGTTCCTGCGCCGTCGCAGCCTGGCACTCTCAGCCACTGCCCCTGACCTCAGACATGGGGTAACTCCTCTTGGCTGCCCTCTTCGGGCATGGGGTCCTCCCGGCTTCTGTCCCTGACCTCGGACATGGGGTAGCTCCTCTCGGCCGCACTCAGTGCACCGGTCGCAGCCGCCTAGGAGATCCAACCAGTCCGTGTTAAAGGGAATCAACCCTGAATATTCATTGGAAGGACTGATGCTGAAGCTGAAGCTCCAGTACTTTGGCCATGTGATGCAAAGAGCTGACTCATTTGGAAAGACTCTGATGCTGGGAAGGATTGAAGGCAGGAGGAGAAGGGGATGACAGAGGATGAGATGGTAGGATGGCATCACTGACTCAATGGACATGAGTTTGTGCAAACTCTGGGAGTTGGTGATGGACAGGGAGGCCTGGAGTGCGGCAGTCCATGGGGTCACAAAGAGTCAGACACGACTGAGCGACTGAACAACAACAAGTTTACAAGACCCAGGAGATGGAAGACGGGCAGTGGAGGGCAGTGGCTTCCTCCTGCCAGGACCACGGGGGCAGGATGGAGGAGAGCAGCAGGTGGTCACAGGCGTCCTTGCACTCCGCGAGCCAGAAGGGTCTAGCTTGGGCGCCAAATATCAAGCTTGTGAGAATTAAAAACAATTTAAAGCTAAATGAACAAACCCATAAAAATAAAAGCAGGCAGAATGACAACCAACAGGGCATAAACAAGGAATGCCAAGAGAAGCCAGGTGGTTACTTTCAAGAGTCCTCTCTCTCCTATCAAAACACTCCTACAAGTTGCCTGAAAACACGTGGTATGTGGTGGTGGGCACCCTGGACCCAAGCATGGAGCTGGAGGTGAGGGAGACGAGCAGGTGGCAGGCAGGCCTGGGCCACACAGGCTCACGTGCCAGAGGCTGGACAGGGTGGCGGGCCCTCGGAGGGAGCCTGGCGGGGCTGCATGTCGGTTCCCTCCGCCTCTCCCTCAGCACCTGACCTCAGGCCAGCCCTTCAGCCTCTCAGCCTCAGTCTCCCCATCTCTGAAATGGGACACAGCAGCACCCACTTAGCAGTGTCACACTGGGGGGCAGGGAGAACTCTGGTGGCCAGACATCCCGGCTTCACCGACGGGGCAGAGGCTGCAGGAGCCCGTGGGAGACCTGCTGGGTCTCCTTCCCCGGGCACAACTGCCCCTCTGCTCCAGCAGGATGCCATCCGTCAGCCTGGCTCTGGGGCAAGCGGCACGGAGGGGAGCACCGCCCACCCACACATTCCCCGCGGCAACTCAGCGAGCCTCAGGGGCTGTTCGCTGGCACTGACCATGCTGGCCCATGCTGACCACAGCAGCAGCTGGCGCAGAGGAGGGACTGGACAGAAGAGCCCCACGGTGAGGACAACCCAGCGCCCCAAGACGGGGCGGTCCCTCTATTACCAAAGCCCCTCTTCAGATGTAGCTTCCCTGGTGGCTCAGCTGGCAAAGAATCTGCCTGCAATGTGGGAGACCTGGGTTTGCTCCCTGGGTTGGGAAGATCGCCTGGAGAAGGGAAAGGCCACCCACGCCAGTGTTTTGGCCTGGAGGATTCCATGGACTGTAGAGCCCCTGGGGCCGCAGTCGGACACGCCTGAGCGACTTGCACTCTCACTCTTCCGATGATGCGATGGGTGGGCCTCAGACTTGTCCGGGCGCCGCCTTCACACTCTGTAACTGGAGGTACCCAAAGCCCCGAAGAACCTTTTGCCGATGATGCTGCGTCTCTGATTGGTTGGCCTGGGCAGCCTCCCTGCCGTGGCGGAGACTCGGGGTGTTCCCTCCCACCGGCCACAGCTGGGAGCAGAGAGCAAGACTGGCCTGGCCCCAGAGCTGGGCGGGGGGTCACATCCCCCACACCACCGGCCACACTGGGGACGTCCATTCTGTTCAAGGGCATTTTTCAATACCCTCAACGTGCCTTCCGCACATGGATAAATCCCAGTGCAAAGCATGACACGATCTCCTTCCCTGTCTCTGAAAACGAGCCGATAGCGTCACACAGCTGCCTGATAAATGTTTCATGGAGGCGCTTGCCGAGAAGGCAGCCTTTGATTGTTTTCCTTGTTAGACAGTGAAGTGATCTTCGCTCCCTCGAGGGGAGGACAGGCCTGGGGGTGGGGGGAGCTGGGGCTCCAGGGCACGTGGACATTTTTACAGCCCCACCACTGAACGCTGTCGGGGACATGGAACCCACCAGTGAGGATGCCCCTGTCCACCTACAGCCCCTGATAACCAAGAGGCAGGTCCCTGAACCCCAAGCTCCCTGCTAGCCACTGGCCTCCTCCTCGGCCTTCAGGCCTTGACCTGCAGGGGCTGTGCGAGGACCTGGGGTCAGGGGTGGGGTGGGATGTGGCCAGCCTTTAGGAGGGGCAGATTTGCACCCCCACACAGAGGGGACCCGCCTATCTCAGAGCTCAATCCTTGGCAAAACCCACACCCTGGGCTTGAAACAACAGGAATTCATTCTCCGGGGGCTGGGAGGCTAGAAATCCTAGATCAAGATGCAGGCAGGGCCAGCGAGGTTTTAGAGGAGGAGCCCACCAGACTCGCTCAGCTTCTGGTGGTCCAGACAGTGCTAGGCTTCACAGCATCAGGCTAGTCTCTGCCTCATCTCCCCTTCCCTGCCCCGTCCCCCTCCCTCCCCTGTCCCCCGTCCCACCCCATCCCTGCGGCACCCCCACCCAGTCCCCATGATCCCTGACCCCTGAGGGGGTGAGACAGGCCAGACAGGCCTGCCCTTGCCCGCTCCCTCGCGAGGGGGCCCAACCTCACAACGTGCAGCCCCTCTGAGGCACAAGGCGCCCCCCCCCCAACCCAGTGGCAGCCGGTCACCAGCCTCAGATGCCACTTCAGCCCCGAGAGCTTTGAAACAAAACTGACCAGGCCTGATGGCCCCTCCTCCCCCACCCTCACCTCACCTCCTCCAAGGCCTTCCAGACAGGAGTGCCTTCCCTTCCACTCCTCCCTTCTAGAACCTCCTATGGATCTCCCCCCAACCCAGGAAGGATGGGGAACCCTTCAGGCACCACTGTCCCAGCAGGTGGGATCCTCCATTTGGGTGTGACATGCTTGGGAATGACATTCGGGGCAATGGGGAGGGAAGCGGGGTGACTGCAAACACCAAGCCACAGCCACATACCTCAAAGGGATGAAATGTATGTTCTGTGAATTTTACTGCAATTCAGTAAAAAGCCAGAGAGCAGGAGGCTGGGCCAGGTTAGGACCAAGGAGTCAAAGACAGAGGCTTGTCCCGGCTTGCAGGAGCGCTCGGGTCCCCTGAGGACCCAGAGCCGAGCCCACCACGCGGGCCACACAGGGGTGGGTGCAGAGGCCCATGCCCGGGGCCCCACGACAGCCCCGCACTGGATCCTCAGGCCCACGCCCACCTGCCTCCCCAGCACTAGGGCCGCTCTCACAAAAGCGCCTCAAACAGCTTGGGTTTACTACCTTGCGGATCCAGATGTCAGGAGTCTACAGTGCGTCTCACGGACTCAGATCAAGGGGTCGGCAGGGCCGGCTCCTTCCAGGGGCGCCAGGGGAGAACCTGACCTTTTCACAGCTTCTAAGATGACCCGCATTTCCCTGGCCTGTGGCCACACCCCTCCAACCTCCTTCCTCTGACTCTGACCCTCCTGTCTCCTCCTTACGTCTACAGGTGAAATTCCATCTATAAAACCTCACCTGCAGAGAAGCTTTTCCCAGTCTAGACACAGGGTCTAGGGGCTAGGAGGAGGGTACATCTTTTGGGGGGTCACCTTTCAGCTGGCAGCCCGCGGGTGCTCACAGGGTGTCTGGGGCAGCACGAATCACTCTGCACAGGGCACAGGCTCACAGCAACCTTGGGCGGCAGGGGGACGCTTCCCCGCCCACAGAAGAAGAGCCAGAGGATCCAAGAATATCCCTGCCTAAGACCACTCAGCAAGCAGGCAGCTGAGAAATGAGACCTCCAAGGGCTGAGGGTGCCCTGGTCTCACCGTTCAATTTCAGGCCCAGAGAGGGTCCGCCCTTTGCCATCTCCTCCTTCCCAGGCATTCAGAGCCGTGATGACCCCCTGACAGGACATCCTTCAATCTGGAGGGCCAGCTCCAGCTGTGACAAGGACCCCCATCCGCACACACTGGGCTAAATGACCCCATGGACTTCCCCACCATCACTGCTGGTCTCCCAGCCGGCACCGGGGTGCGGTGCTTAGATTAAGTCTCCTATTTATCACAACTGGGGCTTCTGTGGAAGATCAGCACACAGAGCAAGGGTGGTGAAAATGGTCATTTTTTAAAGGAGCGTGTTGGGCTCCTCTCCAGCCACCAGAGAAGCGCGGGAGAGATTCGTTAGGGCTGCGGGCTTGGTCTGCGGGTTTTCAAAAAGAGGAGTCTAGCTAGAGGAACCCCTCTTGCTAATTACCGACACCATGAAATACTCTCAAGCGAACAGCGCAGTCAGGGTTCTGCGTGAGTGTGGCTCCAGGCTGTCACATCGCCTGTGAAACCCTCAGCCTGCGCGGAGCTGCTCAAACTCGTCCGCTTGGGAGCGGCCGGAGCCCACCTCCCAGGCCCAGGGAGGGTGAGCTGTGGGGCGTGCCGGAGGGCCTGTCCCCGGGTGCTGAGAAGGGAAAGGATCCCGGGAAAGTTCTGGACTGGGGCTCAGACAGGGAGGGAGAAACACGGGTGAGATGGAGCCAGCGGCACATTCAGTGATCAGGGCGAGGGGGAGACACAGGCGAGCCGGGCAGCGCTTCCCGCAAAGGCGCTGCTCCGGTCAGCAGGTCCCGTCCCCGCCTCTGGTCCGCAAACACCTTCCCGGCCCCCTCACTTCCTCCCCCACGTGCAATAAAGGGTTAATGCAGCCGCCCTAGGCTGCCCACACCCTGTGTGTCCACAGAAGCTCTGGCCTGGCTCCCGAGAGGGACCTCTGAGCCCCTGGGACATCCTGCTGATTAAAGCATCTCTGCCTACCTGGGCGGGGTGGGGGAAGCGCCCAGACCAGGCCAGAGGGTCTGTGAAATGATGGGGTTTATGGAGGACCACAAGCCCACAGTATCAGCTGGACCTCTCCAGGGGCTGGAAGCTAAGGTCACCCCCACAGGCCAGTCAGCTGTGTCTACACGACTCACACCCAATGAGAACCAGGGCACCAAAGCTCAGGGGGCCTCCCTGGCTGGCAACTCCCATCTGTGACGTCACACATCATCCTGGGGGAGTTCAGCGCTGTCCGTGCAAGTCCTCGGGGCGAGGAGGCCCAGAAGTCTGTGCCTCGTCTCTCCTGGGCTCCAGTCTATGCGCCTTTTCCACCTGCTGACCTGGACCTGCCTCCTTTGGCTGTAATCGACCAGAACCCTGAGGACAGCGGCTTAGCTGAGTCCTGTGAGTCATCAGGCCCAAAGGGGCCCTGACAGGCCCTGTGACGTCATTACAGCAAACTGGGATACGTACTGAGCCCTCCTGCGGGCCAACGCCAACCTCGGGGTTCAGCCTCACCTGAATGAACCCTGAGACATCCCCTGGGTTTACCCCACTCCCACCAGCTCCGCAAGGAGCTGCCCACATGAGGCGCATAGCCCACCAGACTGGAGCCGGCTCTCAGCCGCTCCGCAAGCTAGACCGTCGCTCTCTGCTCACTGTCGCCCTAGGGGCTGGGGTCTTCATTCCCCATCCAGGCGGCCACTGTACCCACATGCTGCCCGGAAGAGAGAGGGAAGAAGGTGCATTTCCAAATCCACGGGCCAGCCTCGGAGAGCTGGCCTCTGCCCACCCAGCGCAGGAGCGGCCAGGGAGGCACCTGTGTCGTGGGGCAGGGGCCCTGGGACTGCGGGGTCGGAGGGGTCAGGGGAGATGGGGACATGGAGCTGAGAAGGCCAGGGCGCCGCCCGGCCCCCCAGGGACCTCCACACTGATCAGAGGTCACCTGTTCGCTCTCAGGCCCCTCACCACTTTCTAAGCCACCAGCAGACTCCCTGGCCAGCTGTCAGCCCCAGGGAAACTGAGGCTCCGGGAGCCAACAGACAGGGCAGTCGTGGCCTCGGCCACGGGCCTCTTGCCCTCCAATGCAGGGCATGGGGAGCCTGACACTGCGCTCAGCCCACCACGGGACCTCGTCCACCCCAGGAGCACCCCTGGACTCCCCGACACCAGGCCCCCGACCAGGAGGATGTTTATGAGATGGGGAGAAAAGATCACACTCTCGAGTTATGTGCCAAAGCAGATAAAATGACTTCTGTGGCACGAACTCCATTCCTGCCTACACACATGCGCAGACACAGACACAGGTGGAGGACATGCCGGAACGGGGCGGCGGCACCTGGAACGCAGCCTGTCATCCGGCTAGTGGGGCAAAGAACGGACGACCGTTTCTGGGAAAAAACCAACAAGAAAACACACGAACTGTCTGTGTATCCAGCAATGACTCACTTTTTAAAACTAAACATTTTTAAACAGTCCCGGGTACAGACAAAAGCTACAGTGAAAACCAGCCCACGCAGCTGGGGGCCTCACAGGCAGAGCGGTGTTCTAGAACGTGGGCCAGGAGGGGGTACAGGGGTTTCATCCTAACATTATGCTTTACACCCTAAACGTGTTACAAATATTCTCGAACACGTGTTTAATAGCAGTGCAACATTTTTAAACAGCCTGTCCCTCATCTGACATTTAAAAAAAATCCTCAATTCAGTGAAACTTCTGAGTCTTTGAAGAACCCAACAGGAAAAGAAGTTCTTCCCCAATATTTGCCTCTGTTCCCATGACTCTCTGGACCTGGGCAAACAGCTGCACCAAGGGGCCCGTTGCAGTGGGCATCCTGGTTTTGGGACCCCGAGTCTACGAGCGTGCAGGGACCCCCATGACAACACCAGCGGGGAGCCCTCCAGAGTTGAACCACTCTCAGAAGGTCACCTGTACCCGCCCAGGTGAGACCCCCAGTCTCTGTATCCTCAGAAGGAGTCATCTCTGCCTTCCAAAACCTCTCTCTCCCACCCCGCTGGCCCATGACCCAGAGACATCGGGGGAGGCAGGTCCCAGGCTTGAACCCCACTGGGTGTGGAAGCTGGTCTCCCTGACCCCGATCTGAGGGTCAGAATCTGCAACGACCAGGTCTCACCGGGGGCTGCCCTCCCCTGTCCCCTGTGGCCGGTATGCCCCCATCCCCACAGACGCCTCCGCCCCCTCAGTCCCAGGGTCCCCGACCCCCCAACATCCATGTGTCAGAGATCAGACCCCAGCGCCATGGAATTCTCTGCAAATCCAAGCAGGATTAAAGCCAAGGTTGGGGAGATTCCTGCCGGGGTGGGGCCACAGCCGCAGGCAGGCCCCCTGGCTCAGCCCCATCTCCACACACAAACACCGCTACTTCATTGGAGGCAAAACCCAGGTCTGACGTGTGGAGAGGGCATTTAGGTAGGCGATGATCTGTGAAAGGATTAATTTGCTGATCTTATTACCTAAATCGAAAGAGATTTTGCAGCCATCAGTAACAGGCGTGCAAGATGTCCCGGGTGTGAGCTAAAGTCTCGCTCCTCCTCCCCGCCCCTTCCAGCTGCCGCCAACAGGCAACCCGACAACACGCTGAAAATTCATGAGAAAGACCCGGGCCGAGGGTATCTGTTCAAGACTCCAGGATCTGTGACAAGGCACACGGGAGGCGGACGAAGACGAAGAGGTGGGCGCCCTGCCGCGCTCCGCGAAGCTCACCTGATGCCTTTGTTCTGAGCCAAGCTGTGCAGGGAGAGTCTTGACACGGCGGAGATGACCTGCGAAGGGGAGACGAGAAGACGCGTCTGTAATTTCATGAGAAAGCCGGAAGTTGTCACAGTACGGTAACGAAGTGTTTTGTAGATGTCGAGAACGGTTACTAAAGCACTTCTCATTTCAGGGAAAAAAAATAACAAAAAAGCAGAGCAAAAGATTTTTTTAGGCAAGACACCTGCTCTGCATTTGTTGTGCAGGGTGCATCGTTTCGGGGCACTAATATTTGCTGAGGGCCACGTGCGCCCGGCGCCCACCCCGGAGCCCAGGCCTGGGCTCACAGCCCCCCGCCATCTCCTGCCCATCGGCCACTCGCTGAGTCCTGCTCTCCTCTCCCCCAGGAGACGGTCTGCCCCATCGGGGCCACCGCAGGTGTGCACACACATCACGACCACACAGGGCTCCCCTCAGGCTCCTGCTCTGGAAGGCACCATGTGATTTAATAATAACTCCTGTCATGGTGGGTGCTGACCCATTTCACAGGTGGGGAGATAGAGACCCAGAGACGTCAAGTGACTTGCCCAAAGTCACACAGCAGCCCGGAGCGCAGCACAGGTGCACACATCCCCGCGGAGAGCTCCCTTCCCTCCCAGCCCCCCCGATCTTTCCATACGGACCATTTAAACAGATGCCCAGCTAGCGAGGGGCTCAGGGTGTAGAGGGAAAACAAAGAGCCCCAGGTTCAGATTGCACAAGGGGATCCCAGGAGGCTCTCCCCGGATGGACAGATGTGTCAGAATCCTGGGGTCCCTGCCCCAGCCCAGTCCTCCCCTGTAATCAGCCCCCTCCAGACAACAGGACCCACCTGGCTCCCAGCCTCAGTGGCCTCAACACGGCCAGTCCACAGACCTTCAGATGACCGGGGCAAGTAAGGATGAGACTCCACAGATGGTCACAGGGAAAGGGGGGCCAGGCGAGAGCACGGCTGACCCCGAACACAGAGCGTTACACGCTCGAGCGTGACTCGCGGGTCACACAAGCTGCTCACGATTCCCAGCGGGACTGACGTGGAACGTGCTGAGAGAGACCACGCACCACGGAGGCAGAGACAGGCCTCGACTCTGAGAGCCCCCTGCGTGTGCACGGGTGTGTGTGTGTGCGTGTGTGCCCCCGCACACGTGCATCTGAGGTCAGGGGATGTGAACATGGCCTGTGATGACCACTGGCTACATTCACAGACACCCTCTGCTGGGCGCTGATGCCCAGAAACTGAGCCCAATGAGCCTTTCACCTGCGTCATCCGGTGAATCCTCACACCCCTACGAGGCCGGCTGTGTACACCTGGGACTCGGGAAGCCCGAGGCCAGGTCACCTCCCCAGAGCCCCCGACCCGGCTCACACGCCTCAGACCTCCTGTGAGGCGGCTCTCCGTCCAGCGGCGGTTTTTTAGAAGTGGGGAGAGAGCCCTACACTGTACAGAAGGGCCCTTTCTCAGCTGGCGAGACGGCGGATTTGGCCAACAAGCCGCGCGCTGCGCGCTGACTTCCGGGAGGGGTTCTGTTTCAGGGGCCAGTTCGCACGGAAGTCATGAATCCGAGGAGCAACAGGGCTCCTCTGTGCCTTCTCAGACAGGACTCAATGGGCCGACTGTGCAGCTGGCCCAGCCAGGGGCCCCCGCACTTGTGTGCGCCAAGAGGCCTTTCACAAATAACGAGCGACTTGGCTTCTGCTGTTATTCTTGGCTTTTAAGGGCTCTAAATATTTAGGAAGAACAAAAATTAAAGCAATATTGGTGGTGTCCTTACAGTCACTAGACAGAATGCTGAAAGTGTTGGGGCCCAAGGGTTTGGCAACTGGAGGGCACACGCCGCCCCCTCCTACACCTACCGTGGCAGACATCACCGGTCAACTGCTGCACTCCTCCACCCTGAGCCAGACACAACTCAGGATCCTGCCTGCAGAGTCCAAGCAAGACACCAGCAACGGGTCGGCATCGGCTCAGAACACGAAGCCTGTCTGCTGACCTGGGGTCGGGGCCGCGTCTCGTACGGTAGAGCCCAGGACAGCGGGGAGCTGCCACAGAAGAGCGAACCGAGGCCAGGAGACGGGTCCCTGTGTCCGTGGGTCCTCAGTCTCGGTGGACAACGCGGCTTCTGCAGCTGCCGTGACCACAGCAAGCCTCGGCCCGAGCTCTCAGCCGCTCTGCTCCAGGCTGGAGCCTGTCACTAGCGGTTAGTGAAGGGCTCTGGATTCCGGTCGCCAGACGGGGCCAGCTCCTTAAACGGGGTTGACCGTCCCAGCTCTGCCCAAGGGCCCTGTCCCTTGCTGGTCTGTCCTGCACGTCTGTGCAGAAAGGGAAATCTCAGGTCTCACCTGGGGGGGCCTGGCTCAGTGACCCGGGGCCCAGGGCAGGAGCTCCGGGGAGCAGACCCCTGAGAGCCGCGGGGTCAGATGAGGGGAGGGGCCCCCAGGTGTCACGAAGCACCCTAGTGGCTTCCAGAGGCAAATCTGGCTGGTGCCTTCCCCAGAGGCATCCCTCTCCCATGATGATCAAAAAACTCCCGGCTCACAGTCCCTGCCAGCTCCCCTGAAAACACAAATGTCAAAGGATGACATTTCCCCACCTTCCATCTCCCCTTCTCGTCTGCATCCCTGATAACGAGTGAAAAGACGCACAGCTGCTCGTCCTGCCCTCTCCCTCCCTCCCTCCACACAAAAGGCTCAGACTCCTGGGCTCAGGGACCCACCAGCAGCTCCCGCGGGGCCCACGGAGCCTCAGCCCCGGGAGAGCAGAGGAACGTGTGTGCAGAGGCCGGGCAGGGAATCAGCGGGAGGAGGGTGTGTGCCCACGGGGACCAGTCGTGCCGAGAGCGGACAGCTGCACGGCCAGCTCCCCAAAGCCACGGGTGTCCGTGCTGTTCACTCGCGTCTACCTCTTGCCTCGACCGTGGCCTGTGGTGTTTCAGCCCCTTTCCTTGGTGAAGGAATGGCTGTGCCAGTGCAGAGCCCGGGGCCTGAGGCCTGGACCCTGGATGGCAGTCTCGCTGGGCCCCACCAGGCGTGGACTGCTCAGACCCCGAGGCGGCGCCCCGCCAGCCTGCATCCGGGCAAACAGACTGCCAGATACCGCTGGCCAGTGGGCTTCCTCGCGTTCACGGGAGGAGCTTTAGAATGGAGGCTCCCAGGCTCAGCCCAGAGGGTGGTCGCTCCTCCTCAGAAGGTGCCCCCCGCGGAGTAGACGTGGGACGAGGTGGGGGCGGGGACCGGAGTGGTCTGGGATGCAGTCAGATGGCCTGCTGGTAGGGAACAGCCTGCACTGTCCTGGGTTCACATCCGGCCACTGGCCTCAGTCTGCCCGCCTGTGAAACGGGGACGAGCGCACCCCTCCCATGAGACTGCTGGACTCGCTGGAACGGGTGCCAGGCGTCTGGCCTGCAGCAGGTGCTCACGGACGCCTGCAGCAGCGCGTCTGCACGACTGGGGTCGAGGAGATCCACGAAGTGATTCAGGGTTGACTCACCCCCTCCACCTACTTGGGCTTCCCGGGTGGCTCAGCAGTAATGCATCTGCCTGCAGTGCAGGAGATGCAGGTTCGGTCGCTGGGCTGGGAAGATCCCCTGGAGGAGGGCATGGCAACCCACTCCAGTATTCTTGTCTGGAGAATCCCGTGGACAGAGGAGCCTGGAGGGCTACAGTCCATGGGGTCGCAAAGAGTCAGATGTGACTGAAGAGACTTAGCACACACACAAGAACCCTGCCCTCACTCGGACGGAAACACAGGAAGAGGGGGAAAGGTCTGGTCCAGCCTCGAGGCTCACAACTTTGTCGTGACTTCAAAAAAGAAGTTCAGGATGAGGGCTGAAAAGGCAGAGACCGAAGGCCAAGGGAGGGATAGACAGACAGGGGGTGGGGATTCTGCCTTTCAAAGGCAGCATCGCTCAGAGGCCTCCAGGGGAGACAAGGTGGCAGGCTTGCACTCCGCAGCCCCTTGCCAAAGCCTCTGTTGAAACCTGGGGAAAAGCAGTCAGACAGCAGCCTTGCAAGCTGGGCCCTGAGCGGGCAGAGTCAGCTGCAGGCTGCCCAGCTTGCCAGCCCTCCTCTGCTTGGGTCCCTGGGCTGCAGCAGTCAGCTTCCTGGTGGGGCAAGGGCTCTAACTCAGGGAAGGACTCACCTCCTACCTCTCCAGGGCAGGGTTTCGAACTGTAGGCGCTGACCTGCCGGTGAGGCATAAACTCAGACAGGTCCCAAGGGCATTTTTTTCACTGAAGTAGGATGAGACAGGAAAAGACAAGACAGACAATATCGGAAAAGAGAAGTAAAATACCATCTCATGGACGTTATTTTCAGTCTAGAGGACACGAGTGACTTAGCTTTCCTGACTTATTCACTCATCGAACATTCAATGCGCCCTGCCAAGTGCCAGCCCCGGGCCTTCTGGCCACGTCGTAACAGAGGATGGATCAGGTTCAGGGACATTTTCAGAGCTCCAAGAGCCCCAGGAGGCTCCCTCCCAGGAGATGGGGTGGACCAAAATTGTGCCCCCATTTTACAGACAGGAACCGAGGCCCAGGGACCCACAAACTCGCTCAAGGTCATACTGCAGCAGCCATCACATCTGACCTTCAAAACAGGCTCCGAACTGCCTCTTCACAGACAGAAAAACTGCAGTTCACCGCGTTCATATGATGGCCTAAGACTGGTGACTGCGGGGATGCGTGAAGAATGTTTGGGGATGTGGGTGAGTGGATAAGCAGAGAGGTGGGTGGGTGGGTGGATGGTGTGTGGTTGGAGGGAAGGACGGATGGACAGATGGGTGGAAGGATGGATGGACAGATGGGTAGGTGGACAGACAGGATCAACAGCAAAGGTTCCGATGAGAACCTGCCTCCCAATCCTACATCTTAACTATAAGAACTTGAGCTATCATCTATCAAGCCCTTACTAAGTGCCACGCGATATGCTATGATGAACATGACGCAAACATGGTTCCTGCACGTAATATCTCTCCCCCACTCTCCACACTTCAGACACAGACACTGGGGTCTCGAGAGAACAAGGTCTGTGCTGGCCGCTGCCGTGCTCCCATCACGGGAGCCAGCAGTGGGCAACGAAACCCCGAGCTCCTCTTCCAGGCCCCCTGCACGTCTCCCAGCCTCCCCCGCAGTTACTGAGGTCCACCTGATGGGAGCAGACCTCCCGGGCGCTACTCTCAGGCATGGCTCACAAAGCTTCCCTGCTTCTGGGGTGACCTCGAAAGCCTCAGGTTAAAGGGATTAAAGGAGGCAAAGCCGCCGGCACACTGGCTCCCAGAAGGCCTGCGCGACACAAGAGGCCACGCACGCACGCGTGTGCGCACGCACGGCACACCGGGCCGTCCCTGAACGGTCCCCCGTCTCCAGTGGAAGCCAGCCCAGCCCAGGTGCCGCCTGCTGACACCGCTGTCAACAGGCCGCGCGCCACTCTGCCCTGGGCTCCACGGCACCGGGCTCTCGAGTTGCGGGATCTCAGTCCCCAACCAGGGCCTGAACCCACAGCCCTGAACTGCAAGGCGGATCCTCAAGCACCGGGCCAGCAAGTCCCTGCCCTGCAACTCAGGATGCGAGCCGAGGACCCCACAGAGATGATCCAGAGGAAGGATGGGCAGGGACTTTAAAAGGGCTGACTGCCCAGTCGCTGGTCGGCTGGCGAGTGGGCGGGTCCGTCAGCCCCGCGTGGTCAGGGGGGCGCCCTGCCGTTCTGAGGAATCACTAAGCAGGAACGGCACAGACCAGGAAGACCCCCTTATCAGCCAGGACCAGGCATCGCAGGCACACAGCAGTGCCTCGGAGCCAAACGGAGCCAAACGGCCAAGATGATCGAGCTCATTTAAATACGTTGCCCCGGAAACTCTCTATCTGCGGGGGAAATCTACAGCCAACACGGCTGCATATTCAGAAGCAAATTATTATAAATAGCGTTCTCCGGCTCAGCCGGCATTGACCTGCTTTTTCTCTTTTTGCGTTGAAAGCAAGGTCAGAGACATTGGTGCCCCTGCCTTCAGATCACGAGCGGCGGCGAGGAGGGACTCATGATGGACCATCGGCGCCCACGCCCCGTGTACAAACTCTGCCTCCAACAGGCCGGGAAACAAAAGCGGGTGGGGAACGCGGTCATCTCAGCCACCGCCTTCGGCACGGCAGCACCCGGGGGCCCTACAGATGGGGTCTTCCTTCAAGGGAGCCAGAAGGAGGCTGGGAGATGGGAGGGGGCCGGACTCCAGGCCCAAGACAGCGAAACAGCAAACCCACTCGTGGGGCCAGGTGACCGGTGGCAAGGGAGGGCGGTCTGGTTGTCCTTAGGGGGTCGGAGCTTCAGAGTGACTTAGGAGGAACAAAAAAGGCTAACCAGAAAGAAAAGTCTATCAGCATCTCGGAACTGGACACTGCTTTGTCCTGCCCTTGAACCGAGCTTCCAGTGAGACTTGAAACCACTCCCCACATCTAGCTTCCTCGTTTGGTGGGTCCAGATCAAGAAAAGACGCTCAAATGCAGGGAGAAGACACCACCCTGAGCCTCAGGACCAGCAGCAAGAGTCTCCACGCCTCGGGCTCTGCAGGTGCTGACGTCTGTGACAGGGACAGACAGAGGGCTGAATGCCGACCTGTGGGACCCCCGAGCCGGGCGCCCTACGGGGCCTGAGCCGGTGGCCTCGCAGGGCCCTGCCCGCGGCGCACCTCCAGGGCAGTCAGCACCTGCATGCCTCGGTCCCTCCGTGCGTGGACCCTGCCGTCTCCACAGCCACCCGCCAGAGGGGCTGCTCGTCTCTGCAAGATGAGGAAGCTGAAGCCCAGAGGGTATGTTGACGTGACTGAGGCCTCACCGCTGGGGTCAGGGACCACGCCGGAGTCGGGCTCCCAAAACATACAGGAGGCCCCGCAAAAGCAGGGACACCAAGCGTCTGTCCTCGCCGCCTCCCGGGCCAGGAGAAAGCCCTAGCCCCTGCTCACCCCGGGCGGGTGGTCACGGGGGACAGGCTGGCTCCGCTGCCGGCTCTGTCCTTCCCCAACCGTCCGCCCCACCCGCCAGGCCCCAGTTTCCTCCTGGGAATGCGACCTGGTTACCCTAAGGGCTCGGAGCACGTCTATGAGGCCTCGGCACACACCGCACAGACAGAGGAGGGGCTGAGCAGAAGCCCCCAGGGACGCCACAGCCGGGAATAGCCCGGGGCCAGGAGCATGGAGAGGCGAACCGCCCGGGGCCCTGGAGACCAGCTGACCGCCACACTGAGCCCAAAAGGGGCAGGGGGCAGGGGGCAGGCGCCCCGCATTCCGCCCCGTGTCTGCGGCCCCCAACACCCACTCCTTCTTTGTGTCTCTGAGGCCACACGGGGTGGGAGCTGAGGCTTACTATCCCCTCCGTCCTGACACTGTAGGAAGAGCTGCAAGAGGAGGGCTGAGAGGCAGACCCCGCTCCCTGGTGCCATCCCCTCCCGGCCGCCCCAGCCAGCAGGGAGGGTGCCAGCCCAGCCCCGGCACCTCGAGGAGAAGCAGTCCCAGGACCAGTCAAGGCAAGAGAGGCCAGGGGCAGCGCTCCGTACGCCTGGGAGCCAGGAGAGAAGAGGCTGGGAGGGAAGCTCGATCCAGGTGCCCTCATGGGGCACAAGGCGCCGGGAGAGGGTGGAGCACCCAGAGCCCCCATCGCAGGATCCCTGCCATAGGCAGTGTCCGTCCAGGGGCCCCGGGCACTGACCATCTGTGGTCCCTGATCCACAACATCGGGGCACGGAACTGGGAGGAGGACCGGGACGGAACTTGAACTAGAGCTCTTCCCGACCAGGAAGGTTTGCAGGAATCAGCCAGGAAACCGCAAGTCCGTAGCAGAAGGAGCTTAGCAACCGTCTGGTCCAGAGTCTTCACTCTGCAGACGGGAAACCTAAACCCCGGCTTGGGAGACACAAGCGATTGGCAAAGGCCGCCCAGGACCCTCCAGGCAGACACAGCGCAGGAAGCAGGGATCCCGTTTGGAGTGCAAGGCCCTGGCCTGATTGGCCTCGTGACAACCACTGCGGATATGTGTCCAGCCTGCCCCGGCCAAGTCTTTACGAGGCTTATTTCTATTTAACGATTTAAACTCCCCCTCCTCCTCCTCACTACATCCACCAGGAGACACTTCTGCCGATCTTCCCATTTCACGGAGGAACAATTGAGGCTCAGGATTCACGGCTGAGAGGGGGTGAGCAGAGGTGGACCCAGCTCGTCCATCTGCCCACGGGACCCCAGATCTTCAGCCCGGCCCTGACCCGAAAGGCGGGCTCATCCAGCCCTGATCAGAGGCCAAGAGACAGCAGCCTCGCCTCCAGGCATGAGAGCAGGGTTGCTAAGTGAGGCCCTGAGGCTCCTGAAGCTGAAGTTCCAATCCTTTGGCCACCTGATGCGAAAAACTGACTCACTGGAAAAGACCCTGATGCTGGGAAAGATTGAGGACAGGAGGAGAAGGGGGCAACAGAGGATGAGATGGTTGGATGGCATCACCGATGCGATGGATAAGAGTTTGAGTAAACTCTGGGAGTTGGTGATGGACACGGAGGCCTGGTGTGCTGCAGTCCATGGGGTCGCAAAGAGTCAGATGTGACTGAGCGACTGAACTGAACTGAGGTTCCCGGGGGCCAGGAAGCGCATCAGACCACAAGGTGGCTTAGGGAGCTAGAGGAGTGGGTCGTCCTGGCCACTCACTGTCTGTGAATGCAGCTTCCCCTTCACCCTCAACACCCCTCCCTGTTATCACAGCTGCGATGATGACTGATAAGGCAGCAGGAAGGGGAGCGGGCTGGGCCTGCCCTGCCCCATCTGGCAGGTAAGAGGTGAGCCGAAGGCATGTCAAAACGTAGGCGGTATCTCAAACCCAGCCGCAGACAGGCAGCTGCACGGCTCCCCGCTGATCCGAGGCGAGGCCGCCCAGCGGCGTGAGTCACTGCCCAGAAGGCACCAGGATCCTAGGGGCAGGACTAGACGCCCCACCCAGGCCTGGGATGCCGACACACTTTACAGAACAGCACGGGGAGGCAGAAGGACGCCCAGCCCCAGGCGAGGGCCTCCCCCTCCCCAAAGGCCCCCACTGCACTTTCCCTTCTCATCCTGGGGAACCGAGGGGCCAGACGGCAGGCGTCTACACAGCCTGCTCCGCGTCTACACAGCCTGCCCCGGGAGCGGGTCCCCGCGGCCCCGCCCAGCTGCGACTGCCTCTGCTGTTGCACCGATTCCGGTCTCAGCACGGGTGGTTTGTCTCCAGCACAATCCCACGGGGTCAGGACCATCGCCCCGCCTTTCCAGATGAGGAAACCGCGGCCCCGACAGGCGCCCTCACTTGCCGGGGACCACCTGTAAGAGGCGGCCCAGGCTGGCTGAGCCCAGGCCCCTCTGAGAGGCGGCATCTGCATCTGCACTCCATCCTCACACTTGAAAGAGCTGCTGAGAAACAGGGAGTGGATCCTGTTTCCCTCCATCCCCTCCCAGAACCGCAGCTGGGGGCACCAGTGCTGGGGCGGTGGCTGTCCCCACACACAGACCCAAGGGTGCCCGACCACAATCCCCGAGGCTGCGGACCTACACCCCCGGGCAACCTGGCCCTGCCGCTGAGAGTCAGCCCACGAGCCGCGCTCAGAGCCACACCAGCCTCACTGGGGCCTCCTTGAAGGAGCCAGCACGCAAGTGGGCCTGAGCCCTGACCCCCAGCCTGAGCCCTGACCCTGGGCCCGAGCCCTGACCCCCAGCCCAATCCCTGACCATGAGTATGGTGCTGGGCTGCAAAGTTACCCGCCTGGCTCACTGAATCCTCAGCCACATGAGGTGATACTCTGCCCCGTGTCAGATAAAGAGACTGAGGGTCAGAGTGGTCACCTACACACTAGCAGAGACAGCTGCGAACCTGTCTGGTGAGTGCCCCAGCCTCCGGTCTAAGCCTGACCCAGGAGTGCCCCGCCCCCGCCTCGGCATTTCTGGCTCGCGGGCTCTAGGCTCTGGGCCGGCCCCATCCATCAAACCCCCAGCTGCTAATGGGGACGAGGTGACAGCAGCCATTACCTGGAGAGGGCCGATGGGTTTCAGAGCTGCTTCATTGCCCTCCCTGATTAATGGCCATTTTAATGGGAAGGGGAACAAAAATTGTATCTTTTATACCATGGCAATAATTTTTCAATACACACACTTATCTCTGAAGTGATGACTTAGTAACTCCGTTATTAACTGCTAGCACAACCCCAGTGCCCTGAGCAGCGTGAATCTCTTCACCCTCGCCCGCTCCTTGCTTCTGATGCCAGCGCCTGAAAAGCCTTGGGAGCTCTAGCCACCCTGCAGTATTTTCTCTACTTTCTCCGTGAGCTTTCTGATAGCAAAGGAGGGTGCGGCTCTGCCCCCAGCTCCTGGAGCAGGGGAGAGCTCTGCCTGAGCTGTGTTCACACTCCCGGCTCTGCTGATACCCCGCAGGAGGGGAAGCAGGGATGTCAGGGGTGACGGTTGGCACCGGAGTAGCCACGCAGCTGTGTGAGGATGGTCCTGGGCAGCTACACAAGTTAGAGGGCAAAGTGCAAACCCAAGTGTGTTTGTGGCTAGGTGGGTGTTTCTGGAACGATCTGATGGCACTGAGCATT
Source organism: Bos indicus x Bos taurus (assembly GCF_003369695.1). NCBI lineage: Eukaryota > Metazoa > Chordata > Mammalia > Artiodactyla > Bovidae > Bos > Bos indicus x Bos taurus. The sequence goes on from NC_040086.1 coordinate 103,796,085, forward strand.
CAGAAAGCCCATGCTGAGTCTGACAAATGGCGGTCCCTGTCCATTCCCAGTGGAGAAGCAAATGCTGGGCATAGCTGAGTCCCAAGCGCCTCGCCTGAGAAATGGGGGCGACACATACCCTCGCAGCTGAGGAGGCCCCTGCACCTTGGGTTCCCTGGCACAGCCACAATCACCATTTCTGCCCCTCCTGGGAGCGGCCCCCTGCTTCCACACCTCCAAGTCCACCGTGCTGGTCTGTCACTGGACAACAGCCAGGCTTGACTACGGACTGAATGTCTGCATTCCCCCCAAACTCATGTACTGAAGCCCTACTCCCCGATGCGTTTGTTGCTGGAGGTGATTAGGTCATGAGGGTGGACCCCCATGAAGCGGATTAGTGCCCTTAGAAGAAGAGACTGGAGACGGTCTCTGTTTCTCTCCAACACCTGGGGACACAGAGACAGTGTTCACAGCATCCTGAGCTGATGAGACAACCCCGAGGAGACGGTCCTGTGGACTGTGCCCACAGCCAGCCTATCCCCAGGAGGGTAGGGAGAGGTTTTCCAAACGGGTCCACAGAGCCACAGGCAGGGGTGGGGAGGAGCTGCGGGCAGCCGCTGACCATGGGCTGTGGGGTGCCCACTTCCCTTGCTCATGTGTCCTACAAGAGGGAGCTGGGCTCGGGGCCTCTGCCCAAGGTCTCCCCACGGCCCTGGCCAGGCGCACCGCGCCTCCATCCCAGGGTTCCTGTGGCACAGCCTCCCACGGGGGCAGAGGGCCAGGCTTGGCACCACTAAACCCGGCTTCGTATCCAGTTGCAGTGTCCCCGCAACCCTGGCAACGCCCTCAGCTCTCGAGGGTCCCGGCCCTCGTCTGTAACGTGGCAATGATGACACAGCAGGTTCTCCCTCCTCACCCGCATGGTTGACAGGGTTCAGCGAACAGCAGGACATGCCAAGCCCTGTGGAGGGACGAGAGGTCAGAGGGAGCTCCTGGAGCTCACAGGACCCAGCGCATGCTCAGTGTTGCAAGGACAGGCGCACCAGCCAGAGACCTAACCGAGCTGGGAGGCAGGGGGCTCCAGGGAAGGCTTCCTGCAGGAGGTGCCACCCAACCTCAGACCTGAGGGGCAAACGGGACGTGGCTGGGTGACAGGCTAGCGTGTATCAGAGTAAATGAGGGCGCCCTGCCCACAGGACAGCCTGGCGCCTGACACTGCGGTGTGCAGCCAGCTCACCCCAACCACGAAGAACCCTCCCCTTCGGGAAGCAGAGTCAGCGCAAGACCCCTACAGCCCGGCATCTTTGTCCAAAGGAAACCCTCCGCGGGAAAGAAGCCTACGGTGACTCTCTCTCCCCTGCGTGTGCTGATGGAGGAAGCAGCTGGAAAACGGGCCAAGCTCCGGACTGCGCCCCCCAAAGCAGTTTCCTCTCGACTCCTGCCTACTCCTGGCCCATCGGGGCCTTCCGGCACCAGCCACCGCACGGATTCTCTTCCTATTAATACTTGTGAGGAGGCTTCAAAGATGCATTTTTTCGCCCAGAATAGATTCTCCATGACCACAAGAGAGGAGCTGGCCCGGAGTGGAGGAGAGAGAGCTGCTGCCTTGGGGGGAGGTGAGCAAGGACTCACCAGAGCCCCAAGGCCCCGGCTCGGCCTCCCCAGCCAGCCTCACAAGGGCTGTGCGAGGAATGCTGGCCCCAGCAGGAATCCAGTCTTTAAAACGTCTGTCTCACCCTGGAGGAGCCCACGGGCACGTGAATACCAGATGCCACACAGGGCCCTGTGGGGCCCTGGCACAGAGCAGGACATGCGGGAGCTCCAGGAAGCACGACAGAGCCGGGCCTTCAGCTTCGCTAACACTCCCTGCTGGCTGATCAACGGCCACCAACGTCCCAAGCTGGAGGAGGAGGATGACGCCAAGGGGACACGCCGGCTGCGGGGACGGGAACGCCATCCTCTCAGCTTTCTGTGAATCTAAAGCTGTCCTGATAGCAGGGTCTGTTTGAGGGAGCTGCCCTTTGGTTGGGGTGCAGAAGGCAGCCCGCTCGGCCCCCTTGCCTGGCGGCTCTCCAGGACTCTGGTTGTGGAAATGGGGTCAGGAGGCAGATGACAGCTCGGGGCCTGGATCCCTGAGGGTCCCTCCCTGCAGGTGTCGGTCCCCAGGTGCTCCCGTGATGGAAGCCGCAGCCCCACTCCCAGAGGGGCCGTGGTTCAGGCACGTCACCGAGCGGCCGGGGGTGGCCAGGCCAGGCCCTGAACCCAGTCCAGCGGGCTCTTCCCACCAACAGCGTGGCTGGAAGAATTACATGCCCATCAAACCACCTCCAAGACAACGGGTCCAGACACCAAAGGGCACAGCCTTCCGCAGGCCGGAACCCTCGTCTGCAAGTGGATGACCCACAACAAGGCCTGTCTACACCTGTTCTGGGTTGTTCCGTATCCACGAGCTTCCTCCCCAGAAGAAGGATGCTTGCCAGCAGCACAGAGGGAAAGGAGCTGCCCAGGTCAAGAACTCCGGGAACCCAGCCCCCCATTAGGGGGCACCGCTGACAGTCTGGGGGTGCGGGGGGGCACAGAGAAAGGACCCACCGCCGGGTGAGCCCACCAGCAGCCCAGCGGAACCCACCCGGGTCCCAGCGGCCCGTGAGGGCGGCCTGAAAGCCACACAGGACTTCAAGCTCCCCCACCCCCCCCACAGTGCATTTAACAGCAAAGTGTATAATTTAACAGTCGATATTTTCATCCCAGACCGGAATTAATTATTTATTGTCCTATCAAAAGCAATTCTATCTTCTGCACTGATTCAGATGTGGCAGCCCCTTCCCCGCCCTGGCTGGCATCCCAGCAGAGCTGGGGAAGGTGGGTCAGGCCCCCAGCAGGCACTCAAAGAGCACCTGTGATGTGCCCAGCAGGCCCTGCTCCCTGGCGCGGAGCCGGGGCCAGGGTCACCGCATGGCATGTGGTGCCCAGCAGGTGCCCAGATTGCATCGGGGGTTCCAAGCGAGGATGTGAGGGTTTCAACCTATCCCAGCCCCTTAGCTGCTCCCACCTGGGATGCATCGTGAGAAACACGGAGCAAGGAGGAGGCGGTGGAGGTGGGGGCTGCTGGCGCAGGCGGAAGGTAAGGCCTCACAGATTTTACATGCGGCCGACAGAGCCCGCAGCCCTCTCCTCCCGTGATCGGCTGGGCCCTCCCCTCTCTTGGGCACAAGCCAGCTCCAGTCCTGGCCTTTGCCAGAGTCCCCACCGCTCCCCGCTGGCCGCCTCTCCCGCACACTTCCCTGGTATCCTCACGCAGCCCCTCCAGGTGCAAGGGGCTGGAGTGGATGTGGCCGGGCCTGGCAACTGCGCAGGGCCAGCTACGGGGCTGGGACTTCCTAAGAGGTCCTGGCAAGGCCCCCAGGGAGAAGGAGGGCAGGGCAGAGGAGAAAGACGCAGAGCGGGGAGGCCTCAGGCCCCTGCCAAGGGGGGGCCCTCCCCAGCCCATCTGTGCCCCTCACACCTTGACTCGGGCTTCTGGCGTCCAGAACCGGGACAGACAGCTCTCTGGAGTTGTGAGCGCCTGGAGAATGGTCCCTGGCGCGGCAGCCACAGGGCACTGTGAAGGTCGCAAGGACAAAGACCTGCCATTCCAGCCCGCAGGGGTGGCCCTGCCAGCGCTCGGCTCAGAGGACGGGTCACCTGAGCCTGCTGCCGTTACAGCCAAGCCTGAGGGTCCCTCCAGAGCCCACGTCCTTCCCGAGACCTCGAAATGTGACTTTGCTTGGAACAGGGGCCGCTGCGGTGTAATTAGTCACAACGCAGTCATTCTGGGGCGGGGTGGGCCCTTCCCGTGATGTGACTGGTGTCTCCATGGGGACACGGGGAGATAAGGAGACGTGTGATGACAGAAGCCCAGGCGGGAGGGATGCAACCACAAGACAGAAACCCCTGGAGTTGCCAGAAGCCCGAGGGACCCTCCCCCAGCGCCTGCAGAGGGAGACCACCAAGAGAGACCCCGCCCCTGGAGCCTGCGGGTGGAGCTGACCCCCCAACACCTGGATCCGGGCTTCTGGCGTCCAGAACCGGGACAGACGGCTTTCTGGAGCTGTGAGCGCCCGGTGAACGGCCCTTGGCACGGCAGCCACAGGACACCGCACAGAGCTGAGGGTCGCAAACACTGGCCCAGGGTTGAGAGTGCTGACTGCTTGGCGGTTAGAGCACCACACCAGAGCTGCTCCGGGGGCCCCTGCAGCAGAGGCAGCCGGTGGCCCAGGAGGACAGCACGGCTTCGCCCGGGGAGGAGACGGGGCTGGGGCATCTGAGTGACCCAGCACGTGTCGTCCAGCTACATGCAGCGGCCGAAGGGCACGTCCCTGCCAGTCAGGGCCTGACCAAACGTGGTCCGCTGGAGAAGGGAACGGCAAACCACGTCAGTATTCTTGCCTTGAGAGCCCCATGAACACAACGAAAAGGCAGAAAGATAAGACACTGGAAGATGACCCTCCCAACCCCCAGGTCGGTAGGTATCCAGGGTGCTACTGGGGAAGAGCACAGAAATAGCTCCAGGAAGAATGAAGCAGCTGGGCTAAGGCAGAAATGATGCTCAGTCGTGGACGTGACTGGTTGTGAAAGTAAAGCCCGACGCTGTAAAGAGCAATATTGCATAGGAACCTGGAATGTTAGGTCCGTGAATCAAGGCAAATTAGATGTGGTCAAACAGGAGATGGCAAGAACGAACATCGACCTTTTAGGAATCAGTGAACTAAAATGGACTGGAATGGGTGAATTTAACTCAGATGACCATTTATCTACTACTAGGGCAAGAATCCCTTAGAAGAAATGGAGGAGCCCCCATAGTCAACAAAAGAGTCTGAAATGCAGTACTTGGGGGCAAGCTCAAAAACAAGAGAATGATCTATGTTCATTTCCAAGGCAAACCACTCAACATCACAGTAATCCAAGTCTGTCCCGACCAGTAATGCTGAAGAAGCTGAAGTTGAACAGTTCTATGAAGACCTACAAGACCTTCTAGAACTAACACCAAAAAAGACCCAGAGCACAGATTCCACTTTTCCCGGAGGCCCGTGCCTGGCACCCTGGGTCCCAGAGTCCCTGCATCCACCGAGGTGGGGCTGCTCCCACAGGGACCTCCTTCCCCAAGAACGACCTCCCGCGGCTCCACCTCTGGGCCCCCACCCCTCGATCCTTCCATCTTAAGTCATGAGGAGGGGCGTCCCTGGGGCTGCAGGAGGCTTCCTGCCCCGCTTGCTCCTCAAGCACATGGATCCTGCATCGCTGCCCCCTCCATGATTCACAGAGGGTCCTGGCTCTGCAAGTCCAGCCTGGGGCTGGGGAGATGACTGCAGGGTCCACACAGCAGGAAGTGGGGGGAGGCAGCAGAGCCAGCTGGGGCCCGTGAACACTGACAGGAGCCTGCTGAAGCAACCCGCTGTGCTGACCCCTCACCGCCCCCACCATGGCAGGCGTGGGTTCCGTGGGAGCAGCCCCCGGGAGAAGGGCTGCCGCTGGGGTAGTGAGTGCCCTGCCTCGGGAGGCATACTAGAAGCTGGTGCTGGCACAGCACAGGCGATCAGACAGGTAGACTTCCCAGATCCAGGGCCACTCTGGAGGTCAAGGGCCTGTAAAACCTTCACCTGAGGCCCGCAGGCGAGAGCTGGACCATAAAGAAGGCTGAGCGCCGAAGAATGGATGCTTTTGAACTGTGGTGTTGGAGAAAACTCTTGAGAGTCCCTTGGACTGCAAGGAGATCCAACCAGTCCATCCTAAAAGAGATCGGTCCTGAATATTCATTGGAAGGACTGATGCTAAAGCTGAAGCTCCAATACTTTGGCCACCTGATGCAAAAAACAGACTCACTGGAAAAAGAGCCTGATGCTGGGAAAGACTGAAGGTGGGAGGAGAAGGGGACGGCAGAGGATGAGATGGCTGGATGGCATCGCTGACTCGATGGACATGAGTTTGAGTAAACTCTGGGAGTTGGTGATGGACAGGGAGGCCTCGCGTGCTGTAGCCGATGGGGTGGCAGAGTCAGACACGACTGAGTGACTGAACTGAACTGAACTGAAGCCCGCAGACAACTGACAGCTTGGATTACACGCGTTCCAGCAGCTCTCATGGCTGTAAAGAGGGCATTCAAAATGAGCGGCAAGCATTCAGGACACTAGAACTGAAGCAAAATAAAACGAACAGAGACACGTGGACCTGCACACACCTGCCAGGCCCCGGGGAGGCCCCGGTGAGCGAGAGCAGCGAGCGCGGCTGCCACCTCTTCCTGCCGTGACTCACGCTCCAGCGAACCTGGCTGCCCCCTCCGCCGGGAGCCCCCGCCCCTCCTGCCTGACCCCAGCCTCCTCCGGGCGCCCCTCGAAGGTCACTCATCCAAGATGGCTTCCTTCTGCCCTCGGGCCTCACTGCAGCCAGCTGGCTGTCCTCTCGGGTCCCTCCATACGCTTCGGGCGATGGGGAGGCCCTCCCGCCCACAGAGTGCAGCGGGAACCTCAAGTGTTCCTGTCTCTTAACCCTGGTTGCCTGGTTATCTGAGAACTCACCAAACTGTCCCTGTATAACAGATGTTTTTTCTGCAAATTCAGGATACCTTAAGAAGTCATGTTTCAGAAAACCACTAGCTTTAACTCTAGAGAGTTCAAAGACATTTAATCAGATCTATTCATTCAAAAACACACAGCTCAAGGCCTTCTGATGGGATGGACACGGTGAAAGCTGAGACGTACAGGAAGGAGACGCCCGCAGACAGGCAGGGGTTGCCCAGGGACGCTGCGGCCTGGCCCCAGGTCTGCACACAGCCTCCCCCACTGCAGCCCAGCCAGACAGGGCATGAAGGAGGCTACGTGGGAGGGGCAGGTTCAGGGCTGCCCCGGCTCATCCTCGTCCCTGTAACCCAGAGACTCCACTCAGCCACGGCGGGTGCAGCACCTCTGCCTGCAGACAGGCGGGGTGGGGCTGACTCGAGCCCCTGCAGAGGCCTCTCTGCACACTGGGAAGACAGGAGCCACATACTCAAAACCCGTGAGTCTTTTCCAAAGCAATGGCTCCAGCTGCCCCCGAGTGCACCTCCCCTCAGAGCAGGGGCCACGGGGGCACGTGGGCCCGAAGGCCACCTGCCTGGCCCTGATCCGGCCGCCCCGGAGGCGGCCCCTGCTGCCTGCCCTGCCTTCTCGGGCGACTGCGAGGTCTGTGTGTTCAGGCGTCCCTGTCACACGGATGCGCGGCCGTGGCCCAGCGCTCTGAGCTATTCCCAGCTCTTTAATCCCCAGACAAGAGCAGATCTGAGAACACCAACTCGCCTGCAGGTTGGTAGGGTGGCCGCCAGAGCTCCTGCGAGCCCACTGTGTGCTCAGGAGGAGGCCCTCACGTAGTCAGGCAGCGCGAGGGGCAGACGACCCCCGTCCCTCTGCCCACCAACCTGTGTGTCCCAGGGGGCCAGAGAGACGTGAGCCAGGGGCAGACCACCTCCTGAGGCACAGCCCCAGGTGACACGTGACAGCCCATGTCCCCCGGCTCGTTCCGCGCGGGCAGCTCTGAGACGAAGGCCTTGTACCAGCCCACCACCCCAAGGCGGTCCGCCAGGAGGCAAGCCCGGGCTCTGCACTGTCCCCAGCTGCCCCCAAGCGGTTCCCACTTCTCCCTGGAGGGAGCCAGGACTCCTCACCCAGCTCCCCCGCCCGGGGCGCCGGTCGGTGACCATCCAGCTCAGGTGCTCAAAGCCCGGACCACAGCTCCCTGCTGCCCTGGGGACCCACCGCTGCAACGACCACGCTGGACGACAGGACGAAACCTCGGGTAGCAAATCTCAGATGAGCTCGGGCGGAGGCTGCTCCCCTCCGGAGCTGGGGTGAGGAGGCCTGATACGGCCCAGAGCAGGGCCAGCTGCCTGGGGAGGCCTTAAGAGCCAGCAAAGGCCATGGGGAGGCCGGGACAGGGGGCACACCTGCCCCCCAACACACACACAAAGCCAGCAGAGCGGACCTCAGTGACTCTGTGCCAAACCATGGGCTGCTTCATGTTTTGCCCTGGGCGACTCTCCTGGGCCCCACTGTGTCTGCTTAGCTCCTGGGTCTGCCTGTCCCCTAGGACCAAGGAGTCTCTCCCATCCCGGGAGACACCTCAAGGGCCTCGCAGGGTGGCAGGGCAGCCTCTGGGCACAGCCAGCGACAGCCCAGGCAGGACCCTCACAGTCCAGCTTGAGAGCCAGTGAGCCCGCCCCCAGGGCTCCAGGTCACATTCCCATCAAGAGCCACCCTGGTCTCCCTGACCTGGACCCCCGCGCTCCTGGCTGGACACACAGCCCCCGGGGGCAGCTCCCTCAGATGGGCCCAGGATCTGCACCCACAGGTGGGCACCCCACACGCCTCCACCAACAGCCCAGCCCACTGGGCAAGCTCCGTGGGAACTGGGCCGGGGACTCACCCCAAGGCCCCCACTTAAACGCAAATGGTCACTCCTCCCTGGCGGTGAGGGGAGGAAGAAGGGACGGGCGTGGCTCACCAGCCTGGGGGAGCGCTCGGGTCAGCGCCGGGGCCCAAGTCTCAGGCTAGAACCAGTGCCTGCCCACACCTCCACCCAGGCTCGGGCAGCGAGCGAGGCTCCAGCTGAGTGCTGTGTGCCCAGGAGCCCTTGGCCTGGGCGCCAGTGGAGGGACTCCTGCTGAGCACATGGGTCTCAGCCCCGCGTCCAGCCTCGCAGGGGATCCCTACAACGGGTCACAAACCATCAGGACACAAGCAGCAGCCAGGCCGGGAGCTCACTGAGTGGACACAGCCTGAGTCCAGAGGCCAGAGGGGCCCCAACATGGAGGGCATCGCGTTCTGCAGCTCCCTCTCAGACACCCAGCCCAAACTTACATCGAGAAAACTGACAAATTTTCTCTAACAGGAGAACTCCCCCAGGCACACCTCCCTAGGACCCTGCACCCCAAGGGCAAAGGCCTTCTCTCCCCGAGGCCTCGTGTGGGCAGGCCTGGCCCAAGGTCGCGCCTGGGGGCCCCAGCGGCAGGAGGAGCAGGGAGCAGCCCCCCACCCTCCCACCCCAGGGGCTGTGTGTACCCCGAGACCTGAGCACAGGCAGCAGCAATCCAGAGGCTCCCCACCCCTCAGTCTGACATTCCTTCCAGTCTGAGGGTCCCTGGCCCTGGCGCCTCACACGGGAGGGGAGTCTGAAGCTGCTTGATGGGCCTCGGGGACCCTCAAGGGGCACCTTAAAATGGGAACCCCCCATCAGCCTTCAGGGTCCACCTCAAGGTCCTTCTGCCCTGGAGCCGCCACCAGGGGCTGCCCACCCCATGCCCCGTGGGGTGGTGTCATCTCCCTCGCCATCACAGGGTGAGGGAGGCGTCCCCAGGGACTGGAACCAAGGGGCGGGGTCCCCGCGGGTCTGGGGGCTCCGGGCCGGGCTAAGGAACCTGAGCGCCGCAGGCACCCAGCAAGCTCTGGGAAGCTCCAGCCTGGTCTGCAGCAGGCGCGGGGGGCAAGGCTGGCCCCCAAGGAAGCCTGGAGCCGGCCATTCCGGGCCCCACCAGCCCGCCCTGCCTCGGTTTCCCCATCCAGTAACAGAAGGCTCGTGGGCGTGAATAACTTGGGCTCGTCTCCCTGGGTCAGCGTGGAAACAGGACGTGCACGCCGAGCACACAGAGGGCCCACGGCCTGCAGGAGGAGCCGCTAAGGGCTCATCATCTTCAGCAGTCGCTGTCACGAGTTTTCAGGTGGCCGAGCGCGGCAACAAGGCCCTTAGGAACGATGCAGAGAGCACCCCAGCTCCCTTCAGGGGCGACTTGGCAGAACTCGCGTCAGCTCAGGGCTCGCCCCGAGGGCCGCTGGGCTGACCCCGGCGTACACTGCAGCGTGGGGCCCACTGCCCAGCCGCCTGCCGGCCGCCGCTCACCAGGCTGGGCCCCAGGCAGCCCTGAGGACTTGCTGACCCTCAGGGCCGCCCAGCACCTCAACAGGCATGGCGGCAACCCCTGAGACAGAGAGCACAGCGGGCCTGGGAAGGCTTGGGCCCCGGGGCGCTTCGTACAAAGGCCTGGTGGGCCTGGGACCCCGGCCTGCAGCGGCCTCGTCTGTGACCTGCACCCTGGTTTCCCCCCCGCCCTATGCACTTGGGCTGCCCTGCCCAAACCAGGCCCTTGGACCCTGGGAGGCATGGCATCCCTGGCCCACATGTGCACATGCCAGCCCCCACTCAGCCAACGCTGAGGAGCCAGGTCAGCTGGGCACACAGGGGCAGGTCAGCCGGGCACAGGGGGCAGGTCGGCCACGTACACGAGGCAGGTCGGCCGGGAACATAGAGGTGCAGGCCTTGGGCTCTGAGCCCCAACAGACGGAGAACCGTCCGCAGAGGCCCCTGGGGGCCCAGAGCCGCATATCACACCCCTCAACCACAGCCAGCAGGCGGCCTCCACACCTCCCAGGCTGAGGTCAGCACGGGAGGCCCCAGGTCCCAGCACAGCTTGGCCAAAAGCAGGAATCTGGGGACCGGCACAGGTCAGGCCACCAGCTCACACCCCAGCCTCCCGAGGAGGGAGCAGTGGTAACCCCACGCCACGTGCCCACAGCAGATTCAGAGAGGCTGAGTCACCTGCCTGCGGCGGCCCAGCGAGAAAGGGGCGTGAGTGCGGCTCACACCAGCTCGGCCGGGGGGGCAGTCCCGGATGCCAGGCACCAGCAGCAAGCTCTCCTCCCTCTGGGTCGGGGTCTGCGAGGGCCACGTGTCCAGTGGGGGCAAACCGCTTCCCCTCCAGGAGACAAGGACAGACGACAGGCCCTTGGGTGAGCAGAGCTGCTCCCCCCTGGGGCCCACGGGCGCGGCTCTCACCCCTCAAGAGCTAATCCCCTGCGGCAGGACACGTCTCTGCAACCTGGAGCTTCCACCTTCTGTGTGCATTCAGCAAGCGCAGAAGGCTGCTTTTGCACGCACACTCCCCTAGAAATCTACCAGGACCCCCAGTCACCCGGCTTGGGCCAGGGGTTCAAGTCAGATGAGCACAAGTTCTCCAAACTGCAGAGGGGGCTCTGGGACGCACTCTGCCCGGCAGGCACCCTCTGGGTCCACCCCCACCCAGAGCGCAGAACTTTCTTCTCAGGTCACACAGAGGGGCGCTCTTGGCGGGACTCAGGCAGGACTGAGGACCCAGAGGCCGGTCTCTCTCCCCCATGGCAGCGGCTAACCTGCTGGTGGGAGTGTCAGTCCCAGAAAGGGTGCCAGGGCTCAGGCCCACTCGGAGGAGGGAGCCAGGCACAAGGCAGCCGCCTGGCAAGGCCAGAGGACAGCAGGACCCATCACAAGCCTCCTCTGGGCAGGGGCAGGCTGGGGGCCATCTGCTGGGCCCATTCAGGGGAAAGGACCGCTTCCCCCACACAAAGCCCTTGGGGATTCCCTGCAGAAGCTAATTGCCTGGAAGGATAAATAACACCGCCCAGGGAGGCAGCGGGGGTGGGGCCCGCGAGGCGCACAGGCCCCTAGAATGGGGAACAAAGCCGGCCCCAGCTGCTCCAAGCCCACCTACCCACCCACGGTTCCCAGGGAGGGAAGCAGCCAGGCTTTCAGAGCTGTGGCCAGCTGGGCCCGTGGAACTCCCTGGGTCCTATGAACCCACCTCTCTAAAAACAACAGTTGCCAGCCAGCAGCCCCCTGCCCCCAAGGACTCCCCCCACGAACCCCCAAACGCACGCACAAGCCCCACACTCATCCCAGGAGGGGCTAGGAGAGCCCGCTCGGCATTCCTGATGAGCACTCTCCCGGCCCCCAGCACCCACAGATGGCAGGCAGGAGGGAGCCACAGGGCCCGGAGGACCGGCCACAGCGACTAGAGTGTACCCACTGCGGCCACCCGCCAGCCCGTCTCCACTTCCTCTCGGAGGACGGGCGAGCCCGCCACCCCCTTGAAAGATGAGGGGTGGAGGCCCGGAGGGGGTTGACTCTGTGAGGTCATGCTGGGTGTTGGGGCCACAGAGCATCCCGGCCGCCACACGGGGACCCCCAGCTCCCCGCCCAGGACAGTCCCGGACACAGATGGGACGGAAGGCCAGGGTGCTGGGCCAGCCTCCTGCCACCTGGCCCCAAGGAGAGAGAGAGAGACCCTCCAGACCAGAACAATAACCAATGCCCACGAAAGAAAGCAGCCACTCCTCCACACAGGGTGCTGAAGGGGCCCCCGCCCAACCCCGACCCGCTCCACACCCTGCCCCGACCCCTGCCTCGCCCAGCCTGGACAGGGAGGTGCTGGGAGTCCCAGCCTGCAGGGAGCGAGGTCAGATCTGGGCTCAGGTCCCAGCTGCCCCATGCTCTGCGTATCAGGGTCCCACTCGGGATGAGATGAGCTCATCGGGGTCCCCGGGGAGACATGTCGACCTCTGATGGGGCTCCCTGTCCCCACCCCCTGAGAAACACCTGGGCCCCCTGGCCTGCCTTCTGCGGGCACAGGGGAGCCAGTCTGGCCCCCACCTCCTCCGGGCAGCCCTCCTGCGCAAAGACTGTGAACCATGCGTCACCCCGAAGCCGGCCCCGTCCACCTGGGGCAAGGAGCTCTGGCTGCGTCGAGCACGTAAGGACTGCGCCGGCCTGGTCTGCCTCGGCGGGAGGTGGTGAGGCTGCACAAGGTCATTGTACTCAAGGGCACGGAACTCACACTTCAGAGTGGCTGCAAGGTAGACGCTGCGTGCAGTTTACACAGCTGAGTCAGTGAGCGTACACACCACCCCTGCAGCCAGAGTGAGGGCACACACCGCCCCTGCAGCCCCTGAGTGAGTGTACACACTGCCCCTGTACACACCGCCCCTGCAGCCGCTGAGTGAGTGTACACACCGCCCCTGCAGCACCTGAGTGAGGGCACACACCACCCCTGCAGCCCCTGAGTGAGTGTACACACCACCCCTGCAGCCCCTGAGTGAGTGTACACACTGCCCCTGTACACACTGCCCCTGCAGCCGCTGAGTGAGTGTACACACCGCCCCTGCAGCACCTGAGTGAGGGCACACACCACCCCTGCAGCCCGAGTGAGGGCACACACCACCCCTGCAGCCCCTGAGTGAGTGTACACACTGCCCCTGCAGCCCCTGAGTGAGGGCACACTCCGCCCCTGCAGCATGTGAGAACAAGGTCACGGATGTGCTCTCCCAATTCCTAACAGGCCGGGTCACCCCGAGTGCCTTCCGTAGAAGCCACTGCATCTGTCCTCTGCCTCGCTGCGGCCAGGCAACACCGACGTCCTCCAAAGCATCACAGCCGAGCAATTCCGGATGTTACCCAATTAGTACTGTAAGCCTGAGCTAATTGATTTGTTCCAAAGGCCATCATCCCAGCAGCTGGCTTCAATATACTTAACATCTAATTCCCAGATCCAGAGAGGCTGCCATTAGCGAGATTAATTGTATGCACACACAATTTAATTCCTTCCCCTCCGCAGAAACAAAAGGGACACTTCTCCCAATTAAAGGGCTGGGGGCCTGGTGACAGGGCTAGTCATTCAGGAAGACGACCCCTCACCACTGATTAAATGGAGTGGCCGTCAAGTCCCTCCCTGCCTGGGACCACACAGGGGCCAGGCCTGAGCACCCGGGGTGGGGTGCAGGGACTCGACCTCCAGAAATCTCCCCTCTGACCTTCTCCACGATGAGATGGGAGGTCTGAGGTAGGATGAAGGGCGGCAAGGGACTTGGACTCTGAGCTGGAAGGGGTCATCATCTTCTCTTCTGCCTTCAACTTGGGAAGTCGAGGCCCAGAGAGGCCAGGCCTTGCTCAGGTCACGCCCAAGGTCATAAAACCACGGAACTGTGGTTGTTGTTCTTTACTTGTTAGGTCGTGTCCAACTCTCTGTGGCTCCAGGGACTGTAGCCCTCCAGGCTCCTCTGTCCCTGGGATCTCCCAGGCAGGAATGCTGGAGTGGGGCGCCATTTCCTTCTCCTAAACCACGGACTAGAGGCCAGAAATGTGGGAACAAGTGCCGTGTGACCCTGAGATCCTTGTCCAGGAAATTAGAATAATCGGGGCCGCCACCCTATCAGGAGAGCGGCAGACCAAAGGGTCTCAGGGATACAACACCCAGAAGGACCCCTGAGGCCATCTCCCCTGGTGGCTCAGTGGTAAAGAATCCGCCTGCAATGAGGGAGATCCGGGTCTGATCCCTGGGTCGGGAAGATCCCCTGGAGAAGGAAATGGGAACCCACTCCAGTGTTCTTGCCTGGAGAATCCCATGGACAGAGGAGCCTGGCGGGCTCCAGGTCATAGCGTCACAAAGAGTCAGACATGACTGAGTGACTTACATACCACATCCACTAACGAGGCCTTTCATTTAGAAGCATGCATCTTCTGGTTTCTTCCCTGTCCCCGGTGTTCAACCGAAACGGGCCTTCCAAATGTAGTGGGTGGTGCTTGACGAGCTCTCCAAATGCTAATACGGATACAAGACAGGGGAGCCCACAGCCTCCGCGGAGGAAGACTGGGATTGTTAGTGTTTCTCGTGAATAAAACATGACCCAGAGGGCCAGCCCTGAGATGACCCCTCAAGTGATTATCTCTGCAGTGGAAGGAGCTGCAGAGCTGGCGGGGGGACCAGGCGAGGCTAATTAACGGCATCCAGGCGCACATGGGCATGAGGGTGACCCTCGGGGGCTGCAGCAAGCTCGGGCCCACGAGGGAGGCACAGAGCCCTGCTCTGGGCCGAGGCTTTAGGGGGTGAAACCAGGGTGTGAGTCCAAGATGGAGCCCGGGGGCGGCTCCTGCTATGGAGTTGGGCAGCTCTGGCCGTGAACCCAGCCCTGCGTGAACGCACAGGGCGGTCTGTGCCTCGGTCTCCCCATCTGTAATAACGGGCTGATGGAAGCCACCTCACACCAGCTGTTGGGACTCAAGGGGTAATACTTTCAATGAGCCCAGCAGTGTAAACGTACCATGATCCCCAGCTCCTGATCAGATTTCTCCGCCTCAAGAGAAGCCGAGGAAAAAAACCCCGCGAGAGGGAGGGAACCTGGGCTTAGCTGTCCTCATCTGTGGCAGACTCCTAGCCACCCCACCCCCAGCTCCCTCTCCCTCTTCAGTGGGAGATGAGTTCCAGATGAACACAGGGTTGCTGGGCAACTGATCTCACCTCCCATCCTTCCCTGCAGCCAGCCATGGCCTTGTAACCATGTTCTAAACATCAAGGGAGAAAGAAAAAGGTGTGAGGAAGACCCTCCCTCTTAAAAGAAAAGGGCTGCTTTCTCCTTCTTCTTCCCTAATGCACAGAATGGAGCGTTGGTGTGATGGCAGAAGCCAAGCAGCCATCATGCACCACGAGGAGGCCACATGCCAGGGACGGGACTGGCACAGCAAGGGATCCTGGGGGCCTGAGCCACGGGGACTGTGGTGAAGCCTGGACTTCTGCCCTAAAGAGAGAACGCCTCTGGATTGTTCTGCTGCTTTTAAAGGGTCTCCTGTTTCAGCAGCCACACCTATCTCATTAGCGCCAACGAGGACTGGTCATCTTCTATAATTGATGTACAAAAATATTCAGATCTCCTAATATCCCTTTGGGCATTTTCTGGTCCGAAGACAGGAAGTTCAAATGAAATGAGATAGACTTGCAAAAAACAGAAAAGTAAAAAAGAAACTTTTCTCGCCCGGCTCTTGCAGGTGAGAGCCAGACTCGTGCCCAAGGCTCAGAGGGAACAGAGGTGTCTCGGGGACCCCCAGGCAGGAGCAGCCTGGGTGCAGGGAGACAGTCAGGGCCGCCTCGTGGAACTCTGTCTCCAAACTCAGCTCCTCCAAGCAGTGTTCCCTCTCCCCGCTCACTCCGGCTCTCTCCTGCCCTCTCCTTCTGACCGGCTTCCCCTGTCCACCCAGCACCCAGCAGGACCACAAGCCAGCCTCCTCTGCCCCCAGCATCTGGCTCCAGCCAGCACCCCTGACCGGCTCCTGACCCAACTGTCAAGGACAAGGATCAGCCGGGCTCCGCTCACCATACTGGGCCAGGACACAGGTTGTGGGACGCAGGGCAGGGACTCAGGACACAGGACGAGGTGCACAGGGCACAGCACGGGGCATGGCACCAAGGTCAGAGGACAAGAACACGAAAAGAGACAAAGTCAGTCACAGGCCAGCCTGAGGCACCAGATACCCTAAGTGCCGGACCCCCAGGCCCGGTGGCTATGCCACACGGGGTGAGGCTGAGTGGGGCAAGAACAGAGAACAGAAGTCTGACCCTGGGCCAAGCCCGCCTCCAGCACCAGCTGCGCTGGGACACGAAGCCACGCCTGCCCCCAGCCTCTGTTTCCCCCGCAACCCCCGAGAATGGAGGGAACCCCCAGGACTCTGAGCAGCCTCTCCCGAGCCGGCCCTGCAGACCCTCAACAGAGGAAGGGAGGACCCACGGCCCGCCCCGGCCAGGCCCCCGCGTCAGGCTGCAGGCCCGGGCGGCTCTGGTGCAGGTCCAGAGGCAGGACCCTGGAAGAACCAGCGGCGATTCCTCCAAGGGGGCCCCTGAGCCCACCAGCCACCCTCCTGGGGTCTGCAGCAGCACCTGCTCGGCCTGCTTCCCCAGGCTCCCCCAGCGGTCACCGTGCCCTGGGGCTTGGTCCAGCAGGCCCAGGGGGGCCGAAGGCAGGCTTGTTCCAGAGAACATTCTGGACGTGGGGCTGACATCTCACACAAGGAGCGGTCGGAACCAGGAGACGAAGGAGAAGCAAAAGACAGAGGCGGGAGGAGGCTGGTGAACCAGCCCTACCCCGACATCTTGGGCCCTGGGCGGGGAGGGGAAGGAGGGAGGGGAGGCCTGAAGGGGAGGAAGAGATGAGTGTGGGGGAGGGCTGGAGGGGAGCTGTGAGACCCTGTGTGAGGGTCCGTGGGGCCCTCGGCCGAGCCCCAGGGTGAGTGTGGGGCTGTGCGCTGATCCAAGGCCATTCCGGCTCATGCCGAGGCGGGCGGTCTGTGAGCTGGGAGCGTCCTCTGAACACAAACAGGCCTCTGTTTACTTTGGAAACAGGGGTAGGAGGCCGAAGG
This sequence comes from Bos indicus x Bos taurus, assembly GCF_003369695.1. Lineage (NCBI taxonomy): Eukaryota > Metazoa > Chordata > Mammalia > Artiodactyla > Bovidae > Bos > Bos indicus x Bos taurus. Next base: position 103,813,059 of record NC_040086.1, read on the forward strand.
GGCAGGGAAAGCGGACGCCCTGCAGAGGAGGCTCAACCCACAGTCTATAAACACACACTCACGCTGCAAGGACAGCATTCAGGCCCTCTCCCAAGGCCACCTGGTGAGTCGGTCCCGGGGTCCCCAAAAGCCAACCTGCAAAGATTCCTGATGATTCCACTGCCTGAGGCGGGGCCCAGCCGAATGGCAGCCAAGGGGTCATCCAGAGTGGACGCTGTCCCAGCCATGGGCCCGCATCAGACCCCAGCACAGATGCAGACAGGCTGGGCAGCCAGGGCCTGAGTCCGCAGCAGGAAGGGGCCGTGGGAGGGGCTCGGGCCAGGCCCCGGAGGAGGGCCACCCCCCCAGCTTACTCAGGTAGATTCTTCACCCAGGGCCCTCGGAACCCTCTGAGAATCTCAGGAAAGCCGTGGGCCACTCTCTAGAACACAGCCCACCAAGGGAGCTGCGGACCCTGGCACCTGAACCACAGTGCCCAGGGAGAATAAGAGCTCGTGACGCGGGGCCCGGAGGAGAAAAGGCGCCTGTCACCCTCCAGGGCCTGCGGCGACCACAAGCATAGTCCAAGCACTGAGCGCAGCTCCGCGACTCCACACCCAAGGCCCCCAGGGCGAAGGCCGGAGGGACACAGTGGTCAGGGCAGAATGCGTTGCCAGTGGCCTCAGAGCAGCTGGACCGGGAGGCAGGAAGGAAGGGCCGCCGGCCAGTGTTCTGGAGACGCCGAGCGAGGGGAGGGAGACACGGGGTGAAGATCGCAGGCTGAGTGTGGAAGGAGAGAAACACCAGCATGAAGACTCGGGGGGAGGGAGGCAGAGGCTGACCCGTAGCAAGAACACGACGTTTAAGGCCGGTGACTCCAGGGCCAGGGCGAGGGGAGCGCCACGCAGAGCCTGGAAGGTGCCCGGGGGGAGGCAAAGGCACAGCTAAGCGGTGCAGCCCTGGGAGGGGCCGGGCGAGAGAGGCGCGGCGGGCGCCTGCCGCTCCACTCGAGCCCAGGACTCGGTTGCTTTGTTTGCCGTGGGTATACACATAATTAGGGGGCTTCCCTGGTGGCTCGGTGGTAAAGAATGCTCCTGCCAATGCAGAAGACGCGGGTTCGACCCCTGAGTCAGGAAGATCCCCTGGAGGAGGCCACGGCAACCCGCTCCAGTATTCTTGCCTGGAGAATCCCATGGGCGGCAGAGCCTGGCGGCTACAGTCCAGGGGATTGTAAGAGTTGCACACGACTGAGCGATGGAGCACACGCGTGCATATGTAATTCCTGGGACAGAAATAAGTGAGAATCGACGATCAACGCAAACGTCCGACACGCGGCACGCCCAGGCGAACGTTATTCAGTCGTTAAAAGGAACGAATTCTGACCCGAGATGGACAAACCTCCAGAGCAGCCGGCAAGAGAAGCCAGCCCCAGGAGGTCACCTCTTGTGGGACTCCATTTACACGAAACGTCCAGAGAGGGGGGGTCACGGAGGCAGAAAGTAGCCCAGTGGTGGCCTGGCGCCTGGAGGGGGGATGGGGAGGGACAGCTGACGGGCACGGGGTGTATTTTGGGGAGATGAAAATGACCCAGAATTAGACAGTGGCGGTGGCTGTACAGCTCTGTGAATATATGCACTAAAAATCACTCAGCTGTACACTTTACAAGGAGGGGTTCCGCAGCGTGTGAGCTCTATCTCAATAAAGCTGTTTGTTTGGGTTGTTGGTTTTTTTAAAGTGAGAACATTGGCTCCTACGAGCTGGCAAAAAGTGCCTCGAAAAGGCCAGAACTGTCATCTGAGTTCACGCCTCCTTCCTGAGCGCCTCTGTAGGGGTGAGAGTCCCGGCATGCAGACGGCTCCCGGCTGCGCACACCACCCTCTGCTCATGGCCCTGAGTTTGCGCTGACTCGCTCCCAGCGCGGCCTTAGAGGCTGCTCACTCCTTTCTCCTGTTTGCACACCACTGGGATCGTGCAGGCCACATTCAGTTTCCATTTAACATTTTGATTCCATTTTGGTTTTATTCCAAAACCTCCCATAAGCTGTTTCTTCCTTCCAGATCTGTATTTGTGAGGTCTGGGGGCTCACGGAGGTCACCCCATGGATTCGGTTTTGGAAAGAAAGGCAAAGAAATGTCGCCCGGAGTCACTCAAGTCTAACCTCAAGGTGTGGGCATCCCTGAAAACCAGCCTTTGAGAAGGTTCTGGACTGAGCTGTCAGGGCGAGAGACAGGGCGCCAGTACTGGGGGTGGTCTGGGGTCACTCATAAGACCAGCAAGCCCAAGGCGGCGGAGGCGGGGCAGTGCCAGGGGGTGCGGGATGCAAAGATCTTGAGCTTGAAGACAGCCAGATGAATCTGGAGAAATCTGTTTCATGAACTGTGAGCAGAAAAGCGCGATTTTATAGTAGCGTTATTTTTAATCGTGTGTTTTCTAAAATGTAAGTAAATCAAGAAATTAAACATTTAAGTAAACAGTTGACAGTTTCATCTGTCTCTGAATGCTTACAAAGTCTTGGTGACCGAGAAACGTGAAATCCTCTCACTGAGAAAAGGGTGGAAGCAGCCTGCCTCTGGGGCTTCTTCCTAGCGGGGCGTATTCTGCACCCCAAATCGCAGGAAGCGGCCAGGGTTCCCTCTTCTGGGCCGATCCCCCAGAGAACTGAATACCCAATGCTTTTTCTAGAGGCTCTAAGAGCTTGGAGAGGCAGACGATATAATCCCAAACCCTCCCTTTCAAAACCTCAACCCACCTGACGCACCAACAAAAGGAAGGATGGATGCCCCCTTATCCGAGCGCCTGTCCTCTGGGGTCCCGTGAAATGCAACAGGAATTACCTCCAAGGGCTCCCGACCACCCGCCAAGTGGAACCAGCCTGGCGCCGCCCCCCCAACCGAGGGCAGCAGACACACGGGCAGGAACCAGGCGGTGTGATGCCCTGAGTGCTGGGCACTGACCCACCCCAGCCTCACCCAGCCACGCTGCACTCGTTACCGGTGGGGCACGGTCAGGAACGCGCTCGCACGGGATCTTAATTCCCCGGAGAGGCCCACGGGCTCTCCTGCCCATCACCACACGCCCCCCTCGAATTCCGACTGGCTGTGGCACCCTTGGGCGCAGACTGTGTTCCAGGCACCCAGCCTCCGACACCAAGCTCTCGGTGCGCCCCAGGGAGGGCATGGTCGTCCTGCTGCTGGTGAGGCCGCTGGAGCGACCCCTGCCCGCCACAGGCTTCACAGCTGCAGTTCAAGGCCAGGGGGCCCTTCCTCCCCACTCCCATCCCCGCCAGGCCATGTCTGCAGCCAGGACCCCCGGTCCTCCCCCCAACAAGCGTCCCTTACCGTCCCTGGGTCTTGGGGCCACAGATTTCGCCCGAGATGCCAAGCCAGCTCTTTGGAAAGACTTGTGAAGCCCACCTCCCTGAGAAGCCCCAGCACGGGGGTGGGGGGTGGGGTAGAAAGAGGCTCTCTCTGAGCCTCGGGGTGTTAAAAATCTAGACGTTAAAGGGCCTGAAAACACTGTCTGGACTAACAGGAAACTTCCACCCGGGTTCAAGGAAGGCGCCCTTGGCCAGCACACAGGGCCGACACGCCAGCGCCGCTGTGCTGAGCGGCCAGGAGACGGGGCTGAACCCAGCAGGCGCTCACAAACGGGAGAGTGAGTGTTGGGGGAGCACGTGCGCAGCAGCACAGACCAGAGGCTTCTTCTGGCAGGGGTCCGGGCCAGCTGCCAAGTGCAGTCACCCAAGCCCCCAGACCCCCAGCTCAAGCTCCGCACGACAGCGTCCACAGCGGCTGTGGGGCGGGCGGAGGGGGCAGCCTCCTGAGGCCCCGGGTCTGTCCCCTGCTGCCTGGGCCTGCCTTCCCACCAGCACCCTTCTGGCCAACCCGGCCACCCATCCAGCCCCCGGCTCTTCTTCACACCATCTCCCTCAAACAGCCCATGTTCTTATTACTCCCAGGGCAACCAGGCATGTGAAAATGCTGCTGTCACCATGCCTGGGGGCTGCCAGGCGCCCTCCCCGAGACCGAGACACTGACCCCACGCCCCAGGCTCCGACACAAACCCAAATCGCCCCCAAATCCCCGACAACTCGTGTCACAGAACCCCAGGACAGCACGAAAGTCAAACCACCGACCCCAAATTCGCCGGTGCCTGGGGGCTGAGCCCAGACCCGAGTCCCCCAGCCTTCTCTCTCCCGACACGTGGAGACCCGGCTTGCCCACAGCACACCTGGGGCCCACCCGGTCACAGCGGCTGGGACACACCAGGGAGCACCCCCCGTTCCCTCATCAGGGACAGACCGGTGACCTGCGGGAGCGGGGCCCCGGGCCAGCCCAGGGGATCGTGCCCAAGACCACCCTGCCCACCAGGGCCAGCCCAGGACCACCCCTCTCTGACCAGGCCGGCAGCTCAGCGTCCAGCGGAAGGCGGGGCTTGGATCTCAGGCATCCACACCATCCCCCACGCCTCCTTCAACCAGGGCACCGAATGCGCCTGCAGGGACATGGGGAGAGAGGACAGCTGCCCAGGGCCCACGCCCAGCTGGGCACGGAGCCACGGCCCTGCACCCAGGCCTCAATCAGCTGCAGAAGAGCAAACCTCACGGCACTCCGGTCATCACGGCCAGTGGGCACAGCCAGGGGCCCCGCCGCTCCCCCAGGGCAGCTGAAGACCCCCGTGCGGGGCTCGTTACCCATCCCCAGTGACTGCTCTGCACTCACCTGGCCCCCACACCCAGGGCAAGGGGCCCCCAGCCTCGCCCAGCTGACCCTGGTGACCGGGAGGAGACTCTTGACCCCAGCTGGTCCCGCAGGGTGAGAGACTAGGCGACCAGGTGAGCGACTCCAAGCTGGACGGAGGTGCAGAGTGCCTGGGAGCACATTCACGGGACACGGAAAGCCTCACCAGAACCGCGAACGATACACAGACTCCGGAGGGAGACGCTGACATTTCCTGGATGTGGCCGCCAGCCTCGTAAATCAAGCCACACTCTCGGTGCGGCCGCGCCAGCCTTTGTAACTAAATGCCAAGCCTAGTGAGTTTCAAAAGGACCGGGCTGAAGTGACAAAGGAGGAAGAGCGGCAGGCAGTCCCCACACGCCCAGGACGATCACAGGGGCTCAAACGGTGAGGGCGGGAGGGGCCGGGGCGCACTCCCCACCCCTCACCCCCGGGCCGCCCGCCCCAGAGAGCAGAGGAGGGCAAGGCCAGACAGGGCCCCCCGAACCCACTGGGAGAGCACGGACCCTCCCGGTACCGCCAGCGCCAGCGTCTCTGCGGTGGCTCAGGGCCAGAGCCCCAGGCGGAGGATGGGGAGTCTGGCCCCTGGAGTGAAAGGGCGGAGGGAGGAGCTACCCAAGACAGGAGGGGCTGCGCCTCGACACCCCAGCCTCACCGCCAGCCCCCGGGCAAGGCCGGTGGGCATGCCTCCTCCTCCGGGAGGCTCTGACCCCCCAGCCTCCTCACTCCCCCAGCACCTCCCAGACCCTCCCGCCCACCCCGATGCCCCCCCGCAGACGAGGACCCCAAGGTCCACCCCGGCCAGTCCAGGCCCTCATGGCACATGGCTGCTCTGCGGCTGCCACAGCCCTGCATCTCCTCCAACTGGGAGCTCCCCGAAGGCAGGATGCGTTTCAACAACCATGCAGGACTCGCCGCCCCTGTGAGCCCTACTGAGGCCGGCAAGGGGAAACGTGGACGCGCGTCCACCCTTCGTCTCCGTGGCCCCGTGGCTGCCCTCTGACACCCGGCTGTCATGGGAGGGCAGAGCCATGGGATGGACGGCCCCTCGAGGAAACGGCACCCCCTGGACTTGTGTGAGGAGGAGCCCCAAGGGCAGGGGAGACGCTGGGAGGGCGCTGGGCGGGACCCGGGCGTGGGAAAGCCCTGGCCCCAGGGAGGAACTGGACCAAGGACATGTCCCTGCTGTCACACCAGCCTCCCGAGGCACAGAGCCCAAGGGCAGACGCGAGGGGTCCCCACAAGGGCCTGTGGGGCCGTGGTATCGGTTCCTGGGTGACAGTCACTGTCCTGCTCTGTTCACACGGTCCCGGCCACAGGCTTTTCATGTTATAACACATGGCAGCCACCTGACCCTTTGTGCAGAGCCTGCTGCGTGCTCACTCGCGTCCGACTCTGTGTGACCCCCCCATGGACTGTAGCCCACCAAGCTCCTCTGTCCATGGGATTCTCCAGGCAAGAATACTGGAATCATCATTTCCAAAGAAGACTGAGTTGTCATTTCCTTCTCCAGGGCATCTTCCCGACCCAGGAATCAAACCCGGTCTCCTGCTTGGCAGGCAGGTTCTCTACCATCTAAGCCACCTGGGAAGCCCTCTGGGCAGTGAGGGAGCTAATCAGTGAATGACTGGGCCCCACCCTCTTGCCGAAGCCTCGTCTGACCTGGTGCGAGAGCACAGTTCACTTGGCATCACAGAGAAGCCTTTGCTGGCTCTGTCCCAAAGCCAGACGCCGGGCCCTGCCCCCCGAGAGACGGGCAGTCATCACCTCCCCAGAGGGATGGCCAGCCCCCATCTCTGTCCCCCACAGAAAACCACAGCAGAAGCAGCAAAGCCCTCAAGGTCGTGAGAGCGGGCACCAAGACTAAGCCCTCTGCGGAGCAGTCTGGAACCTCTGGACCTAATGGCCCAGGAAGAGCCGGGGGAGGGACGGCAGCCGCAAGTCAATTCCAGAGTCCTGAAGGGGACCGGGCAGGCCTTCCTGTCCCTGGTCTCCAGGGCAGACATGTCTACAAACCGTGGGGCAGCAGCATACCCCTCACCCGGGTGGGTTCTCCAGATCCTGTGGCACCGAGACCCCCACGTGGGGCCCAGTCACCAGTAACGTGATGGAGGCTGGGGCGCCCTGCTGCAGCAGACCCCACCAGGGAACTCAGCTCCCAGGATCCCACATCTGACGGGGGCTGGGGGGGTGCCAGAGGAGTAAAGGAGAACCGTGTGAACTTTAAGTCACAAACCTGCAGTGTACGACCTGGGACTTCCCTGATGGTCCAGTGGCTAAGACTCTGCTCTCAAAGCAGGGGGCCCGGGTTCGATCCCTGGTCAGGGAACTAGATCCCACACTCCACGACTAAGACCGGGAGCCAAATAAATAAATATTAAAACAAACACACACACACACAGTGCTGGGCCCCAAACCAGGAGCCTAGCACAAGATGGGATGCACCACAAGCCTGCCCTGCCCCATCCTGCATCCTTGCAGAGAAAGCTTGCTATGAAAAATGGTCACTGAATCCTTCCGACAAAACTCTCTCCCACTAGAGGCGACCTGGAAGCTTGATGCAGAGCCGGGCTTTCTTGTCTCCTTTGCCTTCCCAGGGACAGGGTGGACACATGCCACCTCTTCTAAGTCCCTGGCGAAAGTCACTCCTAGGGCAGAGTTTCAGCCTCAGAGCCCACCAGTGGGGTCAAACCCAGTTCCTCCACTGCTGAGCTGCAGGATCAGGTACAACCAGCAACCTCTCTGAGCCTCAGTTTCCCCACCTGCAAAATCGGTCAGGGGAGACCACCCGCCACAGCCAGCGAGACTTCGGTGCCTGGACACAGCCCAGCTTACTCCTCGGTCTTGATGTGGTTGAGGGTGGCACACACCACCCACGTTCACTTCCGCTGGCCCACAGCCACGCACCTCTGCAAAAGTGTGGTTCAGCTGCTCTCTATGGGGCCCCAGGCAACGGGCCACACAAAGGGAGTGCTCAGAACAGAGCGCAGCATGAATCAACACTCACGAAATATTAGCACGGGGTGGCAGGGGGCACCCACACATACGGGAGAGGTGGACAGTCCCTTCCATCCCTGACAATGTCTGGCCAGAGCTGTGCAGACCAGACACCCTGCCTGGGCCAAGAGGAGAGAGCCTTGGAGAAGATGAAAGACACGGGGACATGGGGTCAGAGAAGACTCCCAGACCCAGCTCTCTTCAACTCTGAAACTGCACCTGAAGACTGTTTCTGTTTATGAAGGCGTCCCCTGAAATCCCCAAACAAGCACTGACTTCAAACTCCCCGTGTATGCCAGCAGGGACAAGCTTACGAACTGGCTCTCCTAAACTCAGCTGCAGTCCAGCTGGCGGCCTCTCACCCTCCACCCCACCCTTCAGCCCCACCAGGGGCTCTCCCTCTTTATCAGGGACAGCCCAGTACAAAAGGCCACATTTCCAAGGCTTTCCTGTAACTATACCAGGTCATGTGACTACAATCTAGACGATATCAAGGAATCAGAATGGCGTGTGGAGCTTCCACAAAGTCTGCTTACATGAGTCTGCTTCCCCTTCACCATTCTCTCTACTGCCTGGAATAGAGACGCAATGGCTGGAGCTCTTGCTGCCATTTTGGACCAAGCTGGAAGGCTGAGGCTGGAAGCCAGTGATGAGGACATAGAAAGAAAAATGTGAGGGCCCGGGTCCCTGATGATTCCGTGTCAGGGTCACACCGGCCCTGAACCGTCTAATTCCTTTACGAAAGAGTAAACGCTTCTAACTTTAGGCTGCAGTTGTGTCGGGGTTTTGGCTACAACCAGCAGAGTCTCCTCTGCTGCAGGCCCGGGTCTTCCACGTGAAGACAGCACCAGAGGAGCACCATGGTGGGAGCTCTGATGGAACTAGAGCTGACCCCACTTTACACATAACTGACCAGTCAGTCACTTGCCCACAGTTGCAAAGAAACAGGCGAAGGAGGTGGAGCACAGAGCTGGTTGACAGGAGCATCCGAGAATGCTTGGGGAGACGCCACGGAGAAGTGTACAAACGCTGGAACAGGACTCGGCCGTCCTGAGGCAGCCGGGTGTTCACTTCCACGTGGGACAGAGCCAGAAACAAAGCTGCAGCTGGGGGCGGGTCGCGGTCTCCTGACAGTCAGAATCCCTGGCAAACAGGCCCTGAGATATCTGGTTGGGCCCGGCCACATCACAGGAGCACAGGTCCAATCTCTGCTATTTCAACGTTTGGAGAACAGGATACATTCACACGCTCAGAGTGTACTGGGAAATACAGGCATTTTTCTTTATTGGCTGTGCTGGCTCTTAGCTGTGGGACACAGGCTTTCTCCGGGCGGTGATCGTGCTCTCTGGCTGCGGGCTCCTCCTGCTGCGGGACTCAGGCTTTCTCCAGGCGGTGATTGTGCTCTCTGGCTGCGGGCTCCTCCAGCTGCAATGTGGCATCTCAGTAGTTGCCGATGGCACGTGGGATCTTAGTCGCTGACCAGGGATCAAACCTGCGTCCTCTGCATTGTAAAGCAGATTGTTAACCACTGGACCACCAGGCAAGTCCCCTTGGAAATTTGTTTTCAGTTGATAACTTTTTTGAACTTTTGGCTGCACCCCACAGCACGTGGGACCCTAGTTCCCCAACCAGGGATCAAACCCTGGTTTGATCCAAATGCCCCCTGGCCTAGAAGGCGGAGTCTCAACCACTGGGCCACTGGGGAAGTCCCAGACGTTTGTTTTTAAATAGAGAAAAACAAAACGAAAAGAGGAGCCTCACTCCAGGGCAGGTCCCAGAGTGGCGCTGTCCCCAGAACTTCCCTCAGGGACCGAAACATTCTGTGTCCCCCACACACGTGGCTGCTGAGTACTTGAAACGTGGCTGGTACAATGGAGGGACAGGGTGCGGGTTGACTGTTGACAGCTCCATACAGTTCAGTTCAGCTCAGTCGCTCAGGCGTGTCCAGTGCTTTACGACCCCATGAATCGCAGCACGCCAGGCCTCCCTGTCCATCACCAACTCCCGGAGTTCACTGAGACTCACATCCATCGAGTCAGTGATGCCATCCAGCCATCTCATCCTCTGTCGTCCCCTTCTCCTCCTGCCCCCAATCCCTCCCAGCATCAGAGTCTTTTCAAATGAGTCAGCTCTTCCCATCAGGTGGCCAAAGTATTGGAGTTTCAGCTTCATCAGTCCTTCCAATGAACACCCAGGACTGATCTCCTTTAGAATGGACTGGTTGGATCTCCTTGCAGTCCAAGGGACTCTCAAGAGTCTTCTCCAGCACCACAGTTCAAAAGCATCAATTCTTCAGTGCTCAGCTTTCTTCATAGTCCAACTCTCACATCCATACATGACCACTGGAAAAACCATAGCCTTGACTAGACAGATCTTTGTTGACAAAGTAACGTTATTTAGTGTGTAACCCGATTGGCTATGACAATTGTATGTACCCAGGAAATACACATGTCCCCTCCTGCCTTCCTCGGAGACCGCGCTCCCCCATACAGACAGCATCATTCCTGAGGGTCCCTATGCCCAGCCCAGGGCCAGCTGGCACTTAGCCGACCCTTTGCTCCCAGCCAGCCCCCTGGGTGAGATAAAAACCTGCAGCCCAGGTCTCACATCTGGGTTGCCCGGGCGTGACTCTCAGGCCCGAGCTGTGGCATCACCTGGGCGTTGACGGGAAGTTGAGAACCCTGGGTCGCCATCAGGACCTGCTGAATCACAACCCCTGGGAGGTGGGATCGGGACTTCAGGCGGTACCCGGGACTCCGCGGACCTGCTGAATCACAGCCCCTGGCAGGCGGGATGGGACTCCGAGCTGGTAAACACACGCCCTCTGCTTTAATGCTCCAGTGCCCGCTGATGCTTGAGAGCCACGGTCTGCATCACTGCCCAGAGGAAATGCACTCAGGCAGCTCAGACAAGTTTGCAGGGACCTGTCTCTTCCCAGCAGACACTGTACCTGATAGATCTCTGCAGTAAAGCTGGGGAACAGTGTGCACACCCGCGGAACGACTGGGACACCGCAGGGCGTGCGGCTCCCCCGTGACCTTCTGTCCCTGTGCCGTCGAAAGAAATGTATATATTTGGTCTCTGCTCTCGGTTCCTGATAAAAGAGCTTCTAGGACCCTTGGGATTTCCTGGGTCGTAGGAGCGTCTTTTGTTCTAACGAGGTGACTCTGGGTGGGCTCGTGGGTAGTTCAGGATGGGGGCTGGTCACCAAGAAAGATCAAACCAGGTTTGAAACGTGGAACTTCCAGGACTTCCCTGGAGGTCCAGTGGTTAAGACACCACACTTCCGATGCAGGGAGCGTGAGTTCAATCCGTGGTCAAGGAACTAAGATCCCATAAGCTGTGCGGCGTGGGCAAAATATTAAAAGAAAGAAGAAAGAAAATTCAAAACTTTCATCCTGAAAGGGAGAACTTTCATCATCCAGGGAGAGGGCTGGCGGTTGAGTAAACATCAATCTCGCCAGCGACATGACCCCTCCATAGACTTCCCTTCACTGTGGGGTTCGGAGGGCTTCCGGGTTGGTGAGCACACAGAGGGTCGGGGCAGAGGCGCTCCCAGTGGGGAAGGCTGCCCCTCCCCAGCCCTCCCCTGTTCACCTCTTCACGGGACTGCCCCGAGCGGCATACTTTATAACAAACAGGTGACAGCAAAGTGCTCACCTGAGTGCTGTGGACTGTTCCAGCAGATTCCAGGAGGGCTGGTGGGAAGCCCCCACTTTATAACCGGTAGATCAGAAGCACAGGTGACAGGCGTGTGAAGTGAGGGCAGCCACGAGGCTGTGCCCCCGGAAAGTCTGTGCTCAGGGCAGGGAGCGTCAGCACCGCCCGCTGTAGAAAACCCGCACGCTTGTGGTCACACGTGTTCTGAGAATAGTGTAAGAAAGAGGCTTTCCCTGGGCCAGCCTTCACTCCTCTCTGCTGTTCCCGCACCCAGGTGGCGCCAGTGGTAAAGAGCCCGCCTGCCAATGCAGGACCTGTAAGAGACAAAGGCTCAATCCCTGGGTCAGGAAGATCCCCTGGAGAAGGGCATGGCAACCCACTCCAGTCTTCTTGCCTGGAGAATCCCACAGAGAATCCCACAGAGAAGCCTGGCGGGCTACAGTCCGCGGGTTCACACAGAGTCGGGCACGACCGACGCGTCTTAGCACACACACACGGGCAGGGACAACTGTGTGCGCTGGGGGCACGCTGTCCCCTGGATGATGCTCTGTCCCCTTCACACTTGTCTACTGATAACGTCTCCTTAAAGTGCTGGCACGTTCACGGCGTCCTCAAGAAGAGATGCTATGAAAGGGCCTGACCGTCCAGCAGGGCTGGGTCAGCGCTCAGGTGTGGGCAGAGAGCCCTGTCCACTGGGGAGGCCTGCTCGGAGAGCCCCCAACCCAAGACCTGCGGGGGGTGGGGACTGGCACAGCCCTGGCGGGGGTCCTCTGGGAACACAGGCTCTGAACTCCGCTCCATGGTCGCTGGGCACCCTGACCCCGTCCTGCCGTCTCCGGCAAACAGAGCGCCATCCGGGGGATTCTGGAAGCTCCCACGTGGGGCGTCCACACAGTGCTCAATGCAGCATTAAGGGCTCCTGCTGGCCACTCCTCCAGAGTCTGGCTACAGGGCGAGAAGCAGATGCGGGCCCCTGCTCCCCTCATGGGGCCCGGCCCCACCGCCCTTGGTGGAGGCCTCGCCACTGGACGACCACTCTGCCTGCAGCCGTCAGAACCCAGGGGTCTGTCCCATGAGCACGGAGGATGGACAGCAACACCCAGCTGTGTCCAGGAAGACCCAGGCCCAAGACGGACGCCCGCACGTCTGTGGGGAGGAAAAGATGCCCTGACGCCACATGCAGAGACCCCGGCTGGGCAAGGGCGGAATTACTCAGTCCGTCTGCAAAAGTGTGCCAGGCAACCCTCTGATTCTGAGACTCCTAGACAAGCGGGAGGCAGCCCTGTTCTCATGGGACCAGCCTTCTCTCGAAGAAGCGACATGAGCACATTAATAAAAAGCTGATAATCAGCATTCCAGAGAAAACAGGGCCAGGGAAGGGTGGGGAACGCGGGGAGGGCGTGGTCAGAACAGGGCAGGGCGGCGAGGGGTGAGGGGAGGGCCGTCTGTGCCAGTCCTGGTTGGGTGGCAGCTGGCTGGACGAAACAGCTGCCCCCGAGGTCAGCAGACCAGGCGGGGGAGCCACCGCAGGGGCCGTGGGCCTGGCCGATCCTCGTGGGGACCCTGGCTGGACCTATTCCTCCAAGTGAGCGTGGACACCACAGAGGGTTTGAGCAGAGGACGGGCACAGCAGACGTCCATCTGAAAGGTTGCTTCGGCCGCTGCGTTAAGAGCACGCAGGGGCTGGGGGTGGGAGGGGGCAGGGGCCAGCAGAGAGAACAGACCGGAGAGAGAAGCCAGGACTCGGCCTCCAGCAGGGCACGTGGCACCCAGGGAGTTCAGGGCGCCTGGCGTCAGCCGACGGACCCACGGGGCTGGGTGCTCTATGCTGCAGGCTGTACCCCTCTACCCACCAGATGCCAGCAGCACCCCCGTCCCCTGGGGAGACATCAGCCCCTGTTTCCTGGGGGGGGGCGGGGAGCAGAACGGCCAGCTGAAAGTGGACAGGTCAAGTCACGGAGGAGGAGCCCCCAGAGCTTGCTCATGGACCGTGTGGGGGTGTGAGAGGGACAGTGGGGAACAGCAGAGTTCCGGTCTGGACACCCCAGCTCCAGGTGGACTCAGGACAGCTTGTCCCTCAGCTCCTGAGCTGGTTCAGACAGCCCAAGAAGCCCTCCACCTCCCACCCTGCTCGCTGGCTGTGAACAAGGATGCTGGAACCCAATGCTAGTAAGAAATGCTAGCAAGATGCTAGTAAGAAAACTAATCTGTGCCTGCCTCCCCTCCCCCTCCCAGGACTCACCCCCACCCTTCCTGTCCCCAAGCCCTCCAGCAGGGCCAGAGCAGAGGAGCTGGACAACCCCGACCCCAAGGACATGCTCGGTTTCTGGACCTTGGATGCAGAGACCACGTAGGGAAGTCACGTCGGGAAGCCACGTTGCGGAGCCACGTCGGGGAGCCACGGTGGGGCCAGCTGGACAGTCACAGAGATGCAGCAGCATACTGCCATCTGGGGACGGACGTGGGCTTCCCTGGTGGCTCAGATGGTAAAGAATCCGCCTGCCGTGCAGGAGACCCGGGTTCGATCCCTGAGTCAGGAAGATCCCCTGGAGGAAAGCACGGCTACCCACCCCAGTATTCTTGCCTGGAGAATGCCACGGACAGAGGAGCCTGGCAGGCTACAGTCTGGGTCGTAAGAGTCGGACATGACTAAGCACAGCACATGGAGAGATGATGGGGGAGCAGGAGGTGGGGCCCTGCCGAGACGAGCGCACCGCCATGCCCACAGGTTTCCCCAGTCGGTCCCCCTTGAGAAGGCCCTGCCCCACGGGAGGAGTCTGTGCAGAGCCGCACGGCACCAGCCACATCCTGGCTCCAGAGGCAGAGATGTCAGGCCAGTTACAGGTCAACACAAACCTTGACACAGAACACCACCCAACCAGAAATGACAAGTCAGCTTAAGTCTCTCGGGCCCTAAACCCTGGGAGGTGCCCTGAGCTGTCCTAGCATCAGAAAGGTCATGGTCCCAGTAAGGCAGACCCAGACCTACAGGTAACCTGGCAAGTCTGCTCCCGGGCATCGAGGGCAGGCGTTCAAACAAATGCCTGTGCACGAGTGTGCACTACAGCTCTGTTCACGGTAACCAGCAAGCCCTGGACATCACGGACATCGTCAGATCCTACAATGCGATATTCCTCAGCTACGAAAGGATGAAGTCCTGGTGAGGACAACGTGGCTGAACCCAGGAAGCCAGACCGAGACACGACGCGCAGTAAGTGTCCAGGTACGCAGGCAGCCCAGAAGCAGCAAGTCCACCAGCCTGGAAGCAGAGGTGGCTGCAGGGGCTGGGGAGGGATGAGGGCAGTGGCTGCTAACGGGCAGGGTTTCCTTCCAGGGTGACGGATGGAACGTTCTGGAACCACACCATGGTGGCAGGTGCTCTACTGGGAATCTATTTAACACCACAGAGTTGCACACTTTCACGGAGAAGGCAATGGCAACCCACTCCAGTGTTCTTGCCTGGAGAATCCCAGGGACAGCGGAGCCTGGTGGGCTGCCGTCTATGGGGTCGCACAGAGTCGGACACGACTGAAGCGCCTTAGCAGCAGCAGCGGCACACTTTCAAGTGGTCAAGTGCTGTGTCTATTCTACCACCAAAGAGAGAGAGCCTGACAGACCACGCCATGGAGCCCAGTCCAGGGCTCTGGAACAGCAGAACGTGACACTGGTCACTGGTCCTTCCTCCTCTTCGTCTGCCCTGCGCCAAGTGGGCATCAACGTCCTCCAAGCCGAGGGCAGCCTGCACACGGGAAGGAGCCCGGAGGCAGCAGAGGACCCCGAGTGGCGTTGTTTTGAGCAGGGGGCCCGCGGGGGGCCCGGCCTGTCCTCTTACTTCGTCCCTTCCCCTCCTGGCGCTCACGTGCTGACAGGGGCCCCCACTCTCATCCTTTCAGGCCCTGGTAATGTCAGGAGACTCTCCCGAGGTGGACAGGGCCCCTGGCTGCCCGGCCACTGCACCCCATCCTGAACCTCCTTCCCTGAGGACACAGCCCCAGCTGATATTCTCGGGGGTCCCCGCGGGTCCAAGTGAATTGCTCCCCAGGAGCAGAGCTGTCACAACAAGGAAACTCCTTTTGAAAAAAATGCCAGGTGAGGGGCCCCGGCAGCTTCGCAAGGCAGCCCGAGAACACAAGCCTTTGATGAGCCCCTTGTCTCCAGGGAGGGGCTCGGCGGAAGCTCCGAAGGTGCAGAACCCGTGTGCACGTACATACCACACGTAATCACATACATGCACAAGGACACACCACACTCATGCACACGGACACAGAGCACATGCATATGCATAGCACATGTGATCACATACACGCACATGGACACACACCACAGACATGCACACGGGCACATGCCACAGACGTGGACACAGACACAGAGCACATTCATCATACACATACATACCACACATAATCACACATGCACACGGACACACACCACACGCCTGCACACGGACACAGAGCACATGCATCATACACACGTACATGCATATCACATGTGATCACATACATGCACACAGACACACACCACAGACATGCACACAGGCACATGCCACAGACATGCACACAGACACAGCGCACATGCATCATACACATGCACATGCATAGAACATGTGATCACATACATGCACACAGACATGCACACAGGCACATGCCACAGACACAGAGCACGTGCATCATGCACATACATAGCACATGTAATCACATACATGCACACAGACACACACCACAGACATGCACATGGGCACATGCCACAGACATGCACACAGACACAGAGCACATGCATCATACACATGCACATACATACCACACGTAATCACATACATGCAAACACCACACACATGCACACAGACGCAGGGCACAAGCATCACACACGGGCACATACATACCACAGAAATCACATGCATACACACAGACACACCACACACATCACACATGTGCACACGGACACACACGCACATCTTCCTTCCCCAGGCCTGGCAGGAGATGCCCAAGGCCACAGGGAGGGGCTGGAGGGTCTTCCCCGACGCAGCTCCCCTGCTCCCGGGTGTCACCCGCTCCTTGGAGGAGGCTCAGTCTCGTGCAGATAAGGTGGATGAAGGGGCTGGACGAATGGACGTACTGCGGGCGAGCACCTCACCTGAGCTGACAGTGATTCACGGGGAGGGTCTCCCGCTCCGGGAGAAAGCCCTCTTTGTAGGGGGAGGGGGTGCGCGCCCAGGCACGCGGGCTCATTCGCCTGCCGCTCCAGACGGGCGTCCGGCCCGACGGGAACCTGGGTGACCCGTCGCGGGGAGTCTGGCACTCAAGAACACGGTGGCGGGGGTGGGGTGAGTCGGGGTCTCAGGGGCTGTGGGGAGGGCGAAAGGAGAGGTGGAGAGATGAGGGGAAGGGGGCGAGCCCGCTGTGGTTTCTGGGGCAGGAGGAAAGCAGGCGGGTCTCGGGGGCGGCCCCGACTTCCAGTCCCTCCCACTGGTCTCCTGGGCTGGGGGCAGCTCTGTCCAGAGCCTCCCTCCTGCCTACCGCCAAAGTCTCTCTCCATCAGAGCCAGTGGGCTCCAGCCCATCGCTGCCCAGCCCACAGCTGGGCTGGGCTGGCCTGAGGACTCACTCGATACCCCGGACTGCGCTCCTCTCCTTCCTCGCAGCCACCACGCCGTCCTCCCCTGCGCTGGGCCCAAGTCCTCTCTCTGCTCCTGATCAGATCTCATTCTCGAGAAAGGACCTGCAAACTCCTCAGCACGGAGCAGCGAGAGACAAAGCTCACCTACATCAGCGGGCACTTAACTCAAAGGAGTGATTCTCCAATAGTGGACTGTCAAGTTGAATGTTCTTTATGACTTACCAGAGATCTTGGGAACTACCAAGAGAGAAACAGAAAATTCATTTTTGTCGTTCTTTTTTTTTGCAAGAAGGGCTTTCTATGTTCACCAAAGATAGAGCTATCATTTTCAGTGAGTTGCAAACACACAATCCCCAAAGTGCCATTAGCAACTCAGAAAGAAAACACCTGTCCGCTGAAGATGTGAACACTGCACAGAGGGGCCACAGGGATTCCCACCACGCCACCCCGACCTGACTGCTGCTGGCCCGGTCCCGTGGCTGTCACTGACTCCCTAAGCACCCTGGAGGCAGGTGTCACCCTCCCTTCCGTGGGTGAGGAAACTGAAGCTTTGGGGGGTGGGGTGGCGACCGTCAGCCAGCTGAGGCACCCTTACAGGGCTGAGTGGGTTCTGTCTCCCCGCCCCCGAGAACAGCACCTAAAGACCCCAGAGAGAGAACCCCGGAAACAGGAAAGGCTGGGGGGACACTGTCTCCGTCCGGCCGGGCTGTAACAGAAGCCCACAGGCCAGGTGGCGTGAACCCCAAGCATCTCCTTCTCAATTCTGGAGGCTGGACGTCCAAGGTCAGGGGGCGGGCAGACTCGGTGTCTGGTGAGGACCCCGCTCCTGATTCACACTCGGGCATCTCCTTGCTGAGCCCTCACCGGGCAGGAGTCATGAGCAAGCTCTCTGGGGCCATTTTATAAGATCACGAATCCCACGGGGTTCCACCCCCATGACCTATTCACCTCCAAAGGCCCCCCCCCAAGGTACCACACACGGGGCACAAGGTTCAATCCACGAATCTGGGGGACACACAGCGTCCAGGCTACAGCAGCTCCACTCCCTGCTTGCAGGGACTGCGGCCAGAAGGAGGGACTTCGCACCACACCGTGGAGACTCCGGGTCCACCTGCCCGCGGCCCTCACCCAGCTGAGACCCCCTCTCCTTACCCCGACCTCCTCTGAAGGGCGCCAGCGACTTCTCATTTCCTCGCCTCGCCAACCCCATTTTCCAAAGTGATTGAGATTCTAACACCATTAAACATGATTCAATTTGCTTTTCCTAATGATGCGCCCACAGTCGCAGAACGTCTCTCCTTCTCCACTTGAAAGACATCTCGGGGTGCTTTTCTCCAGTTAAATTAACAGGGAAACCGTTAGAAATGCTGAAGAGGAACGGATGCCTCCAGCTCTGTGAGAAACTGGTTTTATGCAGAGAGGAGCTAGGTCTCCGCCGCGGCAGGAAGATAAACAGGGCACAAAGCTGCCCGTGTTAAGACTCCTCTTCCAGAAGGGCGGGCACTTCTAACCCGTGCCCCGTGGCTGACCCCATCACCACATCACCAGAAACGTCTAGAGATGCAGACCAGAGATGAGAGCCCCCATGATGCCACGACCACGCTGGCACTCCCCCCCGACCCCTGCAACCCTCCCGAGTCCACAGGGCTGACGTAGCGGCCGCACCTTGCTGCCCATGCTGCACGTGAGGCCGGCGAGGCCGTGCTGATGACCAAGGTCACACCGGGAATAAACACAGAGACAGGGCTGAAATCCGGGCAGGCCCGCCTCCCGCCCGTCTCCTCGACCCCGGGGACCCCAAGGCCCCAGGAGATCTCCCCCAGCTCTCCTCTCCTCCTGGCTGGATGCAGCCCTCGGGATTTACCACTTGCCTGTCCACCCCTCTGCTCGGGCCCCCCGGCTGCCACACACCCCCCACCGCCCACGGAAGGGTAAGACCACCACGGCGCTGCTCCAGAGCCTTCTAAGCCTGGAGCGCCCGCCCTCCTGGGGGCGGGAGGCCCACCTGCGGAGCTGCTCCACGCGGGAAACGGAGGCCGTGTCCCCAGCCTCGCCACCGTGGAGGGCCCGGCCAAGCTCTGAGATCAGATCCCCCGGCTCCAGGCGTCCTTTGCTGGGTCTCGGAACTGCCTCCCGGGACCCGACCCAAAGCCGCACACACCAGGCGGAGGAGTTCCTGGAACCCAGGTGCCCAGACTCCCAGCCCAGGGCCTCACCGGGCCCACGCGGCCGGGACAGCTGGCCTTCTCCCCGCCTTTCTCATCCACGGGTCACAGGCTGCCTGCTTGGGCAGGGAAGGCGCTGGGACCCCAGAATTTTCTGGAACATTCCTCCGGCCTTGGGAGGGAGAAAAGGCACTGAGCCATTTTTGCCACCAGCTAAAATATTTCAGTCTCAGATCAAAAAGGAATGCAAGCCGGAAGCAGCGCGGAAGCCGAGCCAGATGGACGTGGTCTGCTTCAGGGAGCGAAACAAACAGCTCCCCCCGCAGCCCGGGGCCGCGGGGTGATGGGCCTGGCCCTGCCAAACAAACAGCTCCCCCTGCAGCCCGGGGCCGTGGGGTGATGGGCCCGGCCCCGCCCGCCCCGCGGGCCTTCAGCGGAGCCCGGAGCCGGTGCCCGGGACCCTGGAGCAGAGTGTGCTCCACCCTGCCCTGCCCTCTCTGCGCCAGGCGCTGTGGGGAGCCCAAGGAGGCCTGGGCGTGGTCCCACCCTCAGGCCAGACCCCACCGGCTGCCCAGGAGCCAGGACCCCCAGCTGGGAAATTGGCAGATCCGACAGGTAAAGGGGTCTGCTCTAGACACTGAGACCTCACCCTCCCAGCCGGGAGAGGGCGGGCCCAGCCCTCCATCTCCAGGGACCTGGGCTCCAGGGGTCAGCAGAGAGGGAGCCCGGGTTCTCCTCAGGCCCACAGAGGGCCTCAGTGTCCCCACTGGCACAACATGGGTTCTGGCTGGAAGATGCCAAGGCCAGCCGTTCCAGGAGCAACCCAGGGTGGCTTCACAGAGGAAGGGGCACCAGGCCACCCTGGAGCCACACCACAGTGTCAGTCTAAGAGGACAGCCCGCGTGGTTGGGCAGAGGGGCGCCGTGGCCCCTCCGCCTGCCAGCCCGCCTGGGCACCGGGGCCCACAGCCCCTGGAGACCAGCTGAGCCTAGCGGGGGGACCATTCTTCCCGTATGTTCGTCCTCCACCATCCCAGCAGACCGCACAGGGGAGCCGTGGGCTGGCCGGGACAGGGTGCAGCCCGGCCCCCTCCAAGCTCCCTCTGCCCTCCCCACAGCGGGCGACACTCTCCGGCCACCGTGGCTGCTGGTCGATGGCCCGCTGGGTGATCCACAGTGAAAGGCGCCCAGCCGGGTCCCCAAAGGCCACAGCCGTGGGCTCTCCCAGCCCCCTGAATCACCCTGAACTCAGAACTTCCGGCTGGTTTGCCCTCCACGTGGGGCCCCGCTACTTAGCTCTCAACTAGGCTCTGATTCATTACAAATGGGAAAACTAAAGACTGCCACTGGTTCCATACATGGAGCCTTTGAAAACTCGAAGTCTAAGAGGAAAGATGGGGACGCTCAAGGGGTCCTCGGAGGCCCGAAGCTGGGGCTGCAGACGCCGGCTCCTCCTGAAGACCCCACCCTCGAGCTCCAGGCTCAGGCACAGGAGGGGGGGGTCCCGCCCCCACCCCGCCTCGCCAGCTGGAGATCGAGGACAGTGGGGGCTGCCTGCCCCGCACCCTGTGCCCTGCGCCTGGCCAGCGGGCACGTCGCAGTCTTTGCTGCATGAATGAATGATCGCTCAGTGTCCAGAAGGAAACCTGGGTCTCGCTCTGAGGAACCCAGCCTCTGAGTCTGGAATCCAGGTTACACCAGGACCCACTTCCCTGACCCCAATCTCTGCAGCCCCACAGACCAACCCAGGGCTACAGCCGTAACGTGGCATCCCCGGGGCCGAAGTCACGGCCGGCCCACCCCCAGGACGGCCACCACGGTGACACGCTCCATCATGCCCGGCACAGCACCTGGCCTTCCCCAGATGACCAGGAGCTGTCCAGCCCCACCGGAGCAGTGTGCCTGGGAGCGGCCATGACACCCGCACCGCACACCCCCGCCCCCCGCCCTCCGCTAGGCCCTCTCGTCTGTAAAGTCAGCCCAGGGTCAGCCCCGTTCACATTCTCAATGAACCTCACACCCGACTTACTGTCACCCATTTCTAGCCCTCCTTGAAGTAGCGTCTTCACTTTCAGACACCTGGCGACCCCAATTTCATCTGAGAGCAGCCCCTGGCACCCCCAGGGGCTCCCCCAGGGAGTGGCTCTGACTTCAAAGCTGGCCCCGCACGTTCCCACCTGGCTCCGTGGCCCACGAGGAAGCCTGGGGCCTGAGCAAGTACAAGAAATCAATCGCTGATTAATAACAGATCTCGGCGGAGCCCATCTGCCGGGATGTTCATTCTTCATGGAAATTAAGCCACGAGCAGTAGACGTGAGGGTTGTTCTAATGACGCTGGCAGGCAGCAGTCAGCCGGAGCCATCCCGGCGCTGCCAGGAATAGCGGGCCAGGGAACAGCACACAGGCATGCTTCCTGATACCCACAGAGACGGGACGGGCCCACCGTGAGCTGGCCCGGTGCCCGGGCGCTGTCCGGCTTCAGGTTGCTTTGCAGCCCCGGAGGCTTCCCTACCCCACTTCCGGGAGGCCTGGGGCAGCCCCACACTGCCCGGCCTGGCTGAGCTGGGAGAAAGGAACACCCGCCCTTGGTGCTGGAACACTCGCAGCCGTGACCC
This sequence comes from Bos indicus x Bos taurus, assembly GCF_003369695.1. Classification (NCBI taxonomy): domain Eukaryota; kingdom Metazoa; phylum Chordata; class Mammalia; order Artiodactyla; family Bovidae; genus Bos; species Bos indicus x Bos taurus. The sequence continues at coordinate 103,834,825 of NC_040086.1, forward strand.
TACCAGGGTCCACCTGTCTGGGCTCCCCACCCAGGGAAGGAGGCTGATAGCCAGTGATGGGACACAGACCTGCAGTGACCTGGTGGCCTGGTAGGCAGAGCACTGGGGTGGGGAGCTTTGAAAAGTGGGGAACTGGGGAAGGTGATAGGTAGGCCGGGGGCACCGGGGGTGAAGAACCCACCTGCCAGCGTAGGAGACGTAGGAGACCCGGGTTCCATCCCTGTGCCAGGAAGACCCCCTGGAGGAGGGCACGGCAACCCACTCCAGTACTCTTGCCTGGAGAATCCCGGGACAGAGGGGCCTGGCGGGTTACAGTCCACGGGGTCACAAAGAGTCGGACACAACGACTCAAGTGACTCAGCACACTCGAGAGGCAGACTGGACCGGGCACACCCTGGGTGTCCCTACAACATTTCTCCGGCTGCCGGCTGGCAGGTGGCCTCCGGCTGCCCCTCCCACGGAGGCCCTGTCCTAACAGCCGAACATCTGTCCTCCTTCAAATGTATGGTCAAATAAAATGGGGGAAAAAAAAACCAAAAATATGATTAAAAGATGAGCAAAAGGCTTGAATGAACATCTCTCCAAAGGAGATACACAGATGGCCAATAAGCACATGAAAAGATGCCCGAGCTCACTAATCACCAGGGAACGCGATTCAAAACCACAAAGAGAGGCCACGTCACACCATTAGGGTGGCTATTACACACACACACACACACACACACACACACACACGGAGGATATCAAGTGCTGGTGAGTGTGTGGGGAAACTGGAAACCTGTGTGCTGTCGGTGGGATGTAACCTGTGCAGAAGCTGTGGAAACCATTATGGTGGTGCCTCAAAACATACAAAATTACCATCTGACCCAGTGATTCCACTTCTGGGTATAGAATCAAGTGAAATGAAAGCAGGAACTCAGATATTTGCACACCTGTGCTCACAGCAGCAGGACCGACAACAGCCCTCAGCTCCACCTGCCCACAGGCCTCACTTGTAAACAAACCCCACATTCTCTCCGGCCTGCCCGGAGCCCGGATCCAGACAGATGAGTCTGGGGGCTGATTTCCTCCAGCCCGCTCCACGACAGTGAGAGCCATCAGGCAGGGGGCGGCGGCATCTCCTCCTGGGACGGAGCACGGGCTCCCCTGCCCAGTGAGGGTCCTCAACCTTCCGGGGCTTAGAGCCTTGGAAGCTTAGCTGGCTGCAGGGTTAGGAATTCAGGAATACAAGTGAACAAAGCTTTGCACACGCAGGGTCCCCCAGCAGCAGTACTCACAACAGCTGAGAGGTAGCAACTGCCCAAATGCTCTTCTCTGGATGATGGATTCACCAGATATAGTCAAGCATAGGATGGAGTATTATTCAGCCTTGAAAAGGAATGGAATTCTGACATAGGCTACAGTGTTGAACCCTGAACACATCAGGCGAACTGAAAGAAGCCAGATTCTAAAGGCCACATTTCGTGTGTTTCTGCTTCTATGAAATGTCCGGGGTAGGAAAATGCAGTTAGAATGGGATTCCCAGGTGCCTCAGTGCGTAAAGAACCCACCTGCCAATGCAGGAGACACAGGAGACCTGGGTTCCCTCCCTGGGCTGGGAAGATCCCCTGGAGGAGGAAATGGCAACCCGCTCCAGTACTCTTGCCTGGAGAATCCTGTGGACAGAGGAGCCTGGCAGGCTACAGTCCGTGGGGTCACAGTCAGACACAACTGAGCACACACACACACAGAACAGAGATCTCAGGGGCTGGGGGAAGGGGGAGCAGGGCCTGGGGCTTCCTCTGGGGGTCATGAAAAAGTCTGGACCAAGACACTGGTGATGCTGCATGACGCTGAACACATGGAGCACCACTGAGATCCAGGCTTTAAAATGGTTAAAATGCTAAATTTGACAGTAGGTCCATTTTATCAGCATCATCTTTTTTTTTTTTTTTTAAGAATGGCACTGAGAAAGGACGATGCGGGATAAACATCCCAGGGCTCCAGCCCGAGCTCCCTAACCAGCATGTCAGGAGGCAGGACAAGGAGTGTACGAGCTGAACTGCACCCCCGCTGCTGGGGACCTAGGGGAACGGAGCCACAGGGGGCCTCTCCCCCAGCAAGGTCACAGCCACACACCTCGGGACTCAGAGGTGCTGCCCTGAATCCCGGGCGCCTGGCCGGCCGCAGACCCCCGCCATCTGCCACTGGAAGAAGCAGCAGTCTCTGAGAAAGGCCTTCCGGGATGCCACGAAAGAACACTTTGTTACAATTAATTATTTACATTTTGATGTTCTTTCCTTCTTGGTCTTTTTTTGTTGCAAACATCAAGTTGTCAGGCTTCAACAGAAACAATGTCTTGGGGCACTCAGTTCAGTTCAGTGGCTCAGTCTCTTCGTGACCCCATGAGTCGCAGCACGCCAGGCTTCCCTGTCCAGCACCAACTCCTGGAGTTCACTCAGACTCGTGTCCATCGAGTCAGTGATACCATCCAGCCATCTCATCCTCTGTCGTCCCCTTCTCCTCCTGCCCCCAATCCCTCCCAGCATCACAGTCTTTTCCAATGAGTCAACTCTTCGCATGAGGTGGCCAAAGTACTGGAGTGTCAGCTTTAGCATCATTCCTTCCAAAGAAATCCCAGGGCTGATCTCCTTCAGAATGGACTGGTTAGATCTCCTTGCAGTCCAAGGGACTCTCAAGAGTCTTCTCCAACACCACAGTTCAAAAGCATCAATTCTTCGGCACTCAGCCTTCTTCACAGTCCAACTCTCACATCCATACATGACCACAGGAAAAACCATAGCCTTGACTAGAACGAACTTTTGTTGGCAAAGTAATGTCTCTGCTTTTGAATATGCTATCTAGGTTGGTCATAACTTTCCTTCCAAGGAGTAAGCGTCTTTTAATTTCATGGCTGCAGTCACCATCTGTAGTGATTTTGGAGCCCAAAAAAATAAAGTCTGACACAGTTTCCACTGTTTCCCCATCTATTTCCCATGAAGTGATGGCACCGGATGCCATGATCTTTGTTTTCTGAATGTAAGCCAACTTTTTCACTCTCCACTTTCACTTTCATCAAGAGGCTTTTTAGTTCCTCTTCACTTTCTGCCATAAGGGTGGTGTCATCTGCTTCTCTGAGGTTATTGATATTTCTCCCGGCAATCTTGATTCCAGCTTGTGTTTCTTCCAGCCCAGCATTTCTCATGATGTCCTCTGCATAGAAGTTAAATAAGCAGGGTGACAACATACAGCCTTGACGTACTCCTTTTCCTATTTGGAACCAGTCTGTTGTTCCATGTCCAATTCTAACTGTTGCTTCCTGACCTGCATACAGATTTCTCAAGAGGCAGATCAGGTGGTCTGGTATTCCCATCTCTTTCACAATTTTCCACAGTTTATTGTGATCCACACAGTCAAAGGCTTTGGCATAGTCAATAAAGCAGAAATAGATGTTGGGGCACTAGGGAGAGACAATTAGCCAATTAAAATTCAACTGTGGACACAGACACGTATATATACATATAAATATACGTGGTATATTGGTAGCTCAGCTGGTAAAGAATCTGCAATGCAGGAGACCCCAGTTCGATTCTTAAGTTGGGAAGATCCCCTGGAGAAGGAACAGGCTACCCACTCCAGTATTCTTGGGCTTCCCTGGTGGCTCAGACAGTAAAGAATCTGCCTACAATACAGGAGACCCTGGTTCGATCCCTGGGTCGGGAAGATCCCCTGGAGGAGGGCAGGGCAACCCGCTGCAGTACTCTTGCCTGGAGAATCCCATGGACAGAGGAGCCTGGCGGGCCACAGTCCACAGGGCTGCAAAGAGTCGGACACGACTGAACGACTACGCACGGCACCTACATTATGCACGAGTGGACGAGGACTAGTTGAGAAAATCTCAGCTCCCACAGGGACAGGTTCTGGGTGCAGATGACGGCAAAGATGGGCGAGACTTACCCGATGCCCACGGGGACAAGAAAGGCCCCCCGATGACCTCCACCAAGGGGACAGCCAGCCAGTCCAACCCTCTGTTCAGGGATAGGGAAACTGAGGCCAGAGAGGACAGCAGGGGCCTGCCCACACGCAGAAGGCACGGTGGCCAGAGCAGGGCTTGGACGAGACGCCGCCGACCCTCCACCCCGCGTCCCCGCTGTGTGCCCATGTCCCCCACATGCCTCTGCGTCGCCCTCCCCAGGGTCGATCCTAAGTGAGAGAAGAGATGGCGGATCACCGGCCATCTCCCTGGCCGTGAGCCCCTCCCTGGGACCCGCCCAGGGTCGGGAGCAGAGGGACCAAAGCAAAAGCTTGGAGGGAGGCTCCCGGCCCCCACACCAGACCTGCCCGCCTCCCATGGGGTGTTGGCTCCAATGGCCCACGGCTCGTCAGACTTGCAGGGACTCGGGCCCCAAAACCGAAACTTCCTCCCCACTCGTCCACTGTGGAGCCGATGCCGGCCGGAGGCTCCCGTCCAGAAAGGGAGGCTGGAGGTGGGGGGACCGCTCCCACCACCGGTCAGAAAACGTGGGGTTGGCATCCGCACAGCTGACGGGGCACACGGGCGTACACATGCGTGTCTGCTAGTCAGCTCTTCCAAAAGTGGACGGGCTAAAAACGTCCCGAAATGACAACCCACAGTAAAAGGAGGAAACGGTCTCGAGCAGAAGCTCAGGAAGCTGCGACCAGCCGGCCCGCACCGGCTCTGCAGAGCCCGAGGCTGCACCCGCGCCACGGTGCCTGCATGTTAATAAGTAATTAGCAGGGAGGGCGTGCTGAGGAGGCCAGAACGTCCCTGGCAACATCAGGACGGGGTGCAGACGAGCTCAGTGCAGCCTGGCGTCAAGCAGCAGACAGGCCCGGGGTGAGCTCAGAGCAGCCGCGCTCAGCACGCTGAGGAAGGAACGATAGAGAGGCCTGCGCGTGGAGACCAGGTGTCGGGTGGGCGCTCCAAGGCTTCCCTGCTCCTTCCCTGGGTGGAGCCCGGGGCCTACGTTCATCCACGAGGAATCAGCAACTCAACCCAGAAGGCAGGGCAGGGGGTGAGGCTGGTGCTCCAGGCAGCCAGAATGTATGCCCCCTGCCCGTTGCCAAGGCCCCCAGTACCCACTCCACGCGGCCCGCCCCCAGGAGCCGTGCGGGGGACGCACAGATGCAGACCGGCCCCCGTACATCTCAGATCCTCCTCCAGCAGCTGAGGCCAGCCTGAATGCAGACCCAGTTTACGGATGGAAAAACTGTGGCCCCTAGAGGCGAGGCAACCTGTGGGTGTCACACTCTGTCCCAAGCCCCAGAAGTCACACGGCTGGTCCACTCTCACCTGGCTTCCAGAAGCATCTGCACTCCCAAGAAGTCTGGAGGGCAGTGGGGTGCGGGGGGGTGGTGGAGGGGCCAGGGCAAGACAAGGGGTCATGGCAGTAATAGCTGGGGGCATCTGGCGGAGCAGACTGGTTCCTCTCACGTGCCAGCTCCCGTGGGCTGTGGGTGCTCGGGTGCTGTGCAGGCAGACTCAGGGGAAGACGCTGGGATGGACAGGTGATGTCTGCCCCGGGCTCTGGCGGGGGGAACAGCATGTTCCAGGCACTCCCACGCCCGGAGGACAGACAAGAGGGAGGGCAGGCTGCTGACAAAAGAGGGTCCAGGCAGAGAAGAAGGCGGGGACAGGGCACCTCTGTCACGCGGACAGCAGCCAAGGCGGCCGGGCTGGGGCAGTAGATGACCTTGGGTCCAGCCGGTGCAGCAGCGCTGACCAGCGGACAGGTGGAGGGGCTGCGATGCTGGGGGAAGGGCCCGTTCCTCCCACGTCCAGGACACGGTGACCAGCCTGCCCAGCCTCGGGGCCCTTCAGGCAGCCGGTGAGGCCACAGCGCCAGCCAGCCGCCGCCCTCCCCAAACCCCGATCCTGGGGAAGTGGGTTCCTCAGCTGTCACAGACCGGTGCCTTCAAACCACACTCCTAACCTCTTCAGATCACTGTATAAGCAAAGTGTCAGACAAGAGGAAACAGGGAAAACGGAAAAGTGGACTCGCTCGACTCAGCAGGACCCTGCCTTCCGCCTCCACCTGGTCCCCAGGGAAGATGGCTTAAAATCCACCGCGTGAGGGAATTCACTGCCTGTGTCCTTTAAAGAGCTGAGAGTTAGGCCCCCTCTGCCCCCATCCTGACTGAGGCCTCTTTGTGGCCTCTACCCAGATAGCTCTCCCAGCCTCCTCTCTGCCTCCCAGCCTCCACACCCCTCTCCCGGCCTCCACACCCCCTTCCCGGCCTCCTCGCTGCCCCCAGGCCTCCACACCCCCCTCCCGGCCTCCTCTCTGCCTCCCAGCCTCCACACCCCCCTCCCGGCCTCCTCGTTGCCTCCCCTCCATGCTGTCTTCCTGGCCTCCCCCCGAACGACCTCCGAGCTCCACCAGACACAAGCAGAGGCATGTTCCCTCTGGGCCTCAGCTCCCTTCCTCACCCCGTGAGGCCCCTGAAGTCAGCAGGAGCTCCTGGATGCAGAGATTCCGGCGCACACTGCGCGGGGTCCACGCACGTGGTGACCCCACCGGCCGGAGGAGGGGCGGGCGGGCTCCCCGCAAGGCCGGCCCCTGGAGGCACCGCTGGGCCCCCCACCTCGTGCGCTAATTCAAGGAGGGGCCCGTCGTCCGCCCCCGGCCTTGCTGACAGCCAGGTTCAACCGCATCGGAAGTTTCCGAGCCAGCAAAATACTTCAATGAATAATAAATAGAAGAATTGAACTCGTTTGTTAGAGGGTGTGCTCTGCTCTTTAACTCAAACGAGAGACACAGCCTTACAGACCTTCTTCTCAAAACGGGGGGTTGGGGGGGCAGCTAAAGTGAGCCGAGCTGACCCGGCAAGGCTGCAGCACCCCGGGCTGGGGGCAGGCGGGGACGCTGTGCCAGACTAAGCTGGAATCGGAGCCCTGAGATGGGCAGCACCCCAGGGAAGACCTCCACGGGGCCACCTGGGCCAGCCTGGGTCCCCTGACCAGGTGCCCGGCCGGGCCTTTGGGGAGGTGTCCCGCCGTCACTCTGGCCCCACCAACAGCTCGCTGGCTCCTCCGATAAGACCCACTGAGTCTCACAAAGATGGGCCAGTGCCCCACATGCCAGGCGGGGCTCTCGGCACCCAGAGACATCAATAATCAAAGCACAAAAGTCCGCACAGCCAGGAAGCTAGTGATCCAGCCGGAGGCTGTGGCGCAGCCCCAGTAAGGAAAGAAACAGCCGGAAGGTGGGCATCGAGGGCGGAGGAGGCACCCCCGCTGTTTTAAATAACAGCGATTCGAGCACAGGCCCTGAGGCTGCAGGGAGAGCCTCGCAGGCCCGAGGGTCAGACTGCGGGAAAGCCAGCGATAAGAGTGAGTGCACCAGGCAGGAAGGTGGGAGCAGGTCCCAGGAAGGGCGACCAGGCCCGCCCTGAGCCGGGGACTGCCCGCGGCCTCCTGCAGGCTGGGGTCCACCCCTGGCTCCCAGGCCACTCAGGAGAAGCCCCCGCCCCCCTCCCTGCTCCTGTCCACCCAGAGGACAGACTCGCCTCCTGGAAGGCGTTCTCACTTCCGCCCCCCGCTTCACAGTGCAAGTGAACACGTGGCCGGCGGTGGCTGTCCACAAAGGACTCTAACGAGAACGAAATGCAAACTCTGTCTGCTCAGTGACCACTGGGCTCCAGCCCACACGGCGAGCTGCCTGCAACAGCGCCCACGGGGATCCAGTCACAGGGAAAGCTGGCAAGATTGTCCCCATTTTCGAGATGAGGAAATTAAGTCCCGGAAAGTCGCCAGCCCAGGTCACCGGCTGGGGCTGGACAGACCCAGCGGCAAGGCCAGGACCAGGCACTGTGTTGGTGAAGCCACAACTTCACCACCCGCCTTGGGAGGCCGGCCAGGGGAGTGAGGGCAGAGAGGCTGTGGAACCAACAAACTCCCAGGCCGGGGACACGGTCGGCCATGCGGCCCAGAGGGGTCCGCTTACCCTCGGAGCCACCGCCTCCTGGTCTGTAAAGGAGGTCACCAAGTGCCAGCGTCAGGGGGCTGGGTGGGAAGGTGATGGAAGCCCAGCTCACAGCGAGGAGACAAGGTGGGCATTCTGCGGCCACAGCCATCTGTGGCTCCAGGGGCAAAACATCAGAGGGAAGCTGCAGAAACCCTACAACCTCGCCAGGACCCTCCGTCCAAACCGCCAGCCCGCTTCCACACCGAGGAGTCTCGCGGAGACGCAGCCCACGCGGCCTTCCCACATGCCCTCCCTTCCCGGGCCCCGCGCACCAGCCGGACACCCGGGACAGGACACGGGGGGACACCCGAGAAGGATGCACATGCCACAGGGCAGGAGCGGGGCCCAGGCTCAGCGGCAGGCCGGCTCCCAGCTCAGGCCCTCAGCTCGCCTCTTAGCTCAAATTTCCCCAAATCATACCCCATACAGGATGGGTATGAGGAGAAACCTAACATCTCTAATGTGACCCCTGGGGAAATACCAGGGATGGAGCCAAAAAAATAAATAAAATTCAGAACCAGCTTTCTGGATCCCTCTGCTCCTGCTGAGCTTGCTGGGTGGGTGACCAAGAAGAGGACCAGACCGCTAATAAAAACAGCAGGACCCGGACGTTCGCTTCCTGGCTGAGTCCACGACACGGCCGCGCCCTGGGCCATCCTGTCCTCACTCTACTCTGCAGAAAGGAAACCTCAGAGTCCAAGTTACCTGGAGTCTGATCCACAGGATCCACAGGAAGATCCGCAGGAAAGTCCGATCTAACCCACAGGAAGCACCCCCTGGGCCCCGCCTGCCCCGTCGATCGCCATGCTCCAGATGGGTGCGTGCTGGCTGCACCCGGGGCTCCCGGAGGCCTCGAGGGTCTCTGGGTCCACCTGCCTGCTGTCCCGCTGAGGAGTCTGCCAAGGGTCTCTCCCGGCTGGGGAGCAGAGAGAGCTCCGCCAGCCTGGGGTCACGGAAAATACTTTCTAGAACGTCATACACCCCAAAGCATCAGCTCCTCTCTGCACTCCCCCAAAAGGGAAGGTGGGAAGGGGAAGCCCAGGGCCCCGCTGGTTCTGGAAACAGGAAGAATGCCCGCGAATCAGCCAGACTCCACAGAGCGGTTTGCTGGGGAGGGCTGATCACCCCCTACCACGGGGGCTTCAGCTGCAGCCAAGTCCTGAGTGACCCACCCCACACTCACATCCAGAAGACGGGCCCCAGGGTGGTCACAGCTGCACAGCAGGCCAGCACCAGGCAGCTCCGGGGGAAAGCTTAGAGTCTTCACCTTCCCACTCTTCCTTCTACCATGAACTGCCCAGCAGCTATGTGGGGGATCCTCAGAGGGCAAAGGTCGTGTAAGTCTTTCCATCTTACCTTGAGCTTAGTAAGCGTTTAATAAATTCTTGGGGGCGAGGGAGGGGACATATGTATACCCATGGCTGATTCATGTTGAGGTTTGACAGAAAACAACAAAATTCTGTAAAGCAATTATCCTTCAATTAAAAAATTAATTAATTTTTAAAAAATTCTTTGGGGCTTATTGAATGTTTAATAGAGGAGTGGAGGAACCAAGGAATGAATGCCTTTTCCCTTCCCCACCTTGAGTAGGAAATGGCAACCCACTCTCCAGTATTCTTGCCTGGAAAACTCCATGGACAGGAAAGCCTGGTGGGCTACAGTCCATGGCGCTGCAGAGAGCCAGACATGACTGAGCATGCACACTCCCTTCTCAAGGAATGACTCCCAACAATGCCGGGAGACTTGGGATGCTGAGAGGCAGCCGCTTAGAAAAAGAACGATACCCAGAACCCAGACAGGACCTGAACGCTTTACAAACCTCCTGAATAATGGCAAAAAAAAAAAAAATCGGGAAAATTCTAAACCAGCCTGAGACAGCCATACCATAAGGATCCTTTCCACTCCTGAATCCTAGGGCGTAAGCAGAGGATGACCAGGCAAACTGAGAAAGGAACAGTGTCCTCAAATTCCTGCCCGCCCACTATGGGAGACCACAACTGACCCCAAGCCCTGTCCCCTTGTCCGGGGATCGACTTCAGGGTCACTCTCAACACGGGCTCCAGGCAGGTCCGGCCGGCAGGGACCGGGCCAGCAGCGAGGGCCAGGGAGGGCAGAGTCTCCATCACACCTTAGTGGTCTGACACCTCCGAGCACCACAGGCCCACCTGGACTGAGCGGGTGACCCCACGGGGCAGAGCTCTCAGAGGGCAAAAGGCGAATCGGCCGTGGGGCCCTCGGTGAGCGGCTGCTATCTCTGTGCGCAGAGCCACCTGCCAAGTGTCACCAGATGTCCCCCCCAGGCCGGCCTGGGAAGTCACACCTGAGTGAGCAGCCTGGCTGTGCTTCGTCCCGCAGGCTGGAGCCCGGCTCTGCCGCCCGTCCACAGCTGCCCTGCCCAGCTGCCCAGGGTGGCTTCAGTCCCCATGTCTGTGACCCGGAGCCGGGCAGGCGGCAGTGCAGAGCCAGGGCCTGGCTCATGTGTGCTTTCCAGGGGGTCCCGTCCCCAGACATCAGCAGGGACGAGCCCAGAAAAGCAGGCTCTGGTCAGTGGCCCCCCCACGTGGAGAGAAGAGCGTCTCAGCGCCCCAGCCTTGGCTGGCCCCACATCCCACTCATCTTGGGGTGCCGACCACAGCTTCACTGCGCTCAGAAAACGAAGCAGGGAGGGAGGTGGGCAGGACACGGACGCGCAGCCAGACGGACAGGAGGGCAGCAGGAGGGCCGGGCTGGGCTCCGGAGGGCGGCGCGAATAAAAGGACGCAGGAAACCTGAGACAGGAGGCCGCCAGCCACCCGCGCTGGTCTAGTTTCCCATCCACTGAACCTGGGGGGGCGGGCGAGGCCAGGTGACAGCATCGCCCTTTAACGCGCACCCGCTGCGGCCGGGCAGCACGGGGCAGGCTCCCTGAGCCCCCGGGTCCTCGGCCAGCCGAGGCAGGTCAGCGTCGCTGTGCCCTCTGCCAAAGTCAGCCGCCAGTAAGTTGAACCAGATCTTGAAGCAGATCCATCCGACTCGACATGAAAAGCAGGGGCAGATTCAGGGCAGCTCTGTCCTCCCTGGAGCCTCCCTGCAGGAGGCGAGGCTGAACCAAGGGCCCTTGGCACCCCCAGTCTATCCGCAGCTTCACGCCCTGACTCAGAGCCCAAACCCACTGCCCACTTGCAGCTTCCCAGAGCGGCCGGCCCCCTTTGTGGGCAGCAAGCACATCCCCCCAGGGCTCAAACTGCCCGTGGGAACCGCTGACAACCACAAGGGGCACCCCCTTTCCAAGTGCTTGGCCGCGGTTGGCAGATCACGTGACGAGAATTTAATCCAAATTTATGTCCACCTTTATATCACGTCACGTAGGCCGGGCAATCTGCATTCACCGCTGGCCGAGGAATGGGTTTGGCCAGGTTTATCCTGTTTCTCTATGCAATTATTTTAAAGACCAGTTGTGTGTGTGAGTGTTTATAAAAAGTGTGTGTGTGTGTGTGTACGTGTGTGTGTATGTTCTGAAGGCCTCCACCAAAGTCCAGAGCCACTGGTTTCTCCCCTGCCCAGGGCACTGCTGGTCACAAGAAGTAAAAACGGGAAAGAGGTTCTAATACCCTTGAAAGCAAGTCTGCGGAGACTGAGAAGCTCACTGATGGGAAGGACCCGGGCACAGGCTCCCGCCCCAGCAGAGGGAAGCCTGGAAGCCTCAGAGGCCTAGGCGAATGCTTTGCAGCCAGAGGGACGTGGGAGAGTCACTCAAGAGAGGAGGAGAGACCTCTAAGCGCTGCTGCAGACCCAGAGCTGGTGCCCGAGTCTCAGGTCTATGGACTCTCAGAACCGAGGAAGAGGACCGTCAGGCCCAGGTGCATTATGGGAAAGTCCTACCGATGCTAATGCGACACGTTACAGCCCCTCAGATGAGCTCCTCTTGGAACTGACTTCTCAGCATTTGCAAATACAAAATTCCCCTCGCTCTTCATAAATCACGTGTGCACAGAACACTTCCTCAAACGCCAGGTCCCTGATAATGGTCCTCAGATAAAGCAGGCAATAAACATCCTCGATAACTTCCCGTAAGCAGGTGAAAGCTCGTCCCTGGGTAGTCCGGGAAGTGCCCGTTTCACAAAGCCAGCACTGACGGCGGAGGGAAGGGCCCCCCCAAGAGCAGGCGGGGACTCAGGGACAGCTGCAGCACAGCGCAGCACGGAGCCAGGTCTGACTCAAGCCTCGGCCCCCGATCCATCAACAAGGTCTCACGTCCTGACTCCATCTTTTGAAAGGAGGGACCTGGGAACTGTTGGCTTCCAGATGGAACATGACGCCCTGCATGGACACTGTGGACCCAGGCCCACCAGGAAGCCACAGTGCACTGCACGCCCGCCCGGCCTTGGCCCTGCCAGGACTCTGCACGACAGTCGCCAGGGACACTTGCTGAGAAAGCAGGGAGGCTGCTCGATCTCTGCCACGGACCCAGGGCATCAGCTCCAGGGACGAGGAGTTCACATAATCATCTGTCCCCACCCGACGCTGCTCGGATCCAGACAGCCCCACTTGTCTCAGGCATGATGCAACAGCTCCCTTCTCAGCACACCGCAGTAAGCACAGTACCTGCCCATCCAGGCCCGGCCCACGAGCTGGTGCCTGCTCGTCCAGAAAGGGTGGGAGATTCAGGGCAGGAAGCAAACGCCCAGGGTCGCTCAACTGGAAAAGCCAGGGCAGGGCTGGACCCCGGGTCTGGACTCATCCAGGCCAGCTTTCCCTCCATCCTCCTGGGGTCACGATGCCTGACTTCACTCTGAACAGCTTGAGAAGGCGGGAGGAGCCGTCCCGCAGCCCCAGCCCCTGAAGCGCCTCCTCCGGTTGTAACACAGCCCGGCCTGCCCCTGCCCACGGGGTTCTGCCCAGGGGGGACGGGGCCAGCCTGGAAAGAGGCCACTCACCTTCCCGAAGTCTCGGACATCGAAGAGGTCAAAGGGGTCGAACAGATCGCTGTTCCTGAGCCCAAACTTGTCATGGCAGACTTTCAGGAAGGTGCGGATGTTCTTCAAGCAGAGGAACTGGAGGAGAGAAGGGAGCGTCATTCAAGCCACACAGTCTGCAGGGCAGTAACACCAACAGCAGCAAACCCTGCCTCCCGGCGCTGCCCGGCTCAGAGCAGACGCCGTGTGCCCCGTAACCCTGTCTGGGGAGCCGCAAGTCCCAACTCAAGACAACCACAGTTGGAACAAAACAGACTGGAGTTCAGTCAGCAGGCACGGAGCACGCACACACTGCTTCCCCAGCACAGACACATCCCCGTCACTCTACACGTGACAAAGGCCCACGAAAGCCACGCAGAGCCCTGGAGCGGCGCAGGGCACACACAGGAGGTGGGGGAGCATGGAGGCCGGCATCAAACCCCAGAGCAGCACCCAGGAACCCAGCATCTGTGTGCCCAGCCCACGTGGGCAACACAGCCAGGGAAGCAGGCAGGGGGTGGGCAGCTGAACAGGGTCACTGGCTTCCAGTCCCCGTGGAGAAGGAGCCGGGAAAGATGGGGGCGGCAGACGAGGCAGCCTGGAACACAGACCTCAGAGTCACAGGGCCCTGGGTTCGGATCCTGTCCAGTACCTGCAGCTGGACCAGGGCTCCTGAGGCCTGATTCCCTAGCAGGACATGCCTGGTGGAGTTAATGACCTGCCCCAATGGCACAGAGCGGGCATTAGGTACGTGGGAGCCACCAGCTCCCCACCAGTCCACCTTGGCGTGGTGCCCACAAGGTCAGGACCACGGTGCACACAGCTGAACACCAAGCCAGGGTTTCAGACCCATCATCCCCATCATAACCCCTCTAAGGGACAGAGCTCAGCTGGTAAAGAATCCGCCTGCAATGCGGGAGCCCTGGGTTCGATCCCTGGGTTGAGAAGATCCCCTGGAGAAGGGAATGGCCACCCACTGCAGTGTTCTGGCCTGGAGAATTCCATGGACTGCATGTAGTCCGTGGGGTTGAAAACGGTCATACACGACTGAGCGACCTTCACTTTCAAGGGCCCAACAGCTCAGCTTCAAGAGACCTGCAGAGACGCTGGGACTGCTCACCAGAAACTTCAACAAACGGACAGAGGAAGGCCAGGCCAGAATCAGAAGCTGCGGCAGGCACAGCGTCAACCAAGCTGCACGCAGGACTCCCAGGGGACACGTGGAGCCCAGCAGATGTGGATCTTCCTGCGCACCCGCCCCCAGCGGGCATCACCCCGGCCCCAGAGCAGCCTCCACGCGGGGCCCCTCCTCCCTCCGCTGGGCTGGTCACTGCTCAGAGACAACACCAGCTTAGTGCCTGTGGTCTGTTAATTATTCCCTGCCTGTGGAGGAGGGAACCGGGTGTGTGGGTCTGCGTGTGTACACGCATCTATGTGCTTATCTGTGTGTGTCAGTGTCTGTCTGTGTGTGTGTATCTGTGTGTTCGTGTGTGTGTCTCTGCGTGTATCTGTGTGTGTTATCTGTGGGTGTGTGTATCTGGGCGTGCATCTGTGTGCATCAGTGTGTATCTCTGCATCTCTGCGTGTATCTGTGTGTTTCTGTGTGTATATCTCTATGTGTTTGTCCGTGTGTTTATGTGTGTGTCTCTGCATGTACCTGTGTGTGTATCTGTGTGTCTGTGTGTTTCTGTGTATATATCTCTATGTGTTTATCCGTGTGAACCAGTGTATTTCAGTGTGTATATCTGTGGGTGTGTGTATCTGGGTGTGTATCTGTGTGCATCAGTGTGTATCTCTGCATCTCTGCGTGTACTGTGTATTTCTGTGTGTATATCTGGGTGTGTGTATCTGGCCGTGTATCTGTGTGCATCAGTGTGCATCTCTGCATCTCTGCGTGTATCTGTGTGTATATCTGTGGGTGTGTGTATCTGGGTGTGTATCTGTGTGTTTGTGTGTGTGTCTCTGCGTGTATCTGTGTATTTCTGTGTGTGTATCTGTGGGTGTGTGTATCTGTGTGCATCAGTGTGCATCTCTGCATCTCTGCGTGTGTCTGTGTGTGCACACTTTTTCTGAACGCATGAGAGCACACTGCAGATGCGCCCGCCCCGCGTGTATAGTTCCTGAGAACGAGGACACCCCCCGCCCCTGAAGTCGCAGCTCCAATGTCAAAGTCAGGAAATGAACAAATGACCACAGGTCCCACGTTGCCTCATCTCCAGACAGCGCTCAGCATCTCTTTACCAGATAAAGGACAACCAAGACGTCCTGAGAGAAAGCAGTCCTGGCCCAGAGTTCAATCTTGGACCACAGGCGACTTCAGTCAAGTCCCTTCTGTCTCCACGAACCTGGAAGAGCATCCTCCACCAGAACTTTCTGGAAGGATGGAAACGCCCTGCGAGCCCGGTCCAGTGGGGCGGCATCAGGCATGCCTGCCTGCCGAGCTCTGGAAATGCGGCCAGTCCAACCAAACAAGTGCACTTGTCATTTCACTTTATTCTAATGAATTTAAATTTACTTGCAAAACTGGCTACAGCTACTGGTTTGAACACGTGGCCCCGGAACAGCCGCGTCTTTGTCTTCCCTCACCTGACCTTTCTGAGGAACACAGACATGGAAAGACAGGCCCTGCAGGGGTCACTCACACGCGGGCCCAGGACCAGAGTCCACAGACACAGGAGGCGGCTGGGGGCCGGGCTGGGGCGGGCACTGAGTGTTCAGCGGGGACAGAGCTCCAGTCTGGGAAGAAGAACAAGTCCCGGAAATACTGGCGGTGACGATCACACAGCACCGTGAACGCACTCGATGCCACTGAACTGTATGCTGAACAACGGTTAAAATGGCAATTTTAAGGTTTGTGTATTTTACCACGATTAAAAAAAAAAATGTAATTCACAAAACAGAGTCACAGAGAAACCAACACAGGGAGGAGGCTGTGTGACGGCGGAGGCAGCGGCTGAGCAGGCGCTCTGGGAGCCGAGGAAGCCCCGGGAGCTGGGGGAGGCCTGGGACCGAGGCTCACACCCCGACCCCAAGAGAGCCCGTTCCGCCATCAGATCGCAGACACCCAGGACCCTGCCTTCAGCTGCTTCACCCCCATCCCACCCCTGAGAGCAGCCTGCAGAGCCGGGGGCGCATCTGAGAGCCACCCACCCCCAGGCCCCCCCAGACCCCCACCCACACCCCCTGCCCTGGCCTGCATCAGACCCCGTGCTCCCCCCGCCCTGCAGGACGGCTGCAGCTTCCAGCCTGGCTCCAGGCTTTTCTGCACACCACTCGTCTCTAATTTCCACTAAGCCCTTATTTTAATTCCTCCTCAGCCTCCCATTTTTAGAGTTAATTACACAGCTCCCAACCACAATCGCAGCCGGCAAGGCCAGGCTTCCTTTCGGGTCTCGGAAAGGGGCAGGCACGTCGTGGGCACAGCGTCTGCCTGGCCTGCCCACCCCTGCCCTCCACCGTGGGCACGCGGGCCCCTGGCCTTCCAGAACCACTCTCAGTGGCTCCCAGTCCAGCCTGGGCTGGCCTGGGACTCGACCGTCAGGGAAAGACGGGTGCGGAGAAAGCACCCAGGCAGCATCCTCCTGGGGGTGCCCCTGCGCCTGGAAGCACACTGCACCCCCGCCCTCCCTCCAGCAATAGCCCCACTATACAGGTAGGGACACTGAGGCCCAGACGGCGGAGGACTTCAGCTCCCAGTCAGAAGGCGCCCAAGCCGAGATCTGAGCCCACGTCCACTTCAAGAGCAGTGAAGGCCCTTCGAGACGACGGGGGTGACCGCCAGCCGCCCAGAGTCCCGGGTCTGTCTGGGAGCTCACCAGCAGCCTCCCCTGCACCCCTGTAAGGGGCCGGGTTTGAATAAGCAATAACATCACTGCCTCCCTCACTGTACAATCAGGGAAACGAAGGCCCAGGGGCTGCCCTACTCTGCCACCCCGGGTCCCCAGAGGGCATGTGGCTGGACCCTGGCCAGGCAGGGCCTCTGGTCTGTCCCCCCGGCAGGAACGGCTTCCAGTTCTGGGAGAGAGACAGCCGAGGGCGAGGGCTGGGGGCCAGGGGCCAGGCTGCAGCCGGGAGCTGCCCCTCCTCGTCCTGTGGCCCGAGGCCTGATGGCCGGGCGGCCCCCGGGGCTTCAGGCACAAGCGGCATTCTCTGTCCTCCGCCTGCGGGGAATTGACAGAGAGCGGCCACACAAGGCTCCGTCCCCGGAAAACTGGCCCCGTGACAAGTGGCCCAGAAGGGAGGCTGCACCGCTGTATCCGTGTGGGGCACCCTGGGGCGTGTGGGCGCCCCCAGCCCCAGGGAGGGCCCCAGCCGTCCCTTGCTGAGCCGGGCCAGCCCGCCGAGAGACCGGCCGCCTGTGTCCTGGACGCCTCGCCCTCTAAGTCCGGGCCCTGGTTGGCCTCCTTGGAGCGAATCGGGCTGAAATCAGATTAGTGTGAGCTCACCGGCTCCACGGCCAGGCGCCCACTGCCCCAGGCGCAGCCGGCCGGGGCAGCCCAGGCCTGCTGCTCACTGTCAGCTGTCAGTTAGCCGTCCTGAGGCCCCAGTGCGGAGGTACTGGGCGAGAGGGCCAGGGGCCGCGTCTGAGCCCGCAGGCCGCCGCGCACCCTTGGGAGGGGACAGGGAGGCTTCCTGGCCCGGCTCGAGCGCTTCCACTGGGGCCCACACACCGACCAGGAACAGCCCCACTCCAAGAAGGAGACGCGGAGGCCCTGCCCCGCAGGTGGACAGCCCTCAGGCCGCTGGGGCCCCTCTGGTCACCCAAGTCCTCCCCTGGGGGGCTTGCTGTCCCCCAGGCAGGGCCGGAACGGCAGCCCCAGACCGCAGGTCCACCCCGCAGCGCACTCACACGCACACGGCACTCACACCTCAGCACCAAGGGGCAGGTGCAAAGGAGGACCCGAGGCGCAGGGCAGCAGGGGGCACGGGAACCGCCCACAGGGCTCGGGAGGTGGGTAACCGCGGCCCCACTCTAAAGACAAAGTCCTTGACTGCCCATGACGCAAGCCCTCATTGCCCAGATGGACAAAGTGAGGCTCAGACCACAGGTGGGCGTCCAAGCTCCTGCCCCACAGGGTATAAAAGGCATGATGACTTCAGGCCCTGCCCAAGGCCGAGCCCAGGGCCAAAGTGCCCGGCCTGGCTGGCTGCCCTGCCCTGGGAGCCCCCGGGGAGCCGTGCTGGGCCGTGAGGGAGGCGCCTCGCCCCGGGCACTGGGACGCGACTCACTGCTCCGAGCAGACCTGGCATCCCCTGCCCCCAACCGCGTGCGCTTGTTAAATCGACTGCTACAGTCTAGGGTCCGGGGGCCCCGGGCACCTCACATTGGCTCCTGAGACTCACCAAAGCTCCCATGTAGCAAGGGTTTCCATGGTGCCAGCTCCGGGCTCAGGGATAGGCTGCTCACAGCCTCACAGTCATTAGAGTGAGTCCTAATTTACCGGTGAAGAGACGGAGGTCCCAAGAGGTTGCCTATTTGCTCAAGGTCACTCGCGAGGACGGGACAGAGCCGGGAACAGGTCGGGGCCACGTTAACCTCAAGGCCAGACTGCTGGACCTGTAAGCAACCTTCACAGTTTATAGGTTTCTGAGCAGGGAGACAAGTTTTTTCTTTCTATTTATTTATTTTAATTGGAAGATAATTACTTTACAATATTCTGATGGTGTTTGCCACACACCAACATGAATCAGCCACAGGTATCCATGTGTCCCCCCCATCCTGAAAATAATACTTGCAGGAAAATTAAGTCTGGCGGGGATGACGGGGAGACTCAGAGGGTAGGAGCCCAGCCTTTGGGCTTGACAGGCAGGATCCACTCACAGAAACCATGACTTGGGAGGGCCACCTGCCCCTGGAGGCCCCGAAGTCCCTGAGCCGGGAGCGTCGCTGGGCCCCCACGCCCTGCGAGGAGGGAGCCGGGCCCCCACGGCCCCTCCAGGGCCAGTGATCTGCACACAGGGAACAATCCCTCCTGGTCAGCCATACAGAGCTGCCGAGTGGCCACATCCCGGGCGGCCCTGGCCTTCACCGGCACCCCCGCCGGCTCTCATTAGCAGCCTCACTCCGAGTCAACGCCTGCCTGGGGGAAGCAGACGGCAGGCCGGCCAAGGCCTCCAGGCGACGATGCCACTGAGGCTGCGTGCTCACAGCCAAACCACCGGGACGACGGGGAGGTGAAAGCCACCCCTCCTCGCTGCCCGCTGGACACCAGAGCCGGAGACGGACCCGGCGCGCCAGCTCCCCGGCTCTCGCGAGAACACACGCTCTGCATGCTGGGCCGCACCTTTCTGTGCGGCGGGGCCTCCACATCTGAAGCTCACGCTCCTGGCCGCCACACGGCCCTGAGTCCTGTGACCTACTCAACAAGTGGCCCTGGAGCTGCGCTTCACGACGACCGGTCGCTTTCAGCCACCGGAGCCTCACTGCCCGCCGGGGCCAGGCCGCTGGGCCTGCCCACCAGACCCCCCGACGGGCTGCTGACGACGAGGTCTTTGATCAATAAAATATGGGAAAATGAATTAATTTCCTGTTTTATTTATGCCACGCTCACTCCAAAAAACCATTTTAAATTACTTCATTACTATTCAATAGGTGCGGCTCGCTGGCATGACTCTTTCAAATTTGGGGCCCTTGGGGTAAATCACCAGGGGGCCTGCAGGTGACAAGCCAGCCAGATGCTCTATGGGGGCAGGGGCTGAGACCCTCCCCTCACCCTCGGTCCCAAACACCCTGGGCAAGGACCCCAGGCTGGGGTTCAGATCTGGTGGGTGGGTGGGTGGATGGGTGGATGGATGGATGGTTGGATGGATGGATGGATGTTTGCCGGCCATTGACTGACAGCTCGGAAAAGGCCCAGCTTTCCCCCAGGCAGCTAGGACTCCGCGATGGCTTTAGAGGGTCTGAAAAAGCAAAAAGTGAAAGTGTTAGTCACTCAGTTGTGTCTGACTCTTTCCAACCCCATGGACGGTAGCCCTCGAGGCTCCTCTGTCCATGGAATTCTCCAGGCAAGAATACTGGAGTGGGTCGCCATGCCCTCCTCCAAGGGCTCTTCCCGACCCAGGGATCAAACGCAGGTCTCCTGCACTGCAGGCGGATTCTTTATGGTCTGAGCCACCAGGGAAGCCCGGGGCCCCCACAGACGGCTCCAGCTGCGTGGGTGGCAACCCTGCCTTCCAGAAGCATCTCTCCCAAAACACACAGGCAGGTGGAACGTGGGGTTGGCTGTGAGCACTGACCCCTGCAGCCTCCAGTACCGTCCTCGGGCCTCTGGGTTCCAGCTGAGTCGAGTCCATAGCTTGCTATGCCCAACACCACCTCGAGCAGGGAGGGACCACGTCACCCACCCGACAGATGGGGAACCAGGCTCAAAGGATCCGGGATTGGAACCAGGCTGTCCAGTCCCACATCCCTGGCTTCCCAAGCCGTCAGGGGCCGAGCTGCACTGATCTCCGTGGGCAGTGCCTCTCCGCCTGACCCCTGCTCTCTGGGAGGAAGGCCTCCCCAGTGCACCTGCGCCTCCTCTCCCCCCGGGACGCCGTCTTCCCACCACGACCACCGAGACGTGATTCCAAACCTGGCCTCCTTGGTGCTGAAAGAGGGGGTCTCTCTAAGGCAGACCTCAAGTCCGGCCTCAGCAAGCTTCCTAAACCCCAGACTCCAGCCCCTTGTCCCACAGGGATGCCCTGACTGGTTTCCAGGGCCCTCTGGCCACTTCCGGGAGCACTGGGCGTGGGCCTCAGCCTCTCACTCAGCCACTCCCTGCTGCTACGGCCCAGAAGGCAGAGCTGGGCACGCAGGTCCCTCTGGGGCTCTGGGCCCTTCTGTGCTCAGCTGCTCACTCACTCCACGCAGTCAGCCTTCCACTGTGGGCCACAGGGGTGTGGGGCCACCCGCTCACCACACCCTAGACAGTCGGCATCGTGAAATGGGGAGGGGGTTTCCCAGTGAGAATGCAGAGGTGCTCGGCTGAGCCATGGGAAGCAGGTTCTGAAAGGCTGGAGGTCAGGCTCCAGCAGGAGGGGCTGTGCCAAGCTGGTGGCAGCTGCGAAGTGACCCCCCCCCCACCTCATTCTGATCCCAGAGTTCTTCCCCATCAACACAGGAGGGGAGACTCACCAAGAAAAACAGCCCTGGGAAAGCGATGGTTCAGAAGGCTGAACAGAGCACAGCGGGGTAGTGGGGGAGCTCATCCTTAACTCTGCCCACGGTCAGCGGACTCTTAATAGACACCCACTGCACTCCCGCCCTGCCCTGAGCTCAGGGATCACAGACCAGAGAGCAGCAGGAACTCCTCTGAGCCCACAGCTGCCCAAGGAAGCCATCTATGATTTCCGCCTGATACCTGGCTGGAAATTGTTCCCAGCAGTCCTCAAAAGATCCGCCTCTCCAGCTAATGGCCTGTTTGAGCCGGAGGGATAAAAATTAGTCCGCCTTATCAAGACTTCAAGGTCAGGGTCAAACCAAAGGTTTTTCTACAAAGCCGGCAGGAAATTGCTTTTCTCGTGTTCCTCCACGACCATCTTCTTCGCTGAGCCGGCTTCTGCACGCCCAAAGGCTCAATCCCACCCTCCCACCGCACAGGCGGGTGTGGCTCAGAGAGATTAGCTGGACGGCTGTCTGAGGCGGTGCCCCCCAGCCCAGCACCCGACGCCCCTCCTCTCCCTCCTGCGGCCCCACGCCAGACCCTCAGCGCTGGCCCACCAGCTCTGCGAAATCGTCCCTTGTCTCTGCCACTTCAACTCCTCCGTCTCGTCTTCCTTCCTGAAAGTGGTCTCAGGGTCAGCATCAGAGCACCCCTCCCCGTGCGCCTCCAAGCTCCTCTTCCCGAGGAGGACTCCAGAGGCAGGTCAGCTCTGCGGATACTAACTAACTTCTCTTCTTACAGAGAAGGAGGCTGAAGCTTGAGGAATCTGTTTGCCAAGTGCAGCACTTGAAATCCCATAGACAGAGGAGCCTGGTGGGCTGCAGTCCATGGGGTTGCAAAGAGTCGGGCACGACTGAGCGAGTAACACTTGAAAGGTGGTCTCCAGAAAACATGCCCATGCCCTGATCCCCAGAGCCTGAGAAGTGACCTTATTTGAAAAAGGGTCTTCATAGATGTAAGTAAGGCTCCTGAGACCATCCTGGACCAGGGGGGCCCTACATCCAACGACTTGTGTGCTTGTAAGAGGCAGAGAGAGGAGCGATCCAGGGAGCTGAGAGAGACCAAGGCAGGATGGAGCAGAGTCAGGACTGAGGCGGCCACAACCGGTGACACCTGGGCCTCCGGGAGCTCAAGAGCCTCTGGAGCAAGGGGTTTGCCGGGGGCGGGGCCGGCAGCAAGGCCCCACCACTTGTGACTTTAGACGTCTGGCCTCCAGAACCAGGAGAGAAGGAACTGCTGCTACCGAGGCACAGGGGTGGCAGGCGCCCTTACGCCCCTGTGACCTCAACACCACGGGTGGCGCCACTCCCGCAGGCCTTCAGCTGAGCTCTGTGGGATGGACAGACGGACGGACGGACGAGTGAAGCAGGCTTCGATGGGAAACAGAGGCAAAAGCTCCGCTTTCTCCCATCTGTCTTCCCAGGTCCTGAACATTCACGCTCCTCACCGGTCCCGGACGGCCCCACCCGGCTGAGAGTCCCTGGACTCTGGACCTGGCAGGCCCAGCCCGCTTTCAGGCAGAGAGATCTGGGTTCAAACCTCTAACCCCACCCCCACCACACCGTGCATAGGAACTCCCCCCACCCCGTACGACCCCAGCTCTAGGCTGATCGCGTCTCGGGCCTCCAGACGTGACTGTCCAATGGCTGCCTCCAAGTCTCTTTGGGAAGGTGGCCAGCTCGAGCACCCCAAAACAGGTCTGTGGTTCCCCACGCCCAGCGAAGAAGCCCGCTCTGTGAGAGCCACCTGCCTGCTCACCCAGGGGCTGGAGGCAGCAGCCGGAGGCAGCGGAGACCCCCTCAAACCCCACCCACTACCTGAGGGGTAAGTGGCCTCCACGTGTGGAAAACCAGGACATCATGTGCAGCGCTTGGAAGGCACCCCACGAGCACCAGGGCCACACACCCTCCTCAGAAGGGCCACAAACACCGCGGGGGCCGCCCTCGGGACAGCACCCCACAAGCTCGGGGCCCTCGCTCGCGGTCAGCGCACGCCACGGTGAGAAGAGGAGATAAACGTCACGCCCAGCTATCGTCCCCTGGCTCCGGGAAGCAGCATGTCAGTCTGTCTGTTCACAGGCCACCTGCTGGGGGCCTGTGCCCACCCACACGGGTGAGCCCGCTGAGTTAGTTCTGCCGCCGTGCGGGGCTGGGGGGTCAGTGCAGGCCGGCCGGCACGGCCCGGGGGAGCAGCGTCCAGGCACCGCCCTCCTGCTGCCCTGCTGTCCACAGACGCTACAGGAAGTTCCCAGAAGCATTCCTCCCCAAGAGGCTGGAAAGGGCCCCAAATGTCCAGGGCAGGAGCAGCCCATAGTGGGTGCTCAGCAACACCTGAGCAATACACACACAATTCCTGGGAAGGCTTCAGGGGGACGGGGACTGTTCCCCCTCCAGCTGGGGGCTTCCGGGCCCCTGGGAAGGCTTGGGGGGGACGGGGACTGTTCCCCCTCCAGCTGGGGGCTTCCGGGCCCCTGGGAAGACTTTGGGGGGACGGGGACTGATCTCCACCCAGCTGGGGGCTTCCCAGACCCTGAGAAGGCTTCGGGGGGACGGGGACTGTTCCCCATGAAGCTGGGGGCTTCCTGGCCCCTGAGAAGGCTTTGAGGGGACCGGGACTGTTCCCCCTCCAGCTGGGGGCTTCCCGGCCCCCCAGCTCTCCTCCCCCCACACCGGCCTTGCGGGCAGCGCTGCCCTGGGCCCATGGGGCGGGCGCTTATGTGGGAGGGGCTGCCGCTTATGTGGGAGGGGCTTCCGGTGGGCGGTGTGTCTGTGTGGCAATTAACGAAGCCAGGCACATCAACGTCTGCAGGTGGACACGCACCGAGAGAAATGTGTCTGAAGCCCAGGCAGGTGGAGGATAAGATGTACACACATTTTTCCTGTTTTGAATGGGACTTTATTTTCATTACACTGCCGGCTGTGAGCCATAAACGCTTGTCAGAGAGAGAAGGCACCTCCCCTTCCAGCTGCCCCAGCAGACCCCACAGGAGGCGAAACGGCCAGACCCGGAGTGCAGAGGCTGGATGCCTCCCAGGCTCCGTCTGCAAGGGAGAGGCGGCCTCCGGGACCCACGGGGAGAGATGCCGAGGCCCTGCTTCTCCAGCCTGTGAGGAGCCCCCACACAACCCTTCACTCGCTCCAAAGTTCACCCCTCATGCCCCCAAAGAAGCATGCGTCACACACAGCCCAGGTGCCAGGGGCCGACGGGGAGCTGAGCCCCCCATGGAGAAGCCCAGGTAAGGCCCCAGCCCCCCACACCTGGGCCAGGTGCCCCCTTCTCTCCAGGCCTCGGGCCTCCCCAGCACAGGGGACGCCCTTCAAACAGCACATCAGCACTGGTGTGAACGAGGTACCAGCTCACACCCCTTAGGGCAAAACCATCACCAAACGGGAAATGACGTGTTGGTGAGGACGCAGACAGCCTGGACCTTGGGTGCTGCTGGCGGGAAGGCTCCCGGCACTGGGACAGCAGAGCAGGCTGCAGACAAGAGAAAATAAAGTTACCACACGAGCCAGGGACTCTGCTCTGCACACGCAGACGAGCTGAAAGGAGGGTCTCTCAGAGCTGCCGGCATGCCCGTGTTCACAGCCGTGGTGTTCACAGCAGCCAGAAGTCATGGAGACCACCCACCCATCCACAGATAAATGGACGGGGACTTCCCTGGCGGTCCCGTGGTTAACACTTCAGCTTCCAAGGCAGGAGCCGAGGGTTCGATCCCCGGTCGGGGAGGTAAGATTCCATATGCCTCAGAGCCAAAAACCAAAACAAAAGCAGTACTGTAACAAATTCAGCAAAGAGTTTAAAAATGGTCCCCATCTCTCTCTCTCTCTCTCTCTCTCTCTCTCTCTCTCTCTCTCTCTCTGGGGTATGTATATATACATAGAAAGAGAAAACAAAGACAAATCAATAAACACACGGTGTATCCTTACAACGGGATATTACGTCTGACGACACAGGCTGAACCTGGAGGGCGTCACGCCCAGGGAAGCAAGCCAGTCATCAAAGACCAACGCCGTAGGGTCCCGCGTGTACGGACGGGGTCCCTAGAGTCGTCCGGGTCACAAGGCGCGGTGGCGGCTGTGGTTCTGGAGGTGGGGGAGGGAACAGGAAGCTGATGAGGGGTCGAGTTTCGGTTTCAGAAGATAAAGAGAGCTTCGGGGTGGACGGTGTGAGCGTACTAAAAGATGGCCAAGATGGCAGACGCAGCTGTGTGTATCTTACCACGGCTGGAACAACAAAAACCTGCTTTGAAAACTTCAGAACCTGGATGATGTCCAAGGTCTCCCCTTGGTGGGGCCCCCACCAAGACCAGGAGATTCCCCCTGGGCCACCCACCAGCCCCTCAGCATTTCCCGGCCCCCACCCGCCACGCCATGCCCTCCACCCCAAACTCCTGGCCTCATAGGAGGGTCTCTGGCTCTCCTGGGAGGAAAAGCAAAAATAGCCTCAGTGATGGTGGCTCAGATGGTAAAGAATCTGCCTGCAATGCAGAAGACCTGGGTTTGATCCCTGGGTAGGGAAGAACCCCTGCAGAAGGAAACGGCAACCCACTCCAGTAATCTGGCCTGGAGAATCCCATGGACAGAGGAGCCTGGAGGGCTACAGTCCATGGAGTTGCACAGAGTCAGACACGACTGACTAAGCATCCAGATGGACGGACACAGCGGGTCTGAGGGCCTCAAAGCAACAGAGACACAGGCCTATGGGGGGCAGGGGTCCAGGGAGCTGTGTTTTTCTAAGGTGTTTCTGTTTTTCCAAGCAGTAGGCGTTACTTTCAAGACACCTTATGAAGATTCCTCCGCTTTGGGTGAAGCCTGGAGCAGTGGATCCCGTGAATGGACTGAACACACAGCCCGGGAACAGGTGCGGCAAGCTACTCAGGACAACACCTTCTGACAGCCAGAGAGCCCGGATGTCAACTCAGAGACTGCACTTTCTGGAAATTCCAGCCACACCAGCGCCAGGCCCAGGGCACTGGAGTGGGGGCAGGGGGGGCTCCATTGTTTGCCAGGCCAGCAGCTGGGCTCTCTCCCCCGAACAGGGGTCAGGAATGTTCGCAGCTGCAGACTCACCCCCGCCCCTACCCGGGTGGGAACCAAGCGGGGGAGGGAGGCGGCACCCGGGCCTGAGGACACAGCCTGTCCAGGGAGGCCCGGGCCGTTTGCAGGCAGAGAAGCTGACAGCCTGCAGGGCGCCACCTGCCCAGGATGTGTGGGAGGACACTCGGCTCCCCCGCCCAGGTGCCCTGGGCCTGGAGTCCACTGGGGCTCAAGCTGCAGCCAGTCCCCCTGGCCTTTCCCTTCTCTGAAACCTTCGCCACTTGAGGTGCTCCCGGGCGGGAATAACCATCCCGACTTGGCCAGGTGGGGAAACTGAGGCCCAGACTGGTACTGAGGGGTCTGCCCCCTCGCCAGCTGCCAGCAGGTCCTGTGCAGTTTTAACAGATGTCTGGGGGCACCATTCTGGTCGATTTGGGGATTGAAATAAAGCAAAATCCTATAGGATGTCCAACTCTCAAGCCTAAAGTACCACTAACCACTCAGGGCCTTTTTCTGCCCAGCTCCTTGACTTCTGCTTTTAAAAAAAAAAGCCTGCTGGGAATAACTGGCAACTCCGAGCCCTGACACCTGCTCGCTCACAGCATGAGTGGCCAGCTCAGGTGCTGGGGGCTTGCAGTATCCCCCAGGCTGGCCGCTCTTCCATGTCCCATGACTGTCCACCCCTCTCCCAGGGGCAGTCCGGGTGTTTCCAGAGTTTCACTATTATATCTGCAGGGCAGCAAATGGCTCTGTTCCTCCAAAGAGATTCTCTCTTGGGACCAAAGGCTCTACCTCCAGTAGAGGCCCAAGGCGGGGAGGCCACCATGCAGGACTGTCATAGCCCACGGCCTCAGTCCAGACGGGCTCCACCAAGCGGAAGTGGTGGTGCCAAGGAGGACCTCAGAAAGCCCTGGGCATCCGTCACCCACCTTCAGTCATCCGTCCACCCACCCATCCGTCTGTCTGTGCATCCATCCATCCACCCATCCATCCATCTGTCTGTCCATCCAACCACCCATCCATCTGTCTGTCCACCCACCCATCCATCCATCTGTCTGTCCATCCATCCATCCATCCGTCTGTCCATCCCTCCATCCATCTGTCTGTCCACCCATCCACCCATCCATCCATCTGTCCATTCATCCATCCGTCTGTCCACCCATCCACCCATCTGTCTGTCCATCCAACCACCCATCCATCTATCTGTCTATCCATCCACCTATCCACCCATCCACCCATCTGTCTGTCTGTCCATCCAACCACCCATCCATACATCTGTCCACCCACCCATCCACCCATCTATATGTCCATCCATCCATCCGTCTGTCCACCCATCCACCCATCTGTCTGTCCATCCAACCACCCAACCATCTGTCTGTCTATCCATCTACCCATCCACCCATCCATCCATCTGTCTGTCTGTCCATCCAACCATCCATCTATCCGTCTGTCCACCCATCCACCCATCTGTCTGTCCATCCAACCACCATCCATCCGTCTGTCTGTCTGTCCATCCAACCACCCATCCATCTGTCTGTCCACCCACCCATCCACCCATCTATCTGTCCATCCAACCACCCATCTATCTGTCCACCCACCCATCCACCCATCTGTCTTTCCATCCATCCATCCATCCATCCGTCTGTCCACCCATCCACCTATCTGTCTGTCCATCCATCCACCCATCTGTCTGCCCATCCATCCACCCATCTGTCTGTCCATCCATCCACCCATCTGTCTGTCCATCCAACCACCCATCCGTCTGTCTATCCATCCACCTATCCACCCACCCATCCACCCATCCGTCTGTCTATCCACCAGTTCGTCCATCATTCAAACGCCAGTCAGGCCCACCTCTGTGGGAAAGGTGCAGGCACAGGTGCCCCAAGCAGGGAAGTGAACGCCTTTCCCCACCCACCATGGACGAGAGCCCCTTAGTCAGACATGAAACCAAAGCTCCTGGGTCCGGTCAGCAAGCTGCCCGCCCACCTGCCGACCCACCCCACCCCCACCCACTCCAGTGCTATTTCTGGGAGGAGGGGGCGGGGGCAACCTAGGGAAGTGAGAAGTCAGTCAAGCGGCTCAGGGGGTGAGAACTGAGCGCAGCGACCAGCTGCAGACCACAGGGGCCCCACCAGCCCACGAGCCCCACGTCCACCCCCTCGACCTCCTGCCGACCCATATCCGCCTGGCCAACTTGCACGTGGCCCTGCCAGCCAGCCCCCTGCCCTCCTGGGGGCACCCACACCTCAACATGCGCCTTGCCCACAGTCCCAAGCCAGTCGTTCAGCAAGGCCCAAACCCTACACTCCAATCCACCAGGAGCCCAGATACCAGCCAACGCCTGGACAGGAGAAAGAGGAAGCAGAGAGCAAAGCAGGGGGCCAAAGTGTGCTCCCCCCCCAGAACAGCAGAGCCGGCCACGTCCTCACCCCAGACCCTCAGAACGTGACCGTATTTGGAATCAGGTAAAGACGTCGAGACAGAATCACCCTGGCTCAGGGTGGACCCCTCACCCAGTGAGCAGTGTCGTCTTCAGAGAGAGGAAAGTGGGTTTGATCCCTGGGTCGGGAAGGTCCCCTGGAGGAGGAAATGGCACCCCACACCAGTGTTCCTGCCTGGAGAATCCCACGGACAGAGGAGCCTGGAGGGCTACCGTCCCTGGGGTCACAAAAGAGCCGGACAGGTGAAGCGACCAAAAAGCAAAACCAAAGCAGACACATGCAGGAGAGAAGCCACATGAAGACGGAGGCAGAGGCGAGCCGGGGGCAGCTGGGCCACCAGAAGCTGGGAGAGGCGGGAGGGACCCTCCCCTGGAGCCTCCAGAGGGAGCCCTGTCCTGCCCACACCTCAATTTCTGACCTCCCTCCGGAGAGAAAAAACTCTGTTGTGTAAGCTCCCAGTCTGGGGGGCTCCATTAGGGGTGCCTGGGCACAGGAAGGCCCGGGAGCACTCAGGGCAGGGCGGCCACCTCGAGGCCCTCATGGGAGGCGCCTCCTTTGCCCTGGTCTGGTCACCCGGCTGTTGCCCTCTCTGCTCCGCGGTTGCTGGGAAGAATCAGAGGATTAAACCCGGTTGGCAGCCCCGCCCCACAGAGGTCTGCCATCCGTCCAGCACTTTGTTACAGCTCTGGCTCTAGGGTCATAGCGCCTGCATCGTGGGGCAAGGGGGGGGTGCTGGGTGCTGTCGAGGCCACCCCTCCCAGGCCAGAGCTGAGCAGATCTGCGGGAACTTCCAGCATCTCACAGTTTAAATTTGAAACCATGAGAGACTGCAGCCTTACTCCCCTGTCGCCCCCGAAGTGCCCTCCAGTCTGGACAAGGGCCCAGGGGCCGCTGACCCACAGGCTCGCCCTGAGTGCTAACCCGAGGGACCTCCAACCAGAGAATCGCTCCACAAGGCTTTACCCCAACCCAGCCTCCATTGGGCAGCTCTGCCAAGGGCTCCCTTGGCCAGGAAATCCAGCACCTATCTGCCGGTGGGGGGGGGGGGGCTGGCGGCAGTGAGCTGAGGGCATCACGTTTCCTCTTCACTGGGACTCAGCTAATGCCAGCCACACAGAAAAGGGAGGTGCCCGAAATGAGGGCGAGGTTCTCTCCTCTCTGCAGACGGTTCATGTGGGACGTTCTGCCCGCCCAGGCCCTGAGACTTCCACAACACCCTCTGTTTACCAAAGCAGTGCCCGACCCAGGGAGAAGAGACTCAGAGAGGAGAGGCCCATATCCTGGGATATCGCAGGGTAGCGATGGCTCTCTTGGGAACACAGGCTCCCACGTGACCCCAGGGGATGAAAGCTCCCCCCAACAGCGCCAGCACTAACAGGGTGAGAGGGGAGCCGGGCACGTGGAGGGGGGAGGCGGTCTGAGGGCGGAGTCCGGCTGGCCTTGGAGGAACCTGGAGAGGGAGAAGCAGGAGGCAGGCACTCGGGAGGGGGCTGTCACACGGCCGGGTACCCCGGATACCTTCCCTTGCACCAGGGAAGGCAGATCAGCAGAGCGTGTCCCCCTGCACGCCCCACGGCCTGGCAGACATCCCTAACCTACCCGCTCCCCGCAGCAGTCACGCCTCAGTGGCCCATCCTTCTCAGCACAGGCACGCTGGGCCCACGACCGGAGAGTGGAACGCACCAGTGAGGCTGAGCGTCAGCCTGTGACAAGGGGCCAAGGGCAGCGGAGGGAAAATGCAGTCCTCTCATGGGGAGTCTGGCTCTCCACCGAGTGGCCCGGCGTCCAGAGGTGGCCCAGGCTCCTCTGAAGAGAACCAGGGTCGGGGAACGCCAGTGTCTGGAGGTGCAAACCCCACACAAGGACTAGAATCCCCTCTCCGCCCTGGCCAGGGCTCAGCGGGGGTGTGCCCCAGGCCCCTTCCCCTGCCCCACGCTCAGGCAGACACAGCAAGGCTCCTTTCACTGCTCGAGGGTCTGCCACAGCCACCCACCCCGCTTCCCGCCCCAGAGCTGGGCTGCCTGGGAGAAAACTGGCCAGGAGGGCACCAAGGGGGCCGGCTGGCCGACCGAGGGCTCCCGTGGACGCACAACTGCGGCTGGCCACGTCTCCCGTGTCCAGTCCCTGCCCCGGCCAGCGTGGAGGACCACGTGGCCAGCAGCACCTCACTCTTTAGGAAACAAGGTCAGACCACGCCTGAGCCGCCCGGGACAGGCCAGGGAGAGACAGCAGGCGGAATCAGCATGCATAAACCGGCGGGTGAGAAGGAGTGTGGAAGGGTGGCCGCCAGGCCCCGGAGGCCGCCTGTCACTGCAGCCACCCAAGCCTGGAGGGGGCAAGGTGCACCCCCAGAGTGCCCCCACCCTGACTAGTGCAGAGCCCTAGCACCCCCACCTCCTCACGGCTCAGTCCTGAGACAGCCCCTCCTGATGGCCTTCGGTCACCATTGCCCTCGATCAGCCGGGGAGGCCTCGTGGAAGCCAGAGTTGGGGCAAAGAGGCCACAGCACAAGCCAGCCCAGCGCCAGAGGGCGAGGGCAGGGGGGGCGGGGAGCAGACCACAGGAGGGCCCCAACCCAGCTGCGCCCACCACCCCCTCTCTGACCCTCCTGGGCATCTGCGAGCAGAGGCTCCGAAACGCTGCACAGAGAGAGAGGGCTGAGGAAAGAGGAAGCCCCCACCCACCCCAACCCGCTCTGCGACTCCTCACAGGAAGGTCAGGCCGCCCGGAGGCGCCCACCCAGCCCCTCCATCCCGCCCGGGTCGCCCAGCGCAGCCAGGAGCCACGCCCCCTGGCCAGGCTCCGCCCACGCGCACCTGAACCCCCGTGGAGGGGACCCAGGCGCCGTCTGGCAGGAGCTCCGCCGCTTCCATTAACTCCTGGAACCGTGTCTCGAGATCCGTGTTTGCTTTGGGGCTTTTGTTGGTCTCAGCTTCCAGTCTTCTGCTCAAGTTGTCCTCCCTGCTCCCTGCTGTCACCCTGGAGGCTGATTCCCCGGTCAGGTCTCCCGGCTCTTGGGTCACCTTCCTGTTCTCCTGAGGTTCAGTTTTTCTTTCTCCAGATCTCAGTTCCACCTGCTTTACTGAATAACGAGGTTTACCCTGTGCAGTTTCAATGATGGTTACTTTTCGGGGGGGTGGGGGGCACCGACCATGCTGTGGGTGCTGTGCTTAGTCGCTCAGTCGTGTCCAATGCTTCGTGACCCCATGGACTGTAGCCTGCCAGGCGCCTCTGTCCATGGGATTCTCCAGGCAAGAACACTGGAGTGGGGTAATGCCCTCCTCCAAGGGCTCTTCCCCACCCAGGGATCGATGCCAGGTCTCGCCATTGCAGGCGATTCTTTATCGGGAAGCCCACTGATCATTCCCACCCATAGATACACTGTGAGTTACCACTTCTTGGAGCAACGACCCTTCGAGAGCTTTGAGGGCATGGCCAGGCTGCACCCAGAGGGCTAGCCCCTCCCAGAGCGCGTGAGAGACGCTCTCTGCACAACCCCGAGGGACACGGGCAAGCGGGAGCCCCTTCCCTCAAGACAAGCACCGTCAGGGCCTGCACCCGGAAGCTCGATGCAAAGAGCCTTTCCTCCCTGAGGCTTCATTGCTGATCAGAAACCAGAGCCCTGAATCCACAGACCATGAACCCACTGAAGAGTCGGCAGCTCGGGCTCGCCAGACACCTGGACGACCAGGAGACGCCACTGGCTGGAGCCAAGGACAGTGTCTGGGGAGGGTCGGGGCACCCTGGGTGGACACAGCTCCTGCCTCGTGAGGGCAGGCTCTTCAAGGGAGGGGCCTTGCCTCAGACGTGGCCTCAGAGACGCACCCCTGACTCAAGAATGCCCGCTGGACCGAGCCTTTGCACACGGAGCTCTCAGAAGGGCTGTCCCATAGCAGGGGCAAACGGCACGCTTTCTACAAAGGAGGGTGGTGGGCGTCCAGCCACGGGGCCTGGGGCATCAGCAGCTTCCATACACCAGGGAACCCTGAAAAACGGTGTAAAACGCCACGAAGGCTCTGTCAGATGCAAACACGGCAGATTTCATGTCTCGCTGGGAACACCGCCTGAGAAACTCCGACACGCAATGAATATGTGGCTCCCAGACCCCACTGATGTCAGGACAGTGAGAAGGTGAGAACACTCCCTCCTTGGAGTGGATGGAAGAAGGTGTGTGGACAGGCCTCAGGAGCAGGTGTGGGGATAAGACAAGCAGATTCCTGACGGCAGGCCCAGCCCAGCCCCGTGACTAACACGGGGAGCTGCTCTGGGTACCAACCCTCACATCCATACATGACTTGGACTGCAAGGAGATCAAACCGGTCAACCGTCAAGGAAATCAACCCTGAATACTTATTGGAAAGACTGATGCTAAAGCTGAAGCTCTGATACCTTGGCCCACCCGATGTGAAGAGCCAACTCTTCGCATCAGGTGGAAGGTCTCTGAAACGATCCTGATGCTGGGAAAGGTTGAAGGCAGGAGGAGAAAGGGACGACAGAGGACAAGATGGCTGGATGGCATCACCGACTCATTGGACATGAGTTTGAGCAGCTCTGGGAGATGGTGAAGAACAGGGAAGCCTGGCGTGCTGCAGTCCATGGGGTCGCAAAGACTCAGACATGACTGAGCAACTGAACAACCGCCTCGGGTACCAGACCAGTCAGCCTCAATCCATGTGCATATGAACACCTCTGGCACGGCCCACACCAGGTCTGCAGAGGGCAGATGCTCCCAGGTCCCTGCCTGTGGGGTCCTCCTTGGGGGCTGGGGGGCTGGATAAAGCCACACCTGTCCAGATGCCAGACAGCCTGGTACCCCTAGAAGCAGAGGCCAGGAGAGGACATCCCCCTCGCTCTCTGACTCCCAGGTAGAGCCAGTCGGAGGCGTCCCACCCTGACACCCCAGGCTCACCCCTGGGTCAGCCCCCACCCAAGCTCGGGCCTTGAGGATGAGAGCCAGACCGCTGGCTCACGCGCAGCAAACATCCACCCACCCCCATGGAAACTCAGCCAGGCTGCCAGGTCCCCCTGCACAGAGCCTACTGCGCCGCTGTTCCCTGATTAAAGCTTTACAGGATCAACAGCAATAAAGCCATCCCAAAGAAAGCCATCTGAGGCAAAGCCCTTTTTTAAGAAAAACCACTCTCTCCACAGGCAAAAACCACTGAAAAATAACACAGCTATGTTGAGGCAGTTTCGCTGGGTCTCTGCAAAGGCCCTCCTGGTGTTACCTGGAGGCGAACCAGGTGCTGGGGGTCTGTCTGTCCCCAGAGAGCTGGGATCCGGCGCGCCCACCCCACGCTTCTGAGCGAGAAGGTCAGCGCCCGCTTGTAACCTCCAGCGTGGAGCGCGGGCTTCGAAGCTGGTAGCGGGGTGATAATGGTGTTGTGAGGAGGAGCGGTCTGGAGTCACGCCCCTCGCCAACCAAAGGCGTTTGTCCCGCTGGCCGGCTCCGCGGGAGGATTCAGGGTTTGGCATGTGGAGGCCAGGACGCCAGGATGACCGCCCCCTCAACCCCAGGTCCAGCCTGGACACTGATGTGGTCCGTCACACAGAAACAGGAAAAGCAGCCGGAAGCTCAAAGCCAAACAGAGAGCCCAGCGGGGGTGGGGCTGAAGCATCCCCCAGCTCAGCTCAGGGCCGATCCCGGACGGCGGCCGGGAGAGCCTGGCTTCCCTGGGCCCTCGGCCAAAGCCACTGTGAGCCCCAAAGGCCGGATCTGGACGGGCCCCCACCCTATGCCCCCCGCCAGCCAAGCCCCCCATCGGGGCACCCTCTGCGGCGTCCCACGTCTGAGGGATGGCCAGCCCGGCCCACCCTCCTCCTGGGCCCTGAAGCCCTCGTCTCCCTCCCTCCCCCGACACTGCACCCCACCGCCCCTCCCCCCCAGCCAGTGCAGGCCCGGTCAGTTTTCCTGCGGGGGTGACCACATCCGCCTCCACCCCGCCCTCCCCGACTCTAGGCCTGCCCTCCGATCCACTCCCAGCGCTGCAGACACAGCAGAACTTTCTGGAGCCAAACCCAGGCACATGGAGTTCTCTCCCACCCCTTCTGGGACTCCCTGGCCCCCAGGATGAGGCCACCCACCCACCGACCACACCCTGCCTCCTTCAAGGCAGTGGCTTCGAGGCCCTGTCACTTCCCCAAGGGATGACCCCTCCTCCCGTGGGCCTTGCCCTCCGCTGAGCTCCTCCCAGACTCTGGACCCCTCAAAGGAAACATAGTCTCACCCATCTCTCCCTCACCCTGAGGGCCAGTTGCTCACAGGCTTAATAAATCATTCCCTAAGAGCCAGACAGTCCAGAGGACCCATGCCAATTGCAGGAAGAGGTGGTCAAACCCAGGAGGTCTTCCTGGGGGAGGTGAGACTTCCAGCAGACTTTAAAGGAACAGGGAGCTCCAACAGTTATCGGGAAGGCAGGCCCTCGAGAAAAAGGCAGCCCACCCCGACCCTGCCATGCCAGGAGAATCCCATTGCAAGTGACGTGACCGCCATTTGACTGACAGTGGCTCAGACAGAAACCAGTACCTGGTGCGTCCTGGAGAGGGCAGCCTCCAAAGTGGAGGGTGGGACCCGCTCGTGACCCAGCGCCCACTGGGAGCCAGGCAGCGGGCCCGCCCGAGGCCAGAGACCCCGGGATCTCACACAGCCACGTAGCAGCCCATTTTACAGATCAGCCAAGTGAGCCTGAGCGGGGCAGGGCGACGGAGGCGCTCGTCCAGGCCCACGTCCGCCATGGGGCACGCCCAGCCCGGCTCCTGGCCACCACGGGGCGCCCACCCTCCCTGCCCTGGAGGAGGGGGCGCAGCCAGGACCCGCTGGGCTCACAAGCCCCCTGGGCGCCCGCGGGCTGCAGGCTCCGGGAGGCCTCTCCCCCAGGCCTGGCCTCGGATGAACCCACACATCCCCACGAGGCCCAGCGCCTCCCTCCATCTCCGGGGCCCACCGCCAGCCCCTGGCCGGGCCCCATCCGAGGACGTTCCCACTGTCCTCGGGGACCCAGGGGCTGGCACAGAGGCCCCAGCCCTCCCCCCTGGCACGTCACAGTGGCCTCAGGTGCCAGCTGAGCCCGCAGGCGGGCGGTCTGGCCGGCGAGCCCCCGATCCTGCAATAAATTACCTCCCCGGCGCTCTCGTGTGACTGTACGGCTCGGCTCGGCCTGAGCCTGCCTGGCTAACAGATGTTTCGTTTAAGCAGCTAAATTGCCACAAGTGCGCCCAAAGAGACGACAGCCCGATTTCTCCCAGGGTTTATCTGCATGAGGAGAGAGCGGCGTGTGAAAATTCTATCTTGACTTTTAAAAAAGAAAATTTTTTTAAGACACACATGAGTTGAGAAAAGAGAGGAGTGTCAGCCCACGAACTGCCAATGGATGAGTCCCGAGAGATATAAATTCCCACCTCGCAGGAGCCCACTGCATCCTGCGGGAATGGCTGCAGAGGCCACGGGTGCGGAGGCCACAGCAACGCAGCTCCGCCTCGAACGGGTCGACGCAGACAAAGCCCCGTGCTTTCTGAGCCTCAGTTTCCAAACCTGTCAAATGGGTGCCGATGATGCCCACACCACAGGGCTGCCTTTTGACTCCACCCTGTGACCAATCGTCACCCCCTCAGCATTGCCGGGTGGTCCAGGAGGAGCCCAGAGCAGGCAAGGCGAGACAGGGGGCTCTGTCTCACCCAGGGGACGTGGGAGGGGCTGGGCGCTCCCGCTGGAGACACTGTCCCAGCCAGGGCCACTCCCCACCGCCACCCAGAGGTGCCAGCCTGCACCTCCCGGAGCCACCAGATGGTAAAGCAGGAGAAAGGCTGGGGGCCAGAGCCGCTCCACGGGGCGGGTGAGACATGGCCGTGACACTCTGGCCTTCTGCCTGGGCCGACCACTTCCCACCACCAGCAGGAGGGAGGGGGCAGGAAGGGGACCCCAGAGCTGGTCCAGGGCATGGCCGAGCCACAGCCACAGGTCCGCAGCATCATCGGAACCCGCTGTTCAGCGGCCACCAGCAATGCCTGTTTCCTGGTCCGTGGTCAAGAGGCAGGCAGGGCTCCCGCCAAGCAGCTAGGGTGGACAGAGCCCTCGGCCGCTTCAAGGAAAGTGGACTCAGGCCCCCCAACAACCAGAGCAGGTGGGCGTCATCACCCAGACGTACTGGGATGCAGGCAGGCCCAGAGAGGGCACCGGGGGACACAGCCGGAGCCGGCCTCCTGACTCCTGAGTCCACTCCAGGGTGTCCACGCCTGCGCCTGGGCCCAGCAGTGAGCCACCCTGCTCCCGGGAAGCAGAGTCACACAGCCCGCCGCAGAGAGAAGCCAACCGTAAACACGCACACACGCGGACTGCGGACACTGTGGTTTACAGCCCAGATTCACCAACTCGGTTATTCACTCCAGACGAGGCGCGCGTCCTCCGCGGCCCACCCCTCAGCAGCGGCCACGGGAACAACCAGGAAGCACACCGCCCGCACGTGACCCTCCAGTGGGTCGTCCCCCAGCTCCAGCCTCCCTGCAGCCCTGGGGTTGGCGGGCGGGGAGGCTCCGGGAATCTCACGTCATCAGCCAACTCAGAGTGGCCGGCATGCTCCGGGACACCGCCAACAACCCACGTGGCTCGGGGAAGCAGACGCCGCGTCTGCAGGCTGGTTCCCAGAGACGATCACAGCTCCCGGGACAGCCCTCCTTAAGGAGCAGCAGGAGAGGGGGCTTGTCACCCAGACACAGAGACTCACGGGTCAGGCGCTTGGCGGCTCCCCTCAAGAGTGAGTCCACACACACAGATCCTGGGCTTCCCCTGCGGAGACCCCAGACGCCCCAGAGCGCCTCCCTTCCACAGTCCCTTCACTCAGTCCTGTCTGACTCTTTGGACCCCATGGACTATACAGTCCATGGCGTTCTCCAGGCCAGAATACTGGAGTGGGTAGCCTTTCCCTTCTCCAGGGGATCTTCCCAACCCAGGGATGGAACCCACGTCTCCCACATTGCAGGGAGATTCTTTACCAGCTGAGCCACCAGGTAAGCCCCCTTCCTTCCACACTCGGAGGCATCTGGGGAAGAACGGATGGCCCATTTTACAGGTGGGCCAACTGAGACCTAGGCACGAAGCAAGTGGCCCGAGGTCTCCCGAGGGCCCATCTTCTCTCATCACCTCCAGGAAGGCGCGTGGGGCACAGGGCATCAGGACAAGGCCCTTCTGCACACAGAGGCTTCCGTCTGCCGAGCACCAGGCCCAGCCTGGCCCTGAGCTAGCAGGCCCGAGCATCTTCCCCTTTAGTCTCATGATCCTTCTGAGCAGGAGGAAGCAGTGTTCTCCCACAAAACTCGGAGACGATAGGAGACTTACCAAGTCAGACACCAGGTAATAATAGGCTCAGGTGCCTGCAAATGCCTGGCTCCCTTCCACGGCCCCAGTCGGGGACCGTCATCCGAGCGGAGGACCCACCCCTCCAGGAGCACCTGTTCCCCGAGGCCAGCAGCAGAAAACCCCCAAGCTCCATCTCACAGGTAGGAAAAGGAGACGGAGAGAAGGGGGCTCGGCCCACCAGGGCAGGAAGATGTGGCCAAGGAAACGGTCCAGCCATCAGTCCCCCAGACAGCCCATCAACGGCAGACCCCTCATCCCTGGGACCCCACCTGGGCCCCCAGCGACGGTGGCTGGTCAGACCGACCTATCCCATCGGCTCCCACATTAGGGCGCCCCCTGTGCAGGAAGGCAGGGTGCAGGACATCAGCGAGGTGAGCGCCCAGTTCCCACTTGGCCTCTGCAGAGACACGGCCGCCGGGCCAAGAGGACAATCAGGGAGGAAGAGGAGAAAGCAGGAAGCAGACTCAGAGCCAGAGGCCGCCCAGGCCTGGCCCGGCCTGAGACTGATAAGCCAGGAGTAGGGGCTGGGGAGTTGTCGATTCCTTCTAGAATACGCCTCCCCACTCCACCCCAACCGAGCCAATTCACACTCATTCTGCAAGGCTCAGCTAAAAGGCACTTCCTCTAGAAAAGTTCCCTGCCCCCACTTAGATCGGGGGGGCCCACAGCCCTGCCCCCACCTAGACTGGGGGGCCCCACACACCCCTGCCCCCACCTAGACGGAGCCCCCCATACCCCTGCCCCCACCTAGACTGGGGGTCCCCCAGCCCTGCCCCCACCTAGACTCAGGGGGGCCACACACAGCCATGGCTCCCCCAACCCACCCAACATGGAGCCCCGAGCAGTGACGGAGCCCAGGTCTTCCCCAGTCTCCTCCTCCACCGACTCCCAGGTCATTCACGGCCACCCTCCGAAGCCAGCTCTGTTATTGCCCACAGAGGGGCCCAGTCCTTCTCCAGATCCTCTGCCAACAGGGACTCCGGGCAAAACTCCCAGGGTGGAGGGAGGGAAGGTGTCACGTCACCACCTCCCGACCCGCACGGAGAGCCACCTCCCGCAGCAGCAGCAGGCGACGTCCGCAGGGCTGACCACCCTGGGGCCCAATCCACAGGGCTGATCGCCCCGGGGCCCGACGTCTGCAGGGCTGACCGCCCCGGGGCCTGACGTCCACAGGGCTGACCGCCCAGGGACCCGCAGGGCTGACCACCCAGGGCCCCGACGACCACAGGGCTGACCACCCAGGGCCCCGACGACCACAGGGCTGACCGCCCTGGGCCCTGACGACCACAGGGCTGACCGCCCCGGGGCCGCCCAGCACTGCTGTTTGCCCAGAACCCAGGAGGTGGTGACAGGGGCCCAGGTTCCCCTCCCCTGGGCCACGCCCCTCAAGGACAGTCCCCCCAAGTGCTTGGCGTCCACGGCAGGAAGCTGCTGCAGGAGGCAGGCCACAGCCCCTGGCCCCCTCCCTGCCCCCGGCCCCCCGGCTCACCTGCCGTCTCATCTCAGGGCAGCTCCCCGGGCCCAGCCTGAGACCCCCCGACACAGGGGTGGAGTGGGGCTTAGGCTGGATGTTGGGCAGATCTTGCCACTCAGAGGAGCTCATCCAGCTTTCGGAACCCTGTGATGGGAACCCCTGTGGTCAGCACCAGCGTCCCCAGGCTACAGACAAGGCAGGCGATTTATCCAACATCACAGGACGGGCCAACGACAGCCCTTCCCTGTCCTGCATGGACCAGGGCGGGCCCCGCGGGCCTGGCTCACCCCGAAGGTGTTGTGGGCTGGCACTGCTAAGGGCCCACGAAAGTATCTTAGGTCAGAGACAATACTTAAATGTTTTAGATATCTAAACACACTATTCGGGGAGTTCCCTGACAGTCCAGTGGTTACGACTTCAGCTTCTAATGCAAGAGGTGTGGGTTCAATCCCTGGTCAGGGAGCGAAGACCCCACATGCCTCGGGGCCAAAAAAAATGAACCATAAAACAGAAACAGCCCTGGAACAAATTCAGTAACGACTTTAAAACTGGTGCACTGTCAAAAGACTCTTTAAAAATAAATAAATAAGTATACACTATCCGTGTATTTGCCTTGACGCCCATGCGGTCATCGGACGTGACTTAACATTCCTTTCGGAGGAAGGACCAGCTCGGGGGCAGGTGTCCAGCCACGCACCTCCTTGAGCTCCTCTCGAAATTCTCCTCCCAACCCCACGAGGGTGGTGCTACTGTTTACTGGGGTACAGTGTATAAAACATGGGGTTCCCTGGTGGCTCAGGGGTAAAGAACCCGCCTGCCAATGCAGGAGACAGGGGTTCGATCCCTGGGCCGGGAGGATCCCCTGGGAAGAGGAAGTGGCAACTCATTCCAGTGTTCTTGCCTGGGAAACCCCGCGGACAGAGGAGCCTGGAGGGCTACGGTCCAAGGGGTCGCAAGAGTCAGCCGTGACTTAACGACTAAGCAACAGCAACACGTATCAGGGAATTCCCTGTGGTCTCGTGGTGAGAAAGCACTGCTCGGTTCAATCCCCGGCCAGGGAACTAAAAGCCCACAAGCCTCACAGCCCAGCCGAAAAAAAAAGAAAAAAGACCACGTAGCAAAATTAGTACTTTCCCATGTTGCGCAATGACTCCCACTATTAATTCCAGAACCTTCCGTCACCCTGAACAGAGCCGGTACCCACTGGCAGTCACTCCCCCCACCGCTTTCCCTCCCACCCCGCCAATGACCAGCGACCCGCCCTCTGTGTCCGTGAATTTGCACGTCCTGGCATTTCACAGAAACGGAATCATGCAGGGCTTGTCCTCCTGTGTCTGGCTCCTGTCACTCAGCATAACGTTTCTGAGGCCCACCCATGCCGGGGGGTCTCCGGGCTTTGTTCCCTATGGCTGAGGGCACCCCACTGACTGGGTAGACCACACGCTGTTTACCCATCACCTGCCGTGAAAGATGCTGTGTTTATCCCCATCCTACAGAGGAGGAAACCGAGGCTCCATGAAGGTCAAGCTCAGGGGCCCACAGCGATCCGTGGCAAAGCCCAGGCTCCAGCCCCGGGCCCTCGCCACACCGACTATGCCTTGCCATCACGTCTGGTCCCTGTATGGTGAGCAACCCAGAGGGGAGGGGAGGGCACGCAGCAGATCAGAGGGGAGCCAGGGGGACCACCTGCCCCGTCTCCAGCCTGAGTCACACCCTGCGGCCCTGCCTCCCACCTGCTTCCTTTGAGCCCTGCGGTGACAAAGGAATTAAACCACTTAAGTTGAAGAGAGACCTTCTGCATCCAGATGGGTGCTGAGAATCCACCCGAGTGAGTGATCTACCAGGCGGAGACAAAAGCAGCTCGGCTCTGAGAGGCACCCCCTTACCCAACTGCTTGTCTCCAGTCCCAGCAGCCAGACAAGCCGGGGGAGGGGAGCTCAGATGCCCCGCCTCTGGGGTGGAGGGTAAAGGAAGACTGCAGAGCTTAGGGCCAGGGAGGGAGCGTCTCAGGACGTGGCTTCAGGACCTTAAGGGTCTAGAACCTTCCACCTCCCCAGGGGGCCTTGGAGGCCTGAACAGACTAGACCTCTCCAGCTGCCCTGAGCGCCGGGCACCGGGAACCACACGCCCGGTGCGGCTGAAAGGTGAGGACGTCCGTGCTGCACCCATGGCCCTCCAACCTCACTGGGCCAAACCTGGCAGGGACACTTCTGCCAATCACAGGCAGCCCCATGGGGAGGAAACCACAACTCGGGCCTTGGAACCCCTGCGTGAGGAGGGCCAGCCGGGTGAGCCCAGCCCCAGCCTCTTGGGACTGCGTGGCCGGGCAGGCGACTCAGCAACTCGGAGCCACAGCCGCCAAGAGGGCTGCACTGGCCCCTCACGCGGGGGCCGGGAGTCGGGGGTCACCCACAAGCTCTGCTCAGTGCCTGCACCCCACCCCTGATGGCATCCCACGCTTGTGAGACAAATACGACCATCAGGCAGATGTGGATGAAGACTGGAGAGGTGTGGACTGTGTGTTTCAGAGGGAGGCGGGCAAAGGCAGGGCTGGGAGGGACGGGGAGGCGCTCGGAGCAGAGAAACATCTGGAATCAAAACCTGCCCACCTGCGAGGTGACTGCAGTCAGGTGCCGCGCGCCCTCGCACCCTGCCCTGCCGCCCCCTACGTTCCAGCACACAGGTCTCCCGCTGCAGCCTCGAAGCCCCAGCAGAGCGGACAAACTGGTC
The DNA here is from genome assembly GCF_003369695.1 of Bos indicus x Bos taurus. Lineage (NCBI taxonomy): Eukaryota > Metazoa > Chordata > Mammalia > Artiodactyla > Bovidae > Bos > Bos indicus x Bos taurus. The sequence continues at coordinate 103,876,909 of NC_040086.1, forward strand.
AGGAGGCGGCGTGGCGACATCTCAAAAGTCCTCTGACAGCAGACTACAGCAGACGAGTGCCCGACCCCGCAGAGATGACAAGGCCTCGGGGGCAGGCCGGGTGGGGGCCCATCCCTGGGAGGCCTGGAAGCTACTGAGCCCACGATGGGATGGGAGGCCAGGCGGCTGGCGGCCACGCTCCCGCCCACCCGGACCTGCTCTCACCGGGCACCACACGCGCACGCTGCCTTTGTAACCAAAGGCACAAAACCAAGACAAGCATTTACAGCCTAAAGTTTAAACCGGCTCGAGGGGACGAGGAGCGCCTGTGTTAAAGGTAAGTGTTTTAATCCTTATATAAACTTCGCAGCGATGACAGGTCCCACAAAACAGAGCGTGCGTTCCCAGCAACACGCAAGCTTCCGAAGGCGGGGAGCCTCACATGGGGGCCGCCCCGCGGGGTCCCGTCCAGGCCAGCGGGCACCCTGAGCACCGCCCCACCTCCCTCTGCGGCTGCATGGCTGTTATTCTTGTTTATCTCTGGGATTCAGAAACTGAAACGGTCTGGGTAGCCACAGGATGCTGACCTCCGGAGAGTCCCCGGAAAGCGTGGCGCCTCAGAGGACCGAGAACACAGAAGGAGCAGGGGAGCGGGGGGTTGTCCAGGTCAAACTGGAAGCTTCCCTGGCTGGGGGGTGGTGGGGGGGTCCATCCCACCCAGGCCAAGAGCCAGGTCCCGACCCGGCACGGACGAGGTCTGCAGGGCCCGCGGCGTGCGCGCCCCCACCCCAACTGCCCTCCTGGGTCAAGCTCAGAGGCTTCACCAGGGAGAAGCAGAGCCCCAGGCCGCAAAGGGCCGGCCGCCCAGCGTGAGGCTGTGGAGCGGCAGGGCAGGGGCACCACCCACGGAGCGTCAAGGTGGAGCTGGGCAGGCGGCCGGCTATGGGTTCAGGCACTGCGCGTCCCCCGCCTCCTCACCCACAGGGACCGTGCCAAGGCTGTTTAGCTGGCAGAGACAGAGAAGCGAAGTGAAGGGCACTCCAAAGGCCAAGAGACCTGGCCAAGAGACACGCAGCTGGGTGTCCCAGGGCCGCCTGTCACCCCTCCATTCACGGGGCACAGCCGCCCAACCCTGCCCTTCACAGGGTCTCCTGCGGCCCAGGGGAAGTGCCATGGCCGGCCTGCCAGGGAGCAAAGTTTCTTGGGACAGGGCATGGCCAGGCAGAAGCCATCTGCTGGGGGCAGTGGGGGGTGCGGAGTGGGAACCCCCCACCCCAGCTTCCGCCCCCACTGAGCCCCACCCCTGCAGTCACCACCAACCTTTAGCTACCTGAAGGCATCGGTTTCCCAAGGCAGTTCAGGCGCCACCTCCTCCATGAAGCCCTCTGTGGCCTCCCTGCCCCCAGGAACCTAAACAGCCACGCCGGCTGAGGGCCAGCACAGCCCCAAAGGACAGGACAGCAAGTGCCGCGCCAGCCAGCCAAGAGCCACTCAGAAGGAAGCGGCAGAGACGACGGGTGAGATCCCTTCCGTTAGGCGGCCGGCCCCAGTCACCAGCAGGCGAAGGGGCAGGGTGCTGCCCAGCGGCCCTGGGTCCTCCACTTGGGCCCAGGGTCCTCCGTGCCCCCCACACATGCCACCTGGGGAAGGAGGGGGGTGGAAACCCCGAGGCCTTGGCATCCCGCGGGGGGCCGTACCACCAAGAGGCCCTACAGCCGTCAGAGGCTAAGGGAAGCCAGGTGGATGGTGGAGGCCCTGCCCCGGGAGGCTGCCGGCGAGCCAGGGCCAGTGACCTGCCTGCAGGAGCAAGCTGGCCACCTGGGCGTGGGGTGGAGGCACAGCGTTCGGAGGCTTACCAGGCCTGGCGGGAGGCAGGCCCACATTTTCTCTCCAAATCCTCCCGACGGCCTGAGAGGTGGCCATGGTCGACCCTGGTCCAAGCAGGGAGACCGAGGCCCGGCCAGCCAGTGACACGTCATCACAGGGTCTCGCCGCAGCCGAGCGGCCGAGCAGGGGCCCCCTCCACGGCCGTTGCAGGCAGCTCAGCGGGCTGAGGGCGCAGAAGCCCGAGCCACACACGCTCCGGGGACGCGGTGAGGTCATCGCCACCGCGCTCAGCAGTTTCCGGGCACCAGGTGAGCCTGGAGGAAGCTTTGTTCCCTGGAGCAGTTCCTGCCTGAGCAGCCCGTGCCAAGGGCTCTGGATACAAATGGGGACATAATTGCAAACTGTGATGGGAAAGGGGAGGGGAGGATCCCCGGGGACCAGGACACCATCACAGGCTCTGGGAAGAGCTCTGAGCAGGCTAATCGCAGCCCGGCTCTCCCCAGCCTCCGGGCTAAGAAAGGTTTTCACGTTTTTAAATGGTTTGGAAAAAAAATAATAGTTAATTTGTGACACGTGAAAAGTATCCGAAATTCACATGTCCTTCTCCGTGAAAACATTTCACGGGCGCACAGACCCCCAGTCCTTCACAAATCATCCAGACAGCCTTCGCCAAATGAGGGCCGAGTCCAGTATTAGCGAGGGGAACATCTGGCCCAGGGGGCCCGGAATATTTACTACCTGGCCCTCGACAGAAAGCATCTGCCAACTCCTGATCTGGGAAGACAGGCGATGGTGGCAGGCTGGGCGCCAGGGCAGGAGCGGGATCCAAGGGGCAGTCATGAGAGAGGTCCACCTGGGCGTCATCCCAGCAGCCCTGCGCTCGTCCTGGGAAACCTTGACCGCAGGCACGGCCCGGACACGGGGACAGATGGCGGGGCCGGAGGGCACCTGGCTGCCTGCGAGGGGCCAGCCGTGGTCATGTGGAACCTCAGGGCCGGAAATGGCTCCAACGAGGCCCCAGAGTGGGGTCGCTGTGTGGCTACCTGCCCTGGTCAGGCCCTGGGCCCGGGCACAGCTGAGTCCTCATTTCCAGCGCTGACACGCCCTGCTTCCAGGCCCCAGGCCACAGACGGACACCATGGGTCATCCCTCAGCATGGCCTCCCACCCAGGACTCAGCAGTGCTCTCCCTGCCCGCCAGCGGTCACCCAAAGCCGGGGGCTGTCATCTGCACCCACGGCATGAACAAACCACGTTCCACCACCACCGACCCATGCCCACCCACGACCAGGGCAGGGGACGCCCGCCAGCCTTCCCTGCCGACTCCAGACCCAAGCCTCAGCCCCCGCCCTCCCCCCTGACACACACACCCAGGCTGCAAGGGCCCCTCCAGCCAGCAGGTCAGCGCCCGGGCCCCCCGCCTCTGCGCTCCCCTCCCCCACACCAGCCCGGGGCTGCCCACTGGGTGCCATGGACCCCGCTGCCTGGAAACGGCAGTGCTCAGGAAGTCTTCTGCATCACCCCCTCAGGAGCCTTCCCAGGCATTTGTCCTGATCGCCCTCCTCGCATGAAATTTTAATACCACAGATGTACTGGGTACCCGCTTTTTTCTCTCGGTGCAACCGCGCTCGATGCAGGAGAAGAATACGCCTCCTCCACCCCCACAGATCTGATCTCTGGCCCCTTGGGCATGGGTTATGCACACTGTAGTCTTAGAATTAATGTGGCACAGTTCTCTTTACTTTTTTAATATGACCACCAGGAATTTTTTTAAGAGATGGATGCGGCTCACGTATTTCTACTTGGCGGCACCGTTACAGACAGAAGACAAATAGAAATGTGAATGCGTGTGGCCCTGTGTGCACACAAGACACACGCACACCTCGTGTCTACTTGGAGCACACGCGCACACACTGCCCAGGTCTGGGCGCTAAGCGGAGGCGGGGACACCACAGCAGAGGTGTGTCTGCAGCCAGATCCCAGCTTCACACCCGCCTCCGCACTGCAGACCCGGGGCCCCTTACGCCAACGGCTGGGTCCTGAGCTGGGACCAAATGAAGTACAAGACGACCTCAAGTATCTTGTGCTAGGAAGGCGACAGAGCTCAGAAAAACGGTGGGAACGTGTCAGACACAGGGAAACAGCTTGAAGCTGCAGCCCCTGGTCCAGCCTGAGACCATCTGAGCATCAAAATGAAGAGCGATGGTGACTGACGGGAAGCCGCGGAAGCGAAGAGGAAACCGCAATCCAGAGCGGCAGAAAGAGAGGAGAAAAAGGAGACGGGAAGGGCAGAGACAAGGAGCGAGGACCTGCTCAGCGTGCCTCCCGGAGGACATTCGCGATCTACACGGGGAGACAGACACTGTGGCATCGAGAGACTTCAAGCCGACGCCCCCAGCGAGAGGACGCTGGGAAACCCCGCGCCACCCGCGAGACCGGGTCCAGGAGGCACCGCGTGGCCGCTCCACCCGCGCCAGGTCCAAAGCCTGAACCTAACACGAGGAACCGGCGGCCGAACCCAAAGGCAGGGACATTCTGCGACCAAAGGGGCCTGTCAACTTCAAAAGCGTCAGGTTGGGAAAATCAAGGTGAGGCCGAGCGGCCGGCCCAGCCCCCAGGTGGACCCTTGGCTGAAATGGGCATTTGCGGAGACCCGTGTCCAGACTCGAGTGGATTCGGTGGTGGCAGCCTCGCCACTGTTTTCTGGGTTCAGGGGGCCACAGAGGGGACCTCGTCTGTAGGAGCCCTGCGGGGGTGCAGGGTGCCAACAACCTCTCACGAGTGTCAAGACACGTTCAAAGTTAAAACAAAATCTGACTTAGCAAAAATGGCTTCCTGTTTCCATGGGAATGGACCCTTGTCTCCTTGCTCCCCGCCAGCCGGGGGTCGCACCCCAAAACCTTGGGAACCGTGTCTCCCTGCCTGCGCTCAGGGACTTTCCGGACACTCAAAGGCCACTTCTCCGTCCTCAGGCACCTCAACGGCGTATCTCAGAGCAGGAACAGGGCGCCTGCCGGGCTGCATTTGTTTCTCAAAGGAAGGCTCAGAATGACCCAGGAGCAAACGGTGGTGGGGGTTGGGGGGAGGCGGCTGTCAGAGGCCCAAAGACTCCTTGGGAGGGCTCACATCACACAGGCCTGGGGACGGAGGGCAATCTAACCAGCTCCAGGGTTTGGAAGGGTGAGCAGCGAGTGTGTCCTGAGGGACGCTTGTCACTGAAGCAAACCGTGGGGAGCGCAGGGTCAGAGGTTCACACCAGGACACGGGAGGCCAAGGGCCAGGCTCGCAGCGCCACAGGACCGGAGGCAGTGAAATCAGAACCGGCTTCCTAGAGGAGGTGGCTGCTAGACACTCCCACAGGAAGACGCAGGCCAAGAGCAGGGCTGGTCTCCCAGCATGGGCCCAGCACAGGCTTGGGGGCAGAGGGGACAGAGGGGTTGGCACGAGGCAGGCTGGAGGTATGTGTCGGGGGAAGCCCTCTCTGCTGGCCCTGCGGGCTGCCTCCCCAGCCTGTGTCTCGGAGCAGGAGGCTGGGCAGCTGGTCCCCAAAGGTCAAGACTGCACACTAAATGCAAGGGCTGGCTGCTGGCATCAGCAACCTCAGGACGCCATAACCCAAGCTGCTCGGACGCACACAATCTCGTATTTGGATCAGCAGATTGTGGCCATGCCTAATTAGTTTAATTAAACCCAAGGTGGCTGCCAGGCATTTTGGATTTAAAAAAAAAAAAAAATTAAAGCACACCCTGCCAGCTCCAAAAGGGCAGGACAAAGGAGCAACTTGGGGCTGCCTGAGAAGCCTTCCTCGTTCCTGGCTCTGCACACAGGAGATGCTCAGTAAGTGCACACAGCTATAATGCGTCTTCAGGGCCAACAACCCAGCGGAGGTCCACTCTAATGCCCTGAGAATAGGATGTCACCTGTCACAGGAGAGGCCAGAGCAGCATTCTGGAACAAGGGGACTTCAGGCAGGCCTCTGGGCTGGCAGGGGCCATGGAGAGGCACACAGTGGCCACCAGGAGATGGACAAGGGCCCCGCCCACTGGCCAGCAAAGTAGCCAGACCCCACAGGAAACAGGCAGGCCCGCCCCGCCCCACCCATGGAAACAGACACACAGCAGGGACAAGCTGAGAAGCAGGCCAGGAGCACCCGTCAGAAAGCCAGGAAGAGGGCAGAGAAAAGGCTTCTGAAATCAGAATTTATTTAAACAGCCCTGAAAGGGAGGCCCAAGCTCATATTTCAGTTTCACCACCAGCTACCTGTGTGACCTCGGGCAAGTTCCCTCGACCTCTCTGAGATGTAGTTGTCTGATTTATGAAACAGGGGTGGGGACTTCCCTGGCGGCTTGCTGGTTAAAAACTCGCCTGCCAATGCAGGAGACACGGGTTCAATCCCTGGTCGGGGAAGACCCCACTTGCCACGGAGCAACTAAGCCCGTGCGCCTAGAGCCCACGCTCCGAAACAAGAGAAGCCACTGCAGTGAGGACAGGATCACACACACACGTGTATCACACCAACAGCTGCTTGCCGCGCTCGAGAAAGTTCACATGCAGCGACGAAGACCCAACGCAACCAAAAACATAAATAAGAAATAAACAAGGGCGGCCTGTGCCTCCCAGGACGGTGCCTCGCTCAGGGCAGGACGGGTGAGAAGGGGCAGGCTGCAGTTTTCTCGGATACAATCACCACGGACCAGGAGGACAGCGTCCTCTTCCCTCCTCCGTCTCGGGCACTGAAGCGCCCCAGACAGCAAAGAACAGCCACACAGACAGACCCCACGTTCCTCTCCCAAACCCTGCACAGCCAGATGCGGTCTACAGAATGTTCTTTAACTGGGAACACACAGACGGGGCGCTCCAGCTAGGCCAGGTTTATGGAGCACCCACAACCAACCCCATGCCAGTCACAGACATACAAAGCCCAGTATGGCCAGCTCCACCCTCCACGAGACGACAGGCGGGGGGCCCAGCCGTCAGCTACAAGGGGCCGTGCCTGCCCACGTCCAGGGAAGATCGCTAACGTTCAGTCAGCGCACAGCACTAAGGACGTTCTCCGCCTTCCTTCGTGGAGCCCTCCCATCAGGACTGTAAGGCGGCCACTACACAGATGGGGAGACTGAGGCCCTTAAAGCGGTCACTGGCAGGAGGCAACAGTGCCCACCTCACTAAGAGCACGTGGCCATGAAGACAGACCCTCACCCGTCGGGCCCTCCCCCCACCCAGCTCCCCTTAGCGCCCCTTTACCCAGGCTGGGGTGGGGGGCTTCCAGGGACCCCAGGAAGTCTCTGCATTTCCAGCACTGGGGCTGAGCCAGCCACCTACCAGTGCCCAGCGGGCAGGGGTGGGGGGGGGCAGCTCCAAGACCCAGCCCTGGCTGTGCCCCTCTGCCAATCAGCTGGGGGGGGGTAAGCAGCCCCTGCTCCCACTCTGGGCCCAGCTCTGCCCCCAGCAGCTCCTCCTCCCCTCAGTTCCTCCAGCCCTAAAATGGGTAAGTCCTTCCCAGCCCCCCAGGGAGAGGACTGGATCTGTGAGAGCACCCCGCAATCAGGGCGCCCAGCCACAGGACCTGGGGCTGCTCAGCACTGAGAGGGCTCAGGTCGGCGCTGGCTTCAGGGAGCTTGGGGCCCTCCCTGGGCCATGCACCACCGTGGAGCGGGAGGGTGGCCCCCTGCCCCCTCAGGACTCCTCTTTGTCAGCGGCCACTCTATCCTCTTGGGGGATGGGGCGGGGGGGGGAGGGGTGCCCCCATCTCCTTGGAAACGCGGTCACAGCCAAAGGGCAGAGGCCATGCAGTCCAGCCTGGAGAAACAGTGACTCACGCCACCCCTCCTCCCCAGCCCACTTCAGATGTCACACTTGTGAAGGGCCCTTGTCCATCCAGGCTTGCCGAGGATCACAGAAGAGGGGCTCTGCTGCTGGCCTGCTGAGGGCTGGCCCCCTCGGAGGTGCTGGTGTGGGGCTGAGGGGCCAGGAGAGCAGGAAGCAGCCTGCCCTCTGCTTAAGTCTTCACCAAGTTCCTTAGAAGCCAGAGAGGCAGCTCCTGCCGGCCAAGCAGACATTTTCCTGCCTGCCTGCCGGGCAGCCACATGCGCCTCCGCCGCGACAAAGGCCACGCTTGAGGGTCCTGGGGAAGCCACGAGGGGCTCTGGTTCCCACCAAGTTGGACGACCGGGGGGCGCGACGCTGCCTGCCCCCTACCCCGGGGGTCAGGAGGAGGCTGGGGCCAGCGAGGGGGCGGCGCCCCCGGCCCACCCGCTCTCCCAGGCGGCTAGGGCTCCCGGCTCCGCCTGCCCCTCCTGCCGGGCCCCGGGTCCTGCTGCCTGTCGGTTCGCCTTCCAGGGCGTCCAGCCACCAGGCGCAAAGCCAAGGGACACTACGCCTGAGGAGGCCACCGGAGCGGCCGGATCTCTGGGGTCCGCAGGGGCCGGGACTCGCTGGGTCCCGACGCCAAGGCCCAGGAGGGAGGGCGGCGGTGGTGAGCGCCCCGCCGGGGCTCGATATGCCCACATTACCGGGAGGCGCGGACCCACCAGCGGGCGCTCCCACGCAGTGCCTGGAGGCGGCAGAGGCGTGCCCCGGGCTTGGGGGACTTTGGCTAACTTCGTGCCTCCGGGGATCGCCCCTCGAAGCAGCCGGCTCCGAGGCCCGGGGCGCGTCTTCTCTCGGCTCCCGGTCCAGCCGCCCGCCTACGTCCCCGAGGCTGCCGCTCGGATCCGGGCCCCGGGGCCGCCCGGCGGCGCGAACGGCCGCGCACCGGAGCCCCTCCCGGCGCTCCCGGACACTCACCTGGGACATCTGCGGCCGGAAGTTGACGTCCTTGAGGTCGATGGAGCCGGGGGAGAGGTTGTGCAGCAGCTGGCACAACAGGACGCCGTCGCGCAGCGCCTGGGCCAGGTCGAAGACCACGGCCGAGGGCCAGACGACGCGGTGGTTGGGCGGCAGGACCCTGCAGTCGATGAGCCAGCGGCCGCATTGCCGCCACTGCTCCATGGCGCCCGCGCCTGCCGGGCCGGCCAGCTCAGGGCCGCGCTCCGGCCAAAGTGCGGCGGCCGCGGGGCATCCCGCCCGCCCGCGCGGGGCTCGGCGGCCGGGGCGGGGCTTCGCGCGGGCGGCCCCGGGCCCCCGCCGCGCCGCCGCGCGTCCCCTCCTCCTCCGCCTCCTCCGCCTCCTCGGCTCCTCGCCCACGTGCGGTCGCGGGGCGGGCGCCGGGCAGCCGGCCGGGTCCCCCTTCACACACGCAAGTCCCTCCAGGCCCCGGGCCGGGCTCCGCGCAGCCCTCCGCCGCAGCGCCCCTCGATCCGCGCCGCCCGGCGCCTCATTCTGCGCTCGGGGCGCCCCGCGGCCGCCGCAGCTTCTGCCCCGCCCGAGACAAAGGCCCGGAGGGTCGCTCGCTCCGCGCGTCCGGGGCCTGGGCCGCCCTCGCCGCCGCCGCTTTGTTCGCCCCGCCTTCGGGTTCAGCGCGCGGTGCCGGGCGATCCGACTCTGCAGCTCGGCGGCTCCGGGGTGCAGGGGGCGCGGGGGCGCGGCCCGGGGCGGGGTGGGGGCGGGGCCGGCGCGCGCGCCTGGCGCCGCCCCCTCGTCCCCCACTTCCTGCCCCGCGGCCGCTCTCCGAAGTTGCGCAGGGCGGGGGCAGCGGCGCGGCCGCGGCCCCGAGCCCGCGGACTTTCTCCGAGAGGCACCAGGACTTTGGGGAACCTCTGCGCCCCGGGCGCGCGACCTCGCCTGTGGAGTGACGGCCGGTCGTGGTCTCTGCGCCCCTCCTGCGTTTCAGGAGGAGCTCGGGAGGTGGCCCTTGTCGCGCTGCGGGGCCTCTGCGTGGTCCTTCTGGCAGGACAGACCCTGGAGGGGGCACAGGCTAGGCGGACTCGTCCGGCGCCCTCTCGGTCCAAGAAGCGGCCCTGGAGGAGAACTCGAGGCGGGAGGCACACAGGCCGGAGACTCGCCCAGAGCCCCTTCCTGTCCTGTGCCCTGGGCAGGGACCCGCAGGAAAGCCCCCGATCGCACACAAAAGCCGGGATTCCCCTGTTCTGTAACCCAAAGGCCTGCCACTGGCAGCTGCCCAGAGGGCAAACCCTGGCGTCGGAGATGGAATATGTGACATAGTAGGTGGGAGAGAGGAAAGGGGACGCGGCCAGACCCGGCCCTGGGTGGCGCCGCCTCCACGCTGGCTGCGGGGTCCCCTGACCCTGCCTTGAACTCCTTCCTGGGCCACGCCCTCTAGGGGGGAGTGGGTGGGCTGTGTTCCCAGCAGCTGGCCTCCTGCGAAGGTGGGCGGACTTCTAGGAAGAAAGGAGCCAGTCTGGCAGTGAAATGATGAGGATCCTGGCTCAGCTGTCAGGATCCGGTTCTCAGCTGGGTGAACCTGGACAAGTGTGATCCCCTCGCTAAGACGGGTGCGTTCTTGGGGTGAGGGTGGGGGTGACCAATCCCTGAGCCCCCACACTTGGGTTGAGCCCTGGGGCAGCACCGGGTAGCTGCCCTCCCGACCCAGATTGCCTCTTTTTTTTGGCGTTCCTGGAGCAGGAGCCAGTGCAGGGCGAGGGTCTGCTGCTAACCAGCGAGGGTCCCCTGAGGCCCCCTGCCACCCACCCCCCATTCTGGGCACTGGTCTCTGCAGAGAGTCAGGCTGGCCCCTTCCCAAACCGAGGAGGAAGCACGGGGACCCCGGCCGGGTTCTGGCCCACGGAGAGAAGTGAGGGAAGGGCTGGCCTCCCGGGACACACACCCAGACCCCACCCCAGACCCTGGCAGGAGTAACATCAGGCCAAGTTGCTGTCTGGGCGTCCTTCCTTCCAGGAGAAAGCGGGTGTGGCAGCTTCGTGAACACGGTCAGGAAAGAGCTAGCTTGAGAAGGCTGGGATCCAGCCTGCCTTGCCCAAGACAAAAGATTGCCCCTCGCAGCAGGCGGATTCCTCTGGCATCGCCCTGAGAAATCACCAAGTGGGGACAGAGCCGGAACCCGGCACCTCCAGCCGCCCCTCATCTGAGACACTGCAGGGCACCTTCCCCTGGCAGGACGCCCCCCCCCCCCCCCCCGCCGCCGCCGCCGCCCCAACCATAGAGTGGACAGCCCCCTCCCTGTGGGAATCACTGGTGAGGAGAGGACAGGAGTAGTTGTCCAGGAGCTCTGCACAGTGCTGCGGGCGGACTGGAGCGCTCCTTGGGGTTCTCACGGCTCCCTGTCTTCCCGCCTGGACAGGGAACCAGCCCAAAGGAGGAGCCCCAGCTGGGGACACGGGCAGCCTGGCGCCGGCCAACTGCACGGACGATCGTCTGCCGCCCCCTGGTGGCTGCGGCGGGCACTGTGGCCACCTGGCTGCCCCTTGGCCAGGCATTGCCCAGTGCCCACAGGATCGGGTTTAGCCCGGAAGGGAGCCAAGGCAGGAGACCTGGGCCTCACCTCTGTGTGTTACTGAGCCAATCCCAGCGTCTTCCCGACTCCCAGTGACCTAAGGAGGACTGACCCGCCCCGTGGACCTCACAAGGTTCGGAGGAGGCTCTGAAGGAGAGGGCCGGGTGGGACTGAATGAATGACGGGAGCTTGATGGAACTCTTCCAAACCCTCGGTGTGGGCGTCATGAGCACAGCTGGGCTGTATCAAGTCAGAGGACAGCTCAGGGAGAGGGGACACTGTTCCGAAACGTCCTGCCGGCATCCACCCCCTCTCAGACTCAGCTGCTTGCCGAGACAACCCCTGGTACACCTCCAGGGGGCACGACGCCCATCGCGTCCCATGGAGACGGAGCCCTGGGGAGGGGCGCATGACCTGCAAGTGAACGATGTCCTCTGGAGGTTTGCACTCGGGGCTTCCCAGGCGGCTCAAGTGGTAAAGAATCTGCCTGTAATGCAGGAGACCTGGGTTCGATCCCTGGCTGGGAAGATTCTTCTGGAGGAGGGCATGGCAACCCACTCCAGTATACTTGCCTGGAGAATCCCCATGGACAGAGGAGCCGGGCGACTATAGTCCATGGGGTTGCACAGAGTCGGACATGACTGAGCGACTAAGCACGTGGCCCACCGGGACAGCACTTGTCCTTAGCAAGAGAGGCCTGTGCTAAGCGCTGGACGGTCCGCAGGAGAGGCAGGAGGCTGGGAGTCCCAGCCCAGTGGCATAGATGAAGCCCACAGGGCAGGGAGGCACATACCTCAAAGTAGGGATGGAAGGTCACGGGTCCCCACTCTCTGGGCGCTTGGCCTCCACCTGCAGCACCCTGGCCCCTCCGGTCTGTCCTTGGCAGTCAGCAAAGACCCAGTCAAACCTCGTGAGGCCTTGTCACTCTCCTGCCCAGACGGGGGGCACTTGTGGCTCCTCCTCTCCAGAGATAAAATCAGATGTCTTCCCAGGCAGGTCCCACGTGGCATGGCTACTCCCCCGATGACCTCACTTCCTGCGGCTCCACATCCACACCCAGCAGGGCCTCACCCCAGGGCCTTTGCACCTGCCGCCCCTCTGCCTGGGACCCTTGCCCAGATGGCCACATGGCTCGCACCCTCTCTTCCTCTGTGACTCACTCTTCTCCACACTTTCCTGTTGCTCTGTCTCATCCCCCTAGATCGTCAGCTCTGTGGTCCCAGGGGCCATCTCTGGCCTGTCCCCAGCCCACTCCCAGCACTGCAAACTGGGCTCAGCCCGTGGCAGGTGGTCAAAAGAGTTGTTAAATGGATCACCACGTAGGGAATTCCCTGGCAATCCAGGGGTTACGACACCACGCTTTCACTGCTGAGGGCAGGGGTTCATTCCCTGGTCGGAGAACTAAGATCCTGCAAGCTGCACAGCTAAAAAAAAAAAAAAAATTAAACACCAAATAAATAAACCAACAGCTCAGCAAAGCACTGCAACTACAATTTTAAAATCCAATATCTTCTTTCATAGAAGTCATAAACGGGTAAAACGGATTCAAAGGTTTAGAAAATAGGCTGTATAATCTATTGATCCGCAGTGTATCTCACCGTCTTTATGTGAATCTGAAACGTTACACTCCAGGAGATTAGCACTGACTTTGCATTTCATTCTAACTATTTGTGACTGGAATAGGTGCTCCCATTTCTTGAGCACTACATGGCTGGCCTGAGGGCTTTGTCTGCATCACCTTGCCTCCACTAAGCCTCACAGTGAGAGTAGTCATTATTGTCCTGAGTGATTAAATGCAGAAACCCAGCACACTGGGAGCTGCGCAGCATCACCCTGCGAGGCGCCAGCGAGCCGGGTCCACACGCCAGGCCTCCCCAGCCCCTGCTCCTGCACCCCGAGGTGGCGAAGGGTCTCCATGCCTGGAACCAAAAGCTGGTGGTTGACACACTGGTTTGGACTGATCAGAGAGCAGGGAGACAGGAAAATGCTACGTGTCCAAAACACGTAAATCCTGACTCAGCATGGAACGCAACAACCTCAAAAGGCCGGCACACACACGCACACACACGCACATACATGCTTGCACACGCTCGCATGCACATGCACGGACATGCACACACACGCTCATGCAATGCACGCACACGGTCGCACACGCACACACTTGCATGCACGTGCTCGCATGCACATAGCCCCTGCAGAAACAGGCGCAGGCACGGTCAGGGGCAGCAGGGCTGGCCAGAGGGTGGCTGCCGTGGACCCAGCCTGGGTCTGAGCTGAAGGAGGGCAGGGTGTGGAAGAGCCACCAGCCTGGAGCTCCTGGAACCTGGTGGCTGCAGGATCCAGGTGACCCCAGAGAGGGCACCCCACTTCCGCCTCGCGTGGAACGACCATCCAGCACCAGGCTGTTATTGATTCACTGTCAGGGGACGGCCCACAGCTCGAGGATGGGCCCGAGGTCAGGCCTTGGGCAGCGGCAGGGTCGGAGCCCTGGTCTGGACGCCGAGTCTGTCCTGCAACGCCTCCAGCCGAGCCTTGGCTTCTGCTTCCCCTTGATGGTGTGACGGCTCCGGGGCAGCAACACCCGGTGTGCGTGTGTGCCGGGGGTATGACCTGAGCCCACAACTGCCCCACAAGGCCTCCTGAGTTCCCGCGGAGCCCCCTGGTCAGTAGGAGAGCTCGTCGCTGGGGCAGCACTGGGACTTTGCTCTGAACGAGGACCTGGGGGTCTCTCCACGTGCTGGCCGTGGTGCAGGCCGCGTGGAAGGACTGGGGAGCCTTCTCCGCCCACGCAAACAGCCCAGACCCTTCCTTGCCACACAGGCGTCCTCTGAGAGCCACGGGGTTCCCCAGCCCAGGTTTCCCCCAAAATTTCAGGGCTGCTGCAAGGTCTCAGTGCTTCTTATCAACAGGGCCCTTATTCTCCAGCCAGGGTCCAGCTTCTCCTGCAAACACCTCCCTCCGAAGCCAGAGTCCACCCACCCCTCCATCACTCCACCCATCCGACCCCCCAGCCCCCACATCCTCCACCCAGAAAGCATTTACTGAGCCCTGGCCTTGTTCTTAGGGGAGAGGAAGCGAATGTTTTGACTCTTCCCAACATGACTCGGTGAAGGAACTATTCTCACGTCCAAACCACATGAACACACACATTTTGCAAATTCCATTTGTAGCTACATCATGCAAGTTCAGCTGTCACAATTTCCCGGGAAACCATAGGTGTAGAAAAAGACCATCTGGCCCGCCGTGGAGTCAGACTGCACCCACTGAACTGTTGGCTGCGGGCTTTTGGAAGAGGCGGAATACAGGCATCTTACCTCTTGCTGCTTTGACTTACGGTGGCGTGGTCCACGGGTCGTGCTCCAACTGCGACCTCTGACACTCCCTGTCTGGGGACCCCTTCCTTAGAGCTGGGCTCAGGCTCGGGTGCAGGGTACTTAAGGCTCTAAGGTGGGGTGGTGGTGGGTGTGTCTCCAGGACTCAATTCATTTTAGACGTGAGGCTGAGACGTTGGGATTTGGGGCAGATCCTGGATTTCTGCAGCACCCTGTCATCATCAGGACAGAAGTCCAGTCCTGCCGAGGGAAGCCCCAAGCCGCAGGTGGCTGCTTGTGTGTTCCAGGACCCGAGGGGTGGCCGTGGTGTTCAGAGCACAGTCAGGGAGAGCCGGTTAGGGTAGGTCTGCCCCTGCCCTTCCTGAGTCCAGTCCTGCCCTTGGCCTCCTGGGGCGATACGACAGCACAGCCAAGGGAAGCGCTTGCTAGACCCAGCTTCTGGACCCAGCAGGAAGGCTCCAAATCCTAGAACACGCACATCACCCCAGAGAGACAGCCACGCTCCTCAGCTGCCCTTCCCACTCCAGAGCTCGCCACTGGTAACTGACTTTCTATCTCCATGGATTTGCCTCTTCTGGACATTTCATCTAGATGGAATCACGTAACGCCCGGCCTTCTTTCACTCAGGATAATGCCAAGGCTCATTCTCATTGTAGTGTCCATGAATAACTTGCTGTTCAGTCGCTAAGCCGTGTCCAACTCTTTGCAACCCAACTGAACCGTAGCCCGCCAGGCTCCTCTGTCCATGGCATCTCCCAGACAAGAACACCGGAGTGGGTTGCCATTCCCTTCTCCAGGGGATCTTCCCGACCTGGGGACCAAACCCACATCTCCTGCATTGCAGGCAGATTCTTTACTGTCTGAGCCAACTGGGAAGCAGCCCGTGTAACTACTACGTTATTTTTTTGTGGCTGAATGATAAGTCCTTGTAGGTGGAATCCATTTCAACAATTCACTTTATTTTCATCCATCTGAAACATTATCATTTCAACATGTAATCAACCTCAAAACTCATTAATGATATATTTACATTTTTCTTTTCATGTTAAAGTCTTCAAAATCCAGCATGTGTCTTATACTCCCAGCACATTTCAGCCAGAATGCTAAACTGTCATCAGAAATGCTTGATCTGTATTTACTGAAGTTCAGAAAATGTATCGTCGAACAATAGATTCATGTACCCAAGTTGTTTCAAATATACATAAAAGTTTGCCCCAAACTGAACTGAGTATGCAAGTTTAAGTTAACTACAATTGAGAAAAGTGAAAGTGTTAGTCACTCAGTCATGTCTGACTCTGTGTGACCCCACGGACTGTAGCCCAACAGGCTCCTCTGTCCAAGGATTTCCCAGACAAGAATACCGGAGTGGGTTGCCACGCCTTCCTCCAGCGGATCTTCCTGACCCAGGGATCGAACCCAGGTCTCCTGAATTGCAGGCAGTCTTTAACATCTGAGCCACAGGGCAGTCCTATTTACAATTAAACACAATTCAAACATCAACTCCTCTGTGGGACAAACCGCATTCAAGACTTCAGGGGCCAAATGTGGCTCATGGTCGCGGCCCTCTAGAGACAGGCCTCCACTCCCCTGAGCCGTCCCATCAGCGCCTCCTGGGGAGAGGGCTGTGCTGCCTGCTGCCCACTGTCCTGCCCGCTGCCAGCCTTGCAGGCCACGGGCCTCTTCCACCCCCGGACCTGGCTGCAGAGCCCGACCCAGCCGGCCTGGTCCTCCCAGGGCCGCCGCTCCAGGCGTGGCCCTGCTCACGCCCTCGGCCACAGCCACTGCACAAGGGTCTGTCCTTTGGCGTCGGTGTGTCCACCAGGGCGGAGCACTGGCATCTCCTCCTCTCACACTTTAACGTGAGCCTTGTCAGACGCCCGCTTACCGCACTTCTCGGCGGCCACCATCTGCCCTGCCTTAGGCCCCGGGCCTCCCCTCCGCCACCCCCCAGGGTCCAGAGGTGGGTCACAGTTCTCAAGCTCCATCCCACCTTGGCAGCCTGTGACACCAGGATCCCTGCGCACCTGGGCTTCTGGCAGATACAGCCTGGATTTTCTTTGTGGCTGCCGTCAGGACAGGTCTGTGCTGACGCCCGGCCCGGCCGCGTGCCCTGCTCCTCCCGCTGGCCTGACCAGGGAGGGGCCGAAGCCCGCTGGCCTGGCCAGCAAGGGGCCAAACCTGGAGTTAGGAACAGCCTGATGGCTTCCTAGGCACCCCACCCGCCTTTCCTTCCAGACACCACCGATCCTGCTGTTTCCCCAAACCCACTCCCAACGCTGGGGGCCAGGAAGCAGGACAAGCAGCTACGACGGACCAGCTGGCCTCCACCCGCTGATAGCAAGAGCCCCACTGCCGGAAGAAAGTGGGGTGAGTAGGGTGCCCGGCATGGGCAAGGATTGCTAGTACTCTCCCGGTTGGTGAACCAGGGCGGATGCCCACAGAATGGAAGATGCCGGGGACGGGGGGTGTATCTCAAGCATTTGAATGGTGTGTGTTAGTTGCTCAGTCGTGTCCGATTCTTTGTGACCCTATAGACTATAGCCCGCCAGGCTCCTCGTCCATGGGATTCTGCAGGCAAGAATCCCGGAGTGGGTCACCACGCCCTCCTCCCAGGGATCTTCCCGCCCCAGGAATTGAGCTGGGGTCTCCATCTCCTGTATTGCCAGCGGATTCTTCACTGTCTGAGCCACAGAGGGGAGAGCAATTAGGGGAAGCACAGAAACATCGGCTGCCGCGAGCAGCTGGGAAAGCACCCATGAAAGTCTGTGAACGGCTGAGGGATTCATGGCCGCTTGAGGCAGCGGTGGAGTGGCCGTAAAGAGATGTCGTATAAGGAGACTTTGTCCCCTGGAGCTGCAGGGCAGGAAGGGGGGCAAAGGTCCCGGGGAGGCTGCTGTCAGCACGTTTCCTGCGTCAAGATCAGGGTCCTGACCGAGAACCAGGGGCTGCAGGACACAGCAGGGGGCGGCGAGGGACACCTAGGTCAGCTGCCGGGAAGCCAGCCGCCCACACTCCCGCTGGAGCCTCTGGCCAGCAGAAGCGGCCAGACTCCCTTAAGGGCTAGCCCTCCTCTGCCTGAAGACCACCAGAGACCTCTGCCTTCCGAGACATCACTCCTCTGCTTCTGGCTGATGGCATCTTTGAATATCAGTCTGTGTCTGCGACTAAAACAGAGGAATCTTAGCTTTTCATTCTCTTTTGCAGAGCCATTTAAAAAGGACCCCACACAGCAGCGACGCACTTCCTTTTTGGGCACTACTGCTGTCCACCAGAGCCTGCCCCGGGCCTCTCACTCAGGGACGTGCAGGAGACGTTTACTGAGCTGTATGGCCCCTATTCCAATCCCTAAGAAAGGCAACGCCAAAGAATGCTCAAACTACCACACAATTGCACTCATCTCACACACTAGTAAAGTCATGCTCAAAATTCTCCAAGCCAGGCTTCAGCAGTACATGAACTGTGAACTTCCAGATGTTCAAGCTGGATTTAGAAAAGGCAGAGGAACCAGAGATCAAATTGCCAACATCTGCTGGATCATCAAAAAAGCAAGGGAGTTCCAGAAAAACATCTATTTCTACTTTATTGACTATGCCAAAGACTTTGACTGTGTGGATCGCAACAAATTGTGGAAAAGTCTGAAAGAGATGAGAATACCAGACCATCTGACCTGCCTCCTGAGAAATCTGTATGCAGGTCAAGAAGCAACAGTTAGAACTGGACATGGAACAACAGACTGGTTCCAAACAAGGAAAGGAGTACGTCAAGTCTGTATATTGTCACCCTGCTTACTTAACATATGCAGAGTAAATCATACGAAATGCTGGGCTGGATGAAGCACAAGCTGGATCAAGATTGCCAGGAAAAATATCAATAACCTCAGATATGGAGATGATGCCACCCTTATGGCAGAAAGTGAAGAACTAAACAGCCTCTGATGAAAGTGAAAGAGGAGAGTGAAAAGTTGGCTTAAAGCTCAACGTTCAGAAAACAAAGATCATGGCATCCGGTCCCATCACTTCACGGCAAATAGATGGGGAAACAGTGTCAGACCTTATTTTTGGGGGCTCCAAAATCACTGCATGGTGACTGCAGCCATGAAATTAAAAGATGCTTACTCCCTGGGAGAAAAGTTATGACAACCTAGACAGCACATTAAAAAGCAGAGACGTTACTTCGCCAACAAAGGTCCGTCTAGTCAACACTATGGTTTTTCCAGTGGTCATGTATGGATGTGCGAGTTGGACTCTAAAGAAAGCTGAGCGCCGAAGCATTGATGCTTTTGAACTGTGGTGTTGGAGAAGACTCTTGAGAGTCCCTTGGACTGCAAGGAGATCCAACCAGTCCATCCTAAAGGAAATCAGTCCTGAGTGTTCATTGGAAGGACTGATGTTGAAGCTGAAACTCCAATACTTTGGCCACCTGATGTGAAGAACTGACTCATTTGAAAAGACCCTGATGCTGGGAAAGATTGAAGGCGGGAGGAGAAGGGGACGACAGAGGATGAGATGGTTGGATGCCATCACTGACTCAATCGACATGAGTCTGAGTAAGCTCCGGGAGTTGGTGTTGGACGGAGAGGCCTGGTGTGCTGCAGTCCATGGGGTCACAGAGAGTCAGACACGACTGAGCGGCTGGACTGAACTGATGGCCCCTACTGGGTGTCCCAAGTGGTGCTCGTGGTAAAGAACCCGCCTTTCAATACAGGAGATGTAAGATACTCGGGTTTGATCCCTGGGTGAGGAAGATCCCCTGGAGGAGGACATGGCAACCCACTCCAGTATTCTTGCCTGGAGAATCCCATGGACAGAGAAGAGAAGCCTGGCGGGTTCGCAGAGTCAGACACGACTGAAACGACTTAGCACAGCACACACATGGCCCTTTTTGTCACATCTGCTAAGAAGGCTGGATTTTCATCGCTTTCGGCCACAGCCTGGCCAAATACCAATCCCAGTTCCCCTTCCTCTTCCCTGAACCAGTTTCCAAGTTAGGATTTAGAGCAGGCTGAATGGTGGCCCTGAAAGCACCGTCACGTCAAACTCCGAAGTCTGCAAACTGCGACCTTATTTGCAAAGCGGGGTCTTTGCAGATGTAATTAGCTATCTTGAGACGAGATCATCCCGGATTTTCTAAATCCAGTGACACGTGTCCTTATTAGAGACGCGCAGGACAGACACAGGGAGATGTGGGGAGGCCAGGGTCTTCCAGACGTGGAAGATGGAGGCAGAGATGGGGGTCTCTGGAAGCTCGGAGAGAGGCCTCTGCCCACAGCGTCTGGACAGGGTTGGAGGGGGGTAGCGGTGGCCCTGCCAGAAATTTGGCTTCCTGCTGGCCAGGCCTGGAAAATCTTGAGAATCAAATACATAATGAAGGCCATTCACTGAAAGACATCAAATGCATTCAAATTCAGGAGGTCCTGTTGATAATATTTTTTTTAAATCCCTGACTTAAAAAAAAAAATCCCTTTGGAAGTTGGCAGAGCACCAGTTCATTATTCCATCTCGGTTCATGGTGTCACAAAGAGTCGGACACGACTGAGCAACTGAACTGAACTGATAAAGAGAAAGGGTGTATGGGGAGGGAGGTGGGAGGGAGGTTCAGAATGGGAAACACGTGTATACCTGTGGCAGATTCATGTTGATGTATGGCAAAACCAATACAATATTGTAAAGTAATTAGCCTCCAATTAAAATAAATAAATTCATATTAAAAAAATAAAATAAAGAGAGAAAGGATTCAGCACTTATTCTGCCTCTCGGGGTAACCCAAGAGCTGAGGAAGGGGCTCCCCTGGTGGCTCAGTGGTAAAGAATCTGCCTGCCAATGCAGGAGATACAGGTTCGGCCCCTGGTCCGCGAAGACGCCACGTGCCCCGGAGCAGCTAAGCCCTTGCAGCTCAGCTATTTGAGCCCATGCTCAAGAGCCCGGGAACCACAACTGAAGCCCGTGTGCCCCACAGCCTGTGCTCCGCAAGCAACAGACACCACCGCAGCGAGAAGCCCGAGCAGCACAGCAGAGAGTGGCCTCCGCTCGCTGCAGCTGGAGGAAAGCCTGCAGAGCAGTGAAGACCCAGCACAGCCAAAAGTAAATAAATAAAAACTTAAAAAGAGTCGATGAAGAAAGTTCTTCCTTCAGGAGAATTCCAGAAAACAGAGGCAGAAGGAAAACTAGAATTGGATGATCCCTGATTTGCAATCCTTAGTGAGGAACGGACCTCGGTTACGATCATTCCGGGCAGGTAAAGTTATCCCGTGAAAGCCGGGGGGATTTTTGTATGAGTAGGTCAGGCCGCCCATAGCCAAGGCCGGCAGTCAATGCGAGCGCTGAGAGAGAAGCGTCCATTGTGGCCCTTCCTGTCTCATCATGTGCTGGGGCGCTCACAGCACCACTCATGAAGCAGCCTCGCTGACAAGTCAGGCCTTCGTCTGACCAAGGCTGAGCGCCACCTGCCAGTTTTCAGAACACGCAGAGGAAAGCAGGACATGTGAGTGACGCCAGGGGGTCGGGTCAGCCAGATCCAGGATGCGGACGGGCTGCAGAAACACGATCTGTGTCTTCAACAACTAGATGGCTAGGGAGAAAGCGGCAGGCACAGCACAGAAAGAGGTGTAAGAAAAAAAAAAGGAGGTGTAAGAGACAGGGAACCAAATACTCGGATCATCTCTCCAGCAAATTAAACACATGACAACATTTATCAGATAATCAGCAAACATGAACACTGACCAGATGTTAGATATTGGTGAAGAGTTGTTACACCAGCATGTGACCCCGTTACCGTGATTCTGTATAAAAACACCAACAAGAAATTCCCGGGCGACGGTCCAGTGGTGAGGACTTGACATTTTCATTGCTATGAGCACGGCTCTGATCCCTGGTCAAGGATATAGTCCCCTGTAAGTCACACAGTACAGCTACAGACTTAAAAAAAAAAAAAAAAAAAAGGACATATTTATGGTGAAATAACATGATGCCTGGGACTAGTAGGCATCACTTTTTCATGACCTGTAATTCACTTTTTAAAAATTAAAACTTTTTGTGAAATCTGACCTACAGGATCACGCATCAAACATGAAGGGGCAGCTTACTGCAAAACTGTGGCATCAGGACCTACATAACCAGGGCCAGGTCAAGCGTCAGAACCTGACAAGCGGTTCATTCACTTTGTCTCTGTGACTCAGCCGTGTTTCCGTACATACTCGAGTTCGCTTCTCTTCACTGTGGTGAGTAGTCCTTTGTGTGAACACGCCCCAGTTCATCCCCCCATTCTGATGACGATACATGTCCAGTGAAAGGAAAGTATTAGTCCCTCAGTCGTGTCCAACTCTTTGCAACTCCATGGACTGTAGCCCAGCAGGCTCCTCTGTCCATGAGATTTCCCAGAAAAGAACACTGGAGTGGGTCACCATTTCCTTCTCCAGAGGATCTTTCCGACCCAGGGATGGAACGTGGGTCTCCTGCATTACAAGCAGATTCTTTGCCGTCTGAGCCACCAGGGAAGCCCCTTAGAACATTTCAGCCTCCTTAAATACAATCCCAGGGACTTCCCCAGTGGTGCAGGGGTTAGGAGCTTCCCTCGTGGCTCAGACGGTAAAAGCATCTGCTTGCAATGTGGGAGACCCGGGTTTGATCCCTGGATGGGGAAGAGCCTCTGGAGAAGGAAATGGCAACTCACTCTAGTACTCTTGCCTGGAAAATTCCATGGATGGAGGAGCCTCGGGGGGCTACAGTCCACGGGGTCCCAAAGAGTTGGACACGACTGAGCGACCTGACTTTCACTTTCACTTTTCTTTCCAGTGGTTAGGAATCCACTCGGCAATGCAAGGGACGCAGGCACAATCCCTGGTCAGGGAACCAAGATTCCATGGGCATTTAAGCCCGCACACCTCAAAAAGACCCCGGAAACCCCACCTCAAAACGAAGAAAAAGCAACCTTGAGCCTATTAGCTATTGCCCTGCACTCTCTCCCAACCTGTGCCTCAGCCTTTGCTGTTCAGTTGCGTCGGACTCTGCAACCCCGTGGACTGCAGCACGCCCAGCTTCCCTGTCCTCTCCTGTGTCCCAGAGTTCAGTCAAATTCATGCCCATTGAATCGGTGATGCTATCTAATCATCTCATCCTCTTCTTCTTCTACCTTCAATCTTTCCCAGCATCAGGGTCTTTTCCAATGAGTCAGCTCTTCGCATCAGGAGGCAAAAGTATGTCCTTCCAATGAATATTCAGGCTTGACTTTCTTTCTGATTGACTAGTTTGATCTCCTTGTAGTCCAGGGGACTCTCAAGAGTCTTCTCCAGCATCACAATTTGAAAGGATCAATTCTTTGGTGCTCAGCCTTCTTTATGGTCCAATTCTCACATCCCCAGCCCTAGGGAGCCACTGATCTACTTTTGGTCTCCCTGGTTTCCCTGTCCCAGACGTTTTAGATCAATGGAATCATACGACGGTCTTTGGTCATTGACTTGTCTCACTTTTCATACTGTTGGCAAGATTCATCCATACTGAAGCATGTATCAGTATTTCATTTTTCAAAAAATGACTGAATAGTCCTCCATTGCATAGACCTACACTGGTTCTCAAGCGGTTGCTACTGGTTTGGCCAGATGGTCAAGGGCTTGGGAAGAAAAGGATTGGGAGCTTGGTGACAAGGAGATCTGAAGAAGAGCCCAGGGATGGACTCAGAGAGGACACAGATCATATCTGTATTCCTGGTGGACACACGTCTCTGAGGCCCGTCCAGTGCAGAGAAGGTGCTCGATATCAGATGCACAGAGGATGAGAGACAAGCCTGTCTCCCCCACAGCCTGACCACAGGCGGCCAGGAACCAAAGGGGGGAGCTGGGAGAGGCCCTCCAACAACGCCTCACGTCAGTTCTAACTCTGCCCACATCTCTGAGCTCTGACGCTTGGAAGGTGGGTTCTCGGGGTGGGGTGGGGGGCGGAGAGAGGAAGACCCCTCGGGGAGAACATCAGTGGCTCTTTGATGTGGAAGATGAGCCTGCCGCTTAAATCTGGGCCTCCTGATACCAACCAATCAGAGCCAACTGGGGTGGGGAAGCCCTAATACCAAAGAGGAGGTGAGTCATTGCTTCACATTGAGGTTGAGGGCAGGAAGAACTATGTTGAGAACCCAGAGGCTTCTCCCCAGGGCACGAGCATGTAAGTATTTCTACTAGCAGTAGCAAAGTTCACGGAAAGTTGTAGTCACCAAAGACAGACAGACAGACAGATGGACAGACAGACAGATGATAGAGATAGACAGATAGATGGGTAGATGATAGAGAGATAGATGAGATGGATAGATAGATAGTAGATACAGACAGATGGACAGGAGGCCACTTGAGAGTTAGTGCCCTTCAGGAATGCAGGTATAAGTCACCCCACTAGACAAACCTCGACCAGCTGAGATGCTGCTGGAGGCAAAGGAAACCCCTTCTGACTGTTACAGAAACAAGCACAGTAACAATTCACATCTCTGCCTGCCTGTAAAGTATGCACGTATTTGTACCCAGCTCTTCTTCTATTTCCTCACTTCCCTTATGACTTTCAATACAGTTGTGTTGGAAGTTAATTTCGCAATTTAGTTTCAGCTGAAAGAATATTCAGACAGAAGGAGGCAGAACAGGAAAAGTAATTAACCTAGCCCAGAAATGGACACCATCACTGGTAGGACTTTGTACTTTCTCATTTGGGGAGAAGACAGTCTCGCTCTTTTTTTTTTTTCCCTTATTTTTTAAAATGTAAGTATAGTTGATTTACAATATTTCAGGTATTAGAAAACTGATTCAGCATATACATATATGTATATTCTTTTTCAGATTATTTTCCATTATAGGTTATTACAAGACATTGAATATAGCTCTCTGCGCTATGCAGCAGGTCCTCGTCCATCTATTTTATGTGTAGTAGTATCTGTTAATCCCAAATTCCTAACGTATCCCTCCCCACCTTTCCACTTTAGTAACTATAAATTAGTTTTCTATGTCTGTGACTCCATTTCTGTTATGTAAATAAATTCATTTGTATCATTTGTTTTTTAGATTCCACGTATCAGATCAGATCAGATCAGATCAGTCGCTCAGTTGTGTCTGACTCTTTGCGACCCCATGAATCGCAGCACGCCAGGCCTCCCTGTCCAGCACCAACTCCCGGAGTTCACTGAGGCTCACGTCCATCGAGTCAGTGATGTCATCCAGCCATCTCATCCTCTGTCGTCCCCTTCTCCTCCTGCCCCCAATCCGTCCCAGCATCAGAGTCTTTTCCAGTGAGTCAACTCTTCGCATGAGGTGGCCAAAGTACTGGAGTTTCAGCTTTAGCATCATTCCCTCCAAAGAAATCCCAGGGCTGATCTCCTTCAGAATGGACTGGTTGGATCTCCTTGCAGTCCAAGGGACTCTCAAGAGTCTTCTCCAACACCACAGTTCAAAAGCATCTATTCTTCGGCGCTCAGCCTTCTTCACAGTCCAACTCCCACATCCATACATGACCACTGGAAAAACCATAGCCTTGACTAGATGGACCTTTGTTGGCAAAGTGATGTCTCTGCTTTTGAATATGCTATCTAGGTTGGTCATCACTTTCCTTCCAAGGAGTAAGCATCTTTTAATTTCATGGCTGCAGTCACCATCTGCAGTGATCTTGGAGCCCAGAAAAGTAAAGTCTGACACTGTTTCCACTGTTTCCCCATCTATTTCCCATGAAGTGATGGGACCGGATGTCATGATCTTCGTTTTCTGAATGTTGAGCTTTAAGCCAACTTTTTCACTCTCCACTTTCACCTTCATCAAGAAGCTTCTGAGTTCCTCTTCACTTTCTGCCATAAGGGTGGTGTCATCCTCGTGTCTGAGGTTATTATAAGTGACATCAAATGATATCTGTCTCCTCTCTCTGGCTCACTTCACTTAGTATCATAGTCTCTAGATCCATCCATGCTGCTGCAAATGGCATAATTTCATTCTTTTTTATGGCTGAGTAGCATTGGAGAAGGAAATGGCAGCGCACTCCAATGTTCTTGCTGGAGAATCCCAGGGACGGGGGAGCCTGGTGGGCTGCCGTCTCTGGGGTCGCACAGAGTCGGACACGACTGAAGCGATTCAGCGGCGGTGGCAGCAGCATTCCACTGAGTATGTACACACCACATCTTCCTTATCCATTTGTCTGTTGATGGTGAGACAGTTCCACTCTCGTATGAAAGACAGTCGCATCGTATCAGGCAGAAGTGGAGAGTTAGGTTTTGTCTGATTTGCTTTTGTTATATGGAAGCTCAAATGTGTGTAGAAACCTGTGGATGGAGGCTGAATAAAGAGACGCCAGTGAGGAAGGTTTTACCTGTGCCCATAAGCCTTTGCCTTGAACCATCGATCTAAACAGCCTTCACGGCCGGCGTCGTGAGGCAGGGACCAGTGGGATCCGTCAGGAGAGCGCGCTGGAGGTAGACAGAAAGCCGAAGCAGAGAAGGAACCTGCTTCTTCGTCTCTGCTTCCTGCCGGCAGCTGGCAGCTCCCTGGGCCACGATTCCCCGTGTTTTTCCTGAAGCAGCAGCTGAATCCAGTCTGCAGTTTCTCCAGCGAGCACAAAGTCCACTTCATCCTGTTGCTGCCGCTCGGGCCAGTGGCTGGCTGGCACCCCATCCTCTGGGTTTGGGTCTCGCCCTGCTGGGACCCTCCTCTTGGTGGGAGACACCAGCTCCGACGGCCAGCGCCCCCTCCTCGAAAGCCTGAGTTGCAGCTCTTTGGCATTCCTCCTCTGACTTCCCAAATGTTCACAATTCCACCTGCTTCGCTCTGGTCCTCTGCTTCCTGAAGTTACCACCTTGAGATACTTCAGACGTTTTTATTTTAACCTTGTTAACAAGTGACCTTGTTAACACCTTTGTACCTAATGTGCAATCCCTTCTATTAATTTCTCTCTGGTCAAATCACTGGTGTGACTTCTGTCTTCCAGCAGGACCCTGACTAAGTCCCTCATCAGTGATATAGATTAATTTTCTCACCTCTGTGACTTTCCTTTTCACTAATTTTAAAAATAAGCTTTTATACTTTAATTTGGGACGGTTTTAGATTTACAGAAAAATTGCAAAGACAATACAGAGCTTCCATATACGCCACAAACACACCATATATATGTATATTTTCTTGTATATGCATTTTAGACTCTAAACTTCCCTCCAGGAGTGATTGTAACTGCATCCCACAAATTTTGATATATTGTATTTTTATCACCATTCCGTTAAAATAGTTTAACATTTGTATTGTGAGTTTCTCTTTGACCCATAAGAAATTCAGAGGTTGCTTTCTGGTATCCTTGAGTGGGCTTGAGAATATATTTCAAAATAATCAAATATATGGGTTTTCTTCTAGTTACCTTTTTATTGCTGTTTTATAGACTACGTTTCCTGTGACCCTTTCCAGGTAGGACTTAATGCTTTGAAACGTATTGAAACTAATCTATGGTCTGGCTCGTGATCAGCTTCTGTATATGTTCTGTGTCCTTGCAAAGAACGTCAAGAACGTGGATCCTATGGCGGGCTCAGTGTTCGATGAACGTCCCTTCTGTCCACTTCCTTAGTTAGCGTTGCCGCCGCCGCCGCCGCCGCCGCCGCCAAGTCACTTCAGTCGTGTCCGACTCTTAGCGACCCCATGGACTGCAGCCTACCAGGCCCCTCCGTCCATGGGATTTTCCAGGCAAGAGTACTGGAGTGGCCAGAAACCATGAAACTCAGTAAGGAAAGTTCAGTAAGGAAAGGGGAAGATACGAAAGGAGCGTGTTACTGGAATACGATTTGGAGGCCGGGTGCGGAAGAATGGGGACCTGGCCCGGCTGGTTGACAGGGGTGAGTGGGAGCCCAGACTGAGAACAACATGTAATTATTACAAAATAACGGTATCGCTCACTAGGAGCAAGAATGCTAGGAGCGACAGCAACAGCAGTGGCAGAAGGACGCGAGTAAGTGTTCGTCGCCCAGCCGTGCCCGACCCCATGGACTGCAGCCCACCAGGCTCTTCTATGAGATCTCCCAGGCAAGAATACGGGAGTGAGTTGCCATTTCCTTCTCCAGAGGATCTTCCCAGGATTCCTGCACTGCAGGCATATTCTTTACCGACTGAGCTACAAGGGAAGCCCCAGAAGTACGCAAGCAGCCACACAAAGAGACAAGCAATATGGTGCAAAGACCAGCAGGAACCGTGGGAGGTCAGGCTCCCGCTGCAGCCTCTGCTCGAGCAGGAAGCCCCGCCCCCGGCCCCGCCCCGCGGAGCCATCGATGGCTCCGGCTCGGCGCGCCGCCTGCCTGGCCTCAGGGCTCGGCTCGGCATGCCTGCGGCGCTGCCATGGAGACGCGGCCCCGCCGCCCGCTGGCACCGCCCTGCGCGTCCCCGAGGCCCCGCCGCGCGGGTGGCCGGGGCAGGACGACCCGGGGCGCGGGCCAGGTGACCGGGCGGGCCGCGGGCCGGGTCACAGGGGGCTGCGGGGCGCCTCCGGGCGAGTGGGCGCCCGGGACGCTGGGGAGGCGGTGGGGACGCGCCGTGGGCGGGGCCGCGGGGGCTCAGCGGGTCGCGAGGACGCGGCTGGGCGACGGGGGCGCGGGCCGCACGGAAGGGAGAACTGCGCGGCTGGGAGAGCCGGGCTGGGGCTACTGAGGATGCGCCCTGTTCGGGTTTTCCCTGGCGTCATTTTTCCTTCGGGTTCAGGGCCCTCCCGGCTGCTCGGAGGAGAAAGGGGGCGCTGGGTGGGTACCAACGTGGGCAGGTTCCTTCTGCGCCCCGTCAAATTCTTAGAACTTATCTCTCAGCTCTCCCTGGACGTTAGCTCTCCAGCAAGGGGTTTCCCCAGCACCACCCCCGTAGTTCACAGAAGAACTAGGATGAGGCATCCTTCTGCCTCTTAAACCCAAGCTCACTGCGTCACCGGGGAGCAACCGAAATAGTGGGAGCATGGGGCTGGGTGGCTTGGCTTAAGGGCTCTGATCCCAAGAGTTAAGAAGGATCCCGTGCCCTAAGCCCTGCCAGGACCGCCGGCGTCCTTTCCTCTCCCTGCACCTGACGGCAGGTTGGTTTCTTTGTAGCTTCACCTTGCGGAGGAGCTGAAGGCTAGCCAGAAGGAAGCCCTGCACAAAAAGCTGGTTCCACACCCCTGGGAGGGACCGCACCGCCTCTGTGCTGCTGAAAGCTGACCCAGGCACAAATCAGGAGGGCAGTTCTCAGGGCAGCTGCTGTCAGTTTCGGCCTAGCGCACAATGCTTTCTCATGCAGGACAGCGGACGTGTGCCTTCAGAGGCAGTGGTCTGAGGCACGGCGTCAGACTCACAGTGGGCACCTGACAAGTCCTGCCTTCGGTGAGAGCCTCGTCCCTGTCATCGGCACAGCTGACACAGAGCACACAGCCGTCACGGGGACACGCTGCGGCCGGGGCCCCGCCGACCTGCCTGCCGACTCACGCGTGGCTCTTGGCTGTCTTCAGAATGCTTGGAGACGCCTCTCCAGTTTCCTCACCAAGAGCCCTCATAAAGGGTGTTGCCTGCAAATGGCCTGAGTTCCTCGTTACCATTAAGTTAAGAAAGGAATCCTCACGCCCAGCTGCTGCAAAGCTCATTCATTAGTGCATTTAGTGCAGAGCAGGTGGCTGCTGTGCAGGAGCCCAGGAGCAGGGAGGTTCTGGCCAGTGATGAGTGGCCGCGTCCCCCTGGCAGAGAAAGCTCTGTCTGAAAGCTACGCCCGGCTCCGGTACCGGGACACCTCCCTGCTCATCTGGCAACAGCAGCAGCAGAAGCTGGCATCCGCGCTGCCCGGGACGTACCTAAGCAGGAGCCGAAGCATGTGGTACTCACAGTACGGGAACGAGGCCATCCTCGTCCGGGACAGAAACAAGCTGGAGGTCTCGCGGGACACGGGGCAGTCCAAGTTTTGTTCTATAATGTAATTCTGGGGTGAAAATCTGAGCCCAGGCACCAGGCCGCCTTGCTGATCCCTAGCCCTCACTGGGAGATTCTGACAGGGAATGTGAAGGCTGAGCTGTGATAGAAGAGCCCCCAAACCCCAGAGGTGGCACCTCGCCCACTCACAGTCGGGGTGATGGGTGGACTTCTGGACCCCGTCCTGACCCTGCAGGCGCTGCAAGCACAGCCTAGGCCCAGCTATGCTGTCCTGGTCACGCTTCCAAGTAAGTCACGCGAGAGAGATACCCCAGGTACACACAACCTTTTCACATTCTTACAGGTTCTCTCTAGTAGTCCCTCCTGCCTGGTGAAGAATGGGTCAAATCTTAAAAAAAAAAAAAAAGTGAATTGGCGTCATGTAGGATCAGAAATCCATCAGCGGGACCACAGTGGTTTTACCCTGAACAGGTCGTTGGCAGCAGCATTTCAGCAGGAGCTCTGTGGCACTTGAGTTTGAGTCGTTACCAAAGCGATCGTCGCCCGCGATGCACTGTGACGGCGTCTGCACTAGCTCCCTGATGCTGGGGGCTGTGGTCAAGGCATCCTTTTACTTAGGGAGGGGAAGCCCCCAATTATGAAGTGACACATCAGCTGCTAAGTGACCTCAGGTTTAATCACAGAGCTGAAACAGGCAGGCTCTCAGCCGACAGCAGCTCGGCCTCTGCTCCAGGCTGCAGCCCCTGGCCACCTGCAGTGTTTGATGTGTGTTGGCCCCCCGTGTGGGCAGGTTTATGAGTCATTTTAAGGGATTTGCTGTAATTAAAGTCTGTGTAGCAAGGTGAATGCAGAGGTGTCTTGCCGAAGCTGAATTTTCTTTTTAAATAAATCTCCTTCAGGAGGCTCCTTCCTTCCTCACTCCAAATTTCGATCTGTTTGTTCATAATATCCTGCCTTGGCTTCCAGGGTTTTTGTTAAAACACTAACGCCGAACAACTGCTAAGAACCGCAGGGCAGGCAGCGCTCTGTGGAGCCCGTGGGCGGGCAGAGACGGTCCTGCCGGCATGCACACAGCGCACCCAGGGCTTCCGTGTGCGCGGCTCCTCGTGCAGGTATGCAAGCTCATCAGCAGACAGCATCCAGACGGGAAGGCTGGGTCAGACTGCATTCCCCGACGGTCACACGTCCAGCCAGAGGCCTGGTTCTCGCTGATAGAGCCTCGGCTTTCTTGCCGCCTCCGGCCGGGAGCCTGGAAGACAGAGTTCCTTTAAGTGGCTCCCGGAGATGAAGAGGAAGCCTGTCTCCTGTAGAGTCGGGCCTGAGCAGTAAAGGCTCGCCCGTCCAGGCGCCGGGACACTGGAATCGCCTAGGAGAGAGGCCTCTCTGCAGTCCTCCGACTTAAGTCCAGCTCAGGAAGGAAGCAAAGTTCTGACTTAGCTGGAATGCCTGTGCCTGTTCCTAGACTGACCGAGGAATGGGCCATGGCTGGTCAGCTGCAGTCACAGAGGTGGTGGCAAGGACAGGAGAGCAGGCACTGAGCTGCTTGGTGAGCAGCTGGCCTGGGCACCTGGCCTTCCCCGCTGGGGCTGGGACACTGAGGTAGATGTGCTCAGTCCCTGACCTTGGGGAACTCAGGCTGGGTGACATGTGCCAAGGGAACACAGGGGAGGGTGGCCTTGGGCCTGGACAGCACCCCACTGCAAGGCCTGGCTCCAACAGTCACGATTTGAAAACAGTGTCAGAACCCGCACTTGTCTCGACACCTCCTTGATCTGTTGCTGCCGGGTTCCAGGCCGCCTGGAAGAAACCTCAGCGTGTACACTGCCCGATGCAGTTTCTCGGAAACATCCTCGGGCCAGCGGACGAGCACTGGATGCCTGTGGTCTCAGGAAGCACCTTAGTGTAGATGGAGGGCCCAGTGGGAGCGCCAGATAACCAGGCCGGGGGGTGGGGTGGGGTGCCTGCAGGTCAGCCACGGGAGCAGCCGCTGTGCAGCCACTGGCCTGAAAAGGCATCACACAGGGCTCCCGAGATCCTGGGGCCTCCCCAACCCGGGCTGAGGACCACAGCCACTGGGCCGGCTGAGACCCCTTTGGGACGCTCCGGGCATTCCCACCAGGAACTACATGATGTTAAAACGAGGGCCCCCTCCCCCATCACACGCCAGCCAGGGGAGCGCTGGGAGCCCAGAAAGCAGAGACGGTGCCTCTTTTTTTTTTCTTCTTTTATTATGAAAACAAAACAAATGCCCCAGGAGAAGGGTCCATGATCACCAGAAACAGTACTTTCTACCACTTCTATTCTGTCGTGATGAGGCCAGCACTGCAGTAGACAAGCTAAAACTACTTACATCGGACTCATTTTCAGTAACTGACATTTACAGGAATATACTAGAAACGGCACTAAAAAGTTTAAGAAAAGTTACGGTAAACTTGCATGCACATCATACAGAAAAGTAACATTTTAAATATAAAAAAAGGAAAACTTCCTGGAAGTGTTATGCCAGGGAACAGCGCTACGCTGGATGTAACGAAGCCTTTATTGTGGGCGGTGTTCCCCCCCACCCCCCACCAAAACTGTAAAAGATGTGAATGTTGCAAAAGAACAAAAACAAAAAGCAAACAAAAAAGAAAACGCATCTTAACAGTCTGTAAGCAAGATGAGTGAGCAAGGGCTTCTGGAATTCAGTTCACGGCCAAAGCCACCCCCTCGGCCCCCAGGGGTCGGGGAGACTGTTTGAAAGCCACGATTTCGAGTCCTGCATGGGTGCGACCCACTGAACACGGTTCCTAACCCTCTACGGGCTGCCCTCTAGTTCTAGGAAAACTAGAACAATTTCACTTGCCCGACACAAGAGAAATGAAAACAGCAAACACCCATAGGCTGACGTCAGGGGGTGGAGGGAGTCCCCCCAAAACTCGGAAATCAGTTTTGAGTCTGGACAGAAAGCCTAAGGAAAAAAAAAAAAACCACTGACCTACATGGCTCAGCTCTCCGGCAGCATCAGAGCCAGCAGATCTTTCAGAGGAAAGGAGGGGAGGCGGCTGAGAACCCCTCTCACACCTGGAAACCAGCGGACAGGAACCGCTCCCACTGCGCCCAGCACTGGGGCCCCCTGTCCCCTGCTGAGCGGCTGGCAAGGGCGACCCTCCCCACTGGCAGCTGGAGGGCACCCCCGGCAGCTCCCAGCACCTCCAGCCCCCTGGCTCGGATCTGTCACCCAGACCTGTGCCTCTTGCCTGTCGCCCATGAGATCCTGCTTCAAGACCTTCCAGCGTGCACTAAGTCCTTAAAGTCAGTTTTTACTCCATTAAAGATCTGTTTAGAAAACACCTTTGAAAAACAGGGCAGCTTTAAAAAAAAATGGCAAGTTTAAAATCCATTTATATTTTTATTACAATGAAAAGTTGAATGAACTGGCTCAACACTCACCAAAGGTCAGAATCAGCGGCAGTCAGAAAAATGGCAACCCCCCAAGCACATTTCATCAGAGTTCTACCCCATCAGAGGGCTCGTCAGCCATCAAGGTTGGTGGCATCCAAGTGGATGTTAGGGATTTTTAGAACCACCACCTGTTAGGACGCCAGCAGCTGGTGCCCTGATCTATCCAGAAGGGCTGTCGGGAAGAACGTGACCTCAGATAAGCGGCTGGGCCGCCCCCAACCCCACCCCCAGCCCCTGCCTCGGTGAGGTCCCGTCATTTCTGTGCTAACTGAGAAGCCCCCATGCAGTCTTGAGGGAGGGAGCCCTCCTGGGGCCAGAGGCTCCTCCAGCCCGGGCCATGCCGTTGCCGGCTGGCAGCCAGGAGACGCGGTGGGGCAGCAGGGGCCACCCCCTCCCTGGAGGTGGGGGTGAGGGATGCCCCACTGGGGGCCATGAACCCCTGGCCAGAGCCACGCGGCTCAGAGCTAGGCAGGCGGTGTGGTGGGTACCCCGCGCTCAGGGGGCAGCCTCTGGAGAAAACAAAACCGAAACATAACCTTCTGTTAAACTCTGTATATTATTATTACTTTTTTTTTACAATAGAAAGGTAAAAATCAAGACTTAGATTTACTATACATTTCTTTTTCTCGCAGATTACAAAGTTTATATTATATAACTGGGGTTCCCTAAATCGAAGTCCTTTTTAAAACAGTCCTAAGAGAGATTGGAAGTGAATATAAAAGAGCTAAACAAAATTAAAAAAAAAAAAGAAATGAGAATGTGCTGCAGCCGGAAGTTGTCTATTACCTGTGAGTCTCCAGATTTCACACACACACACACGCACACACACGCACGCACACGAGAAAGAACGAGAACAGAAACCCCGCAGCCCCGAGACGAGCACGCAGACGAGGTTCAGCACCGCGCGGGGCAGGAGGCGGTAGCACCTGGGCGAGCGGCCCGCGCCCCGCGGGGTCTGGGCTCCCCTCACACCACGGAAAAGGCCTGCATCTCTGCTCCTCTCTTTCTTATTTTTTTTAAATGCATTTCTTTTGCGGTTTTGTTTTTCTTTCTTTTTTTTTTTAAAAAAAAAGACCAATGATGTTAATAAATAAAATATTCATATATACACGAGACTGGGGCGACGGTTCCGGAGTGCGTGGCAGCGGCTGGGCTGGGGACACGCGTGGGGCTGGCCTTTCGTAGAAAATTGCTGAACCTTACAAAAAGAGTCTCCTTTTTTTTTAAAATCTTTTCTCTGTTTTTTTTTCAAAGTTGAGGTAAAAGTTTCAGTGTTTGGGAACCCTCGCGCTGCCCACGCAGCCACCGTGTTCCTCCCGGGAGATCAGAAAGACGGCTCCTCTGCACGCCCCCTCGCCGGCTCCCCACCAGCAGAAGCTCCGGCTGGGGACCGCAGGGACCCCTCCCGGCGGGGGCCCAGCCCTGGCCCTCACTCACGGCAGGGGTGGGCTTGGCTGTCCGCAGCCCCTGCAGAAAGAGCTGCCCTCGACGTAAGGGTCAGGGCCCAGGGCCCCCGGAGACGGAGACAAACCCCTGTCGGCAAAGCCAACAGCCTTCGCGTGCGGCACCACGTCCGAGACACTTCCTCGGGAGACGTTCTCGCTGGGGCTACAGACCAGGTCGGGCGTAAGGAAAGGGGCTCTGCAAGCACCTTCAGACCACACCTCACACGTTTCCTACGGTTACCAGGTTAGCGTCTGAAGCCGGCATCTCCAAGGGGCTTGAGTTCAGTTACAGAGGAAAGACCTTATGCCGATTCACAGCTTCTCAAAGTCTAATGGACACACACAGAAAGATCCTGGTTGACCTATTAAAGCCAGAACTGGAAGATACCATAACACTGAAGTGAAAGGAGAGCCTGCACGCCATGGAACGAAAGGAGTATATTAACCGCCGGGGGGAAGGCCGCGGCGTCCCCGCGGCGGCGGCGGCCACCGGCTGCGTCCCAAGCCGCGCGCGTCCAGGGCTCACTCGGAGTCGCTGCTGTCGGAGCTGGATCCGCTCGTGCTGCTGCTGCCGGACTCGGAGGAGCTGCTGCTGCTGAGCCGCGAGGGCCCCCCGGACGCGGTGGAGCCCGACTTCTCTGGGGGAGACGCACAGGTGAGCGGCGTGCACCCCCGCACCGGCCCGCCGCCCCACCGTCCCCGCGGCCTTTCCTGCAGCCCCTGTGCTGGCTCCACATCCCCCCCAACCCAGATCCTGACCTGGTCACTTGAAAAATGTTAACAGATCTACTGATGCGAGTCAACGCACTGGTGAGGCTGCGCGGAGTCTGTCTGGTGCCTGTACATGTCCCTGGCACAGGGCTCCCAGGTCCCCCAAGACCTCCTGAGTGGGGCCCTTTAGATCACACCTGAGTTTATGCTAACGAGTGACTGGGGTGGGACCCCCTGAGAGCCTCGGCCCTGGCTGGTCACCAGGAAGACCACGTGACTGGAGGGCGGGAACTCTTCAGCTCGCCCCGCCGCCCCACCCTGCCAGCCCCCCAGCTGGCCACCACCTCTGAGGGGAGGGAACTGCCATTCACTTCTTCCCAGGCCAAGTGCATTCGGCTTTGCTGGTCTCTGAGCTGGTTCTGCTCCCGCTTCTGACACCAGCTGTGTGAGTTCCTTTCACACCAGTTCTCCAGGCTCCAACACGAGCTGGGCGTCTGTTCCCTCCAAGGAGAGAGAGCTGGAGGAGACTGAGCTCCAGAGAAACCCCCTACGCAGAGGGCTTCCAGGTGCTGGGAGGGGCGCCCGGCCCCTGACCTGAGCCCCAGCCCTGTGCCTCCCGCCCACCTGGCTGTCCCCAAGCCGCAGCCTTTATGACAAACCACCGTGTGATTCAGACTCAGGACTCCCGAGTTCTGTGAGCCACTCCAGCGAGTGTGCACACCTGAGCAGAGGGTCGTGGGGGTTCCTGATTCACAGCCCGGCAGTCAGAGGCACGGGAGAGG
This sequence comes from Bos indicus x Bos taurus, assembly GCF_003369695.1. Lineage (NCBI taxonomy): Eukaryota > Metazoa > Chordata > Mammalia > Artiodactyla > Bovidae > Bos > Bos indicus x Bos taurus. The sequence continues at coordinate 103,912,639 of NC_040086.1, forward strand.
CAGGGGACTTGCACCTGGCGTCTGAGCCCTCACCCTGCAGGCTCTGCACCATCCCCGAGGAGACAGTGCACTGACTGAACGGCTGGATGCCCAGCTTGTGTTGGAGCCTGGAGAACTGGTGTGAGAGGAACTCACACAGCTGGTGTCAGAAGTGAGCACAGAACCAGCTCGGAGGCCAGCAAAGCCAAAACCACTTGGGCCTGGGAAGAAGTGAGCGCCGCCAACCGAGAGGCACTGACGGGCTGTGGGGGCGGGCTGGCCCCGGGCAGGCGGCTCTGAGCCGTAACCACGTGCCCACCTGCCCTGCCCTCTCCGGGGCTGATCCAAGGGAACTCAGCCATCGGTGGCAGGGGGAGGGCCCCAAGGCCCACCCTGGCACCGGGAAAGCAGGGCCAGGCAAGGCTGTGGCAGCCGGCTGCTACATGGCCAAGACTGAGCCTAGAATCTGACCACCACCTGGGTAGGAAAAAAGGCACGTGCCCTTTCTTACAGGCTCCAGAGAAAGGAGGCAAGGAGTCGAAGCACCTGCTCACCGAAACTGAGACCCCAAAGTCCACAGAGCACGCAGTCGGGGCTGGCAGTCAGCCCCTCTCCCCGCCTGTGGTGCTGGCTAACTTGCTGGGCACTAGTGTCCTTCTCCCGGGGCGACCAGGAAGCTCACTGCTGGGGCCAGAACCCTCCGAAGCTGCAGGGTGGGCCCCAGTCCCTCCCACGTCACAGAGTCCGGCCCCCCACGGACCACGGCTGGGCCAAAACGCCGCTCCCAGGAGCTCTGCAGAGTGGCGCCTTCCCACGTGCCTGCTGCCTGCTCAGCCTCGGAGCCCCAGCCGCAGGTAAGGAGACCAGGGTTCCGGGGGCCGCAGCCCTCTCCCCCGCCCCGAGCAGCACAGGGGCGGCCCTACCTCTCTTGGCTGGCTTCTTGCTGTTGCTCAGCTGCCCGCTGACATCCTGCAGCCGCCTCTCCAGCTCCTTCTTCTTCTCCTGAGCCAGCTCCTCCTTCGACTTGGCCGCCTGCTTCTTCCCGCTCGTGGCTGTGGGAGAGCAGGGCACTGTGGCTGCGGGCAGGGCAGGCGGATGCCCAGCCCCCCAAGGCGGTGCCCCTGCCCACCCGGATGGAGCCCCTGCCACAGGCAAAGCCCCGGAACTGTCACAGAACTCCTGAGGTGGGACTGACCACCCCCTGCTGCAGGCGGGGGTGACTTGAAGCCCGGACCCTCCTCCAGCTCCTGGTTTTCCTTCACTGTGGCCGAGGCCGAGGCTCTCCCAAGGCTCCACGTGGGAGCCCTGCCCACCGCCTGGCACACCTGCGCCAGCACCACTGAGTCCACAGGCCACTGACCGAGGGCCAAATGTGCCAGGGCCGCAGAGGGCAACAAGATGCTCCATCCAGAAGGCTGCCCCCTACAGAGGGGCATACCTCTCCTTTCCCTCGTGAGGACCCTGTAACCAGGCCAGGAGGGTGGGATCACTTGACTGTGGCTACATTGGACCCAGCACCTTCTAGAGAACAAGCTCCCAGGCAGGAGGGCTCCTCACCACCTGGGGGAAGGGAGAAGCACCCCGACAGGGGCATGGCTGCCCCTGCCAGCGGCCCGAGGGGGCCACACACAGGAACAGTGCACCCTGAGTGTCCTCAGGGCTGCCAAGGGGCTGCCTGGGGCTTGCCCTTCCTCTCACTGACCCAGGCAGCGGCTCATTCCAATCCAGTGAATCCTGAGCCAGTGCAGTTGTCTACCCTGGGAGTCCTCTGGACCCTCAACCCCAGGCAAAGGGAACCGGTCTGCTCAGGCAGGGAACCATTGACAGGTGACCTGCAGTCAGGCCCTAAATGGAGGGCCTTAGCCAGCATCTGCATGAACGTGGCTGGAGCCAACCCCCAGGGCCCTGCCTGCACCAGTGAAGGCCAGGGCATATAAGCGCCGCCCACCTACCCAGGGGCTGGGGGCTAATTCAGGGGTCTCGCCTGCTTTAGTGAAGGCCGGGGCATACAAGAGCCGCCCAGCTGCCCAGGAACAGGGGGAAGAAGGGCTCTGGCTGGGGAGTGGCTGGCAGCCCGTCTCAGCTAAGCCCCCCATCCCGAGGTGGGCAGACAGACGCTGTACCCTTGCATCCTGGGGGCGTGAGACGGAAGACAGGGGAGGAATCTGGAGCCCGCGACCCACTGCCTGCCCCCCCACCACTCTTGGGGCTGCCTGGCTTTCTGCTCCAGGGAGCGGCAGACAGACGGCAGCGGGCGGCAGGAACACTCTCTGCCGCGGCAACTTACAGAACGGCTTCCTTTGCTTTTTCTGTAAACAAGACTTGACGTATCTCTCCAGCTCCCGCAGCGTGGTGGGCTTCAGGGTCTCGAAGTCGATCTCGATCTCGTCGGGGTTGGAGTCCCGCAGCGAGGGCTCCCGCGACTGGATGATGTGCACCACGCGGCCCAGCTTCTCCCCAGGGAGCCGGTTGATGTCCAGGCTCAGCTGCCGCTTCTCATCATAGCTCATGGGCAGCCCCTCCTCCTCTTCCTCCGAGTCGTAGGAGGCCGATGCCTGCTTGCCGCCCTTCTTCGGCTGTCTGAGGCAGAAGGCAAGGGGCGTCACAGTGCGGCGTCCCAGCCCCCACACTCCACCGAGCTCCACCCCCGAGACCCTGACCCTCACCCACTGGCCCTTGTCCTCTTCAGGACCAGGCTGTCTTTCCAAGGAGCAGCCCCAATGGCACCCAGGCACAGGAGCCGGGCCACTGCCCAGGACGCACCTGCATCTCCAGGGACACGGAGACCCTGCTTCAGAGCTCAGAGGCCCCACCAGCTCAGGGAGGCCTTGGCCAGGAGACAGCCACAGCAGGCAGCCCGCCTCGACACCCCACAGGCATCTCAAGCGCAACAGGTCAAACTCCGTATTCAAATACCCCAAGAAGGCAGGGGTGGAACAGAGGGGTAAACAGAAGGGACTCACAGAAAACAATGTAACGGTGAGCAGAAGCCCTGGACGGCCAATTAGGCAGAGACGTCACTATGCCGACAAAGGCCCGGCTAGTCAAAGCTATGGTTTTTCCAGTAGTCGTGTATGGATGTGAGAGTTGGACCATAAAGAAAGCTGAGTGCCAAAGAATTGATGATTTCAAGCTGTGGTGCTGGAAGAGACTCTTGAGAGTTCCCTGGACTCCAAGGAGATCAAACCAGTCAGTCATAAAGGAAATTAACCCTGAATATTCACTGGAGGGACTGATGCTGAAGCTGCAATACTTTGGCCACCTAATGCAAAGAGCTGACTTATGAGAAAAGACCCTGATGCTGGGAAAGATTGAGGGCAGGAGGAGAAGGGGACAACAGAAGATGAGATGGTTGGATGGCATCATTGATTCAATGGACATGAATTTGAGTAAGCTCCGGGAGTTGGTGATGGACAGGGAGGGCTGGCATGCTGCAGTCCATGGGGTCGCAAAGAGTTGGACACAACTGAGCAAGTGAACAACAGATGGAAATCGAATTATATCAACAATTACATTAAATACAAATGATCTAAACACACCAATTAAAAGGAAGAGATGGTCAGACTGGGTAAGAACCAAGACCCAACTTTTAGGCTGTCTACACAAATCCTTCTTTAAAATAAAAGAAGTAGGTTAAAAGTAAAAAGATAGGGGGGAAGTATCCCATGTATATACTATCAATCAAAAGAAAACTCCAGTAGCTATAACAACTTCAGACAAAGTACACTTAGGAAAAGGAATACTATTGGGAAAAAGATACTGCGTAACGATAAAATGTCAGCTGGCCAAGACGGCAGCACAGTTCAACATGCCTGTTCATCTGAAACCAAGCTTCAAAATATATAAACAAAAGCTGACAGAAATAAAGGGAGATAGGAAAATACGCAATTCTACTTAGAGAATTCAACGATCTTCTCTCGGTAAGCAACAGAACCAATCAGCAAGAATACAGACGATCCCAACACCACGTCAACTAACTTAACTTAAATTTTTTTTTACATATACACGTACCTATACTCTTCACATTCTGTTCCCGTTTAGGTCATTACAGAATACCGAGCAGAGTTTCCTGTGTTACGCTGTAACACAGTCAGTCAGTCTGTTAGCTGTTCACTTTCTCCCCAGTTTGCTCTGCATCACTCATCTCCTTCTGGGCACGCTGGGTCTCTGCTGCTGCGTGGGGCTGGGTGGGCTTCTGTGATGGCCTCTCTTGTTGTGGAGCTTGGGCTGGAGGGTGTGTGGGCTTCGTAGTCACGGCACAGGGGCTTAGCTGCGCCACGGCACGTGGGAGGTTCCCGATCAGGGGCTGAACCCGTGTCCCCTGCACTGGCAGGCGAGTTCTTTGCCACTGAATCACCAAGGAAGCCCAGTTATCTAAACGGTGTGTGCACGTCAGTCCCAAGCCCCCAGCCTAGCCCTCTCTTCCACCTGTCCCCTCCCCACCAACCGTAAACTCATTCTCCAAGTCCATGAGTCTGTTCCTGTTTCCTAAGTCAGTCATTTGTGTCCCCCCTTTTAAGATTTTTAAATCTTCTAACCGACACTCACACAGCACTCCACCCAACAGAGGAGAGCACACATTCTTTTCAAGTGTACACGGAACGCTGACCGAGACAGACCACATTCTGGGCCATAAAATAGATCTTAACAAAAGTTTCAAAATGCTGAAAGCATGCAAAGCATGTTCTCTGACCCTGGAAACCAGTAACTGAAAAATATCTTGAAAAGTCTCCAGATATCTGTAGGTCAAACATACTTTTAAATACCCATGGTCAAAAAGGGAACCTGGAGAGCATTAAAAAATGTTTTGAACTTGAATGAAATCACAACAAATCACGTCTGTGGGGAACATACAGCCAAAGCAGTGAGTTCAGACATAAACTCAAAGCGTGAGATGCTTATGCTGGAAGAGAAGGCCTGAAGCTTCAGCGGTTGACACTGTGCTTCCACTGCGGGGGGTGCATGGTGGAGCTCTGGTCAGGGAATTAAGATCCCGCGTGGCTCAGGGCCAAAAAACAGAACAAAGAAAAAGAAGGAAAAAAATCAATCATCTAAGCTTCTGTTTTCAAGCTAGAAAAAGAAAAGCAAATTAAGTCCATACCAAGCAAAGGGAAATGATAAAAGTACGACCAAGATGAAAGAAAAAGAAAATAGAAAAGTCAACGAAGTCAGACACTGGTTCTTTGAACAACCAACAAAACTGATCAAATTCTCCAGATTCACCAAGAAACAGACACTAATTACCAATACAAGGAATGAAAAAACAAAGAACACATTGCTACAAACCCTACAGACTTTAAAGGTAAGGCGACATCTCAAACAAACCTACCATGATGAAAAAACACAGACTCAAACCAATAACCTGACTTCCTGAATCTATCAAAAGGACTGAATTCACCCTTAAAAACCTTCCCACAGTGAAACTCCAGGTCTAGATGGATTCATGGTGAACTGTATCACACACTTAAGAATCCCAATTCTGGGGGCTTCCCCCGTGGCTCCGTGGTAAAGCATCCACGTGCCCATGCAGGAGACACGGGTTCGATCCCTGGTCGGGGAAGACCCCACGGGCCACGGAGCAACTAAGTCCACAGGCCACAAGTACTGGGCCCGTGCTCCGGAGCCCGGCAGACACCAGCGCTGCAGCTGCGCACCACAGAGCCTGTGCTCTGCAACGGGAGCAGCCACTGCAGTCAGAAGCCCACCCCCTGCAACTTAAGAGCAGGCCCCCTCCAGCAACGAGGACCCAGCACAGCCAAAACCAAACTAAAAAACGAGGAGGATACCAGTTCTGTAAGCCTGCCCCAGGAGACAGAGGAAAGCACTGCCCAAATCATCTCTGAGGCCGGCAGTACACTGATGCCAGAACCAGAGACAGGACAGGGCGCAGAGTCCTGCCTCCCTGAAAAAGGGAGGCACAGACAAGCCCTGACCGCGCTCACTGCCCGGCCGCTGCTGGAGCCCACGCCCCGCGCTCCACCGGCCCCTCCTCTGTCCAGGACCAAAGCCTGTCGTCTCTGCCGCACCAACAGCTCTCGAGCCACACGCCTCCACCCCAACCGACGGGCATGCTGGCCCCTCCTGACCGGAGGGCCGCGTCAGCCCCCAAGTGTGTCCTTCCGCCCATTCTGCCCCCTGCGCCTCCCTCCTCCGCTCCAGCTTCATCTGCTCAGAGCATAAACCGCGAGCCCCTAAACGAAGCCCGTCAGCCTCCGAGGCCGCAACCCTCCCCTCCTCCCAGCCCCGTCTCCGCTCCTGGGCGGCACCCCACTTGTCCCAGTCCCTACGAGGGACACGTCCTCTCCCCGCCACAGCTCTGTGCCTGCTGCCCCTCCCGGCTCCTGGATCTCCATCCTGCGTGCCCGTGCAGCTGGATGGAGGAGGCCTGGGGAGGTCTCCTCACCTGGGGGGCTCTTCGCCCCCACTCCCGGGAGGAGCCCCCGGCCCCCACACACCTCCCCGTGCTGTCCCTGCCTGTCCATGGCCAGCGATCCTCAGGGCGGCGCCGAGCCTCAGCGGGAACCAAGGAAAAGCCGTGGGGCCCATGGAGCTGTGTGCCAAGGGGCACTGCCCCGTCCCGACCCTGCACATACCGGGCGACCTGGGAACGGGGTGCCCAGAGCCCGACACACCCCCAAAGAAAAGCCCTGCCCAGATCAGGAAAACGTCCCCAAAACCGCGACTCTAGAGGTCTCCACGCCTGTCTTGAGGCCAGCCCCCCGGGAGGTTGAGCTCTGCCCTCCAGAGCCCATACCCTTCCTGGAGGAGACCTCGCCGGGTCCCCACAGTCTCCCCACAATGGGGGCAAGACAAGGCCCACCAATGCCCCCCCACCCCGCCCTCTCTCCTGACAGCCCCGTGCCCCCGCCAGCTGGTGCCAGCCCGCCTGGCGCCCACCTGCCGGCCGCGCTGGTGCTGTTGGCCTTCTTGGCGGGCGCCTTCTTCTGCGGGGCCTGCTTGGCGGGCGTGGCGGCCTTGGCCCGCTTCTCCTCCTCGGCCTTGGCCTTGTGCCGCTCCTTGTCCTTGTCCTTCTTCTTCTTCTCCTTCTTCTCCTTCTTCCTCTTTGGCTTGTTCACCGGCGCCTGAGACAGAGCCGCCAGCTGCTCGTGCACAGCCTTCAGCTGGAAGACACGGCCGCCGGGTGAGGACTCCGGGCTGGGCGGAGGGAGACGCTCCGGGAAGGCGCTTAAACCGCCCACCCCGGAGAGAACATCCGCAGCCGAGCTCGTGGGCAAGCTGCTGGGGCACCACACGGCAGGACTGCGGGGCGAATACGGCGCAGGGCCAGCAGCCAACACCGAACGAGGCCTGCAGCGGCGGGCAGCGTGTACGCACTCCACGCGCCCCTCACCCCATCAGCCCCCCAAGGGGCCCAGGGGCTCCGGGAGCCACGCTCCACAGGCGAGGAAACGGTCTCCACAGGCGAGGAAACGGTGACCCCAGCCTTTAGTAGGTGGACGGGCTAGGATGGGGATGCTGCGCACGCCGACCACGTCCCACGGCACGGGAGGGACCCCAGCCTCTGAGCCCCCATGGGGCTCAGCTACTCGATGTCTCCTCCTTGCCAGAGGGCCCCCCGGGAATCTAGCACCTCGTGCTCCCATCTTGCACAGAAGGAGCGTGAAGCGGAGTGGGAACAAGCCTCAGGGGTCAGAGGCGGAGGCAGGACAGTCCTGTTCGCACCCCGCCCCCCCCCCCCGCCCCGAGAGGCAGGCTCTAGGGGCCGCAGGGCTGCAGCCCCTGCAGACCTTTCTGCAGAGCAGGAAGAGGCTCCAGGGACATTCCAACACAGGCGGGCTCACAGGGCCCCAGGCCTGCAGGCACTGGCGAGGGGGCCCTGAAACTGACACCTTTCCCAGGTTCCCTCCCAGCGACACCGCAGCGAGGATGGCTGTGGCTGGGGAGGGGGTGGCGGCTGGGGCAGACCTCGGGTCAGGGGCCGGCGGGGACGGACCGCGGTCCTGCCCAAGCCCCTTGGCCTGCACGGCCGCTCACCTGCTCCTGCAGCTCCGCCAGCCGCGTGGCACGCTCCTCCTCCGAGTCCGAGCTGCCTGAGTCCGACGAGCTCTCGTCGCTGCTGCGGCTGCTCTCCACGCCCTTGCTGACCACGGGGGCTGCAGGCGCGGGCAGGGCGGGCGCCTCTGCCGGCTCGTCTGGCATCTTGGCGAAACGCATCTCAAACACGTCCTGCGGGAGAGCAGGGGCAGCCTGGGTCCCAGCGTCTGTGGGCACCCCCCGGGGAATGGGGAGACGGCTCCGCCTGCCCAGGGCGCCTACTCCCTGCCTCCCTCCCTCTGTCCCTCCCTCCCAAGCAGTGAGCACAGCCCCCGATTAGGGGCACAGGGCCAGCAGCTAAGGACGCAGCCCTGCAGGAGCGGGCACTTGGGTGCCCGCCTCCTGTAGAAGACAGGCAAGTCCTTTCTGCTCTGGCTCCAAGGCCGCCACCCACTGCCAGGGAGAGGCCTGCCCGGGAGCTTGGGACCCTCCTGGGCCCCCAAAACCCGGTCTGGGAGCCACTCACGCTCTCCCATCCCTCTGCCCAGTGACATCACTGGAGCATCACACCTTGTTCTTGGGGTGGGGGGGGGCGGGTTGTCCAAGAGCTGGCTCAAAGGATCCGGTTCAGTCAGAACGGCCAGCTCCTGCACAGCCCTGGGAGCACACTCAGCGAAGGTCCCCCCTCCCTGGAGGGAGCACGCTCAGCAAAGGCCCCCTCTCTGGTGGGAGCACGCTCAGCATAGGCGCCCCCTCCCTGGTGGGAGCACGCTCAGTGAAGGCCCCCTCCCTGGCAGGAGCACGCTCAGTGAAGGTCCCGTCTCTGGTGGGAGCATGCTCAGTGAAGGCCCCCTCCCTGGTGGGAGCACGCTCAGTGAAGGTCCCATCTCTGGTGGGAGCATGCTCAGTGAGGGCCCCCTCCCTGGCGGGAGCACGCTCAGTAAAGGTCCCGTCTCTGGTGGGAGCACGCTCAGTGAAGGCCCCCTCCCTGGTAGGAGCACACTCAGCATAGGCGTCCCCTCCCTGGTGGGAGCACGCTCAGCAAAGGCCCCCTCCCTGGCGGGAGCACGCTCAGTGAAGGTCCCGTCTCTGGTAGGAGCACGCTCAGTGAAGGCCCCCTCCCTGGTGGGAGCACACTCAGCAAAGGCCCCCTCTCTGGTGGGAGCACGCTCAGCATAGGCGCCCCCTCCCTGGTGGGAGCACGCTCAGCATAGGCGCCCCCTCCCTGGTGGGAGCACGCTCACCGAAGGCCCCCCTCTCCCTGGTGGCCCAGGTCCATCTCAGACAGGCTGAGCGGCAGGCGGCGAGCCTTCTCCGCCTGGCTCACGTTCCTGAGGCCACATACACCTGGTTTACACGTGGAGCCACACTGGCAGGTGTCCAGCTCTGGGAGGAGCCTGCTCCGGGTCCTGGTCCCCTAGAATCTCCTGCTGAAGTCAAGGCAGCAACATGCAGGAGGCACGCGGCCACCCTGGTCCGGCCTGCTCTGTCCTGGTTGGGGGCGGGGGTTGGTCGACCTCAGATTGCTGCAGAGTCGGGCTCTAACCCAACAGTGGGGTCATGACAGTCATCAGCAGGTAGGGTCCCACACCGGGGAGACCCCCTTCCATGGGATCAGAATAGTCGTCAGCAGGTAGAGTCCCACACAGGGGAGACCCCCTTCAGTCGGACCAGAACCAGAACCAGCCACTGCCCTTGGCCCGTGGGCCGCCTGGCTTCCTCGTGGGGCAACTTACAAGCTTTAGGGGCGTCACAGAGCAGCAAGAGCACAAGGCTGGGCAGGGCCTTCTGGGGTCTGGGCTGTGGTCTAAAACCGTGGGTCCAGGCAGCTCCCTCTGGGAGCACTGGGACCCCAGGACAGCTCTGCGCCCACCCCAGTGGGAGCCAGCAGAGTGGGCAGCACGCAGCAGCCAGCGCCCCCAGGCAGGAGGAATGGGGGAAACCAGAACCCAGAGGCCCAGGAGGAGGACCCCCGGCACCCCCATCTGGGGCTGGGTGAGCAAGGATGTGCCCGAGTGACCGTACAGGGTTTACAAAAGGTTTAGATCTGAGCAAGAGATGGGGGTTGTCTTAACAGAACAGCGTGCTAGGTCTGTGCAAAGAGAGCTCCTGGAGCAGGACACACGCCCACACATCCATATCTCTCTTTCTTCTAAACAGAAAGCCGCGTGATTTTATCCCATGTAAAACATAGGTGGTGTTATTTACAAAGGGATTCCTTGGTTGTTCAGACGGTAAAGAATCTGCCTGCTTTGCGGGAGAGACCTGGGTTTGATTCCTGGGTGGGGAAAAATCCCCTGGAGAATGGCAACCCACTCCAGTGTTCTTGTCTGGAGAATCCCATGGACAGAGGAGACTGGCGGGCTGCAGTCCATGGGGTCGCAAAACAGCCCAGGTGATCGAAAAGAGAACAGACTCTGTGTGCCAGCCAGCAGAGAAACCCGTGTCAGCCTCCAGACTGCCAGATAAGCACGCACACGGGCGCACACACGACACGCACACTCGCGCGTGACACACGTACACTCGTGTGTGAGGTCTGTGTGCACACATGTGAGGCCCCGCCACTGGAGGCTTCCCCTTCAGTCTGCGCTTCCCCGCAGGTCCCACGCTCCCGCGTCGTCCGCAAAGCCACGAGCCACTGCCTGGCAGGACGCCCGCGGGCCCCAGCACGAGCGGCCCGCCTCCCCTCTGCCCTCACCCGGCCAGAACGCCTGCAGGCCCACCTGCACGCTGACGCCCACTGGAGCCTGTGCTCCCCAGAGGCGGGGACTGGCTGGTGGGCCACCTCATCCCTGGGGAGCAGGCCCAGGGCCTGGCCGCCACTCAGCCACCGCTCAAGAGAAACATGTTTGTGGGTGAGGTCCCTGGACACCCCCCAACCCTGCGCCTCCCCTGGCCGGATGCTCCCGACACCTGCCCCGAGCGGCTGATCCCGCCTGTGCCCCGGAGGCCCCGCCCCCCAGCGCCTGGCTCACCTGCAGCTTCCTGGCCATGGCCACCACCTCGTGGTCCGGGGGATTGTATTTATAACAGTTGGAGAACATCAACCGGATGTCGGCTGCGAAGCCCTGTGCGTCCGGGTACTCGCGGCTGTCCATCTTCTTCTGTAAGACAGACGCCACGGGCGTGAGGCACTGCCGGGCCTCGGGGCCGCCACAGGTCCAGCACCAGCCTGAGGCCATGTCCGGGAGCCCGGGAGAGAGGGGAAGGGGGGCTTGGAGGGGAGGGTCCGGGAGCCCGGGAGAGCGGGGAAGGGGGGCTTGGAGGGGAGGGCCCGGGAGCCTGGGAGAGAGGCAGATCCCCGGGGAGAAAGAAAAAGGCGCTCACAGGAGTCAGCTCCTGTAGCCACCACCCACCCCATCCTCACCCCAAATCCCAGGTCTACATCCTGAATGATTTTTCACACATCCGTGTCCCCGCTGGCAGGGGCTCTGGTAGGGAACGAGCAACTTCTGGCAGGAAGTCACCCTCCGCTCGTTTAGGGGGTGACTCAGCTCTCGCAACGAGACTTTTAATTTTCTCCCTGGAGAATCCAGGTGCTGTTGGCCAGCCTGCCTCCGGTGGCACCCAACTGTCCCGCCGCCGCTGGGATACGGACGATGGGCACCACGACGGGGGACGGGGTGCGCCCAGACGGGGGCGCCACACGGAAGCAGCAAGGTCAGGGCACACCGGGCAGTGGCTCTCGAGGCGTGAGCTGCCTGGGCCTGGCTGGGTTCACATGGAGCTCATGTGTCAGGGACCTCGTGTCGGGGGTCTGAGGTGCCCATTTATCCTGGGGGCTGTGCCCTACTGCCGCGGGACACTGGCCCGGAGCCCAGCCACCCACCCCGCCTGTGCCCAGAGCAACAAAGTCCTGGCCTTGGAGGAGGGGCAGCTGGTGGTCAGACTCTAGGACCTGCAGCCCCTCCAGCCTAGCACACACCACCCTCCTCTGCCCTCTTGGGAGCTTCCAGCAACACTGGGGCTGCTGGGCTCCAGCCCTCTGCACAACCTCCCCACTCTGGAGCAGCTCAGCAAATGGGCACCCAAGACTCTCTCAACACCTGTGGCAGTCTCGGACTTCGGCCCTAATTTGACTGCTGGCCACTGTCCTGGTGCACCTCAGAGCCTGGGAACCACTGCCCCACTGACAAAACCTGCTGGGAAAGAGCTAGCCTGAGCCAGGAGCTGGTCAGAAAAGATGTAACCGAACCAGCAGCAACAATCACCCCTGGGGAAGGGGGACAGTGGAACCAGAGGCGGGGTTTCCCTCTGCTGCTTGGCTTGCATCCTGACCCTCTGTTCACACCATACAGACGAAACATCGGCCCAGGAAAAGCAGCTGGTGCCGCGGGGCTCCCAAAAGAGGCAGGGCCCCCAGAGCACCGCATGTGTCTAAGGAAGCCGGCGCCTGCCCTTGCAACCAGGGAGAAGGTCAGAGAAGGTGAGGAGGCCGCTCGGTCACCCAGCCCAGCAGGCTCCCCAGGAACCACTCACTGCCCTGGACGGCCGGGCCTGTCCTGCCCCTAGTGGGGAGCAAAACTTCCAGAAGGAGAGTCTGTCCCAGGGCAGCGTTCGTGGAGTGGGGGCAGAATGACTGAGACCGGCAGCTCAGGGCCCCGACCCCACAGGTGCAAAGAACCCCCTCTCCCCTCTGTGGGGGCAGCTTTGCAGGCCACACACGCCAATGTGCCGGGGACACCCCTCAGACCACGAGAGACTGAAACGGGCTGAGGAAGCAGAGCTGTGTTAGGCCTGAGCCCCCTCATCCACGCGGGGAAGACCCCTCAGGAGCTCACAGCCCCGATCTCCTGCCCTTGGGCTGCCACCAGCCAAGAAGCCCCCTCCATCCCTGCCTGGCCCAAGCCTGCTCTTCTCTGCTTGTCCACACCTGGCCTGACCCACTGCAATGCCCACAAAACCAAGGGAGAAGCCCTCGGGGCAGGAAGACCCTGGTGCAGGGCCTGAGAGAGCGGGGATCCTGGGGCCAGCTCCTCCACGGCCTCCTCCAAAACCCGCGTCTATCCTGGGAGGGGCTGGACTGTGAAGGGCCTCCTCGCCTAGCGTTACAGAGACCCGCAAACGCACCAGGACAGGAAGAAACAGAGGAACCAAAGCGGTTCCACAGAAAGAGGTGACCGGAAGCCACAGGTTCAGAGGGGACGAGGCAGAGCACAGCTTGCTGCCAGTCCCTGCCGCGCCCCGGGCCAGCCCCAAGGCCCTGCTTGCTGCTGCGGGCAGGCGGAGGGAGCCGGGCCACGCCCTGGGCCTGCGGGACGGCCCCTCTGTCCATGCCATACCTTGACGGTGCTCAGGTCCATCGGGTGCTTGATGATGTCGTGGTAGTCGTGCAGCTCCAGGGCCTCGGCGTCCACCGGCTTGTAGAAGGGCCAGGCGTAGGCCGCGTGCTTCTTGGAGAGCATTTCCTTGAGGATGCTGTCGCAGTGGCGCAGGTGCTCAGAGAGCCGGCCCTTCTTGCCCGCGTGCTGCGGCACCTCACCGTCCTCCAGGTCCTTCTTGGGCGGCTTGATGGGGCGGCCCCCGCTCTCCCGCCGCGCCACCACCTTGGCCTGCTTGGGGTCCGAGAGCGGCGGGGGCGACTCGCTGCGGCTGGCTGTGATGGCGGACGTCGTGGGCGTGGTGGTATCTGCTTTCCGCTTCACGCCCTTCTTCTGTGACAGCGGAGACGGCCATGAGCCGGCGCCCACGGGGGGCAGGGGGGACCAGGACCCGCCCAAAGGCGCTCCTGGAGCGCGGACCGCCCGCCAGGCCCCGAGCGAAGCAAGGGCATGCACGGCCACCGCCGCCCTCCCAAGGCCCCCGCGCCACGCAGGACGCCGAGGCTCAGAGGGGCCACGGCGCCTGCCCGAGGTCACACAGCTGGCGGTGGTGAGGTGGACTCTGAGGCTGCCCGGGCCCCAGGCCCCACGGTCACGGGGCGCTCGTCACCCTGAGACGCATCACGCTGCCCACTTGTGCCCACACCTGTGCCCAGACCACGGCTTAGGGGCCTGCAATACCAGGGTCCCTCTGCGACCAACACGGTACCCAGTGGGGCTCAGGGACAGCAGAGATGAGAGACCCCTGCAGGTCAGAGGCTGGAGGGGCGTCCCCGACACGGGCCTCAAAGCGGGCGCTCCGCGGACAGTGGCAGCCGCAGGATGAGGGGCTGGGAGGAGCATGCAGGCGGCGGGGCGGGGCACCGGAGACACCAGGAGGGGCGCAAGGTCTGGGGGCCGGGACCCTGGGGCAGAGTGCTGGGCAGGTCCAGAGCTGACCTTAGGAGCGGCTCCCCGCCCAGGGAGGGAACACTGAGACGATCCGCCCGCCCCTGCTGGGCGGGCACCATGGGGAGACAGTGTCGAGCGCCTGGGCAGCCAGGGTGCAGAGCCACCCCAAGACCAGCTCAGGGTCTGCCCCCCACCACCGCCGTCAGGCAGGCGGGACAGCCCCTGGGAGCCACGAGCACCCGGCCGGCGGCCTCCCCAGGGTCCGCAGCGTGCACGCCACCAAGGCCAGCCACCAAGGGCACTGCCCCAGCCAAGCCCCTGCCCCCAGGCCGGCAGGCACGAGCCAGCCACCCACACACACACGTCACGGTGCCCACGGCAGGCCAAGCGTGCCGCGGGGCCCCTGGGCTCACGGGCCGCGGCAGACGGGACATGCTCCAAGGCAGCAGGGTGCTGGGCAGGACAGCCTGCCAGCGCCGCCCAAGGGCAGGCAGTGGAGGCCGCCGGGCAGGGCGAGCGGCATTTTACCTTGGGGGAGCCATTTAACCCCTCTGAGCGCCTGCCTCCTCATCTGAAAGATGGGGGAAACACTGCCTGCCCCCGAGGGTTGCTGTGAGGGTCAAACCGGAGAAGACGGTGTGTGTCAGTGGGAGCGGGACCCTCGGCTGTCCCTGCTGGCCGCGGACCTCGCGGAAAGCAAGCGCTCCAAGCCCAGGCCCTGCGGGGGAGGCTCCTGGCAAAGCCAGGAAGGGGCGCGCAAGGAGGCCGCCACCGCCAACCACTGGAAATCCGAGTGTGCCCTCACCCCCTGCACGCCCCGCCGGGAACCCATGTACACCACGGAGGCCAGAGACGCTGCAGTCCCAGCCCAGCCGCCCTCGCCAGCTGTGTGACCTGCGGCTCCGAGCGTCGGTGTCAGGAATCACGGCCCACCCCGCAGGCGTGGGCGGACAGGACCGGTCCAGAGGCCCGTGTGCCCAGTGCGCCAGGGGCAGCCTGTGCCCGGGGACGGGACAGAGCGCCCCCCGCCCACCCACACAAGCCCACGCCCGGGACCCCGGGAAAGCTCACCTTTACGACAGGCGGCGTGGGAGGGACCACGGGGATGATGGGCGTGGCAGGGGGAGGCGGGGCGGCGGCCGGGGGGACAGGGACCGGCGTGGCGTTTGCGGTGATGGTTGGCACGGGGGTGGCGGCGATGACGGGCGTCTGGGAGACCGTGGGGGGGACGCTCTGGAAGGGGGTCGCCGGGCACACGGAGGACACGGCCGCCACCTGCTGCGAGCCTTGAGGGCAGAGGACAGGAGGCGGAGCTGTCAGAACGGCCCCTCCTCCCGAGACCCTGCCCATCAACCTCACGGCGGCCGGCTCTGAGGCCAGGGTGAGTGAACCAGGATGGGGCGCGCGGCCTGGGGGATCACAGTCTGGGAGGGCGGAGCCCAGGGCTTAAGCCGGGTCCTCCAGGCCATCACCGGGTGACCCGGAGCTGCGTAACCAGCCGCCGCTCCGCCTCTCCAGAGGACGGGCCCCTCCTGGGCAGCTCTCCATGGGACACACCTTGGTTCTGGGTTCCCAGGGCATGGAAGGCCGCCCCGGGCTCCCAGTGCCAACCCTAAACCCCGCCACTCCCAGACCATTCACAGAGAACACGCTGGTGCTGGGGGGGCAAGGTCCTTGGCGGGGACACAGGAGCGGAGCGGCCTCCACAAGGGCAGCCTCCGAGCCAGGGCCAGCGGGGAGGAGCTGGGGTCCCGGCAAGGCAGGCGCCAAGGCAGGCCGCCTGCAGACCACACGGCAGAGCTCCCGGGCCCTGACCGCCGGCGGCCGCGCGGGGAGGGGCCGCTCTCATCGGCTCCAGGAGAAGGGCACCCCCCCTCTTCACCTGCGCTCTGCGTTCCCGAAGCGGGTTTCCGGCCTTTGCCCTTTGGAGCAGGGGGCAGTAACTCAACTTCCTCCTGGGGCATCTGAGCCACTTTCTGCAGAAAAATTTTCTCTAAGGCTTGGGCCATGAGCACGATGTCATCTGTGGGCTGAAGACACGGGAGAAGCAGGGTCACGCGCTGGAAAGGAGCCGCGCTGCTCGCAGCAGACAAACGCGCAACCGCTGCTCGAGAAAAATATGTGTTTAAAAAGTTGTGAAGGGATCTGGCGGGGCGGGAGAGAAGCAACAGGAACACATTTTAACACAGAAACTCTTGCAAGAACTCAAAAAGCACAAAGGATAAAAACCACGCTTTATCCCATCATGGAGAGGAAACAAGGTCCAGGTGTGGGGATGTTTTACAGCATCTGGTGTCGACTCCCCCTGAAAAGGCTATTCGAATGTTCACCGTGCCAGCAGGGCATGTGGGCCCACGCACAGGGCGCGGGGGTCGCAGCCAGACAAGGGCTGAGCGGGAGCCGAGGTGGCCTGAATGGGCCTGAGACCCGCTGCGACGCACCCAGCCTGGTGGACGCCGGCCAAACCCATACTGGCGCTCCCCCAGGTCACTCACAGCAGCGACGGGGCCCACGCCACCTTCTCACCTTGTTATAAATGTAACAATTTGTAAACATGGTGTTGAAGTCCTGCATACATTCACTTGCGCTCCAATAATAATTATTTTCTAGTCTCTTCTTAATGGTTCCCATGTCCATGGGGTTTTTTATTATCTTGTGATAATCCTAGGAAAAAGACAGTCAGGGGCGTTACTGTTGGGTTCAATAAGACGGTTTTCCTGATTCCCAAGGGCCGAGATCGCGCACGAGGCGGTCTTGTCCAGCACCTCAGCACTGGGGCTGGACCTAAGTTTCTGTCCAGCTGATGGCGGGGCGGGGCTGGCGCCAGGTCTGGGGGAGCCCTGGGCCAGCACGGACCCTGCCAAGACTCTCTGGTCTGATGGGAGTCTGTGTGGACAGAGGACTGCAGAGTGGGTCTAGGAGCCGGACGAGGGGCTAGGCCCCCTCTCTGGGTCCCAAACTTCACTCTAGGGCCTGTACATGCCCGACGGCCAAGCTGGCTCAGGAGCCAGGCTGCCAAGTGCTGGCCCAGGGCTGCCCTTGCAGGACTCTGGGGTTCTCCGCTCAGGCCCAGAGGAGAAAGCCGTCAGACGGTCAGGTGGGCCCCAGGCATGCAGCTAGGGCGCCATCCCCGGGAAGGCCGGCCGCCCCCACGTAAGCACAAGGCTGTGTGTGCAGACGCATCACTCGGCGGGACGGGGCTGGTGCGGGCTGAGCCTCAGTGCGCCTCTGCGCCAGGGCTGGTCCACCTCGTCCACCCACGAGGCCACGGCCTCCCACTCCCTGCACCTGGGGCAGCTGCCCTCCCCGCCCCCAGGCCTGCGTGTCCCCTCTGCTCTTCCATCATCACAGATTCTGGGCTGGGCCCGCCCTCCTAGCACCTGCAGCCAAGGCCACAGGGGCTGTCCTCCCAGGACAGGGGGACCCGGAGGGGCAGTGGGCAGGACCCTCACAGGCAGGAGTTGGGGCCCCGGAGGGGCGGCGGGCAGGACCCTCACAGGCAGGAGTCGGGGCCCCGGAGGGGCAGCGGGCAGGACCCTCACAGGCAGGAGTCGGGGCCCCGGAGGGGCGGCGGGCAGGACCCTCACAGGCAGGAGTTGGGGCCCGGGAGGGGCGGCGGGCAGGACCGTCACAGGCAGGAGTCGGGGCCCCGGAGGGGCTGGGGCGGCGGGCAGGGCACTCACGGGCAGGTTCAGCTTAATGGCGTCCACGGGCTGGTAGAAGGGCCAGGCGAACTGGTGTTTCCAGAGCGTCTTCACCACAACGTTCTGCATGTACTGCAGCTGGTTGGTCTTGCGGCCGGGCTTGGCGGGGTTGGAGACCTCCGGCGGGGGCGGGTTCACCGGGCCCGGGGCCGCCGGGATCCCCGTGGGGGCGACCGGTGTCGCGGTGGACATCCTCCAGTTGCTCGCTCACTGGCCGTCACAGCAGCGGCTCAGGGAGGCCCTGGCTTCCTCTGTGCTTCCTGCCGAGGCGCGACATTCCATGTCCGGGCCCAACCGGTCAGCACCTGCAGGGCGGAAAGGACCGTGGGGGGATGGCCGGTCACCCCAACCGCAGCCGGCTCCATGGGTACGTGGGGCTGTGCAGTCACGGCAAGGCCACCTTGGCACGTCCACCCCATCAGGCCCGCCCTCACGTGTCACAGGACCACTGTCACGCCGCTGCCCTCAGGCCGGGGCAGGGAGAGAGACCGGGGACAGGAGGCAGAACGGCAGCAGGTGCCCCCCCCAGGTGGGTGGGGGAGACGCGGTGGGCGGGGGGCGGCCGTCCAGGCGGAGGCCAAGGCTGTCGGCTCCCCGCCCACCAGCCGCTGGTGTGCGCGGGACTGCTTCTACACGTCCTGGACGGCAGCAACCTTCCAGGCAGTGACTTGCGCGTCGACAGCGGCGACGCGGACCCGACGGCCGAGCCAGGCCGGCAGAAAGGCGCGTGGAGCACGCACGGCGCACGGGCGAGGGGGGTTCCAACGTAACCACGAGAACGGGCTCTGGTTTGTAGCCGGGCTGTGACACGGCCGGTCCTCGGCCAATCGGGGAGGGCGGCAGACCACAGCCCGGCCGCCAAACCTCCTCCACACGCAGTGCTGGGAAGGAAGTGCCCACCGCGGCCCCACGTGTGTCAGGAGGCCGCCCAGCGCCACGTGGACAGCCGTGCACTGGGTGACGGACGGGCCGCCCCCACAGCGGCTCCCCCGCCACATCCTGGGAGGAAGTCGATGGCCCAGCTGTCACTTGCGTTTGCAGAACGCCCTGGGGGGCTGCACACAAGAGCTGGACCTGGGCCCAGAGGCGCTTATGGGTACCTGTCAGGGACCCGCCGGGCCCGGGCTGGGAGGCAGGGCCTGCATGGGGGCTGGAGGGCCCTCCGGGAGGACAGAACAGCACCCGTCCGCCTCTGGGACCACGTCTACCTGCTACGATTTGCAAAAGCAGGTCGCTGTAACTTGCAGTTTTGCTAGCCAGTTGACATCCTGCCAGCGGCCCGCAGTCTGCCACGTGGCGTGATTATACCACAGTCATCAGGGAAAGCTACAGACCAGGGGCTTCCCCCAGGCCAGGCCGCCTTGGCCCCCACCGACCCCACGCCAGAGGAAAGAGGACTCCGAAAAGAGATCCGGTGCATCCCACGCACGGAGCAAACCTGCCCGCCCACTCCCCTCCTTGGAGGAACGTTCTGGAACACCCCAAGGTGCCCCGCCCCGCTCAAGGGCCTGAACACCTCTCCTCCACGCCGGCTCCAGGGCCTCCGTGGGGAGGGGGCCACGCCTGCTCGGCTGACGGTGCGGACATCGCATCTCCCCACCCCACAGAGATGGCCCCTGCCCTCCACTCCACAGGTCTCAGCCTTGACGCCCCACTGCCCCCGACTCCGCAGGTCTCGGCCTTGACGCCCCGCTGTGCCCCACTCCGCAGGTCTGGCCACTTCTGGCCTAGCGCCACCGCCTCTTGCTGGAGTCCCTGTGAACCTGCCCCCCTCAACAGCCTTGCCCCACACGGGGCTCCCATCCAAACCAGCACTGCCTGTCCCACTCTGGCCTGCAGGCCCCAGCCTGACCAGTGACTCATCTCCCCGTCATGGCTGCCGCAGCCTCACAGGCCCGTGTCCCCCAGACCTACATCACCGGCTGGGCCTCCCAGACCCCAGGCAGTTCAGGGGCGCAGAGCAGACGCAGGGCCAGACCTCTAGGCGCACTCCCAGCTCTGCCCGTCGCCAACCCCAGGATCCAGTTTGCCTATGTCCCTGTGGGACTCAAGACTAAAGGATTCCAGCGCAGAGCACTCAAGCCAGCGCTGGACACGCACCAATCACCCCACGGTCCTGCCGTGGAGGCTGTGGTGGCTGCCGACATGGGGATCCCCAAGATCCGGTAAGGACACACCCCATTCCTGCTGACGTCGGACGAGCACAGCGTGGGCCCCCAGGCGTGGGCCGGGTGGGGCCCCAGGTGCAGGGAGAGTGAGCCCCCAGGGGTGGACCCCCAGGGGTGGGACAGGCGGGCCCCCAGACGCGGGGCAGGTGGGCAGGCGCCCGGTACCCAGCACTGCTGCTACAGCCCTCAGGGAACAGGCAAGACCCCACCAGGGCCTTCAACCACCTGAGGGGACATAGGGGCCCCAGGAAGGGCCCAGGCTGCTGCCAAGGTGCAGCCCGGCCTCCTCCACACATGAGGACAGGTGGGCACAGCTCTCTGCAGGGACACGCCGGGGCCGCCACAGGGGCCCTCAGCCTGGCCTTCGACCTCCACCCCCTCTCCTGACCAGCGACTGACCACTGCACACGGCAGCACAGCAAGAAGCTAGCCCCCGCCCAAACACGAGACACACTCCTGCCGTGGCTGCGCGCCTGGGGCCCACAAGGCAGCCGGCTCCGCCCAGGAGGGGCGAAGAGCGCAAGCCAAGCGGACAGGCCACCTCCTGGGTCCTGCCTCACTCCCGCCCAGCCTGGGCGCCCACTCTAGACAGCCGGGTACCCCAGACGATGCGCTTCAGCTCAGAGCCCAGTGCGGGCCCGGCACGCGCTCACTAAACACTGACCACAGGCCACAGGGAGTCCGAAGGCTAAAACCACGCGGACCCCGGAGGGTGTGCGAGGTTCAGCAGGACACACACGTGGAAGATGCTGTGCGCCCCACAGCCTGGGGCTGGCACGGGGCAGGGGAACTCTGCAAACGCGGATGTGGCCTCCAGCACGTCCACTGGGAGGAGTGCAGCCCCTGTACCCAGCATCAGACAGTGGCACACAGCACCCCCGAGGGCAGAGGCGAGCGCGTGCCTTATCCTCTGCCCCTGGCAGCCTGGGCACCAGCTCACCAGGGAGGAAGGGAGGGCAGCGGCAGCGGCAGTGGCTGGGCAAGCCCATCCCAGGCAGCAGGGCTGCTCTCCCCGCACAGCTGTGCGGCCAGGGGCTCGGCAGAAGCCTCCCAGGCAGGCCGCACCATTACACAGGCCACCCGGGGCGGTCCCGCTGCGGGCGCCTGAGGGGCCACGCCGCTCCCTGTGGCGGCCAGCCCTCCTAGAACGCGGCAGAGCCTGGGTTGGGCTGCGTGTCCAGGGCGAGCAGCGCAGTAAGAGTCTGGCCTCGCCTCCCCGCCAGCCCTGCCGACCCGACAGCGACCCCGAGGAGACCAGGCATTGGTGGAGCCCGGGACGTCCCCTTGAGGGCCAGCAAGATGACGGAAAGGCCCCCTGGGTGCCCAGGACCCCATGCCCACAGCACGCAGGCTGCCTTCTCCCTCTCTGCTTGCATTTCTGAACCGGTAGATTTATTTTTTTAAGAAAACGTTACTCTTGCGAAAAGAAGCAAATGTAAAGAGGCTTCTAGTTTGGAAAAATGCTCCAACCCGGCCAAGCGTCTGGGAGCTCGCGTCTCTTCCTCCAAGGTCCGGGGCCGGGCCAGGCAGCCGTGCATGCTCCGTCCAGGGCAAGTCCTTGTGCCACGACCACCCTGAGGTCTTGGCTCACCCTCAGCAGGGCTGTGAGAGGCGCCGTGGACCCCGTCACGCACCTCCCCACCACGCCCCCCGCCAATGTCGCCCGGTCGGCCGAGAAACCCCACCAATGCCCACCTGTCGGGCAGCAGGAGGCAGAGGCTGGAGGCCCAGTGGGGCCACCTGCCGCAGCTGTGCCATCCGTCAGCCGCCTCGTCTGGGCGGGGGTCACAGCCGCATCCCGAGACCGGAAGGCACAGGCTGCTTCCAGAAAGAAGCTGGAGCCGCATGGTCCACTAGCTGCCCCACACTCGCCCCTCCAGGGCTCAGCCCTGAACCGACATCGGTCCTGGAGAAGAGGGCTGGAACCCTAACCCTAACGACAGGACAGGCCGGAGAGTCACCGTCCAGCCGTGTCCAGGGTCACCATGCACTCGCCCCAGTGGGCCCTGGCCAGGCCTCACCAGCTGCCCTCCTGGGTGAGGTCGTGGGGGCGGATGGTAGAGAAGCCCCAAAGGGCGCTGGGTGGCGGCCGCGGGCCCTCCACCCCTACGGAAGGGGAGATGCCACGTGATCCCACATGGCCAGTGACCAGACCCGCTGCATGGATGACAAAGCTGAGGCTTTTCCATCCTTGAGAGCCTCGGAGACGTGAGCCCAGGATCCCCCTGCCTCCTGACATCACGGGGTGAGAGAGGGCGCCCAGCAGTCATAAGACACCACACGGCCCCACCGCAACGGCGAGCAGGGCCCCCGCGACCCCAGGGGGCAGTCCCGGGCAGCAGCACCCCTCCGAGTTCCTGGTCTGAGCCTAACTTCAGCTGGGGACATGAAGATGCCGCAGACATGGGGGGTCCTGCAGAAGGGCAGCGGGGCGTGGCTGCTAGGGTCTGCCACGCCAGGGTTCAAGTCCCAGCTGCCCTCCTGGCTGACCAGTGGCATGGCCGTCAGCGGTCAAGTGCTTCCAAGCCAGCCCCAAGGACGGAGGAACGGCGCCCACCCTCGAGGATGTGGGGGGCCAGGGGCTCCTGGACACCGGACAAAGAGCCAGGTGACACCAGCCCCTGGGGGGCTCTCCTCGGCCCAGCAGGCCTGGGCTCCACGTGGGCACGCGGGACCTCCTGGCCCCCCATTTCAGCCCTGCCAGGCCCTGCCCAGGACGGAGGCCTGGTCACCAGCCCACCTGGCCTCCCTGGCTAGGGAGCCAGATGGGAAAACTGCAGGGGGGCCAACTTGGTGGGTTCCTGCGTCCACTGGCAAAGACTCCAGAACCTCTTCCTCAAGGGAGCCCCAGTGGGTGCCCACAGCCCCCCTAAATCAAGATAAACAGCGCAAACTCAAGAGTGAGGATTTCCAGAAGGATCCAGCCCACTCTCATGACCTACACCACTGTGGCTGGGTGGGGACAGCAGGAGGGGCCACAGAAGGAGCAAATGTCTGGCTGGGAGCCCTCCTTGGGGGTCCCAGGTACCCCTGGCAGCACTACACGGGCTGGCTGCAAAGGGGGAAACTGAGGCCCGGGGCACTCAGGCCCCCACCACACGGACGAGCAGCCTCCTGGAGCGGAAGCAGGGCCCCCACAGACGCCCATGAGCCCCCGGGATGTGAGTGCCCCCGCTCCAGCCCAGTCGGGGCACGAGCAGGCAATGCCCGCCGTGATCAGGTTGGGAGCAAACCACCGCCCGGCGGGGGACCGCGGCCTCACGGAACAGGCGGGAGCCTGACTCCCGCTCCCCCAGCGCCAGGCGGGTCCCGATGGAGCCTCCGGGGCCTCAGAACCCAGCCAGCGCACCTGCATTCCTGCAGCCCCCAGGGTCTGAGATGACGTTCCAAGTCAGACATGACAGCAGCAGGGAAACATGTCAACCTCCCCAGGAGGTAAACTCGGACACAGAGGGCCGTCCCTCAGCAGCAAAGGGCCAGCTACCGCTGCAAAAACGAGGAAGAAGGCCCACTCCTCGGGGTAGTTTCCTGGGCACGCAGCCGCAACAGAGGAAGGCTGCCCATCACTGGGTTGGCTTCTCCACCCAGCCTGGGAAACGCCTCGGGGCCCCTCGAGGGCTGGGAGGGACAACTGGGGCGGACGAGGCAGTGCCCAACCCGGGCACCTCCGCCCTGGGCCAGCGCGCTGGAAACAGCTGCTCGACAGTGAGCGGAGAGGCACCTACGTCCACACGGAGTGTTCGATGACCCTGGACTCAACGTCCGCGCTCTGGGGGTGACGGGGGTGTGCGGTACGATTCTTTAAAAGTATTCACACTTCAGAGATGGGAACCAAGTCTTAGGAAGAAGACACGTCTGCTCTGTGATCACAGGGCTGGGAGCAGGGCTGAAATGACTGGGGGTCTCTGAGCAGAAGCGGGGCACGCAGGGGGCCTCCACTGCCCCTCCACTGGCCACTGAAAGCCCCCACCTCACAAAGAAGAGGTGAACCCCCTTTCCTCGGGCACTCAGGACCCTGCACCCCCCCACCCCACAGCAACAGTGAGATCTGGGGGGCACAGCCTGCTCCCTGGGGCCCCTGGCCCAAAAGAGGAGACGAAGCCAGGTGTGTGTGGCTGGGGGGTGGGGGGTGGACTCAGGCAGGACGGACCGGGACACGGTGGGGAAGCGCAGGTGAGAGAGCCCAGAATGCAAGAGCAGATACCAGATGGAGCAGACCTGTGAGCCGCCGGGGCGCCCCTTCACCCCCACCCCATCCCCGGCAGGGCTGGGGGGCGGGTCTCACCTCCTGGGGCACACAGGCGGCAGCAAAACACGCGGCCCGCCCCGCCACGGGCACCGGAGCCTGCCAGGCCCGCTGCAGGGCAGCCTTCCAGGAGACGGGCCCCAGCCCCTCAGAGGGGAGAGCAAGGCTGGGAAGCACCCCCCTCACACACACGCACTCCTCCCAGGGAGAACCCACACACACACACCTCCCCTCCTGGGGAGCACCCCCCCCCCACACACACACACACCCTCCCAGGGAGCACCCCCCCCACACACACACCCCTCCTCCCGAGGAGCACCCCCCCCCACACACACACACTCCTCCTGGGGAACACCCCCCCACACACACACACCCCTCCTCCCGAGGAGCACCACACACACACACACACACACTCCTCCTGGGGAGCACCCCCCCCCCCACACACACACACACACCCTCCCAGGGAGCACCCCCCACACACACACACCCCTCCTCCCGAGGAGCACCACACACACACACACACACACTCCTCCTGGGGAGCACCCCCCCCCACACACACACACACACACCCTCCCAGGGAGCACCCCCCACACACACACACCCCTCCTCCCGAGGAGCACCACACACACACACACACACACTCCTCCTGGGGAACACCCCCCCACACACACACACCTCCTGGGGAGCACCCCCCCCCACACACACACACACCCTCCCAGGGAGCACCCCCCCCACACACACACACACCCCTCCCAGGGAGCACCCCCCCCACACACACACCCCTCCTCCCGAGGAGCACCACACACACACACACACACACCCTCCCAGGGAGCACCCCCCCACACACACACACCCCTCCTCCCGAGGAGCACCCACCCCACACACACACACACTCCTCCTGGGGAACACCCCCCCACACACACACACCTCCTGGGGAGCACCCCCCCACACACACACACACACCCCTCCCAGGGAACACCCCCCCCACACACACACACACCCCTCCCAGGGAGCACCCCCCACACACACACACTCCTCCTGGGGAACACCCCCCCCACACACACACACCTCCTGGGGAGCACCCCCACACATACACGCCCCTCCTGGGGAGCACCCCCCACACACACACACCCCTCCCAGGGAGCCCGCTGCTGGCAAGAAGGCAGCACCATGAATGGGCGAAGGTCAGAGTGAGAGAAGCCTTCCCTCTAAGAGAGGGGATCTGAAACCACCCGGAGCGGAAACGCTCAGACAAACCGCAAAAGCCCTCGAACGCAAGAGAAAACCCAGATGGGTTCAGGCGGGATCCTGCGGGAGGGTTCAGAAAGCCACGCAGCTGGCCCAGCGTGGTGGAGGGGCGGGGGGCCGGGGGTCAACTCGGGGCCACCCCACCCCCTGGAGCCACACACCCGCCACTCCGTCACAAGGGACCCTGGCAGGACACATCCAGCCACGGGTGGGGCAAGGGTGTCCTCAGCTCCGTGGCAGGCAGGCCCCAGAGGTCACAGCCATCTCCCCGCCCCTTCCCAGGGTCCCTGGACCCCAGGCTCTGGGACCTGCCTCCTTCCTCCCTGGGGAACTGGAATCAGAAATAATACACAGAAACTCAGGCCCCGCAGGCTGGCTCAACCAAGAGGCACACATCAAGAGAGGCTGGACACCAGGGCCCTTCAGGCTCCTGGACAAACAAGGGGAAAGTGTGGACCTCTGTCCAGGGGCCACGATGGAAACTGCCCAGAAAACGCAGCTGCAGTGGCAGCTCCGACCCTCCCACTGCAGACAGGACCCAGTGGCCGGAGTCAGGCACTCCTGGGCGGCCTGGTCTCTCCATCTCTCGGGGGTGCTGGGGGGGGGTGGGTTGCCCAACCCAGGGGCTGCTCGCTCACCAGCATTGGGGGACACGCTTTCAGCCATGGCGGGGGTGCGGGGGCGGTGGGCAGCAGGGAGATGGGCATGGTCAGAGGAGGCAGACGGGTGAGGAGTCCCGGGAAGCTCCTAGCTTGGAGGGCATTGGGCCGAGGGGGACTCCCAAGCCAGGATCAGGTTGAGGGGAAGCTGGAGGGGAACATGGGCACTGAGGGCTGAGGTCAGAGGCTGGAAGAAAGCCTGCAGGGGCGCCCCATCCCGGGCGTCACCTCCTCCCCGTCCCCTCTGGCCAGCTCAGACACTGCGGTCTCGCCTCCTGAGTTTGGGGAGGTGGGCCCCCTTTCTGCTTGTGGAGGCCCCCACCGCAATGCTGCCCCATCTCCCCAGGTCCCATCCCGGCATCAGCGGGAGTCACACGGGCTCCACTTTCCGGGTGGGGTGGGAGGCTCAGAGGGGAAAGGGCCCAGGACAGAGCCAGGCTGTGAGCGAGGCCATCCCCCCAACCCCGGAGGCTCCGCATCACGTCCCAGAACGCCCGGGACAGACCCGCAGAGACATAGCAGTGACCCGCAGGGAGGTCAGCCCACCGCCCCAGCGCCTCTGCCTGAGGTGGCCGGGCCTCAGGAAACAGGAGCCGCGTGGGCAGGGTCGGCTTCAGTGACGGACGGAGCCAACTGCCTCCTCCAGAGAGGGGATCCAGGGGCCCAGCGAGGGGCCTCCGAGCAGGTCAGCCAGGCGGGCGGTGGCCCTGCACACCCTGAGCCCTACTGACCACCACCCCAGCCTTGCAGGGACGAGTGTCACCACGGCCGCCACCCGAAGGGCCTTGGCCCAGAGCAGCCCAGCCCCGACCAGGGCCCCCAGCCCACCCAGGGTCACCACGGCCGCCACCCAAAGGGCCTTGGCCCAGAGCAGCTCAGCCCCGACCAGGGCCCCAGCCCACCCAGGGTCAGGGCGTGACCCCCACAGGCCAGCCCCAATCGCATGCACACAGCACCCCCGGGGTTGGCGGGGACCCTAAGGTCCATATAGTCAGAGCTACAGTTTTCCCAGTGGTCACGTACAGATGTGAGAATCAGACAATAAAGCAGGCCAAACGGAGAACTGATGCTTTAGAACTGTGGTGTTGGAGAAGACTTGAGAGTTCCTTGGATTGCAAGGAGATCCAACCAGTCCATCCTAAAGATCATTCCTGAGTGTTCAATGGAAGGACTGATGTTGGAAGCTGAAACTCCAATACTTTGGCCACCTCATGCAATGAACAGACTCACTGGAAAAGACCCTGATGCTGGGAAAGATTGAGGGCAGGAGGAGAAGGGGATGACAGAGGATGAGATGGTTGGATGGCATCACCGACTCAACGGACACGAGTTTGGGTAAACTCGGGAGTTGGTGATGGACAGGGAGGCCTGGTGTGCTGCAGTCCGTGGGGTCACAGAGTCGGACACGACTGAGCCACTGAGCTGAACTGGGGCACTGGCCTGGCCCACCAAGTCCTTGGTCCCCTCCTGATGCCCCCTGTCCTCTTGGCTCTGCAGAGCTAAGGCTCCTACTCAATACAGTGTTCCCTGACACCCCATGTTTCTGCCCAGCCCGCCAGCCTACCTGGGGAAGCCAGCCTCCGACCAGCTCTGCTATGGGGTCACTGCTCACAGTGAGGGTCAGGCCAGCCACACCCCCTAACCTGTGTGAGGCTGTCCCCACCCACCTCTCAAACAAACCACCTTTAAGAAAGATGGCCAGAAAACCCACAGAGACGCTGCACCAGCAGTGCATGTCAGGGGCTGGGAAGCTGAAGGGGGCTTCTAGGGGGGTGGGGGACCGGCCACTTGGAGTGGGGGGTGACGCCAGGGGACACATGGAGGACAGCCTGGCCAGGCCCCACGCTCCTGGGCGGGGGGGGGGGGGGGGGGGGGGGAGGACCAGCCTCTCTGGGCCAGCCAGCCCCACAGAGGGTGCGAGGGGTCAGGTGGTCACTGCACTTACCGGGGAGCCTGGCCCCACCTGCAGTCACTGTCACCTGTCCCAACAGCCAACCCCCACTGGACACTGACATCCGTGTGGACAACGCCGGGACCCTGAGCGGGAAGAAGCTCCACACACACCGTGCATCCCAGACCAGACCCGGGCAGTGGCTGCGCCTGCCAGGGCCCTCCCGAGCTCACACCCCAGGCGGCGGCCCTCATGAGGACGCTGACCCTTCGCCCCACCGGACAGGACCCAAGGCCTAGAGGAGCCGGGAGGCTGTGGAACCTGAGCAGGGAGGCGGGCGATTAGGCTGGGACCCCACGACCACTGCCCAATCCTGGGGTCGAGGGGCCACTGGCCCCCACCCCCAGCCCTCGGGGGAGCCCACCGGCGCCAGCCCAGAGCAGCATGTAGCACAGCCCCACCTTGGGAAACCAGGGTCCCCGCACAAGCATGCTCCCTGGGTGCCCACAGCTTTCCAGGGCAGCAGGGGCTCCCACGGGAGGGCTGGCCGGAGCCTGGAAGCCCTGGAGAGGGTCCGGCACGCACTCCGAGCACGGGGGGCACCCAAGGGCCAGGGGTCCCAGCCGCCACCCCCAGGACCCTTCCCACAGCCCCAGAGTGCACACGTTTACCAAGCACCGCCTGTCCCTACAGGGCGTGGGGGTGCGGGCTCCGACATCAAGGGACTGTCACACAACCATCGGTGTCTTCCCCACCCAGACCCGCAATGGCCCGGCCGGGACAGCCTGCTGGCAGCTGAGACCGCAGAGCACAGGTGGGTGGGGCCTATCTGGGGCGCACAGGCAGCGGGGCCCCAGCTCTGGACCAGCAGCCCTGGCACCCAGCTGGCATCGCCAGGGCTCTGCCCACAGGGCAAGCAGGCTGAGGGCTGGGCAGCACCCCCTCCTGCCCTCTCTTCCCATTTGCACCCGAGTTTCACCCTGCGACACTGTCAGACCATGCTGCCCGCCAGCTCCTCCCAATAACACGGCACGAGGGTCCAGCCGCTTGACACACGTTCCAGCCCCCAGC
Source organism: Bos indicus x Bos taurus (assembly GCF_003369695.1). Lineage (NCBI taxonomy): Eukaryota > Metazoa > Chordata > Mammalia > Artiodactyla > Bovidae > Bos > Bos indicus x Bos taurus. The sequence continues at coordinate 103,941,812 of NC_040086.1, forward strand.
TACCGGGGACCTCAGCAGGGACCCCGGGATGCCAGCTCATCACGACGGGGTGGCATCTGGGACACCGGTGCCCCCAGCCCTCCTGAACACGCTCCTGATCACCCTCCTGAACCCAGATTCCAACACTTACAGGAAAACCCCACTGGGCGCCTGCGGCACCCGGCAACCCAGGTGGCAGCTCCTGAGCACGGGAAGAGTGTTCTCCCAGGTACCTCGTGACCTCCTGAGCAACTCCCCCAGTTCTGCGGCAAGGATGGAGGGGGCGTCCCCCCATGCGTCTGCCAGCTCAGACTCCAGCTCACAAAGAACCTGGTCAGGTTCAGAGCAGGTTCTCATGCACAACAGTGAAAACCCGGCCGCAGAAACAGACACTGACCCACAGCGCTGACACAGCAGGGCCTCTGGACACCACCCACCCCGACCCTGGCCCAGGTAACCATCATCTCCACTTGGAGACCCAGAAACATCCCCCCTTGGCCTTTAAGAGCCCAGTGCTTGTCAGAGACAGGGCCATAGGCCCCCAGAGCGGGGGTGCAGGCGCCAAAGGGCTTCATGACTCGAGGGGAAGCTGAGGAGGTTCAACAAGCCGCCCGGCCCATGGACACCTACCTACTGGCACCCTCGATCCAAGTGCCCAGGCCACCCCACGCTGTTATGACACCCGTGGACCCGTCCACAGACACCAGGGAGCAGCGCCCAGGGTGGGGCGGAGGGCGGGCGCCCAGGCAGGGGCTCTCCTGGGACAAGCTTCCAGCAGACAGGTGTGCGCCCAGCTTTCTGCCACATGTCACTAAAGTTGCCTTTGGAAGCAAAGAATGCTGACTAGACACTGGCCACTGGTTCGGGGTCTATGGGGCCTGACGGGTGCCCTATCCCTTTACAAGTCCGCTATCAGTCAAGTAGACCAGAAAGGAGGACCGTCCTATTCAGCCACCCACAGACCACCCGGAGACTGGCAGTGGCGGTGGTTGGGGTGGGGGGGGGGGGCGGTGTTGCCTGCAGAGCCGTTTCCCACATGCACCCGGGCAAACGCTCCCTGGGGGCCCCCCACTCCCCACCTGGGCCAGCTCCCCCTGGCCCCACAGGATAAGCACTGCTCTCCAAGGAGAACAGGACCCGCCAGTGGTGGGTGCAGGGCCAGGCTGGCCGGGGCGGCGTCCTGCACCAACCACTCCACTGCGATCGGTGGCGGGGGGGCCAGCGCTCCCCAGAGAGCCTCTGCCGCCCAGACCCAGGAAATGGCCGTGCACAGCGCCGGGCGCGGGGCGCAGGGCTCGGGCGGCTGGCAATGCGCCAGGCTGGAGGAAGAGGGCGCAGGAGGCGCGGCTGGCCGCGGCGGGCGCTGTCTACCCCGCCGCCCACCCCAACCCCCCCCCAACCACACACACTTTCACTTTCTGCCCGCGAGTCCGGCCGGCGCAGCTTATTTAACAGATCGCCTCCGGCCCTCCGAGCTCACTTTCCAAGCGCGCGCGGGCTGTTGTGGAGGGAAAGCAATTACTCCACTTGATAAAAACAAAACAAAAATCGACCGGTGCCGCCTGGCCCTCCTTCCCCGGACGTCCCCGCGGCGGGGCTGGGGCTGGATCGAAGCTTCCGAGGAGCTGCTGGGGCGAGATTCCAGAGGCTTGCCCACCCGCCCTCGGGTTACCAGAAAGGTCAGGGCAAAACGGCCCACTCCGCCCCGCGTCCCCTCCCGCCCCAGACGCCGTGAGCCCTATCTCTCCGGATCTGTAACCGCGAGCACACATCAAGGCCTCACGACAGAGAAGGGCAAACACACAGCTTTATTTGCAAATAAGAGGCCGGACTCCCGGCTGCGGGAGGATGGTGGAGGGGGAGGGAAGCGGGGAGGTCCCTAACTCCTGAGGCCGGACCCTCGCAAGGATTCAGGCCTTTTCTTCACCCCCTTGAAAGCCAACCTCTCCCCCAGGAGAAATGCCGTCCAGGGACTCAGGAAAAGAACCCCCATTTAAAAGAAAGAGTCAGGAAGAAAACCTACAAAACAAGGTTAAAAAAAGAAAAAGAAAGACAAACTTTTTCCTCCGTTCTTACTTGGAGGGTCACAGCGATCCCTTAAGTTACACGCCTTCCGCTGCCCCCAGCCCGTAGTTTGCCCAAGGATACACAACAGCACCCCCCAGCACCATTAACTTTGCAGCCACAACCCAGGGAACACACGGGGAGGAGCCCCAGTTGTGCGCTTCTGGGTAGAAAGCTTCCAGCCAAAATGAAGGATCGCAGGACAGTCAGGGACTGGGCCCAATGGCGGGAACCCGCAGGGTGGGCCACGGGGCCGCGCCCGGGGGGTCTGCTGGCGGACCCGTGCCGTGCTCCCACTTTCGTCTTTCCAAAACCGCCCCTGGCCCCAAGGGAACAGGAGGCGACCCAAGGCCTCCACCCCCCGGCCCTGACCCCGACGAGCAACCGGCGGAGAGGACTCCCCCGAGCCCCACCTTTACTCTCGGGGAGCCCACGAGGGCCGGGGGAGCCGTGTGAGGCCTGGGGTGAGCGCTTCTCCCTGATGGGCTTGTGCCGTGCTGTCAGGCCAGGGCCCAGCCCAGCTCCTCCCGCTCCAACTCGAGCTCGCCCGTTGTAAGCGCCTTTCACGCTGTTTTCAAAACGGGAACTGGGTCTCCTCCTCCGGGCTGCAACGACCCAGCAACTCCAAAGGGTTCAAAGTCAGCTCGGGCCGCTAACTCTGAAGGCAGCGGCCTCCACGCCGCGCCGCCGGCCTCGCCCCCCGCCCCAGCCGCGGCGACAGCCCCCGCGCGAGCCCCGCGGCCAGGGACCGAGGCGGGCCGGGCGCGCGCGGGCAAAGTGGCGCCGAAGCGCTACCTTCCCCTCCGCGTCCTCCCCGATCCCCCCTTCGAAAGATGGCGGGCGGAGGAAAGGGGGGGAAAAAATCCTTTCCGTGAGGGAGGGAGCGCGGGAGGTCGCTGGCGCAGGGCGCGCGGGCCGTGCCAACTCCAGGCTGCGCGCCCCGGCCGCGGCGACGCCCCCGAGCCCCGGACGCGGGCGGCCGGGAGGGCGCGGGCGGAGGGCCGAGGGGAGGGGTCCGCGCCGCCGCCGCGACCCCGGGCCGCCGCCGCGCTTTGTTGCATCGTGGCCGCGCACAAAGGCGGCGGCGGAGACGGCGGCCCGGGTGCCAGGCTCCCCGGCCGCGCCGGCGGCCTGCGCGGGGCGCACGGGGCCGCGCTCCCCGGCCCGCCCGGCCCGCCTCCGCCCGCGCCGCCCGCCGCCCCGCTCGCGCAAAGAAGCAAAAGAAAGGCGTACTTGGCCTCGGCGGCTCCAGCGGCCGTCCCCTCCCGGCCCGCGCGGCCGGCTCCTCTTTGGCTCGCCGGCCCCGGCAGCATAATAGACGCGCCGGAGCCGAGCAGGGCTCATGCGCTGCGCCGCGGCGCCTGGCGGGAGTCGTAGTCCGCGGCCGGGCCCGCGCCGGGGCCGCCCAGGGGAGGCCGCGGCGCGCGGACTACATGTCCCGGCCCCGCCGGCGCCCCGCCCCGCCCCGCGCGCCCCCGCCCGCCGCCCGCCCCGCCGACCCGGCCGCGAGCGGGCCCGGCCCGAGGGGCGCGCGGGGGCGGGGTGCGGCGCCGGTGGCGACTCGGAGACCCTGCGCGACGCCCCCGCGCCCACTCCGGCGCAGGGGACACGCGCCTCTGGGCGTATTTCCTGGTGCCCAAGGAGGCGCGCAAAAGGCGGGAGGACGGCCAGCGCCCGCCTGCTTCTCCCACCCTCGCCCGAGGACCCCCGAGTCAGTGGGGCCGCCCTGGAACCCCAGGCGCGCACGGTCTGGGCGGCGCGCACCTGCCGGGCGCCCATGTTTGTAAACAAACCGCGCGCCTAATTAGCCTGGCGGGGGCGCGCGCGCGGGAGGGCGGGGGCGGGGCGTCGGGGCGCGCGCGCGCAGGGGCGGCCCCGCCCGGGGAGGAGTCGCGCTCGGCCGCGCCCCCATCTGCCCACCTCCTGCCAGCCCGCCCACCTCCTGTCCCCGTGTCAGGCTAGGGCCTGGGCGCTCGAGTTCTTGGTCGTGGGAGAGGGCACCAAGTCCCTCGTGCTGGCGAGGAGCAGGGGACGTTCCCGGCTCTGCCCGGGGACCTTCCCCCGCGCCAGCCTCTTTCCCTATGAGAGGCAGGAATGAGATCAAAGGTCCCTAGGCTGGGATTCCAGCAGTGGGCCCCAAAGGTAAAACCTGTGAGCCCTAGCCCTTTTCTGTATTTTGAAAGATTCAGCTCCTGGACACGTTTGAGATCTTTTTTCTGGGGGGTGGCAGTTCCTCCTGTGTACACATTAAGTCGATTTTTATCTAGCTCCAACCTAAAGTAGGCTGCCCTGGTGGCTCAGAGGGGAAAGCGCCTGTCTGCAATGCAGGAGACCCAGGTTCGATCTCTGGGTTGGGAAGATCCCCTGGAGAAGGAAGTGGCAGCCCACTCCAGTATTCTTGCTGGAAAATCCCATGGATGGAGGAGCCTGGTAGGCTACAGTCCATGGGGTTGCAAAGAGTCAGACACAACCGGGCCACTTCACTTTCACTTTCATAACCTAAAGTGGATACTTTGCCTGTATTAGTGAAAGTGAAAGTCACTCAGTAGTGTCGGAGTCTTTACAACCCCATGGACACGGGACGGGTAGCCATTCCCTTCTCCAGGGGATCTTCCCAACCCAGGGATCAAACCTGGGTCTCCTGCATTGCAGGCGAATTCTTTACCAGCTGAACCACAAGGGAAGCCCTTCCATATGTTAAACCCCCATGGAAAGTCAAAAGCATAACAAGTTTTCCTTGGTACCCGCTGATCCTGCCAATTGCGAGGTGGAGTTTCCCTGTGTGGGCTGGATCCTTCCCAGGCCCCTGGGGTCACTGGGTTTGTTCCAGGTTGAGCCGGAGTGCTGCTGCCTGCGTTTGCAGGCGTCTTTATAAAGTCAACGTTAAAGCAGACACCGACTCCGCTGAGCGGGTGCAGCCCCACACCCACCCAGCACAGGCCTTCTGCACCTGGCTTACAAGTGAGGAAACCCTGGGCGCTGAAGTGTCCGTGGAGCACAGAGGGCTGAGACGCCAATGCCTCGGCTCCGGGGAAATGCAGCTTGTAGAGGAAGCCAAATCCTTCCCCCACCCTCCCAACCGTCCCTTTCCCGGGAACCCCGGACTTCTTACACCCCGTGGGGACAAGGCTCTGGCTGGGGAAGACCTTAGCCTCTTTGGTTTATAAAGCATGAGAAGGTTGGAGAAGGGAGGTGAGGACCTGCCGATGAACTCCTTTGGAACTACCATCCCGGTCACATCTTTTCCACAGCCCCACCTTGGCACCCCAGTTTACAGACTTCTGTTCTAGTCATCGCCTTCCTGCCCCCTGGCTCTCATCCTCGTGGATATTTTGGGCTCTCTGGGCATCAGCATGACCCACGTTTCTGCTGAAGAAGATCCCACCCCACTCCTCCTGAGGCCGAACAAAGAGCCTCTCCACCTCGTCCAGACCTTGCAGGGACTTGGATGGCACACACACAGAAGCCATCCCTGACCAGCCAGGCTGACCAGGCTGCAGGAGACTGTCCTCCTCCTCTGGTCTCCCACTGACCAGAGGAGTCCCTCCCAGGAGTCTAGCAGGGCCTGGGACAGCGCTGAGCACCTGGGTCTGGTCCTCCTCCTCTGGTCTCCCACTGACCAGAGGAGTCCCTCCCAGGAGTCTAGCAGGGCCTGGGACAGCCCTGAGCACCTGGGTCTGGTCCTCCTCCTCTGGTCTCCCACTGACCAGAGGAGTCCCTCCCAGGAGTCTAGCAGGGCCTGGGACAGCCCTGAGCACCTGGGTCTGATGGAGCAGCGCTGGTTCTGGCTCACTCACCCACAGCAGACAGAGCTCAGCCAACTGACCTTCCCTGAGGCTGGAGAAGTCTCTAGGAAGGAGACTCAGTAAAAGAAACGTGACCAATGCTCACATTTGAGAACTCGGCCCCTGGGCTAACGACCCCTCAGGCCCAGTGAAGAGTCCCCTCCCCGAGGCTTCTTGGGGAGGCTGGCCCTGAGCACCCCCACCTCCGCTGGCTCCGTCCTCTCCCTCCCAAGGCTCTCGTAGCTTCGACACAAGCGGCTGGGCCTCCGTGTGCCTGGAACACAGACACTTAATCTCCCCAACCGGGGTTTCCTCGTCTGTCAAAGGAGGATAAAAATAGGACCTGATCCTGCAGCTGCGGAAGGAGAAAGGCACGTAGAGGGCGAGTGGGCCCCCGGTCCGCCTCGGTTGTGGCTCCCCTCTCTGGCCTGGTCTCTCACTTAGGCTGCACATTGATCGTCTGCACCCTCAGGGAGTGTGGCAGCTCCCTGAGAGCAGGGCTCCAGGCCCCCCATGCCCTACAAGAGATCCAGCACGTCGTGGCTGTGTGAACAACCCTTCCTGCACCTCTGACCCCCTCTCCAGCCTCCATCTGCGAAACTCAGGGCAGCCAGACCCCCAGCAGCTAAGGCAGCTGCCCCGTCAGCCCAACAGGAGCCCAGCAGACCTAAAACCACGGCCCTAAAGCTTGCACTTGGCCTTGATTAAGCCCTTGCCCAGGGCCTCAGCGGCTCCCTGCTGCAGTCTTCCCACCACATCCCTGGAGACCCCAGTCAGCAACGCCGTTGGTTCATAGTTGAGTCAATACACAAGTCTCTTAAAAGTTTAGTTATTGTGTGTCCTTGCAGAGGACGCAGAACAACTAAGGAAAGGGAATCTCTGTCTCCCCCCGGCACAGGCTGAGCCCTGGTGGAGGGGGGCAAGGGTGTCTACTCATGCAGTCCTGTGTTGACCGTTTAGGGTGAGCCAGGTGCTGGGGCGAGAGGTTTGCATACGTCATTTCATTGACTCGCTGGTTTTAAGGGGTAGGGACAATTATGCAGGTCTTCCTGGCAAGGGATCAAGCCCAGGTTTGCGGCATTGCAGACAGATTCTTTACCATCTGAGCCATGCGGGGAAGCCCTCAAAATGGAGGCGCCGTGAGGTTAAATTACTAGCTTGAGCACAGTTTGAACTCGGGAGGAGGGGGGTGGGGGTTCACATTTCACCCCCAAAATACGTTCCAGGAGCCTGCATTGTGGTAGGGGGATGAGGTGTGTGGGGGCAGCAAGCACCCCAAGTCCATCAGCTAGCCCTCTCAGAAAAGCACGCGGAGCCCCCGGGACGGGATGACACTCGGTGAGCGTTCTCACTTCTGCTTCCCGCCCCCCTCCAGTGGGGGGTCACCGGCCACATGAAGGTGACTGCAGAGAGTCGGTCAGGGCGAGGAGTCTCGGTCTGCCCGGCTGTGAAATGGGTCAGTAAGCACCTGCCTCGTGGGACTGTTGTGAGGGTAGACGCAGCGGGTGTTTTCATTCTCGACACGGCCCTACACATGCATTTGTGCATTCGCCGCCCTCCAACCCCACCCCGAGGTGCTGGTGAGGGAACCATGCCCCACCCTCCCGATTCCTGGCTCCGCACACACAGGAGGGGACAAGACAAGGCACCGGCTGTCTGGAGCCGACACGCTCCCAAGGATGTACAGAGTATCATAAATAAGACACGTGGAGTGCCTGATGCTGCTTGATGCTATGGAGGAGAATCAAGCCAGCAAGGGAACCAGGGATCTGGGCTAGTGGGCTCATGGCAGCCAAGTATGGGAACTAGAATTGTGGGTGATTTTATTCTTCTTCTTAACCAGTTTTCCCCATGGCAAACAGTCGTTGCTAGGGCTTCCCCAGGTGGCGCTAGTGGTAAAGAACCTTCCTGCCAACACGGCAGACGGGTGCAAGAGACATGGGTTTGGTCCCTGGATCAGGAAGATCCCTGGAGGAGGAAATGACAACCCGCCCCAGTCTTCTTGCCTGGAGAATCCCATGGACAGAGGAGCCTGGAGGGCTAGGGTCAATGGGGTCACAAAAGAGTCGGACATAACTGAAGCGACTCAGCACACACACAATGACAACTGAGTTTTGTTTGAAGAAGCGATCATGTGGTACAAAGGAGAGAGGCGAGGCCCGCCCAGTGCTGCAGTCCCTGGGGCTTCCGGAACCCTCGCTGAGAGTTTAGGTGCCCGGGCATCCCTGGGCTCTGATGGCTTACAGGACGATGCAGCCAGCCCTCCGGGCTTTATTTACACCCAAAGGAAAGCTTTGTGCTTTGATGTCCTGGGGCTCCAGGGCCCTGTCTGTGTCCCCTCTCTATTTCCTCTGCTTCTGAGAAGGAACCTCAAGGCTATAAAATAAGTGTGTCGGAAATGATTGAAGACGTAAAATAATTTTTAAAAGACTAACAAAAAAATCTGGAAATTTGGGGGGAAAAATCCTAGAACTGATAGAAATTTAAAAAAAAAAACTAGGCTATGTGGAAATTTAAAACTCGGAGGAAGGGACAAATAACAGCTTAGACAAAGCTGAAGAGAGAATTAGTTCCCCAACCATAATGAAGCTTAGGGGAGCAAAGAAATTATTGTAGAAATTGGAAAACTCTGTTAAGAAAGAGGGGAGAGGCACTAAGTCATCCGTCCAAAAAGATATTCAGACAAAGAGAGTTAAGAAAGGGGTGAAGGGATGTTTGAATGCCTAAGAGGTGAGACTTGGGGGCTTCCCGGGCAGTCCAGCGGGTAAGACTTCCCCTCCCAACACAGGGGGTGCAGGTTCGGTCCCCAGTCAGGGAGTGAGGATCCCACAGTGCCTTACGGCCAAAGAACCAGAACGTAGAACAGAAGCAATATTGTACCAAGAGCAATAAAGACTTTAAAAAAAAAGGTGAAACTTCAATGAAATAGATGGAAGAAATGGATCCTGGGATTCAGGAAGCCCAAGTCACACGTAGGATGAGCACAACTGAATCCACGCCGAAACGTGTCACCGAGAAACAGAAGACGCATCAGAGGCAAAGAGCTGAAAAGCAACAGGCTGCGGGGAAGTCAGCAGAACGGCAGAGGAGAGGGCTGCAGGGCCCGGACTCCACAGACGCAAAACCGTCAGGACTCACTGCATCCGAACTCTGGAGACCAAGCGCGAAAGCAGTCAAGAAAAGGGTGGCTTCATCTCAGCGACTGAGGAAACCTGTGTTGATTCACGAGCTGACCAGCAAGCTAGTCGAACACGCCCTGCAGTGGCCGCAGAGCAGAGAACCCTGGCTGTACAACGTGGGTTCAGACAAGTCACCGGACAAACAGCAGCAAGCTTGCACAGCTGTAGCATCAGCAGACCGCTGGACCGGGGAGAGTGTGGTTCCCGGAGCTCCACCTTGTAACATTCAAGAGGTCCAGTTGTCAACGAGCGTGATGAGGCCCAGAAATGACAAGGAAGTGTGGCCTACACACAGGAAAACAATGTGGATTGGGTCAAGCACGCTTCAGTAAGGAGGAAAGAGGACTTCCCAGTGGCCCAGTGGTTAAGAGTCCGCCTGCCAATGCAGGGCACACGGGTTCCATCCCCACTCTGGGAAGATCATGCCTGCCGGGGCAATTAAGCCTGAGCACCGCAGCCCCTGAACCTGAGCTCTGGAGCCCACACTCGGCCTGAGCACCGCAGCCAGAGGAAGACCCCGAGAGCAGCGACAAGGACTCGACGCAGCCAAAATTAATAAAAATAAATTCATAAAAGAGGGGGGAGAGAGGAAGAAAGAAGAAAGGGACTTCGCTAGTGGCTCAGTGCTTGCAACTCTGCTCCCATTGCAAGAGGCATGGGTTTGATCCCTGATCAGGGAACTAAGATCCCACGTGCCACGACTAAAGATCACGCACAGGCAGTAAAGATGGAGACTCCCGCCTGCCGCAACTAAGACCCATTGCAGCCAAAGTAACTAAGCAATTTAAAAAATAAAGTGTCACTGTTAACAAAAATTGTGCACAGATCAGATCAGATCAGATCAGTCGCTCAGTTGTGTCCGACTCTTTGCAAACCCATGAACCGCAGCATGCCAGGCCTCCCCGTCCAGCACCAACTCCCGGAGTTCACTGAGACTCATGTCCATCGAGTTGGTGATGCCATCCAGCAATCTCATCCTCTGTCGTCCCCTTCTCCTCCTGCCCCCAATCCCTCCCAGCATCAGAGTCTTTTCCAGTGAGTCAACTCGTCACACAAGGTGGCCAAAGTACTGGAGTTTCAGCTTTAGCATCATTCCTTCCAAAGAAATCCCAGGGCTGATCTCCTTCAGAATGGACTGGTTGGATCTCCTTGCAGTCCAAGGGACTCTCAAGAGTCTTCTCCAACACCACACTTCAAAAGCATCAATGCTTCGGTGCTCAGCCTTCTTCACAGTCCAACTCTCACAACCATACGTGACCACAGGAAAAACCATAGCCTTGACTAGACGGACCTTTGTTGGCAAAGTGATGTCTCTGCTTTTGAATATGCTGTCTAGGTTGGTCATAACTTTCCTTCCAAGGAGTAAGCGTCTTTTAATTTCATGGCTGCAGTCACCATCTGTAGTGATTTTGGAGCCCAGAAAAATAAAGTCTGACATTGTTTCCACTGTTTCCCCATCTATTTCCCATGAAGTGGTGGGACCGGATGCCATGATCTTCGTTTTCTGAATGTTGAGCTTTAAGCCAATTTTTTCACTCTCCACTTTCACTTTCATCAAGAGGCTTTTGAGTTCCTCTTCACTTTCTGCCATAAGGGTGGTGTCATCTGCATATCTGAGGTTATTGATATTTCTCCCGGCAATCTTGATTCCAGCTTGTGTTTCTTCCAGTCCAGAGTTTCTCATGATGTACTCTGCATAGAAGTTAAATAAACAGGGTGACAATATACAGCCTTAATGAACTCCTTTTCCTGTTTGGAACCAGTCTGTTGTTCCATGTCCAGTTCTAACTGTTGCTTTCTGACCTGCATACAAATTGCTCAAGAGGCAGATCAGGTGGTCTGGTATTCCCATCTCTTTCACAATTTTTTCCACAGTTTATTGTGATCCACACAGTCAAAGGCTTTGGCATAGTCAATAAAGCAGAAATAGATGTTTTTCTGGAACTCTCTTGCTTTTTCAGTGATCCAGCGGATGTTGGCAATTTGATCTCTGGTTCCTCTGCCTTTTCTAAAACCAGCTTGAACATCAGGAAGTTCACCATTCACATATTGCTGAAGCCTGGCTTGGAGAATTTTGAGCATTACTTTACTATTGTGTGAGATGAGTGCAATTGTGCGGTAGTTTGAGCATTCTTTGGCATTGCCTTTCTTTGGGATTGGAATGAAAACTGACCTTTTCCAGTCCTGTGGCCACTGCTGAGTTTTCCAAATGTGCTGGCATATTGAGTGCAGCACTTTCACAGCATCATCTTTCAGGATTTGGAATAGCTCAACTGGAATTCCATCACCTCCACTAGCTTTGTTCGTAGTGATGCTTTCTAAGGCCCACTTGACTTCACATTCCAGGATGTCTGGCTCTAGGTCAGTGATCACACCATCGTGATTATCTGGGTCGTGAAGATCTTTTTTGTACAGTTCTTCTGTGTATTCTTGCCATCTCTTCTTAATATCTTCTGCTTCTGTTAGGTCCATACCATTTCTGTCCTTTATCGAGCCCATCTTTGCATGAAATGTTCCTTTGGTATCTCTGATTTTCTTGAAGAGATCTCTAGTCTTTCCCATTTTGTTGTTTTCCTCTATTTCTTTGCATTGATCGCTGAGTAAGGCTTTCTTATCTCTTCTTGCTATTCTTTGGAACTCTGCATCAGATGCTTATCTTTCCTTTTCTCCTTTGCTATTCGTTTCTCTTCTTTTCACAGCTATTTGTAAGGCCTCCCCAGACAGCCATTTTGCTTTTTTGCATTTCTTTTCCATGGAGATGGTCTTGATCCCTGTCTCCTGTACAATGTCACGAACCTCATTCCATAGTTCATCAGGCACTCTATCTATCAGATCTAGGCCCTTAAATCTATTTCTCACTTCCACTGTATAATCATAAGGGATTTGATTTAGGTCATACCTGAATGGTCTAGTGGTTTTCCCTACTTTCTTCAATTTCAGTCTGAATTTGGCAATAAGGAGTTCATGGTCTGAGCCACAGTCAGCTCCTGGTCTTGTTTTTGCTGACTGTATAGAGCTTCTCCATCTTTGGCTGCAAAGAATATAATCAATCTGATTTCGGTGTTGACCATCTGGTGATGTCCATGTATAGAGTCTTCTCTTGAGTTGTTGGAAGAGGGTGTTTGCTATGACCAGTGCATTTTCTTGGCAAAACTCTATTAGCCTTTGCCCTGCTTCATTCCATATTCCAAGGCCAAATTTGCCTGTTACTCCAGGTGTTTCTTGACTTCCTACTTTTGCATTCCAGTCCCCTATAATGAAAAAGGCATCGTTTTTGGGTGTTAGTTCTAAAAGGTCTTGTAGGTCTTCATAGAACCATTCAACTTCAGCTTCTTCAGCGTTACTGGTTGGGGCATAGACTTGGATTACTGTGATATTGAATGGTTTGCCTTGGAAACGAACAGAGATCATTCTGTCGTTTTTGAGATTGCATCCAAGTACTGCATTTCAGACTCTTTTGTTGACCATGAGCGTGGGTACTATTCCTAATAGCCTCAAGGTGAAAGCAACCCATGTGTCTGCCAGGTGACGAGCGACGGGTGAAACAGGGTCTGTCCACACAGCGGAGTGTTATCTAGCCCTGAAAATGAGCCAAGTACTGATACATGCTACAACAAAGATAAAACTTGGAAGCCGTTGTGCTAAGTGAAGGAGGCCAGAAATAAAAGACCACTTATTGTAGGATTTAATTGATAGGAAATATGCATAGTAGTTGAATCCACAGAGACAGAAAGTAGGTTAGGGGTCGCCATGGGCTGGAGGGAGTGGGGAGGGGAGTGACTGCTTACTGGGTGGGGGTTCTTTAGGGTAGCGAGCTTGCACCTGGATTAGGCAGAAGTCGTTCACTTCAGGGCTTCCTCGGTGGCTCAGAGGTAAAGAACCAGCCTGCAGTGTGGGAGTTCCGGGAGACCCAGGTTCAATCCCTGGGTGGGGACGATCCTCTGGAAGCGGGCATGGCGACCCACTCCAGTATCTTTGCCTGGAGAATCCCGGGGACAGAGGAGCCTGGGGGCTACAATCCATAGGATCGCAAAGAGCTGGACACAACTGAAGCGACTGAGCACACTCCCACGCACGCGTTCACTTTAAAGTGGTTAAGATGGCGAACCTCACCTCCACAGTAAGAATATTTGAAAGCTACTGGCGGACCCTTGTTTGGATGGCTGGCTGACAGGGCGGATGCAGAAAGGGACGGGGGTGTCTCGACCCACGGGAGATGCCTCTGGTCTGGAGCCTGGCTCTTTGGAAGCCGGGGGGCCCTGGAGAGACTGGCTTTGGTGAGGAGGAGGAGGAGGAGGACAGGGTGCAGAGAGCAGTCAGATAAAAGACAACAGCGGGGAAGGAAGGCTCACCTACAGAGGAACAGGACGGGGCTCCCGGCAGCGGTGATGGAGATGCCGGAGAGCCACCTACAGAGGGCACAGCGGTCAACGACTTGCCGCTCATGGGGCAGAGGCTTGTGCAGACCGACGCGAGAGCCCTCAGCATGACAGGCCTTGCTCAGACCACGTGGGTACACTCCAGAGAGAGGACACTGAGCCCAGAGGGCCGGAGATGACTGCAAGCGACGGTGAGCCCGGGAGTCAATGACTCGCGGGTGACTGCTGCTGAGCGCAGGCTGCCCACAGGGCGGACGGTGGGTAACCTCAAGCACTGTGCCTCCCCTGCGCGGGGGCACACAGTGCCCTTGTCCGCCATCTGCAGGAGCGCCCCCGGCCACCCAGCCCTGACCACATTCTCCAGACTCTGTTTCCACAGCAGAGAAGGAAAGCCCAGTTTTGTCTAAGGTGTGGTGTTTGGGCTCCTCTCCCTGGAAGCTGATGTGATCCCGAGTCATCTAAGGAGAGGGGTTTGGGGGCGGCGGGGGGATGAGACCAGAGCGTTCTGAGTTCTCTCCACGTCGGGAGGATGGAAGAGAGCCACTTTCACCTTCTAGAAAGTCGGTCTTCAAAACGCCAAGTGTAACTGCCTAAATAATAGCAGAAGCTGGGTAGCTCGCAGACCATCACCTTACACGAGAAGGAAAGTGATTCTCCAGCGCACGCATGCACACCCCGCCTGCTGCCTGGGCAGGAGGCTGGGGCATGGAAGGGGGTTTGGAGCGGTGTTCCCGGACATTGGCTCTCGATCAGCAGCACGCGCAACCCTGGAGAGCAGGCATGAGTTTTGGAGCTGCCCAGATCTGAGTTTGAATCCCAGCTGCCCCCTGAGTCGCGGTTTCTTTGTGTGGGAGGCCGGTGTGGAAATAGAGCTGACATCACGGGGGGCCAGGGTAATGAGAGGTGCACTACGAACAAAGCCAGTGGAGGTGATGGAATTCCAGTTGAGCTATTCCAAATCCTGAAAGACGATGCTGTGAAAGTGCTGCACTCAATATGCCAGCACATTTGGAAAACTCAGCAGTGGCCACAGGACTGGAAAAGGACAGTTTTCATTCCAATCCCAAAGAAAGGCAATGCCAAAGAATGCTCAGACTACCACACAATTGCACTCATCTCACACGCTAGTAAAGTCATGCTCAAAATTCTCCAAGCCAGGCTTCAGCAATATGTGAACCATGAACTTCCTGACGTTCAGCTGGTTTTAGAAAAGGCAGAGGAACCAGAGATCAAATTGCCAACATCCGCTGGATCACTGAAAAAGCAAGAGAGTTCCAGAAAAACATCTATTTCTGCTTTATTGACTATGCCAAAGCCTTTGACTGTGTGGATCACAATAAACTGTGGAAAAAATTGTGAAAGAGATGGGAATACCAGACCACCTGATCTGCCTCTTGAGCAATTTGTATGCAGGTCAGGAAGCAACAGTTAGAACTGGACATGAACAACAGACTGGTTCCAAACAGGAAAAGGAGTTTGTCAAGGCTGTATATTGTCATCCTGTTTATTTAACTTCTATGCAGAGTACATCATGAGAAACTCTGGACTGGAAGAAACACAAGCTGGAATCAAGATTGCCGGGAGAAATATCAGTAACCTCAGATATGCAGATGACACCACCCTTATGGCAGAAAGTGAAGAGGAACTCAAAAGCCTCTTGATGAAGGTGAAAGTGGAGAGTGAAAAAATTGGCTTAAAGCTCAACATTCAGAAAACGAAGATCATGGCATCCGGTCCCCTCACTTCATGGGAAATAGATGTGGAAACAGTGGAAACAATGTCAGACTTTATTTTTCTGGGCTCCAAAATCACTACAGATGGTGACTGCAGCCATGAAATTAAAAGATGCTTACTCCTTGGAAGGAAAGTTATGACCAACCTAGATAGCATATTCAAAAGCAGAGACATTACTTTGCCAACAAAGCTTCGTCTAGTCAAGACTATGGTTTTTCCAGTGGTCATGTATGGATGTGAGAGTTGGACTGTGAAGAAGGCTGAGCACCGAAGCATTGATGCTTTTGAACTGTGGTGTTGGAGAAGACTCTTGAGAGTCCCTTGGACTGCAAGGAGATCCAACCAGTCCATTCTGAAGGAGATCAGCCCTGGGATTTCTTTGGAAGGAATGATGCTAAAGCTGAAACTCCAGTACTTTGGCCACCTTGTGTGAAGAGTTGACTCATTGGAAAAGACTCTGATGCTGGGAGGGATTGGGGGCAGGAGAAGGGGATGACAGAGGATGAGATTGCTGGATGGCATCACTGACTCGATGGACGTGAGTCTCAGTGAACTCCGGGAGTTGGTGCTGGACAGGGAGGCCTGGCGTGCTGCGATTCAAGGGGTCACAAAGAGTCGGACATGACTGAGCGACTGATCTGATCTGTGTATAGAGGTGCAGGGCCTGTCCAGGGGACCCCAGCCACGGCCCCATGGGGCGAGCTTAGGGCTGAGCAGCGGGATCTGGAAGGTGGCAGGTGAAGGGCAGGCTTATGGGACACCACTCTCCCCCAAACACCCCAACAGGGAGTGGTGCCACCCTCGATTCCTGCCCCTACATCCAGTCGGCCTCCGAGTCCCGTGGAGTCGGCCTCCTCGCTTCACTCTGGGATGTCTTATTGTGTAGCCGCTCAGTCGTGTCCAGCTGTCTTTGGCCCCAAGGACTGTAGCCCGCCAGGCTCCTCTGTCCGTGGAATTTTCCAGGCGAGACACTGGAGTGGTCGCCGTTCCCTTCTCCAGTGCAGAAAAGTGAAAAGTGAAAGTGAAGTCGCTCAGTCGTGTCCGACTCTTAGCGACCCCATGAACTGCAGCCCACCAGGCTCCTCTGTCCATGTGATTTTCCAGGCGAGACACTGGAGTGGATCGCTGTTCCGTTCTCCAGGATGTCTGGTCCCTCCTTCTTCTAGTGCAATTGCAGCAGCCTCTGGCTTCCACCGAGTCCCTGGAGGATCACCTCATTGCCGCTGCCAGCTCCTCAAAGCCCTGCAATGCCTTGCTCCAGCCCACCTCATCCTGGGCACACTGGCTGCCTCCCAGCCCCTCGGGCGCACTAAGCTCCTTCCTGCCGCAGGGCCTTTGCATAAGCTGTTTGCTCTGCTGGGAAGGCTCGTCCTCTCCCCTGGCTCGCTTTCCCCAGCTCCTGCTGCCAACCTCCAGGCTTGGAGGGGCCCCTCCTCAGGAAGCCTGCCCGACCTGCCTCAGTCTCGGCATTTCTCACGCACACAGCTGTGCCCACCCACTGCAGGACTCGCCCCACTGTGGGGCACGGTTCTTTTTTGGGCCCTGTGTTGCTCCCAAGGGCTGTGGCACTGAGGCTGTTTCAGTCCACCCGCACATCCCCGGTGCTTGGCACGGGTGAGTTCTCAGCCTCCGGGCATGGGTGCTGGGCAGGGCTCGGTGCACAACCCTTGCCAAACAGCCACGGGGAGACCCCAGAGGCAAATGAAGTCACTGAGGTGGCCCCTCCGTGTGTGGCTGCTCTAATTGTAAAAGCTGTTCATTTTAGAAAGAGACTTTTAAACCTCTTCAAGTTGATGTTGTAAGTCTGGCCCCAGTAGCCAATCTCGCCTTCTCTTTCTTTTCTTTTTTTTTCTAATTTTATTTTATTTTTAAATTTTACATAATTGTATTAGTTTTGCCAAATATCAAAATGAATCCGCCACAGGTATACACGTGTTCCCCATCCTGAACCCTCCTCCCTCCTCCCTCCCCATACCATCCCTCTGGGTCGTCCCAGTGCACTAGCCCCAAGCATCCAGTATCATGCATCGAACCTGGACTGGCAACTCGTTTCTTACATGATATTTTACATGTTTCAATGCCATTCTCCCAAATCTTCCCACCCTCTCCCTCTCCCACAGAGTCTGTGGGAGACTCTGTTCTATACATCAGTGTCTCTTTTGCTGTCTCGTACACAGGGTTATTGTTACCATCTTTCTAAATTCCATATATATGCGTTAGTATACTGTATTTATGTTTTTCCTTCTGGCTTACTTCACTCTGTATAATAGGCTCCAGTTTGATCCACCTCATTAGAACTGATTCAAATGTATTCTTTTTAATGGCTGAGTAATACTCCATTGTGTATATGTACCACAGCTTTCTTATCCATTCATCTGCTGATGGACATCTAGGTTGCTTCCATGTCCTGGCTATTATAAACAGTGCTGCAATGAACATTGGGGTACACGTGTCTCTTTCCCTTCTGGTTTCCTCAGTGTGTATGCCCAGCAGTGGGATTGCTGTATCATAAGGCAGTTCTATTTCCAGTTTTTTAAGGAATCTCCACACTATTCTCCATAGTGGCTGTACTAGTTTGCATTCTCACCAACAGTGTAAGAGGGTTCCCTTTTCTCCACACCCTCTCCAGCATTTATTATTTGTAGACTTTTGGATCGCAGCCATTCTGACTGGTGTGAAATGGTACCTCATAGTGGTTTTGATTTGCATTTCTCTGATAATGAGTGATGTTGAGCATCTTTTCACGTGTTTGTTAGCCATCTGGATGTCTTCTCTGGAGAAATGTCTATTTAGATCTTTGGCCCATTTTTTGATTGGGTCGTTTATTTTTCTGGAGTTGAGCTGTAGGAGTTTTATTTTATTGAGGTGTAGTTGATTTGCAGTGTTGTGTTACGACATTGTAACACAGTTTACATTGGGTTACCACTTATACCAGTCCATCCTAAAGGAGATCAGTCCCGAGTGCTCATTGGAAGGACTGATGCTGAAGCTGAAACTCCAATACTTTGGCCACCTGATGCGAAGAGCTGACTCATTTGAAAAGACCCTGATGCTGGGAAAGACAGAAGGCAGGAGGAGAAGGGGACGACAGAGGATGAGATGGCGGGATGGCATCACCGACTCGATGGACGTGAGTTTGGGCCAACTCCGAGAGTTGGTGATGGACAGGGAGGCCTGGCGCACTGCGATTCATGGCGTCGGGAAGAGTCGGACCCGACTGAGCGACTGAACTGAGCTGAACCGTTTACAACAACACGCTGACTCAGCGGTGTGTGTGTGTGCATACACCTTTTCTTCACGCTCTTTTCCTCTGCGGTTCAGCACTGGAGGTTGACTACAGCTCCCTGCGCTGCAAAGTGGGACCTGGGGCTTGCGCTCTCTGTAGGAGCAGCCTGCGCCCACTCAGCCCGGCTCCCGGCCCCCCTCCCCCAGCCCCTCCCCCGGCTCCCGGCCCCCCTCCCGCAGCCCCTCCCCCGGCTCCCGGCCCCCCTCCCCCACGCCCCTCCCCCGGCTCCCGGCCCCCCTCCCGCAGCCCCTCCCCCGGCTCCCGGCCCCCCTCCCGCAGCCCCTCCCCCGGCTCCCGGCCCCCCTCCCCCAGCCCCTCCCCCACGCCCTCCCCCGGCGTCTGCTGCGTCTGTGAGTCTATTTCTGTTTCATAGATTAAGTTTATTTGTGTCATACTTTAGATTCCACACACAAGTGAGGTCATATTAAAGTACTTGTCTTTGTCTGGCTGACTTCACTTAGTGTGATGCTCTCCGGGTCCGTCCATGTTGCTGCAAATAGCGTTATTTTAATCTTTTTTTATGGCTGAATAATAGTCCATCATATATATGTACCACGTCTCTTTTTTTCCTCTCTACCATGTGGCTTGTGGGATCTCAGGCCCCCAACCCGGGACTGACCCCGGGCCACGGCCGTGAGATCCTGAACCCTCAACGCCAGGCCACCCGGGGTCTCCTCGCCGCATCTTCATCCGTCGTCTGTGGATGAATGTTTCGCTTGCTCCCGTGTCTCGGCTGTTGCTCACGCTGCTGCAGTGAGCGCCAGGGTGCGGTATCTTTTTGAATGACACTTGCTCATGCTTTTTCTTAAGCAGCAAGATGAGCGGCTGTTGGTCTCTCTACACTCCCCTCACGCCCCATGCGTCTCTGCGTTTGGGGGGCATGGGCAGAGCTGCCCAGCAGAACCTTCTCTGAAACAGCGGGAGGGGTGGTGTCATCTTCCTGAAAGCTTCAGGACAGAGTGGAAAGTAAGAGTGAGGGGCAGAAGGTGAAGGGGGGCCCTCACACCTGCCTCTCCTTCTGGGAGCCGGGGTGCTCCCTCTGACCCGCACTCCACACAAGGCCAGACCGCCTGGTCGGGACGGCAGCTCCCAACTCCAGCCCTGGAACCTGCACGGCCGCCCCGGCTCCGGTGCTGCTGCTGCCCCACTGCACAGAGTAGGGGCCGAGGCTATGCTGTGTGTGTGTCGGCAGGTGTCCGAGCCAGGCTGGCGGCCCTGCCCAAGGTCCACACACAGCACCAGGCATCCACAGGGACTGTGAGGGTGTGGGGACCCCAGGTCAATACGCAGGACAGAGAGCGGGGCAGGGAGGGTGGGCAGCGCATGGTTGCGATGACCCCAGAGCCTGGCAGAGGGAGCCCCAGCCCCGCCGGGCTGCCCAGTGCCCACGGGCGGGCGGGACGGCCATGCCACCCGGGCACAGACAGAGCGGGAGCAGGGTGGCCGCCTGCCCGTGGTGTCCAGCAACTCCGCTCCATGGTGATCCCACTGGCCAAACGGGGGTCACACTCCCATTCTCTTTAAAAATAAGCTTACGTTTCAGGATGGCGTCAGATTTACAGAGACGTTCTGATGGTGCAGAGAGTGTAGACCCTTCTCCTAGATACACCTCCCTCCTGCCTTACACAGCTCGAAGCACCCGCCCCCCCAAAGCCAAGGGGGCACCCTTGGCACAGGCTGCCCTCGTCGTCGTTCAGAATCCGTGGAGGCCCTCTGGACTCCAGCCGTCAGCCTCCTCCCACCTGAGACGGGTGGGAGACGGTTTCCAGCCTCCTCCTGTTTCTCGTGACCAGCAGCTTGGAGAGGCTCCGGCTGGCAAGGTGTTTTGCAGACAGTCTGGGATGGGCTGCTGTTTTCTCGTGATGAGTCTGGGATTATGGGTTTTGAAAAGAGCCTGCAGGGTGGAGAGCCGTCTCATCCCATCCGTCCTGTTCCATGCTGTCCGTCGCGGCCTGAGGCCATGTCTTTCTAAGTACGTCACAAAGCGCCTTCCACCCTAAGGGGCAGAGGGTTAAACGTCCCGTGCTGGAGGGGTAGGAGCTGCACAGATGATTGGGCTGCCGTCTCCCCTCTCCCGTTCATCCAGTCGGTTCTTTCTATCTGTACGGACTCATGCACGTCTATCTTATACTCTGCATCACAATCCGATGCTATATCACTTATTAATCCATTTACTCAAGTTGCTCCAGCTCTGGACTTTAGGCCCGCCAGGCCCTTCTGTCCATGGGATTTTCCAGGCAAGAATACTGAAGTGGGCTGCCATTTCCTTCCTCAGGGAATCTTACCGACCCAGGGACCAAACCCGAGTCTCCTGCATTGGCAGGCAGATTCTTTACCACTGAGCCACCAGGGAAGGCCTTGCAGATCTGTAGTCCTTCCAAAATTGTTGCAGGGTCTTTCCTGATTTGTCACTTGCCTTTACCGCCTGACAAAAAGTGTGCTGTAAATAACTGGAACGTTGCCGTGACTGCCTGCTTCATTATTTGGATGAGCCACGCAGTCTTTGGTGGCAGATGGCAGTACTTTGAGGCTGAGATAAAAGCCGTGCGTGAATGGGATGTGGCCTGGAGCATTGTCAAGCAGCAAATGAATGTTGAAAGGGACGTCCTTCTCCAAACAATATTTCTCTAAATGGTGGAAAAATCAGCCCTGGAAAATGGCCTGTGTAACTCGGGCTTTGGGGTTACTCTTGTACACAGCAGCAGGAGAGCCCTTGGCTGTGTTTCTAAGGGCTCTTGGGTGCTCTGAATGATAAACGGAGAGAGGCTTCAGGTTCGTATCACTGGAAGCATTGCCTCCAAACAACAGAGTTAGTCTGTTCTTTCCTCCCTTAGAGCCTGGCGTCAGCATTCCCTCCTTACTAATGGGCCTTTGGTCTGGCGTCGTCTTCCGTATAGTCCTGGCTCATCCGCAGTGAAAGCTGCTCCAGTCCATATGACCTCTCTCAGCAATTTCTCAAAGCATTTCAGGAAATTCCCAGGCAGCAACTGTAAACGCATTCACTTACGTTTACCTCATGAAGGTTGGCTCTAGCCTTGAACTGATGATAGATAGCAGTCACGGCTGGATCCAACCTCTCATTCCTCACCGTGCTTCTTCTTCAAGTCTTCTTGAAGGCTTTTCACTTTCCCTTGAATCAGCATTAAGCTGAGCAGGACCCGATGCTGATGCTAATCTGGCCTCCACCCACTGAGAAGTTTCTCCGTCTCCTCCATCACTTTTCCGCGTTTCTTCTGTATCGTCGACGTCGTTAGTACAGCAGACTTTGCGTGCTCCACGATCCGGCCCTCGCTCTTTAGAATCATGCCAGTGGTTGAATGATCCGTGTTCTAAGAATGAGTGACATCTCCCCTCTTTTTGCCTCACTCCACTCTCTCAGTCATTTTCACTGCTGTTTCCTTTGGTATCTCTCAGCACTTCTCAGCAGTACCAGCATCATCACCCCTGCTTCTATGCTTGCTTCTAGATATCCTGGGCCTGAAACAAAGATGCTGCCCCGCGGTACGCGACACAGCAAAGCACACAAAACGCCGCCACGTGTGGCGAAGGCGGGCAGGTGACGGCGTGCGATGCCACAGAGCAAGCCGCCTTCCGTGCCTGGACGTGAGGGCAGATGTCCACCCCGTTCGGAGTCCTCAACTTGAACGTTCCTTTGGCTTCCCTGGCGTATCAGCTGGTAAAGAATCTGCCCGCAGTGCGGGAGACCTGGGTTCGATCCCTGGGTTGGGAGGATCCCCTGGAGAAGGGAATGGCTACCCACTCCAGTATTGTGGCCTGGAGAAGTCCATGGACAGAGGAGCCCTACGGGCTACAGTCCATGGGGTCACAAAGAGGCGGACACGACTGAGTGACTTTTCACTTCCGCTTACTGTAGTCTGTCCATCCATCCATCCGACACTGACTACGGCAGGCAGGCACGGGGCCGCTGGTAGGCCCTGAGCGCGTCTCTACACTTCTCTTCTGAAGCAGACTCGGGCACAGTGTCTCCTAGTCCGAGATGAGCAAGCTGCACTTCGAGAGGCCTGCTTGTTGGTTCCCACTGAATCTAGACGACTTCTGCTTCTGGGAAGATGGAAGGCCACGGGCTGAGTTCCCTGGGGCTCCCTTTTCCCTCCGGTAGCTGAGATGCCAGCAGCCTACACTGCTGGTGTGGTGCCAGAGAAGGACAGTTAAGGAGCTAGGAGCTTCACCTCTGCTGGGCGGGAACGTCCAGTGGCCACAATGTCCCTGGAGGCCACACTGCAGGCAGTGATGAGACATTCCTGCCCCTTCCAGCTGGGGAGGTATTGGCTGAGGCCCACTAGGGGCTGGAACCCCTGCCCTCCCTGGCATTAACAAGGACCACTGCCTTCCGGTGAGGGCTGGACTTCTAGCCCCACTTGACAGCCACAGGGAGGCAGTGACCCTTACCTCATTCCCTCGCTGGAGCAGTGTCAGAGGAAGACAGTAAAAACAGGCTCAAGAAAGATCCCAAACTTCATAGCATAATACCTAAAATGTCCAGCTTCAGTTAAAAAAAAATCACTGGTCATATCGAGAGTCAGAGAGATCTCAAACCAAACGAGAAAGCACAGTCAAGAGATGCCAACATCGAAACGACAGAGATCTTACAATTATTTGAAAAGTATTTTAAATCCACTAACATAAAAAGGCTGTATTGAATAATTGTGAACAGCCCTAAAACACGCAAAGAAAAAGTCTCAGAAAAGAAAGAGAATACGTGAAGAAGAA
Source organism: Bos indicus x Bos taurus (assembly GCF_003369695.1). Classification (NCBI taxonomy): domain Eukaryota; kingdom Metazoa; phylum Chordata; class Mammalia; order Artiodactyla; family Bovidae; genus Bos; species Bos indicus x Bos taurus. The sequence continues at coordinate 103,964,949 of NC_040086.1, forward strand.
CCAAATGGGAATTTCAGGATTGGAAAACACAATAGCTGAAAATTAAAACTCAGTGGATGGGCTCAACATCAGAGGAGGTGGGAGAGGGGAGAAAAGAAAAAGAGAACAATAGGAATCATCCATGCTGAACAGCAGAGAGAAAATAGCCTGGGAAAAAAGTAAGAGAGAGCGCCTTAGGGATCCATGAGACTCTAACCAAAGCGCTAACATTCATGACACTGGCGGCGTGGGGTTGGGGTAGAGAGAGGGCAGATAGAAAAGTGTTCAAAGGGAAAAAAGGCGGATAAGCCCCAAATCCAGAAAAAGATACAAGCCTACCTGGAGATTCAAGAAGCCGAGTGAACCAAAAATAGATGAAAATAAACCCACACCAAGACATGTCATAGTCAAACTGCCAAATGTGGAAGACAAAGAAAGAAACTCTTTAGAGTAGTTGGATAGAGATACTGCTTATTAAAAAATATTGAAACGAAATTGAATGACATCAGATTTCTCATTCAAAAGCATGGAGGCCGGAAGGAAGTGGGACAACACTTTTAGAGTGAAGGAAGAGAATCCAGCACAAAAGATCCTTCAGGAAGGATAAAGACCTTCTCATACGAAGGATGACTGAAGGAATTTATGACCAGCAGACACGCTTTTAAGAGATATTCTCAGAAGGAGGGAAATGAAGCAAGAGGGAAACTTGAAATGCCAAGAATGGAGAATGCGAGTTTGGAATTGCAAATACCTAGGAAAATAGGCTATTTTTGCTCTTGTAAGTTTTTAAAAATAGATGCGACGGTTGAAGGAGAAACCATTACACTTTCTCATGGGCGTTTTCACTGGTTTGGATCTAACACAGTGGCGAGTGGGCGTGGGGACCAATATGCTGGGGGGGCGTCCATGTTCTACTTGAAACGGTAAAGGAGCGGTGTGATGCAGACTGTGGAATAAGTTTAGAAACATACTTATTTTAACCACTGGAGAATCCACTAAAAACTATACACACAAAACACATAGGCAGAAAATCCAGCTGATAAATTAAAATGGAACGCTAAAAACTCTTAAGATACTTTTCAAAAAAGCATGGAAAGAGACAAAAACCAGGCAGAGTGGAAGGACCTGGGCTCTCCTCCTTCTGCGAGAGCACTGAAGTCACAACTAGCTGTTGACCAACCATCAACAAGAGAACGCCTGAGCCCACTAAAAAAGATGCCCCGTACCCCAAAGCAGAGACGCTGCAACAAGCGGGTGTGGGGACACGGTCGTGATAAAATCAAATCCCTGACCCACCAGGTAAAGTGAAAGTCGTCAGTCATGTCCCACTCTTTGCGACCCCGTGGACTATACAGTCCATGGAATTCTGCAGGCCAGAATACTGGAGTGGGCAGCCTTTCCCTTCTCCAGGGGATCTTCCAACCCAGGGATCACACCCAAGCCTCCTGCATTGTGGGCAGAGTCTTCACCAGCTGAGCCACAGGGGAAGCCCAAGAATACTGGAGTGGGTGGCCTTTCCCTTCTCCAGGGGATCTTCCAAGCCAGGGATCACACCCAGGTCTCTCGCATCGCAGGTGATTCTTTACCAGCTGAGCCACCAGGGAAGCCTGCCACCACCAAGTAGGTGACTCACAAACTGGAGAACAGTAACACCAAAGAAGTTCCCCCACCGTTGTGAAGGTTCTGAGCCCCACATCGAGCTTTCCAGCCTGGGGACCTGGCAAAGAGACTAGGAACCCCCAGGAAATCTGACTTTGAAGGCCAGCAGGATTTGCTTACAGGACTTCCACAGGACGGAGGGAAACAGACTCCACTCTGAGAGGTCACAAACAAAATCTTGCACACACTAGGACCCAGGGGGAAGGAGCAGTGGCCCCTGGGAGACTGAACCAGCCACACCTGTGGTGCTGGAGAGTCTCCTGTGGAGGTGTGGGCTGGCAGGGGCTCACTGCAGGGATGGGACACGGGCAGCAGCAGTCCTGGGAGCTTCTCCTTGGCATAAGCCCTCTTGGAGGTTGCCACGAACCCTACTATAGAGCCTGCAGACTCCAGGGCTGGGTCGCCTAAGGCCGGACCACTAACAGGGAGGGAGTGACCCCATCCATTGGATTAAACTCTTACTGAGTGTGGCCCTGCCCATCAGAGCAAGACCCAGTTTTCCCCACTGCCAGTCCCTCCCATCAGGAAGCTTACACAAGCCTCTTAGCCTCATCCACCAGAGGACAGTCAGAAGAAGCAAGAAGAACTAGAATCCGGCACGAAAGCCACATCACAGAAAGTTAGCCACAAGGAAAAGGCAGAGGATTACGTCACAGATGAAGGGACAAGATAAACTTTGAGAAAAACAACGAAATACAGGGGAAATGGGCAACATTCCAGAAAAAGAATTCAGAATAATGAGTGAAGATGATCCGGGATCTCAGAAAAAGAATGGAGAATATACAAGAAATGTTAACCAAAGACCTAAAGAACTAACAAACGGAGATGAACGATACGCTGCTCAGCTGCTCAGTCATGCCCGAACAACACACTAGAAGGAATCAATAGCAGAATAATGAATAAGTGACCTGGGAAATAGAACAGTCGCAATCACTGTTACAAACAGAACATACAAAGAAAGACGAGAAAAGAAATGCAGACAGCCCGAGAGCCCTCTTGCTGTCGGTGGCGTGTGTGTCTGACTCTTTGCGACCCCACAGACCGAAGGACATTACCCTTCCCCGTCCCTCACCATCTCTCAGAGCTTGCTCAAACTCAGGTCCATTGAGCCGGACAACATTAAACACACCAACGTTCGCAAGAGAGAGGATTCAAGAAAACATTTGAAGAGCTAATAGCTAAAGACTTCCCTAACATGTGAAAGGAAATAGACAAGTCCAGGAAGCACAGACAGCCCCAGGCAGGATAAACCCAAGGAGAAAGACGCCGGGATGCATAGTAATCCAACTGACAAAAATTAAAGGCAAAAATAAAATATTTATTCCCAGCAAGGGAAGAATGACAAATAATGTACAAAGGAACGGCGTGATGACTTAAAGTGATAAAAAGGAAGAACCTACAGCCGAGAATACTCTACCTAGTAACACTCTCATTCAGATTTGATGGAGAAATCACAAGCTTTCCAGATAAGCAAAAGCTAAGAGAATCCAGCACCACCAAAGCAGCAGGCGCGGCCCAGGCCCGCCTCCTTCTCCCTGCCAGGCTGGGGGCCAGGCAGCCGCCTCAAGTTCACAGTGGCTCTGTTTGCACAGCAGCCCTGCGAGGTGAGTCCGGCCCCATTTTCAGGAGAGGAGGCAGAGCCCACAGGGTGGTTGTCCAGGCTACTCTGGGCAGCCCAGCCAGCCTGTGGGGCCACGGCCTGAGCCTGGAGCCCTGCTCTGAGCCCCATTCCTGCTGCTGCCCCCCGGAGGCGTGGTTTCTGTCATCCTGTTGTCTTTGGGACCTTCTGCGGGCCTGGAGTGAATCCAGGTGTGAGGGCTGCAGGCTGGCCTCCCGGCCTTGAGCTGCAGGAGGCTCTGAGTTGGTCCCCTCTGGCTCCGAGGCCCCAGCTCTCCGCAGCTCGCGGGCCGGGCCCTACTCTCCGCCCCAGCATCGGCCCTGTGCGCCTCCACGTCACCGGCCTTTGTGTATGTGGCCTGTTCGCCACGCCCTGCCCGCGTTGCCCCCTGGCTCCCAAGCCTGCATCCTGGTTGCAGGGCAGCCCCTGCCCTTGGGTACCTCTGGTCCCACACCATCTGGAAAGGCCTCCTTGACTTGCCACCAACCCACGAGAAACCTATTCTAGAATCCGGAACCATGTTCTGGGACCAGTGGCCTGTGGGTCTGGCCTGGAGGGCTCAGAGCAGAGGCCCTGTGGGGACAGCTTCACGTCCATGGCTCCTGGCAGCACGGGGTGCATGGGTCCATTTCAGGGGTGCTGGTGGGTGAGAGGGGGCCAGGGAATAGGCTGGATGGAGGGAGAGATGTTTGCAGTGGCCTAGCTGAACCATCGGAGAAGGCAATGGCACCCTACTCCAGTACTCTTGCCTGGAAAATCCCATGGATGGAGGAGCCTGGTAGGCTACAGTCCATGGGGTCACTGAGGGTCGGACACGACTGAGCGACTTCACTTTCGCTTTTCACTTTCATGCATTGGAGAAGGAAACGGCAACCCACTCCAGTGTTCTTGCCTGGAGAATCCCAGGGACAGGGGAGCCTGGTGGGCTGCCGTCTATGGGGTCACACAGAGTCAGACACGACTGAAGTGGCTTAGCAGCAGCAGCTGAACCATGCATCAGTCTCCTATTGTGGAAATGAACAAGACCCATTATTACTCTGTTTAATTGCAAAGGGCATCAATTGGGAGAATCTCAGGGGCATAAAAGGGAAACCGAAGGATGCTACGTCATCCCCTCGCCCCAGGCGCCTGTCGCAGGCCAGAGTCTGTAGAGCCGGCACCCGCCCTTCCCCAGTTTTTCCTCACACGGCTGTGTGCTGTCTGCTGTGCGCTCTCTTTCTGCGAGTGTGTGGCTGTCCCCCAGGCACGACGCCCTGGCTACCTCAGTCCTTTGCAGTCTACAGAATATTCCAGGAAGCAGTGTACTCTGGAGAAGACTCTTGAGAGTCCCTTGGACTGCAAGGAGATCAAATCAGTCCATCCTAAAGGAAATCAACCCTGAATATTCATCGGAAGGACTGATGCTGAAGCTGAAGCTCCAATACTTTGGCCACCTGATGTGAAGAGCCTGCTTATTGGAAAAGACCCTGATGCTGGGAAAGATTGAGGCAGAGTAGGGGACGACAGAGGATGAGATGGTTGGATGGCATCACTGACTCGATGGACATGAGTTTGAGCAAGCTCCAGGGGATGGGGAAGGACAGGGAGGCCCGGAGTGCTGCAGTCCACGGGGTCGCAAAGAGTCAGACACAGTTTAGCAAGTGAACCACGAGATGCCTGATCAGCCTCTTCCCTCAGAGCTGAGTGTTTGTGTCGTCTCCAGGTATTTCATCTTTGTAAATAACGTTGCTGTGGGACGTCCTTGGCAGTCCAGTGGAAGGACTCTGCACTTCTACTGCAGGGGGCTCAGGTTGGATCCCTGGTCAGAGAACTAAGATCTCGAAAGCCATACAGCCAAAATAGAAAAAAAAAAAAACGTCGTGAACATCCTCTGGCAGCCTGAGACTCCTGCAGCTGTTTCGGAGAGCATGATTCCCGGAAGGGGCCTGTGCACTCACGTGGCACCGAGGTCCATTCTTCGCTGGAGCTTTAGGCGTCACTGCTTCTCTTATTTAAACCGCACCCCTACCCTTGCAGTCCCGCCTCCCTGGTCCCCAGACAGCTTCTACATAAGTTACAGTCTGGGATTAGAACTAGCCAGAGCATCCACACCCCGCTTCCTCTGCCCCAGACAGAACCAGACGGCCCCAGTTTCCAGCCCGCTCCAACTTCCCAGAGCAAGCCCACAGCTGGGGAACGCCTGTCCCGTCCGCTGGGGGCTGGAAGCTCTTGCAAAGGGTCTGGGCGTGGCCAGGCGGCCCTCTCTGCCTCCGGTTTCATCCCTGAGGCCAGACGCACAGAAGAAGACGGGCCTGAGGAGACGCAAAGGCTGGCCAGTCGTGTCCACGTCCCTGGGCCCTGCAAATGCCAGGCCCTTAGCTGTTTGTGGGGGGATTTAAAGACCCTGAGGATGGAGGCAAGCGGACAGGCTCCCTGGGAGAGTGGCTGCAGCAAGACCGCCTGGGCACAGACTTTGGCCCCTGGCGTTTCCCCTGTGTCAGCTTTTCTATTTTAGGCCGGCTGCTCCTCGTCAGGGAATTCTCAGCGAGCCGTGGGAACCCCAGCAAGGCGGGTGCTGGGTCTGCCTGGCTTCTGCGCGCCCTGCTGCAGCCCTGGGTCCCCTCCAGCCCCCGGGCGAGACCCCGGGCGAGACACCTCGGGTTGGCAGTCTCGCTCATCCACACGAAGGGCACCCTTCTCCTGGGTTATGTGTCCCACCGAGAATGTTCCCATCTTGCGACCCAACTGGGCTCCTGGATCTTAGCCCACGGAAACAATCTGCAGACATGAAACCTTGGCAACGACCCAAGCTCGCAGCCGAGGGCTCACGGCGGCTGTGGGAACTGGATCGCGGGTGCCTTGTGGGGTGACGTGGGACAAGCCCGAGACAGGCGCCTCGCAGGGGGGCTGACTACAAGCTGACTGTGGGTCCACCCACGGGGAAATCGAATCTGCGGGGAAGAGAGACATGCCATAGACTCCAGGCTGAGGGCGGGTCAAGCCCCAGCTCTGCCGTCCACTTTGGCCTTGGGACTCTCTGAACCTCCGTCTTCCTCATCTGTGAAAATCAGAACAGTTTACCACCACATTCGGGGTTTAAGGAGACTGTGCTTATGAGCCTCAGATCAGGAGGACTCAGACAGGCATACAGTAGGCGCTCAGGAAGGGCAGCTGCAGTAGGTTTTATAACACAGACAAATGGAAATAGTTTGACGTGACAGGGAAACAGGTGGGAAACCAGCAGCCAGGCTTCTAGTCCTTACAAATGGCCCCGTATGCCGCTGTTGCACAATGCACACCCGCTCCCCGCCACCCCCAACCCCCACCCCCCCGCCAACCCGGAAAAATACTCTAAAGCCTTTGAAAAAAATCCCCCGGCTCTTTGGGTCTCTGATTTCCATCTCTTCTGTCACAGGAGCCGCTTCTTTCTCACTGGCTGGGAACCTCTCTCTGCAGGGGGAGCTCCTCGGGCCAAGAGGTGGGGGGAGCGGGTGTGCAGACCATTTGTGGACTGGAACAGGTGGGGCCTGGTTGTGGAACCAGGCGCTGCGTTCCTGGGATTCCTGTGAGCAACCCGCCCAGCCAGCTCCAGGCCAGACAGATGCCAGCAGCGCCCCGCTCCACCTGCAGAGGGCCCGCCCAGAGACACCCAGGCCTGGAGCCAGGTGGAGGCTCAGGGCCGAGGGCTTTGTACTGGAGACTGTCCGACTCTTTGGGACCCCTTGGACTGTAGCCTACCAGGCTTCTCAGTCCATAGGATTTTCCAGGCAAGAGTACTGGAGTGGGTTGCCATTGCCTTCTCCAGGGGATCTTCCCGACCCAGGGATCGAACTCAGGTCTCCCTCATTGTAGGCAGACGCTTTACCCTCTGAGCCACCAGGGAAGCCTGAACTAGGGTGGGTTTAAATCCAACAGGAAGTGAAAGCAAAAGCATTCGTTGGAGGGGTTAGCACATAGTACACCCCCTCCCAGTAGGCGTCTCAGCCCAGCTGGGCTTCCCTGCTCCTATGAGCCCATAGGAGTGGCAGAGGTGGGGTTCAGGTGACCGTCCCAGCTCCCCTGGGAGGGAGGGGGTGCTGGTGATGAGGGCTCTCGGTTCTAACACAGGCGGTGCCAGGCAAACTGGACAGTCAGTCTCCTCAGAGCGGACAAGGTACAAGGCTGACCTTTGGGAGGATGGCACCTGGAGGGCAGGTGATGAAGGGATGCTTCCTAGCTGGGGTCAGGGGTCGGGGGAAGGAGCCAAGGGATGGGATGTGGAGTTGGGTCCAAGCTGGGCAAAGGCCTTTGGAAGGAGGGAACTTGACATTAGACATCAGGAGAAACCCCACAGTCCAGGTCCAGAGCCGGCAGCTTCCTGTCTTACCTGCCCTTTCTGCACCTGGGAACTGAGGAAGAAGAACTTCCAGCAAGGAAGCAGAGGGTGGCACATTTAGGACTAGGAATGGCTTTTGGAGACCAGGGTTGAGAGCTGCAGGCCCACCAGGCACCACCCATGTCCATCCAGCCACCCACATCCATCCAGCCACCCACCATCCATCCAGCCACCCACGTCCATCCAACCGCCCACATCCATCCAGCCACCCACCATCCATCCAGCCACCCACGGCCATCCAACCGCCCACATCCATCCAGCCACCCACCATCCATCCAGCCACCCACGGCCATCCAACCGCCCACATCCATCCAGCCACCCGCCATCCATCCAGCCACCCACTATTCATCCAGCCACCCACATCCATCCAGCCACCCACCATCCATCCAGCCACCCACGTCCATCCAACCGCCCACATCCATCCAACCACCCACATCCATCCAACCAGCCATATCCACCCAACCGTCCACCATCCGCCCATCCTTCCATCCGTCCACCCAACCGTCCACCATCCGCCCATCCTTCCGTCCGTCTGATAAGCCCCGCTAAGTGTGCACTCTGGTCTGGTGGGTGGGAGTGCAGCCTCTGCCTTCCCAGTCCTGACTTCCGTGGTTGTGCCGATTGTCTACGTCCTTGGGCAGTTTCTCAGCCTGTCTTATTCTCAACCTCAGTTTCTGCTGTGAAAAGCCAGAAAGCAACTTGCTTGTGGCTTGCTTTTAACATGTGGAGAGGCAACATATGTAACAAACTTACTAAAGACTTAAGTGCTCAAGTGCATCCCCTCCTCTTATCTGGGCTATTTCCCCAGAGTGCTGTGATAGGGAACCCGACTCAGCTCAGCCAGGAGACACCAAACTAGGCATTAGAAGGAAAGATGAGTGTTTCCACTGGGAAGGAGCTGGGAGCGTTGAAAACACAGCTAGGAAGACTCACTAGGTTTGAGGGTCAGGGGACGAAGCCCCGGTGGACTGGCTTTGGCTGTGGGGGGAGGTAAGGGCGCCCTGGGGAGCAGGAGAGCCTGGTGGAGGGGCCCTAGGTGAGTGGAGACGGCGCCCGGTCATGCTCGCGTTTTCAGGCTGAGGGGACAGCCCGGAGATATGCTGTATTTATAAAAAATGTTTATGGAAACAAGTTCATTGGCCAGTTAGTTCCTGCTGGCCAAAGCACAGTTACTGTTCTAAAAAAGAAACAAAGCTCCAAAATGTTTTCTCCTTCTCTTTTATCCCTCTCTTCCATTTCCACTTGTGATTTTCCTGAGTGTGACCATATTTGGGGAGGGGTAGAAAAGGATTTTGGAGAAGGAAATGGCAACCCACTCCAGTATTGTTGCCTGGAGAATCCCAGGGACAGAGGAGCCTGGTGGCTGCTGTCCATGGGGTCGCACAGAGTCGGACACGATTGAAGTGACTTAGCAGCAGCAGCAAAGGATTTAAAAGTTGAGACAATAAACAGATCACCTGCTTTGTTTAAATTGCTTTGCTGCTGCTGCTGCATTGCTTCAGTCGTGTCCGACTCTGTGTGACCCCATAGACAGCAGCCCACCAGGCTCTGCTGTCCCTGGGATTCTCCAGGCAAGAACACTGGAGTGGATTGCCACTGCCTTCTCCATTGTGTGAAAATGAAAAGTGAAAGTGAAGTCGCTCAGTCGCGTGGGACTTGTAGCGACCCCATGGACTGCAGCCTACCAGGCTCCCCCATCTATGGGATTTTCTAGGCAAGAGTACTGGAGTGGCTTGCCATTGCCTTCTCCAATGACAACCACACAACTCATATTCCCTGGGCATTTCCACTTCAAATGCTCTGTCCTTTTGTTTGCACGGGTTCCTGTGTCATATTCGGAGTTCCCATTTTTAGTTGGGAAATAAGAGACTGCACGAAATTCTATCCGAGGGCCCAGGGAGGGGCCATAGGGCTCCGAGGACCATCCGCGATTCTAAGACCCAGGGGTAGCAGAAGCAGGGCAGTGGGGGTGAGAATGCACAGGATTTGGGGCCAGAACACCGGCTCCGGGTTCTCCTTGGGCCGCTGGTCCCTCCGCTCCGGGCCTCCCCTTCCCCATCTGTAACCAGAGGAGATAATAATACCTGTCTGGGCCATCACCCCGCAGACCCCAGAGTAGCCCGCACGCAGCGACAGTTCGCATCTCCGCGCTGGGGGCTCAGGAGACAACTCTCTTGACCCAGGGGCGGGAAGGCCCCGCCGACCCCGCCGCAGGTCCTGCGGGGTAGCCGGTGGGCGCAGCTCCCAGAGTCCAGGTTCTGAACCTTTCGGAGCTCAAGGTTCCTCTCTCTTACAAGCTGGAAGGCCAGGGCCCCTCACAGGGGTGTCCCGAAATTAATGGGGATGCCACGCGGAGAACCGCCTAGGCCGGCCGGGGGCTGTGGACGCGGCCGCCGCCGCCGATCCCCGGCTTGCGCGACTGTGGAGAGACGCGACCCCTCCAGCGCCCCGCTAATCCCGTGGACGGGGAGCTCGGCTCCTCCCTGGGGCGCCGCTGCAGGGCGCGCTCAAGATGTGAACACTCAAGGGGCGCGCAAGTACTTTCTGTAGGCATCACCATACTTAAGTATTTAGAAGGTGCAGAAGGACCTGAACTCGCCAATACCAGTTCAGTTCAGTCGCTCAGTCTTGTCCGATTCTTTGCGACCCCATGGACTGCAGCACGCCAGGCCTCCCTGTCCTTCACCATCTCCCAGAGCTTGCTCATGTCCATTGAGTCGGTGACGCCATCCCACCATCTCATCCTGTGTCGTGCCCTTCTCCTCCCGCCGTCAATCTCTCCCAGCATCACGGTCTTTGGTTTGCCAACCAGCCACTACTAGGGTTAACGCCTTAAAGCAGGGGCCGCGCGCGGCACACTGTCCCTTTAAGGCGGTGAGCCAGGCCGAGGCGGTCTGTCCCTCGTCGCCTCCCGTAGCTCGCCTCCGAGAGGCCGGCTTTGTGCGTTTGCCCCGCCCAGTCCGCCTCCGCCCCCCGCGCCCGCGCACGCGCACTGCCGCCCAGCCGCCTAGTCAAGCTCGGCCCGGCTCCCGCCCAGGCGGCGGCCGACGCGACGCCCGGAGCGCCCACCTCAGTCCCCTCACCGCCCCGGGCAGGTAAGCGGGGGCCGCCGGGCCGGCGGGCACGTCCCGGGGGGCGCGGGGCCGGCCGGACGCCGGCGCCCCCCGCGCCCCCGGCCGCCGCACGTGTTCCGGCGGCCCGGGCCCGGCCCGGGTCCAGCCCCGCCGGGCCTCGCAGCGCGGACGCCCCGCGCCGGCCGCCTCGCCTCTGGGCGCCCGCGCCGCGCGCCTCCTGCCTGCCGGACGCCGGGCCCCCGGCGGCCCTCTGCCCTGACGCGAGCCCGCCGCGAACGGGCCCGCCCGGACCGCCGGACCCTGGGGGCCTCCCCGCCCTCAGCGGTCAGGTGACGAGCCCCCGGCCCCGGGACTGCGGCCCCCAGCGCAGCCGAGCGCCGCGCCCCCTTTGCTTCCAGAGAGAGAGAGAGACCCCCGACCCACTGGGCCAGCCCGCGCCTGGGTGCGCTCAGCCGCAGAGACGCCCCCACCTCAGCCTGCCGCCCTCCCGGCCCCTGCCCAAGGCAGCCGGGCTCCCTGCTCCCCGGAGGGCCCGGGGCTCCGGGGATCGCGGGGCTGCCGCGGCCACGGGCAGCGCACCGCGCTCCCGCAGTGGAGCCTCAGACCCCTTGCAGCCTGGCCTGCGAGAGCTGTTCTGGGGGTGTGGAAGATGCTGCCCGGAGCCCGCTCACCCAGTTTCTTCCCGCCCAGGTTCCCTGTCGACGCTGGCGGGTCTTGAGCGAGACACTGCCTCCGAGCTTGGCGAGGCTCCATAGGAGGCAGAGAGGTAAGCTGGCGCGTCTGAGAACCCGGGTGGAGTGCCGGGAGCAGGGGGTCCCAGACTCTTCAGCGGCTCGTGGCCCCTCTCTCTTCCCACGGGCGGGGGCCCAGTCTCTGGGGCGGAGCCCCGAGCGTTTTGCGTTTTACCGGTTGACCAAGAGCACTCCCCACCCCCCAAGTCGGTTGGCTCAGCCTTGGGTGGCCAGGCTCACCTGGGTGCCAAGAGGGGTCTGTCGTTATTGCTCTGGAGGCTGGCTCCACATGTGAAGAGTCAGGCGATCGTATTTGCAAGAGCTGGGCTGGATTTCCGCGCTGATGTTTTGTGCAGTTAATGATTTGCTGGCGGAAAGGTAGGGCAAGGGTTGATCTGGGAGGAGTCGGGCACCTTCTCTGTGAGACCCCCTGTGTATCCCTGCTGCTCACCTGAGGGCAGCAGGTTTGCAGGAGTAGAGCCTCACCTCACCTGGTGCTCTTGGCTTTTATGCTAACAGGAGCTACTCAGGCCTCAGAGCTGCCGTCCCATCCCGAACGGAGCCTCTTCTGTTCCCACTTGCGTTGGGCGTGGACACGCCTCGGGCTTCCCCTCTGTCAGCCCTAGCTGTGGTCTGGCTCCCTGAGGGGCCCGCTTCTGTGAAACAGACCCTCCAGCTCTGGGCCTTGGCTCTTCTGCCCACCCAGTGTGCCGCCCACCCAGGGGAAGGCAGCGCTTGGGTCCATTGGCGGGGCCTGGTTGCACCAAAGGTATTCATTCACTGAGTAGCCAGCGCTTCCTGAGCCGCAGCTTTGTGCCTGCACCTTGCCCCCGGGCAGGTTTGCCAACCAGCCCCTGGCCTCCCCCGCTCCATTCTGGGTGCCCCCTCTCCGTCCCTAGGCCACGACCCTCACAGCAGGTGGCCGGCCGGGTGCTCTGCACTGCCGTGTTGCGAGATGTTCCTCTCCCCTCCTCCTGGAGGAGACCGGGGATGTGCTCTTTTGGATGGCTTCCATCCATTCCGCCTCGGTGTGATTGCAGTTTTCAGTGCCGAGCTAGAACTTAGAGTGTGTAAACTCCTTGGCTCACGGTGGTGCCAGCTTCTGGACTTGGATGGCCCGCGATGCTTGTGGGATGTCTCGGTGGCTCTGCTCTGGAATAATGCCTTCCCTTGTTTTCACAGTCACCTGGCTTCTGTGCTATGTATCCCAGTGACGGCATGTCCTCCTGTGATAGGGGAAGCCAGGCTCTTGCCACGCGGTGTTCCCCAGGTTCCCGTTTGCATGCTGCAGTCTCTCCATCCTCTGCAGCGAGCTGGCTTGCAAGGTGTCCGGGCGTGCTTCAGGCGAAGGCTTCTAGGAAGGCCGGGCGGTGGGGACTCCATGGCAGGGCCAGCTCCGGGCTGTGCTTTCCGCCTGCCTGGTCGATGCCTCACCGGGGACAGAGAGCCTCTCGCTGTTAGCATTCTTCAAGGGGCCATGTGTCTGCAGCCTGCACTCGGCAGCCCTGGAGCCGGGACGAGGGCCACAGGGGTGCGCTCCTGCTGTCGGCCCTGTTGCGTCACTGGGGTGCTGTTGGGGGCTTGCATGCATTCCTGCAGCTCAGCTCCTGTCACTTGGCATGTTTGTTTCCTGATCAAGAGTTCCTTGGTTACTTTTATTATCATTAATACACTTGTTTATTTTTAGTACTGCCGAGTCTTGCTGCATGAGCTTTCTCTTGTGGCAGAGCACGGCCCTAGGGTGCTTCAGGGGTTGGCCTCAGTAGCTGCCGCACGTGCTCTCAGTCGTTGCGGTTCCCGGGCTCTAGAGCAGGCCCAGCAGTTGTGGTGCGCGGGCTTTGTCGTTCCACGGCACGTGGGATCTTCCCAGACCAGGGATCGAACCCGTGACTCCTGCATTGGCAGGCGGATTCTTTACCACTGAGCTACTAGGGAAGCCCTGATTTGTTTTAAGTGTATCAGGGGATCTTTGAAGAGAATTGCCTTTTGTCTGCCTGGACTTTGCTGTGTTTCTGCAGACGTGTGGGTAACAAAGCAGGAAACGCCGCTGAAGGTGGGTCCTGGGCTCTGATCCACAGGTGGGGCGAGAGTAGCGGTGTCTGAAAAGGACTAGTGAGGCGCGGGTGGAGCAGACCCCTGCCTGGACCAGCGCCCGCTGCAGGCTCAGGAAGGCCATCGCTGTGTGTTCTCTTTCCTGGACACTAACTGTTTTGATATATTTTATTTGTAAGTTTGTTTATTTTTGGCTGGATCATGCGGCATATGGGGTCTCTGTTCCCCTATCAGGGATTAAACCCGTGGCCCCAGCCGTGGAAAAGCAGACTCTTAACTACGGCACTCTGGGCGGGTCCCTGGAGGGCACCCATCTTTGCAGCATGGTTTGTGTGTTGGCCCGTCCCCTGCTGCAGGCTTGGACCAGCAGACGCCCTCCCACGGCGCGTCCTCCACTTGGGGCTGTGACCTCTCTGCCCAGGGTGCTGCAGAGCCATGGCGACCGAGGAGAAGAAGCCGGAGACGGAGGCCGCCCGAGCACAGCCCACCCCGTCATCCTCGGCCACACAGAGCAAGGTGCGTCCCCGGGGGCCCCAGGGAACGGCCAGGGCACGGAGGACGCGAGACGCTTGGAAATGGTATTTCAAGTGCGTAAGCCTGTTCTCCCTCCCCACTGAAACAGTGCCGGCTTTCACTCCAAACCACATCCCCAGCCAGTGCTTTTATGGGCTGTGTTGGGGATGCCCCCCTGTCACCTGGGGAGGGGGCTTTGTCAACCCTTGGTCTTGATCGTAAGAGTCTCTGTGGGACACAGACAACGTCTCTTGTTAAGCTCCCCAACTCTGGTCCCACCCTTCCCTGTGGAGGTAGCCCGCAGGCAACAGGCAGGTCTGCCCAGGGGCGCAGGATTCAGGGGAGCTTGCGGGGGGCGGACCTTGGCACGGGTTGGGGGCTGCTGAAGCAGGGCTGGCGCTGCTGGGGCTCCCAGCTGCACGGTGGGGGGCAGGTGCTTCCGGGAGGGGTCCCCGTGTTTTTAGTCTGGATGGTAGAGTACGGGAGAAGCAGGGCTGGTGTGCAAAGTCCGGGCTCAGGGTTAGGCACGTGTGTTCAGCCGGATGAGGGCTCTCGGAGGTGCTGTCCAGAGCTTGACCTTACACCTTGGGCATCACGTCCAGACTGGCGATCAGTGGGCAGTGGGATAACTGTTTGCTGACCAGTACTCTCTCTTTAACAGCCCACACCGGTGAAACCAAACTATGCTCTTAAATTCACCCTGGCCGGCCACACGAAAGCTGTGTCCTCTGTGAAGTTCAGCCCCAACGGGGAGTGGCTGGCGAGTTCGTGTAGGTGCCCCCGCCCTGTGACTGCTGGTTGAGACTCTGCAGAGACGGGCCGGGGCGGGGGAGCCTGGTGACAGGTGCTGAGGACGCGGCTCCTTGGGTGCGGCTGTGGGCAGCCCAGATGTTGACTGGAGGCCTTGACTGCCTTTCCTCCCTTTCTTTCAGCTGCAGATAAACTCATTAAGATTTGGGGAGCATATGATGGGAAATTTGAGAAAACCATCTCTGGTCACAAGCTGGTAGGTGTCCGCCCTGCCCCGACTGAAGCTCTGCTGGGCGTGGGGGGCCCAACTCCCAGACCTGTCAGGTTAGGGTCGGAGCCCCCCGCTCGGGCCCTCTCCCCAGTTTTTTAGGTGGTGATTTGCCTCCCAGCTTTGATGTCCTCAGGTGCGTCTGTGCCAGGCTGTAGGCCTGGCAGAGCCCCAGGGAACAGGCTTCTGGGCCTGGCCTGTGTGTCCATCTGTGCGGTCCTCCCGAGCTGAGGGCATGATGTCCGGTTATCTTCAGTTGGACGTTGGGGGTCTGACTCTGGCTGGCTGGTCCCGTTTAGTCAAAGCAATGACCGTGTGTCTCCTCCCGCAGGGCATATCCGACGTGGCCTGGTCGTCAGATTCTAACCTCCTTGTTTCTGCCTCAGATGACAAAACCCTGAAGATCTGGGACGTGAGCTCGGTAAGCTCCAGGAGCGGTGCGGCTGCTGAGCGGCTGTGTGTCGTCAGGCGCTTTACCGCTGTTGCGAGTTGGGTGAGGCGGGGTCACCCTGACACCGATATTTGGGGAAATAATCCCCAGGAACGATGTTATTTCAGGGAAAGTGTCTGAAAACCCTGAAGGGACACAGCAATTACGTCTTTTGCTGTAACTTCAACCCCCAGTCCAACCTCATTGTCTCGGGCTCCGTAAGTGTGTGGCTCCCCTGGGCGGGGGTGGTGGGGCTCCCAGGCTGCTCGCTGAGGGGCTCGGGGCTGGGGGGCTGTCCCCTCTGTTCCCCCCCGCAGAACCTCCGTCACCTGTCCCTTTGCCTTCAGTTTGACGAGAGCGTGCGCATATGGGATGTGAAGACAGGGAAGTGCCTCAAGACCTTGCCGGCCCACTCAGATCCCGTCTCGGCCGTGAGTCCCGCCGCCGCCCCAGCGGCAGAGGCCGTGCTCGGGGACCTGTGCCCGGGGAGTGGGGGGTCTCACGGGGCAGGCAGGGAGCCGGGTCTGCAAGGGCTGAGCTGCGCAGGTGTGACCACTGGTGCGGGGAGTGTGGCACGGAGGTGACTGTAGTGGGTAGAGCATCCCGGGGTCGTGGTGGCCAGTTGTGGGGAGACGGGGGGAAGGTATCCTCCCTGCGTGGTCCACAGTGACTGTTCTGGGCACCCACGTGTGCGGGGTGAGTGTGCAAGTGTTAAACTACCCACGTGTCATAAACTGCCCGATGTACGAATTAGGCAAAGTGTCTCTTTGTCAATGAAGAGCCAGAAATGGTTTTTTAGCCAAGTTTACCTTTTGAAAAGTAGAAGGAGTCATGTATAAACAGGTTGTCTGTCGTTACCGAATGGTTGGTCCTTTTCAGGTTCTGAAGTCCTGTAGGTGAGCGATTTTAAGTGTTCTAAGCCATGGACGGCCTTTGTCCTGCTGATGCCGTGCTCAGGGCCTTGACCTTTTGGGGACACGTAATGAGCTAGTTATCGTCACTGTGCTTATTTAACTTAACGTGCAGTGTGCATCATGAGAAACTCGGGGCTGGATGAAGCACAAGCTGGAATCAAGATTACCGGGAGAAATATCAGTAACCTCAGATATGCAGATGACACCAAACCTTATGGCAAAAAATGAAGAAGAACTAAAGAGCCTCTTGATGAAAGTGAAAGAGGAGAGTGAAAAAGTTGGCTTAAAACTCGGCATTCAGAAAACTAAGATCATGGCATCCAGTCCCATCACTTCATGGCAAACAGATGGGGAAACAGTGGAAACAGTGACAGACTTTATTTTTGGATGGCTTCCCAGCCATGAAATTAAAAGACGCTTGGTCCTTGGAGGAAAAACTGTGACCAACTTAGACAGCATATTAAAGAGCAGAGACGTGACTTTTCCAACAAAGGTCCGTCTAGTCAAGGCTATAGTTTTTCCAGTAGTCATGTATGGATGTGAGAGTTGGACTATAAAAGAAAGCTGAGTGCCAAAGAATTGATGCTTTTGAACTGTGGTGTTGGAGAAGACTCTTGAGAGTCCCTTGGACTGCAAGGACATCCAACCAGTCCATCCTAAAGGAAATCAGTCCTGAATATTCATTGGAAGGACTGATGCTGAGGCTGAAACTCCAATACTTTGGCCACCTGATGCAAAGAGCTGACTCCTTGGAAAAGACCCTGATGCTGGAAAAGATTGAAGGCGGGAGGAGAAGGGGATGACAGAGGATGAGATGGTTGGATGGCCTCACCGACTCAATGGACATGAGTTCGAGCAAGCTCCAGGAGTTGGTGATGGATAGGGAGGCCTGGCGTGCTGCGGTCCATGGGGTCACAGAGTCGGACACGACTGAGCAACTGAACTGGATGAGCTGTTTGAAGCTGCCTGGCATGGTGCTGGCCCTCGGGCTTGGCCCTGCTGGCCCCGTGTCGTGACCCGTGCCTGGGGCTAAGGAGGTGCCCGCTGCAGTTTTAACTACGTGTTCTCCAGTGCACCCCTGCTCTGCTCCAGCTCTGCCCGCTGGGGTGAGGGTCTGGGGCTCCTTCCATCTCTGTGCCTGCTGGTGGCCAACACTTTGTGCTGGTCTTCCCGACGGGCGCTGACTGGCGGCTCTCACTCCATGGAGAGGGGTGCGGCCCAGGTCGGCACGCTCGTGCCGCGGCGCCCGTGGGCGGGTGTTGGCAGAGCCCGGGCCTGCATGCCGCTTGGTGTGTGGCCTGCACTGTGGCTGTCGTGCCCTCACCCAGCACTGGTGCAGAGGGGCACCTCGCTGCGTTTGCTGGCTGTGCCCTCTGAACGTGGGCAGGAGCAGGGCGCAGCGCTGTGCGGGCTTTGGGCCCGCTCAGCATCACCTGCAAGGGGTTTCCATCAGATCACAGTTGACAGGTTCAAAGGGTGTAGTGTGATGAGCTCAGGTGCTGCGAGTTTGAAGGTCGGTTTGGGAGGCTGAGGAGCTCGTGGGGGGAGCCGGGCGGGGCCAGCGACCAGGGCTCCTCAGGGGCCACGTCGTCCACACGGAGGCCCCCAGCCACCCGGGGCAGCGTCCCGACTGAGGTGTGAGGGAGTGTGAGACAGCGAGCCTCTCAGGTTTCCAGGACTCCGTGCACCGAAAGGGAGAGTCAGGTGCCGCTGGTGGTTTCTAACCCTGGTGTGTGCCGAAGTGTGTCAGATGCAGGCGTGTGTGTGCTGAGCCGCTTCAGTCATGTCTGACTCTGCACCCCCACGGACTGTAGCCCCCAGGCTCCTCTGTCCATGGGATTCTCCAGGCGAGAACGCTGGCGTGGGCTGCCATGTCCTCCTCCAGGGGACACTGGGTGAAATGAAATACCTTGGGCTCGTTTCACCTGTTACTGCCCTGCGCAGCGGCTGAGAGGCGGAAGGGGCGCACGTGGCCCCGTGACGGGCCCTGGGCCGTGTGGACGGCGGTTCTCCCAGCTGTGGTCCCGGACCGGCCTCCGCCGGGAGCGTGGGAGAGACGCAGGCTCTCGGGGGCCTCGCACAGGGCAGGCACCACGTGCGGCAGCAAGCATGGTGTTTCCCCCGGGGTCACGTGTTGTGAAACGGCTTGTCCTGCCCAGGACTCGAACTTCTGACGTGGATTGCTCTTGCCGCTCAAGCAAAGAGTCAGTCAGAAAAAAGAAAGAGGACAAACCAAAGACCCACCAGTCGGGAGTTGGGGCTGGTCCGGTGGCTCTTGCTTATCAGCTGTGTCTCACCTGTCCCCCTTGTGGGCAGGGTCAGGCATTCAGGTGGAGTCTCTGTGTGGAGACAGCACAGCCCGCCTCCCACCTGGGGCTCCACCTCTCCCCAGACGCGCGGTTTGGAGTAGCCTGGGTCGTGCTCCCGCCTAGTCTGGAAAGCTCACGCTGGCTCGCGCATCCCAGGGGTCGGTGTCTGGGCACTCGGAGCAGCGATCTGGGTGTCTTGTGGTTCTGGGGGGTGCTCGGCGGGCAGGGGTGCACCCATGAGTGACACTTGGAGTGTCTGAATAGGTAGGCGTCTCTCCTGACTTTTCCCTCTGGATGGAGGCCGTGGTCAGTCACGTCTGCGTCCACAGACAGGCTCCAGCCAGCTGGGCTCTCCCCGCGGAGCAGGGCGTCTGGGTTGGCCGTTTGTCGTTTTCCCGGGGCGTTTTTTTTTTTTTTTTCACGGGGCGTTTTGTAGTCCACGATTGAAAGACCCCAGACGCTTCAGGGTTGGTTTTCCTTGTGTGGTTCAGTGTCTGTCATGAAACAGACTTGCTTGAGACGCCAGGTGAGAACGATCACTTCATCCCTGTTGCTTGTGCGTCTCCGTTAGAGGCTCAGGAAGCCGGGGGAGTTCAGAGCTGCTCCGTGTGTGTGTCTGTTGTGGGGTTGGAGTGCGGGAGCCGGTGTTGGTGATCGTGTCTGTGTTGACCTCAGAGCGAGTCTCCCCCTCCCTCTCCTTCATCCTCAGGTTCACTTTAACCGAGACGGATCCCTGATAGTTTCCAGTAGTTACGACGGTCTCTGGTAAGTAACAGTCTTAGTTGGCTGAACCAGCGAGCATTTAAAGGCCTTTCTTTGCACCGTTTGTGCCTCTCGGCGTCCGGCGGGGTCTGTGAGGCAGGTGGGGTCGGGGAGGCGCAGCTGTCCCAGACGTGGCTCCTTGTGGGCCCTGGAGGGTGGGCGTCCTAAGCTTGTGGCCCCGGTAAGGGGCGTGGTGGAGGAAAGGTGTGCCAACATGCGCATCCTCGAGTGCCCTGTTGGGGACGTCAGGGTCCTGAGCAGGTGCTGAGAGCCCAGGTCCGTCCCAGGGGGTGTGTCGGGGAGGGGAGGTGGGGCACTGTCTCGAGAGCATGCTGTCTGAGGTCAGGCCTGTGGCCTTGACACTTGGAGTGGAAGTGTTGTCTGGACGCTGTGAGACGTGTGGGGAGCTGTAGGGAAAATGTTTTAAGCTGACCTCAGCACGTAGAGTGCGGAGCGTCAGGAGGTGTCTGGGAGTGCAGAGTGGTGTCACAGCAGTCACTGGCCAGACCCAGGGCCCACAGGGGACCTCCAGCTATGAGGGAGAAAGCAGCCTTAGAAATTTGTCCACGTTTAGTGCCAATAACAGAGAAGCTAGAGTAACGAAAGTGATGTGCGCAAGACACCGCGGCAGCACCGGAGCGCGCAGCGAGCGCTGCCGTGCCGTTCGGCCTGGCTGCACACCGCAGGAGAAGCTGTCACGTGTGGGTCAAAGCCCTCTGCCCTCTGACCGCTTGTTTTCAAGAAACACACCTGAAACAGGGCGTGTCGGTCCAGGCTCGGGAGAGAAGGGTGGGTAGGTGGGCCGGGCAGAGATGGGGCCTCGGCCAGGGGCTGAGCCGGGGTGAGCAGGTGGAGCTGCAGGAGACCAAGGGGGTCAGGACCGGCTGGGGCTGCGCCAGGCCTGGCCACGCAGGACCCGGTGTGTGTGAGCACGCTCAGCCGGCGGCGGCTCTGCAGTAGGGCTCCCGGGGCGCGGCAGGGCTGACCGTGCTGCAGGCCATGTGTCTGCTGCGTGTGAGGAGTTGCGTGTGCCTGTGGACAGTCCACCTGTCCCCGTTTCCTTCATCACTCAGTGCAACTTGGGATTTCCAGCTAATGTGATGAGAAGGTCATTGCGTGAGAAGTGGATCGAGGCTGATCTCTAGGTCATGGGGTGTCGTGCTGGCAGAAACCGCACACGCACCGAGGCTGGACTGGCGTGACGCCTGCATGTCCAGCCGGGGAGTGTCGGCTCTTAGAACAGGCTCTCTTGTCCCTGAACCAGAGGCCATCCAGACAAGTGCCATGATAACGCTGCTTGTGTGAGAAGCGCTGCCCCCGGGGCTGCGTGCTTGGCGTGCCGGTGCCTGGAGAGCCTGTGGGGTGGCAGGTCGGGCCGGTGGCCATGGGTGCGGAGCGGGCCGGCCATGCCCTCCTCCGCTGTCTCCCGTGGCGCTGAGAGAGTGTGCGAGTGAGGCGTCAGATGGGAAGCGGCCGGGCCCGTGCTCACCGCTCTGCTGTTGCTTTGCAGCCGCATCTGGGACACCGCCTCGGGCCAGTGCCTGAAGACGCTCATCGGTGAGTGGGGCGGCCTGTGGCCGCGCCCTGCGCAGACACCCTCTCTCCCACAGGGGCTCCTCCTCTGCTGCCGTCCCTCCTCCCCCGCTCCTTCCTGCTCAGCTCTGCCGTCCAGCCTGGCTGGGGCCCTCAGTGAGCCCTGTCTGCTGGGGCTGGGGGCTCCGGGGTCTCCGCAGACGGTGTGGGGCTGTGCCGGAGTGGGGTGGCACCGTGGGAAGGCAGCGTGCTCTGTGTGGCCAGAGGCGCCGCCGGGCAGGGTGTGTGTCTGGCCAGACGGTGGCTGAGGGGCCCCCAGGGCCTCGGGCCTAGGAGGCTGATGGGGGCGGGGAGGGTTTACTGTCAGGGAGGCCGATCTCTGAGTCCCGATGGAAGGCCTCTGCTGTGTCGGGTGAGTTGGCAGGCTCCATGGGCCAGGCTTGCCTCCTGCCCTGGGCTGTCACGGGAGCAGGCGTGGCTCTGAGGGTCTGCTCCAGCCACCATCACAGGAGTCTGCAGGCCAGGTGGGTGGCTTCAACAGCAGAAATCTGTGCCCATGTCTGGAGGCTGGAATCCACGGTCAGGGCATGGGCAGGGCTTGCTCCGCCTGGGCCCTCTCTGTGGCCTTCCCCGCGAGCCCTCTGTGGGTGTCCTCACCTCCTCCTGCAGGTCACAGGACGCTGGTCAGATTGGCTTGGCCCCCGCGGCCTGCCCAGCTGCCTCATCTGACGTAACCTGCCTCTGAGGCGCGGTCTGCGCGGCCAGGCTTAGGCCAGGAGGGCGGGGCGGGTCCCCGGTGGCCTTTGAGGCTTTCTCACTCTGCACGCTCTGACTGAGACGTTGCCCCGTGTGTCCTGTGGCACCGTCCCCTGGGTCTGGGCGCCCCCACTGGTGCTGTGTCCTCGTGCCCGTGGCTGAGTGAGGGCTCCTAGCTGAGTTTGTGGCCGCCCCATGACTGGGCGGGAGCCGAGGCCCGAGATTACAAGCAGCTGCAGCTGTATCCCGCCCGGGGCGTCACGCCCTTAGGCCTTCCTCAGAGGAGCCTGTCCCAGCTGCGGGGCGGCTCTCACACACCCCCCATGTGCCTTTCCAGCGTCCGCCCAGCAGAGGGAGCAGCGGCCCCCCGCGTGCGGGGCGCAGGCCTGGGGCCCCCGAGGTGGTAATGGGCGGGCTGCCCCGGTGCTCGGGACCCAGGGCCACGCGGCCCCTCACCAGGGTGCACTCGGGCTCCTCCCCAGGTGGGGGCGGCACGGTCACCAGGCCACATGCCTCCCAGGCCGGCCCTGCTCAGCCAGCAGCTCCGCCCCGCCTCCCCAGGGCCCCCGGGCGCGCTGCACCCCGAGTGTCAGGAGCGGGGGTGTGGGCATGGCATTGCTAGGTGGTTTCCAGAGAGAACCTGCGCTGACGCAGTGAAACCTTCAGGAGAACGGCCGCCACGATTCAGCAGGCCGGCCGTGTCCTCAGGGCAGCTGGGTTGGGCAAGGCCCGTGCGAGATGGCTACCCCGAGGCTTTCTCTGTGCCTTGACTGGAAGCGGCCCAGGGGCGGCTGAAGACCCGGCCTCCTGAGGCCGAGTGGCCACAGGGCCTTTGTTCTTGAAGCTCTCCTGCCCGGGGGTCACGGGGTGGAGCGGCTCTCACGCTGGCATGAGTGGTGGGTGGTGGCAGCGTGGGCACGTGTGGCGGTGACCTCACTGGGCAGTGGTGGGGGAGCGCCCCTGGCAGTCAGGGCCCCCCGGCAGCCATGTCTGTGCTCCACACAGATGACGACAACCCCCCCGTGTCCTTCGTGAAGTTCTCTCCGAACGGCAAGTACATCCTGGCCGCCACCTTGGACAAGTAAGCGCTGCCGTGCCCACCCGGGGTGGTTGTGTGGCCAGGCCCCAGCCCGAGACCCGCCCTCCCTGCCGGGGCCATGGCGGAGGCCCATCTGTGCAGCCAGGGCTCAGATCCTCGGCTCTGTGGTCACTGGGGACCCTCCTGTCCGAGGGGTGGTGGGCACTGCTCCCGCTCCCACTGGGCACCCTGCTTCTCCCTGGCAAGCTGCGGGCAGGTGTCACCGGCCGTCAGCTGCCCTCCTGGGGGTTTTTGGGGCTCGGCCTCCTGTTCACGGAGGGCTGCCCGCAGGTGGGCGCTCAGGGTCCACCCCGGGAGGAAGAAGGACCATAGCTGACACCTGTGCTGGACGGGCTTCCCCCGCCCTTACTGGTGTGCCTGGGGCTCCCACGGTCCGCTCGGGTGTCCTCAGCCCCGGCCGCTTCACGGGGCCCCTGCCCACCATGTGCTGACCCGGCCCCTCTGCCTTGCAGCACGCTGAAGCTCTGGGACTACAGCAAAGGCAAGGTGGGTGACGGGGCAGGGTCCCCGGGCTCCTGAGGGTCCTGGGCTGTGGCCGCAGGGCACAAAGTGCGACTTTGTGGAGTTGGTTTGGTGCAAATGTCCCCACGATGCGGGTTAAACTCGGCCTGGGTGGGCTGTGGGTGGGGCTCAAGGTGCTCACAGAGCCGTCCAGTCGTGGCTGGGGGCCACCGGCGGTGCAGGGCGGCCCTGACTGAGCGGCGGCCATGGCTGTTTCAGTGCCTGAAGACGTACACGGGCCACAAGAACGAGAAGTACTGCATATTCGCCAACTTCTCCGTCACCGGGGGGAAGGTGAGTCGTCTGCCCCCGCGGCTCCCCGGCCCCTCCTGCAGGCGGGCCCAGTCCTCACCCACACAACAGGCGGGAGCTTTCTGAATGTTACTGGTATGAAGACCGCCTCTGCAGACTGCTGGTTTGGGGACATCCTGCTCCCTCTGCCTGGGCCCCCCTGGCACCCTCCCGACCCTCAGGCTTAGGCAGGAGCCTTGTGATGAGCAGCTGGGCCGTGACTGATGGCCAGCGTCCCAGAAGCCGCCCCGAGGCGAGCGGCAGGCGGTGGGACGGCATCTGGACGGGGTAGTTTGGGGGCTGCATGCCCTGCCGGGGCTGTGGGCGCAGACCGTGGTCCGGCCGCACGGGCGCCTGACCGGGCTCTGTCCCCGCGCCCCTGCCCCGTGCTGTACCCAGTGGATCGTGTCGGGCTCGGAGGACAACCTGGTCTACATCTGGAACCTGCAGACCAAGGAGATCGTGCAGAAGCTTCAGGGCCACACAGGTGAGCGAGCCATCTGCTGCCACCGTCACTTCCCAGCTGCTCTGGGAGCCCCTCCTCGTCTGCGGGTGCCAGGGTGGTGCCTCCCGATTCAGGGCTGTCGCGGGATGGTCTGACGCCTCCCCTTGCAGGGCTGCGGGGGGACGGTCTGGCCCCAGCTTTAACCGCTCATTCCCGGCAGCTGGCTGCCCAGCTCTGAAGTCCCTGTGGCCCATGGCCTCCCGGGAGTGGCTGGGGCCCATGTGGAGGTGGCGCCGTCGACACGGGCTCCTCCCGGGCCCCTGCTCCATGCTCCTCTCCCCAGCGCTCAGGGGCCAGCAGTGTAGAGCCCTTAGCTGCCCAGGGCAACACCCTCTCCCTAAGAACTCAAGTTCCCCGGGAGCAAGGCCTGCCTCTACCCTCCACCTTTGGCCTCCACTGTCAGCTTGCGGCTTCTGCTGCGTGGCCGGGACGCTCAGAGGCTCACTTGAAGTCGCCCCAGCCAGAGGGAAAATGCTGGGGCTCCGTTTCCTGAAAAGCTATAAACGCACTGAGTTGCCTGATGCCGGGGCCAGCTCACAACGGGATCTGCTGTGCCCGCCCTGGATGAACTTGCAGAGCCAGCCCCACAGGGCATCAGGGCCCACGCTGGGGTGGGGGGCAGTGCAGCTCTGGTCCAGGTCGGGGGTGCGACCTCCGCTCTGTGAGCTTGACGGCAGCCCTGGCACACCCCTGGCCCGTGGGGCACCCCTTGCCTCTCCAGGGTCTGGGCGGGGCCCCCTGCTGTCCTCCCACCCTGAACCCCGGCTCTGTGTGCTGAGCGCGGGGTCGGCAGCCCCGTGCAGAGGGCCGGGCCCAAGGGGGGACCCAACGTCGACCATCTGTTTGCAGACGTCGTCATCTCGACGGCGTGCCACCCGACGGAGAACATCATCGCCTCGGCCGCCCTGGAGAACGACAAGACCATCAAGCTCTGGAAGAGCGACTGCTAGGCCCGAGGTGCCGGGCGCTGCCGGGAAGTCCACCCGGACTCGTGGGAGCGCAGCTCTTGGAGGGGCTCCCGGTCCAAGCCCGGGGACCTGTGGGGCTTGGCCCTGAGCTGCCTCTGAAGAAACTTGGCTGGGGCGTGTCTCCCACTTGAGGGTCTGGAGGTTGCTGGTGACGTTTCTGCCAATCCCTTTCTCACCGTCCGGGGGAGAGTTCCTAGTCTGTGTTGTGTTCAGAGTCCACAGAAATATTGTGTTCAGAGTCCACAGAGATTTTTAATTTTTTATTACAAAAAGGTGAAGTTCAATTTATCACGAGTTGTGTTTTTTTCCGGTAACTATTCTGTACCATTTTTGCGATTTTATCACCCAGCGCCAGCGCTGTGCCATCGCCACCACGGGTTCTGGCTGCCAGCCTTGGAGGCTGTCCCTTGCGTGTGTTCAGTGACGCTCTGGCGACAGCGTCCTGCCTGTGACCACGTGTCCTGAGTCTGTCTGGGGAGCACAGAGCGCTCACTGTGTGATGGCCATGGAAAAGCCTGTGCTTTGGGGTCATTGCCCCCCTGAGGCTGGCATGGGGACCACCCTCAGTGCTTCCTTTGGTGCCACGGCTGGTCACACGACAAGCAGCACCCTGAGCCGTGCTGAAGGCAGCCGAGCACGCGTGTGCACACGTGGCAGCCGAGTTCTCACCCGGCGCTCTTCTCTGTATGGCTTTTTTACGAGAAGTCTCACAGTCGGCAGGAGGTTGAAAGGATTTTTGACAGATCCCCCTAATGACATGTCCACTCCATCCCGCATAGCCCAGGACCGCAGAGGACTAGCCAATGCCCTGCCGGCTCGCGGCGCGTAGGTGTGGGGCTGCAGGCAGGCAGTAGGGTTCCTCGTTGCAGAGACGCCCAGGCCTCTGCGATGTCTCGTGGTCTATGGCAGACGCTGGCGAGGGCAGGGCCGGGGAGCCCTGGTCTGGTCCCCCCACCACCAGCCTCAGGACGGGTGGGCTCAGGAGCCGGCTCCTCACAGGGAGATGGTGTCATCCACCCGCCTTGCCCACCTAGGCTCTGATCAGGGGCCTCTTCCTGCCAGCGGGACCGTGGGAGTTGGGGGCGCCGACTGCGGGGCAGCGCGGTCAGGGAGCTGCTGCCGTCCACGGGGGCCCCTCTCTGCAGTGGGTCCACCTGGCGTCCCGAGGCCTCTGCGGTGGAGGTGTGTCCCCTGCCTGGGTCCAGGTGGCGAGGCCAGTCCTTGGCCTCCAGGGAGCCCTGCAGGTGGGGAAGCAGGAGGCACCATGGACAGTCACAGGTGTCTGGGGACAACCTGGCCGCTGCTCCCCCAGCCTCCCCTTCAGAAGCAGAAACGCCGATGGCTTGGCTGTCATAGGAATGAACCGCTCCAGCGCAGGGAGCCCCGAGCCTGCAGCGCCTGAGCGTCTGGGCGGGAGATGCTGAGGCCCCATGGCAGGGGCGGCCTTGGTTTTCCCTGGACCAAGGTTGAGGTTCTTTGGGTTTTGTTGGTTCTGGTGTCAGACTTGCCCCAGGGCAGGGGCGTGTGTGCAGAGTGCCGTGTCCTTCAATATAGTTTATTTTTTCTACATTTGAATTCTCTGTTGTAGATTTATGTAAAAATGCATTCTCTTTTTGAAAATAAAGAATTTCCTGTCTTGTAATTTTGTTCCCAAAGAAGCACTTAACCTTCCTTAACATGCAGCTGTTACTGGGGTGGGAGGCGGCAGGGGTGGCACGGAGGCAAACGACCACTCAACCAGCGCACACTCGGCGGGGGTTTCCTCAAGTCAGGGAGGAAACTGTAAGAGGCAACGACGGGTTCAGAGGAGATTTCTACACAGGCAACAGGAAGTGGGTTTGCAGAGGGATTCAAAACTGGTAAAAATCCATAGGACGCTAATGATGGACATCCCACGGGGCACAGTTTGACGTTTCTGAGGATGAGGGTCTGTGGACGGCTTGCGATGATGGTTGTGAAACGGCCCTAAGACCACAGTGGGGACCTCTGCACGGCACTCTGGACTGGACACCTGGCCATCTTACTTTGGCCTATTTCAAGGTCACATGTGTTTTCCTGACATTATACCTGTTCATCAAAAGATTGGGGTGCAGGGGAGCGGGGAAGGTGGAGGTGAGGCCTTCGGGAGATGGTGGGAGGGCCAGAGAGCCGGGCTGGTCGGGGGGAGCAGACTGACCCCCCGAGACTGCGGGGACGGCCCCGCCAGGCCTCAGGCCTCACTCACCTCTGTCCACGCTCTCCTTCTAAGTGGCCTTACCAGCCTCGTGGCTTTAAACATGGCCTGTGTGCTGACGAGTTACAGCGTTAGATCCACAGGCCAGACCCTCTTCCTGGAGTCCAGGCTGAGTCGCAGCCCCCCAGCTCCCCAAACCTGCTCCTCCTGCGCCCGACCGTCACTGTTAGCAAGTCCCACAGACCTCATATGTGTCCCAAGTGACCACTTCTCGTCACCTGGACCAGCCCCCGGCCTTCTCCCACCCTGCCCTCCGAGCTGCCAGGCCCTGTCCCTCAGCTGTGGGAAACCCTCTGCTGCTCCCTGGTACCCTGGCCAATAGCCCTTGCCCTCTGACCCCACTCTGCAGCCACACTGGCTGGGCAGGCCAAAGCCTCTGCACTTGGCTCTCCTGGTCTGGACCATCCTCCCAGAAGTCCCCGTGGCTCCTCACTGCCTCCCTTAAGTCCTGATCCCGGGTGTCTTGGGCCCCACCTTCCCAATCACTGCCGCCTGCTCTGCTTGCCCCACTTAAGTGTCTACTAAGACTCTGGAATGGTCTAGGATGTGAGCTCCTGGGGCTGGGGTCCTCTCCTGCCTGGACCGTTCCCCAAAGAGTGGGGCTGCTCAGTTACTATTTGTTCCTTGAATGTCTGTGATGCTGAAGTGAAAGTGGTGTCCGGCTCTTTGCGACCGCGGACTATACAGTCCAAGGAATTCTCCAGGCCAGAATACTGGACTGGGTAGCCGTTCCCTTCTCCGGGGGATCTTCCAATCCAGGAATCGAACCTAGGTCTCCCGCATTGCGGGCGGATTCTTTACCAGTGGAGCCACAGAGAGAGAAGCCACCAGAGTCGCCGACTACAGCCACCTGCAGGACCCGCTCTGACCACCCGGGCCTCCTGCCTAGCCTCCCCGCCCCTGCGCCTGCGCCCATGCTCAGACATACTGACGGGAAATAGAAGCCACCTGGCTGTCCTGATGCCCGGTGTCCGTCCCTGGCCGTGCCCCTGACTCTGTGGCTGGGTGGGGATGAGGAGGTGAGACACACCTGCTCCAGGTACACGAGAGCCGTGGGCCGCTTTGTATTATGAAAAAAAGCCAAGCAGCTCCAAGAGCAGAGGGAGTGCAGTCGCATAGGTGCCTGTCCCCGCGGCACACACGTGTACCACAGCCTCGTGTCACACGCCCTGCCTGCGCTGTCGCGGTGCAGTCGCGTGCCGCATACGCCGTGTATCCATGTGCCGCACACGCCGCGTACCAACGTACACCACAGCCGTGTGCCCACATGCCGCACACGCCGTGTACCCACGCGCATCACAGGCCCTTGTGTGCACAGCCACGAGCCGTGCAAACTGAAAAAAAACAGTGGTTAGATGCCACGAAGTAGGTGGCAATGCCTTAACCGTATGCGTGTTGTCAGGCCCGAGAGCCTCTTCCATCCTTGTCAAGGGGAGTGCTAACCTTCTCTCCTTTCATACAACACAGCTTAACTTCTGCGCGCTCCATATTTATAGCCCTGTAGCATAGCCACCTTTTGCTTATGGTGACTGACTTCGCGCCGCTGGAGGCGGCTGCATCCAACATGGAGGCACAATGAAGCCCATCCTAAACTTCTACTTATTGTAGCGTGAAGAAAAAAGACTGCTTCCGTAAAAGGGAGAAAAATTAAAAAAAAAAAAAAAAAAAAAAACAAAACTTCCTGCTCTAATATATTCATAAAAGCAGCCAATCAGAGGCTGAGAGGAATACCCGGAAGCCCAGCGTCCCGCAAAGACAAGAGATTCCCCCGGAAACAAAACAGGGCTGGCGCGCACTTCCTACCGCGACACGCCTCGCGGCCCTTCAGGAGACGGCGCGAAACCGTCTGCGGAAACGGAAGTGGTTTGTAGCGAATCAGAGGGCGAGGAAGGAAGGGCCGCCGCACGAACTTCCGGACGTGGCCCCGCGCTTGGAACTGTGGGTGTGGGCGTGTCGGGGCGCGCTGTGCGCATGCTCCCGGGGTACGGCCGTCGGCTTCCGCGCATGCTCGGGGTCGAAAGGCGGACGGTCTGTTGCCGGCTGCTCGCTGTGGTCTACACGGTGCCGGCTTCTGCGATTCCTGTCCCCCGCCCCGCCCTTAGCCTGTAGCTTTAAGATACAGTTCTGCAGCTTCGGGTGCTGGCCGTCCCTGGAGTGCAGACGGCGAGCTATGCGGCTCCCGGCCCGAGGCTGCAGGCGCGGGGCCGCGTGTGCGCGGGAAGCGAGCCTCCGGTAAATCACGTGTTTGTGCGTGTGCACGTGTGTGCAGACACGCCCGCGTGTCCACAGTTTCCGCGCGCGCCTCGGCGCCCACACGCGCCCAGTGTCACGTCGTATGTGTGCGCGGAGACAGCACCCGAGGTGTGGCCGGTGGGTCCAGCCTGGGGACGCCGAGCGGTCTGGGGTGGAATCGGCCTGCAGGACGCCAGCCGCGTCCCGCCAGCCAGCCGCCCCTTGAGAAGTTTCAGGTTGGCCGGTTTCCTTAGACCTCCTCCGTCCCTGGAATTCTCCAGGCAAGAATACTGAAATGGATTGCCATGCCCTCCTCCAGGGGATCCTCCGACCCAAGGATTCACCCCCGTCTCTTAAATCTTTGGCAGGCAGGTTCTTTACCATTAGCGCCACCCGGGAAGATCCCGGTTAGTTCCAGGTGGAAAGCTCACCGGGTCCTCAGGGGTCAGCTGTACCCAGTTTGCAAATTATCCTGGGAGGAAATAGCCTAGACCGTGACCGGGAGACAGGCGGGCAGCCACTGGGGACTGGGTCAGCTGGGAGCGGGTGTGCTGCCCCGTGTCTGCACTCCCCAGGTGTAGCTTGAGGCCTGGCTGTCACCCTGGAGCCGGTCAGGACCGTGGGCAGCTGCAAGAGGCATCAGCCCTGTCTGGGTCACTGCTTTGTCCACCTGCCCGCGCAGTCCCAGCGGCCGGGCCCCCTTAGTTCCAGACCTCGGGGGCTGTGACTCGTACCCACCGTCAGACCACTGCCAGCCATGCTCAGCAGTGTTCCGCGGCTCTTATGGGCAGCCTGCCGCGCCTTAGCATTTTGCTTCCAGACCCAGCACGTTGCTGTCACTTACTGCCTGAAGGGCCCTGGGCCACTTCTCCAAACCTTGGCTGTGTTAGAACGCCTTCTATTCCTCTGTATTCCGGGCTTGTCTGGGTCCCGCCCCTGCCCAACCTGGATGCCCCCGGCCTGGGGGGGCATTTCAGGGCAGGGCGAGTGCCCGCTGGAGAGGAGCCGCTGTCTTCACTCAGCACCCGCTGTGTGTTGAGGCCCTGGTGGCCCCACACCACTGACCTCCTGCGAGGATGGTGCCATCAGCACCCGCACGTCTAGCTGACAACATGGGCCGAGGTGTGTAATGTGGACATCAGCCCTCCAGTGGGCAGCAGAGGGCTTCGAGCCAGGCTGCAGGGTGAGAGGTTGGGGGAGTCTACGGTCTTGCTCCACAGCCAGGGCTTCTGCACACGACCCCCCAGCCTTGGGCCTCCCGGGACCCTCGGGTCTGGGCACATGGGAGGCTCCATTCAAAGTGGTCCAGAGCCCTGGTGACGTCACCTCCCCATTGCCAGGTTCCCGGTCCCCATGGGCAGCTGACTGCATGCAGATTCCTGGGCAGAGTCTGACTCTGGGGGTCCAGGGTCAGGCCTAGGAATCTGCATTCACAAAGCCTTTCGGGCACCCACTCACCCCCGTCTTGACAGCCTACGTTTGCCCTGGGTGGAGAGTGGATCACTCCACCTCATGCAAAGGACTTTGAGGTGATGACACTGACCAGGGAAAACTTCAGAATAAGGTGGAGGCTGCCTGTGAGGGAAGGCAGCCAGAGGGTCTTCACAGGGTCTAGAGGACCAACCGGGGAGGACCCTGGAGGCAGCAGCTTCCTCCTGGGACTGGTGCAGACCGGGGTTCCCGGATTGCATTTACCGAGGCTGTTTCTCCTGGGGCCTGCTGGTGCCTCCAGGACACCCATCCCTCACCGGACCTGAGTTCTCTGGGAGTGAACTCACTAGACCATCCCCAGCAGTCATCCCTAAAGGCCCCCGCATGGAATCAGGGGCTAAGCCCAGAAAAGTCCCAGAAGTAACAGAGGGTGAGATCACCCAGTCCTGCCTGTTTCTCAGAAGCTGCGGGAGAGGCGTGGCTTGCGGAGTGAGCTTCACCCCCTCCACCTGTAGTTGCCTGGGTTGTTGGGAGGAGGGTACCCAGACCCGGAGGGTGAGAAGTGTGGGGTCCCCTCCAGCCCTGGTGAAGCCTGGGGCCCCTATGAGTCTTTTCTCTGCAAATGTCCTGGTGGAATTGCTAGATTAAATACCGGACTCCGGTTGGATTGGAATGTCAGATAAAAGGTGAGGGCTTAAAAGTGTAAGGATGCCTCAAACATTTTTTAGGACATGGCGTATTCATTGTTTCTGTGATACTGCCCTGGGTTTTACTTGCTACATTTGGCAACTGCAGGAACAGGGGAGGGGGGCTCTTGTCATCTGCCCAGGAATGAAGCACCTTCCAACGTGTCTGAGTGACTCTAGTTCTTGGGATGCCCTGTGGGAACAAGGAAGGAGCTTGTTTGGGCACTTCTGTGTTGAACAAGGGCTTCCCAGGAGGCGCTAGAGGTAAAGAACGTGCCTACCAGTGTGGAAGACACAAGAGATGGAGGTTTGATCCCTGAGTCAGGAAAATCCCCTGGAGAAGGGAATGGCAACCTACTCCAGTATTTTTACCTGGAGAATCCCATGGACAGAGGAGCCCGGCAGGCTACAGTCTACAGCGTTGCAGAGTCAGACATGACTGAAGCAACTTAGCACGCACACACAGCACATGTGTGTTGAACAAAGTTGTAGAACGCTTCCCCACCCTCTTGAAAGGAAAGCCTGAGGGGGGGCCATGGAGTTTGTGAACACGAGGGCTTGTCGGGGGCAGGGGTGGGCATTGAGTCATCTACGGCGGTTCTGCAGGTCTGCACAGGACGCGGAAGAGAAGGTCCAGGGGAGGGGAGAAAGTGGGGGAGAAGGGCCAAGGACAGAGGAGAGGAGGCCGGGGCCTCAGCAGCCCTTGGTCCCAGTCGGACCAGCTGGCGTCCACGCTGGGCACACCCCGGTCCCCGAGTCCACTTACGGTCCCCGGAAGCACTCCACCACAGGGACTGAGGACCGCCTCGGGCTGGGTGGGAGCCTCAGCCCTGCTGCTGCCCTGACTGCAGTGCCTTCCCTGCGGGCCAGGCAGCTCTGGACAGCCTCAGTTTTCCCGCTCTCTGGTGAGGCCTGCACTTGGGCTGGGGAACGTCAGAGTCAGGAGCCAGGTGGCTGGAAGAAGCTTGAGGCCAGCTTGGGCCCCCGAAGCAGCTGTCTCCCTTTCCCGGGAAGCCCTCGGTGTGGCGGCTCCGCCTGTCTCACAGCTCGGGGTTCTAGTCCCCTGCAGGTGGGGCAGGGCCATAGGTGGGGGCATTCTTCCCTCCCCTAGCCCCATCCCGCAGAGGCCGGGCCTTGGTGGGACGAGAACTCGGGCTGGACTCAGGACTGGTCTTGGAGACATCAGCGGGCTGCCTGGGGCTGGGCCGACGGCCGTGGGCTGGCCTAGCCTCTGACCCCGTTCCCTCCAGCTCCCAGATCTCCATCTGTCTGCTGACCAGCTGGCCCCCGCGGCCCTTCCAGTTTCCTGGGAGGTCCTCGGTTGGGCAGTGGAGAGCGGTGACATTCTCAGCAACAGCGACAGGTGCCAAGGACCCATTGCTTTTTTGGGACAGAAGGCCTTGGTGACCCGGGAACCTCCTGGGGCCATCACGAGTGTTTCAGAGGCAGTGCTGGGGTTCTGAGGGTCGGCTTCAAGGCCTTTGCTCACGGCCACCCCTCAGAGCAGGGGCCTTTGGGACCCAGCAGGCCCCAGCTGGTGGAGGGCCCTGTTGGCTGGCTCCCATCCTGCTGGCCTTGGAGTGGCCGGCGGGTTGTCCCTGGGTGGGGGCTCCGGCCCCTTGCCTGCGCTTTGCTGTCTGCAGGGAGCACCCGGAGGAGGGGGCGCGGGCTGTCTCCTCTCTGCCGCGGAAGGCCTGCGTCCCACCTCCTGTAAACCTGAGAAGCGGAGCCTTCTTGCTTGTCCAGTCTGGGTCTCTGGGGCCCTGTACGTAGGTCACCTAACGGCCAAGCCTCAGTTTCCTCCCCGACGGGACTGGAGTTCAGAGTTTGGCTCCCAGGGAGGGCTCAGTAGTGGGTGACTGTTACTGTCCCCTTTGCCAGATAGACAAACAGAGGTTCAAGGCGTTTCGAGAGTGCCTGCAGGAGGCACCCCGGGTGCTCTGGGCAGCAGGGTCTGGAGCCCAGGCTCCTGGGCCCCAGAGATGCCAGGAGGTACCAGAGGATGCTGGGGGCTGGTGGCCGTGCCGGTGGGGGAGGCATCAGATTTGTGGGGTTCCTGACGCACAAAACCTCTACCCAGGTGTAGCCTGGACGCTTTTCCTGGAGTTAATTCTTTCAAAAAGTCCGCTTTTTTTTCATAATACATGGAAAACCTCCTCATTGCCTGTGCATTTAAACCACACGGGAGCAAAGTAACCCTACTCTTGCCAACCACCCACTCTGATCAGCCCACTCTCTTGCATTTTTGCTGATTTCATATTTCCTATTAATTGCTGCACGTGAAATGGCCTCTCAGTGACTTGGGGGATGCCCGGGGCAGAACCAGCAGTAATTATTTATTTTTTGTGTGTGAGTTTCAGTTTCTCATGGCTTTTCCTGGCAGTAGAGGACTCATCTAGAGGTTTGCTGTGCAGGGGAGGAGGAAGGTCCAGGTGAGTGGCTGACTTTCCAGGGTCTTCTCTGAGTGTTAATGGCCCAGATGCTTTCAGACAGGATGTCCTGTGTGGTTCTGAGACCCTGTCGCTCAGCGTCGTGTTTCTGAGGATGGGGCGTGTCGCTCAGCCACAGTACAGAGTTAGTGCAGTTTCTTTCTGCCCCACCAAGAGCTGTTACGAAATTGCTGCCGTCATGCAGTTGATGGTGGGAAGGAGGAGCCTGCTTTTCCCTCTGCTGGGTCCAGAGCCCCGGGCAGGCAGGGTGGCTGTCCCCCCTGGCCGTCCCTCCCGGGGATGCCCCCAGGTCGCTCGGCCGAGCCCGCAGGAAGGGTGATGCCGGTCCAGGGGGCGGGTGACCTCTTCTTGGGGGCTGCTATTAATAAAGTGACCGCTGACCCCGGACGTGCGGAGAGTGGAGGGGACCGTGCGTTCCCAAGGCTGGCGCTTGGCCCGAGGCCGTTCGTGCGTGACTGGCTGGCCTCTCGGGCGCTCTGGTCCTGCCCTGGCCCCCATGGCCCCGATGGACAGGAAGCTCCTTGTGGACCAAGCATGGGGCTGCCCTTCCTCCCAGATATAAATATCCCAGGACCAGCTCCCTGCGAGCGTCCTGAGGCCCCGAGGGGGGGAACCAGGCGGGACCCGGACACAGGTCATCTGCTCTCCGCGGGCCGGCTCACGGCCGCTCCAGAACTTTCCCAGGCTGCCGCCAGCTCTGCTTTAGGCCACAGAAGCAGCCGGGCAGAGGGCTCTGCTTTGTTTCTCCTCAGTCATCTGTGGGACAGAAGGGGGGACGGTGCCCACCTCCAGGAGTCCTGCCCTTGGCTGGGGGGACAGGGAGGATGTGATGGGGTTGTCTGTGTCTCGTGTCCTCTGCATCCGGGCCCGAGCCCTCGGGCTCCAGAAGGGGGAGACAAACGTTCAGACAAGTCACTGCCAGGCCGGCCTGTCCAACGAGCGGCCGTGTGGGCACCGTTGTCCAGTTCCCGCTGCACTGGGTGCTGCGCCTCGTCTTCTCATGGGTCCATGCACCGACCTACTGCCTCCGTCCACCCTGATCCCCGTGGTCGCCCCCCGTGGCCCTGGCTGGGCACCTGGCTCCTCCCCAGAGGCTGCAGGGGTGTGGCCCTGGAGCCTGGGAGGGAACACAGCCTTCCTCGTTCTTGGCCCTGGTGGGTCCAGTTTGGCAGGGATTCTGGGGGACTCAAAATGATGAAACATCTACGCACCCGTTGCGTGGGGGCACCAAAACTCACCCTGTAAGTGAGACTGGAAAGAATTTAGTTTTAAAAAAAAGGCTGCTAGACAGAGCAAGGCTGAGCCAGGCGTAGGGGAGGGCACCTGCTCCCTGCCGCTCTCCTTCTCAGGCCCGTCGAAGCCGCCCTCGCCTCTGCGTGCAGCTGTGACCAGGGGGTACGTGGAGGATTGCTGCCCTGGGACCTGGGCTTTGCTGTCTCCAGGTGACAGAGGAGAAAGCTGAGATTCAGGGATTTGAAGGCAGCTTTCGGCTTCCCTGGTGGCTCAGATGGTAGAGAATCCACTGGCAATGCAGGGGACCTGGGTTCAGTCACTGAGTCGGGAAGATCCCCTGGAAAAGGGAGTGGCTACTCACTGCAGTATTCTTGCCTGGAGAATCCCATGGGCAGAGGAGCCTGGTGGGCTGCATCCAGGCCAGGGGCTCGCAGAGCCGGACACGACTGAGCGACTAACACGCTTGGGTAACCACAGTCCAGGTCAGCCCCTGCCGTCTGCCAGGGAACCGAGGCGGCCCTCCGTGGGGATGCAGAAACACCCCCGTGCGAAGTTCTGCTTACGGTTCTCCCCCCGGGCCGGTGAGCAGAGGGCCTAAAAGCTCTAAGTCCTGTGGGAAAGAATTCCGCTCCCCCTTCACCCACCCAGTAGACACTCTGCCTGCAACAGACCCAGGTTCAACCCCTGGGTCGGGAAGGTTCCCTGGAGAAGGGCATGGCAACCCACTCCAGTATTCTCGCCTGGAGACCTCCATGGACAGCAGAGCCCGGTGGGCTACAGTTCGTGGGGTTGCAAAGAGTTGACACGACTGAGCAACTAACGCTTTCACCCATCCGGCACTTCCCAAACCCCCATCCCCTGGAGTGGCGCCCGCAGCCCCCGTGGGTCTACAGCTGCACAGACACGCACTTTGAGAAGTGCTGCCCTGTGGAGGAGAAAGGTCGAGTGCACCGGTCTCCTGCCTGCAGGTCCGTCCCCCGGCAGGCCAGTGAGGACGGGTGTCGCGCTGGGACCAGCAGGGGAGTTGCCCCGGAAGGTCCAGCCCTGTCCTGTAGGTGTCAGGGCGAGACCGTCCCCTCTCTAACCTCTCTTCTCAGGGGAAGCCTGAGAAACACAGGGGAAGCCCTCACCCTTCATTCAGGGGGTCAGTGCTTGCTGAAGATCCGCTGTGTGTCTTCCCCGACCCAGCCCCACAAGAGGACATTCCTCAAAGACATGTGGCCCCACACTCTGGAGCTCCAGGCCTGGGTGGGGGCCAGGGAGCCGGCAGTGAACAAATGATTCCTGGGTTAGGTTCAGAAGAGCCTCAGGGGCTGAGGGAGCTTGTCTAGGGAGTGGGCAGGGAAAGATAAGACCTGGAGTTGGAGTCAGAGTTTGCCCAGGAAAGAAGGAGAGCGCTCTAGGAAGAAGACACAGCCTGTGCAAAGGCCCTGGGCAGGAAGGAGCAGGGCCCGGCAGGACCGGGAGGGAGGAGACACGCTCAGGAAGACCCAGAAGGAGCAGGGCCCGGCAGGACCGGGAGGGAGGAGACACGCTCAGGAAGACCCAGAGATGGAGTCTGGGCGGCTGCAGAGGCATCGGGGAGGGGCCGGGGGCTGGGTTGGATTCTCAGGGCATAAGTGGGCAGCGTGGAGGACGTGGCCCCCAGGGTCGCCGCAGTCATCAGGTGGGATGCGGGGCTGGCCTGACTGGGAAGAGCAGCCTCTCCGCCTCAGTGCTCCTCCTGGGTCTCACAGCCCCTGCCCTGTCCCTCCGTCCTCCGTCCTTGTCCGGGGCTCCAGGTGCTGCGCTTACGGAGGCTGGCGGGGCTCTGCCTGTGTGTCTCCGGGGGGAGGGCCAGCCCAGAGCCTGCTCCTCCCAGTGGACTCCACTGGCCCAGACGTGGGAGATGCCGCGCTGGAGAGAAGCGTACGTCAGAAATTTGAACTCGCAGCTCTGGGTACGCGCGCTGGATGGCGGGGACCAGGCTTGGGCCACCACTGTGCCTGGCTTGGAGGGGGCTGGGGGGTCCCCTGGGGGTGATGAGCACGAGGCGTCTCCCTGGGGCTGCCCCGGGTGACGCAGGTGGGGAGGTCACCGCTGTCGCCTCGCCCCACTTCCGGCATTTCCCTCCGCCCAGCCTGGGGTGGCAACAGCAGTGTCCACGCACGGGGTCGGCTCTGCACCATCTCAGGCCTCCCCAGAACCCCGAGGTTGGGGTGTCCTCCCCTTTGAGGATGAGGAAGCAAGCACCAGAGAGGGGAGTCACGGTAGAGCAGGGATGGGTGTCATCCTTGGGGTCACGTGCCCCGGCCTGGACTTCGCGTGCACAGTGAGGGCTCAGCCCCAGAGGCAGGCGTGACTGAGGAGGTCCCACGGGGGCTGGGGTGGGGGGCGGTGGTGGGGGGCTCCTGGATGCTGCTGGCCCCAGCCTGTCTCCTTGAAGCCTCCTGCCCTGACCCAACGACCCCGCCCTTGCCCCAGCGGCCTCTGCTATTTCCGGCCTCTCTGAGCCTCGGCTGGTCACGTCCCTGGTTCCCTGCAGGCTCCAGACTCAGCCTGCTGCCCGCAGAGGCGACGAGAGCCACACTGGGCCCCTGGGCTTGCTGCAAAGACAGGGAGGTGGTCCCTGGGTACCTCCCGCTTAGCTGGGCCGGACGCTGGAGGGTGTTCGGAGCCTAAGTAAAGGCAGGCGGGCGTGGTCCTTCTCTCTGGGGCTATCTGTCCAGGGTGGCGCACGGCTGCCTTCAGCTCAGACTTTGGGGTCCCACCCACCGTCCTGAATCTCCGTTTTGTCCTCGGGGGCAAGCGAAGCTGTATGCCTGGGCTCTGGCAGCTGCTGTAACAAGACCCCACAGACCAGGGGCCTGAACACCACCGACGCATAACTTCTCCGAGTCCTGGAGGCCTGAGGTCTGAGATCCCGTGTCATAGGGCATCGCTCCTCCAGGGGCTCCCAGGGTCCTTCCCACTTCTTCCAGCTGCTGGTGGCTGCAGATGCCCTTGGCTTGTGGCCGCATCTCCTCCTCCGTCTCCACGTGGCCCCTTCTCTTGTCTCTCATAAGGACTTCGGTCACTGGTTGTAGCTCCCCTTCCTCCCCCCATCCCCCCGGAAATCCAGGATGATTCATTTTGAGATCCTTAACGTAATTACATCTGCCAAGACCCTTCCCCCAATAAGATCGCGTATGTCTCCAGGATTCCAGGGACACATCTCTGGGGCCGTCAGGAAGCCCACTGCCCTCTCCAGCCTCGGTTTCTGCGTCTGTGAATGGGCCCCTCCTGAAGGCCGGGTGGGGCTGAGCAGAGCCCGGACCCTCTGGGGAAGCAGCTCCTCCGCGGGGGTCTGGACCTGGGCTTTGGCCCTGCTCTGTCCCCTCTGGACCTTGGGGAAGCTGTTCCTGCATCTTCGACACCGCAGGGCTCCTGCTGGGCGTTGGTGTCATAGGTCTTTCAGGCTCTGAGACAAGCCTGTTTCCCAGAAGAATGGAGCTATGTTTCCGGTTCCGGGGGCGCAAAGTTCCGCAGAATCTGGGTTCATTTTGTGCTTTCCGTCGGACCCAGAAGGACACGTGGAGGCTGGAGAGGCTGTGAGGGCAGCTGGCCTCCCAGCCCCACCTGCCCCAGGCCAGCTGCAGCCCCGCAGCCCCTCCGAAAGACCGTGCCTGGAGAAGAGGGCAGGCGCCGCCCGAGGGTCCATCTGGTCTGAGGGCAGGACGGGAGGGGCTGGGGCCAGGCAGGCCTCCCCCAGGGCCCCTTGGCCCCGAGGGGCTTACCGTGGGCCTTGTCCTTGCCAGCGGGCAGCTCCCCCAGCCCGCAGCCCCTTGGCCAGAGCGAACCCCACGGTTCTGCCCACGTCCCTGCAGGCCTGGCTGCTGCGCCTGCTGGTCGGCTGGCTGACGTGCTGTGTCCACGCGTCCCTTCTGCCCCGTCCTCTTGTTTATTTAGCCTGGAGTAACCCCGGTGTTGCCTCTGCTCGACTGGGGAGCAGCATCCTCCGCACTTGGCCCATGACCTTGGAATGCTGGGCCCAGTTCTCTCCTTCCATTCTGGGCTGGTGGCCAGAGTGGGCCCGGGGGACCCGAACACGCGGCCCTGGGCTGACCACGGCCGCCAGCAGAGCATGGACTGAGCGTGGCTGGGCACTCCTCTGTAAGAGGGGGTGACCCCACCGGATGTGTGCACAGGAGGCGTGATCCTGAGTGTGCAGGCGCTTCTGTGGGAGTGAGGGCGCATCTCGGGATCTGGGGCACGGGTGGGCCCTCAGCTGGGAGCTCCTGGGGTGAGTGGACATGTGGTGTGGGTGGGTGCGCCAGCTTCTAGAAGGAGGAGGCCAGTCATAACACGGGGACAGAGGAGGCAGGGACACGGGACAGGTGGTGTCGGGGGCCGACTTCAGCCGGGAGGTCAGGGACGGCATCTCGGGGTTCAGGTTCCATCTGGAGGTGAGGGCAGAGCCAGACATCAGGGCCCTGGAGAAAGCGAATCCAGGCCCCGGCCAGCACGTGCCAAGGCCCTGCGGGGGGTGAGCTTGCCGGACGGACAGAGGCCGAGGCTGGAGCGGGGAGTCGGGAGCTGCTGTCCCCGGTCGGGCCTCCCCAGCCCTGACACCCAGCCTGGGTGCCTGACGTCTGCCGTGTGGCCCTGAGTCCGTCCATCTCACTGGCCCTCATGCGCCCCGCTCAGCGTCTCAGTCCAGGGAGAAGGTTGGATGGACCCGTGTGCCTGCTTCCCTCTTGCCACCCGGTGGCCCTACCCTGCGGCCTGCCCGGGTCACTCCTGCGGGGTCTGCTGGCTGACGGCCACCCCGTCAGGCCACCTCCCCCCGCAGCGTCCCCGCCTTCACGGCTCGGTCGCACCCAGAATGCTGTCCTCCTGCTGCTCTGCCTGTCGCCCTGCCCCTCTGTTCCGCGTATCCAGGGTCCTCTCGCTGCCCTCAGCCCTGGACCCACGTGCCCAGGAAGCCCTCCCCCGCTGCCCGTGTGGCGGGGTGACACCTGCGGTCCAGCCCCAGGCCCTCCCTGGCGGCCCGTTCTGGCGCTGAGAAGCCGCTCGGTCACCTGGAGGTTTCAGAGTCCACCGCCTGTAACTGAGCCAGTGACGTGGCCTCTGCTCCGGGAGACCAAGTCATAGCCACGCTCCAGTTTCACCCTCAGAGACCCCAAGCACGGGGGTCAGGTGTCACCCCTTTCCCAGGTGCTGTCCGAGGCCAGTGACCTATGAAGTTCAAGCGATCAGCTGCAGGCCAGGGGACCTTCTGCAGCTCCTTCCTGGGTTCCATGGAGAGCTTTGGAAAGAGGCAAGTTTTGGAGTTTGGTTGTGGGAAAAAACTCAGGTTCAGTGTGCAAGAGATAGAACCGAAAGAAGAGAAAAGTGAGGAAAAAATCGATTTTGCCACCCAGAGAGCACGGCCTGTGGCACAGGTGTTTAAGCCTTTCCCGTGTGTGTGTGTGTGTGTGTGTGTGTGTGTATCACGTATCCGCACTGAAGTGCCGTTAGGATCGTGCCTCTCTACGACGTCCGTCTTGTGTTCCTTGTATCCATGATGAGCTCTACCACAGGCCTTTAAATAACCATGAGGTGTCACATTATACAGGCTTCCCTAGCGGCTTTGCAGTAAAGAATCCTGCCGCTGCAGGAGATGTGGGTTTGATCCCTGGGTTGGGAAGATCCCTGCAGGGCACGGCAACCCACTCCAGTATTCTAGCCTGGAGAATCCCATGGACAGAGGAGGCTGGCAGGCTACAGTCCACGGGGTCGCAGAGACGGACACGACTGAGCAACCAAACCATCATTGCTGTCACATTACATAAAAACACCATAATTTATTTACCCCGCCCCAGCCTTCGATTTGACTGTTTTTGCCATAACAAAAGCCAGAATTCATTCGAATAGCCTAAGGACCCACTCCAGTGGGGCGAGCCAGAAGTGAGGTGCCCAAGTCAGCCGGTGCCCACACGTGACCGTGTGCGTGTGTGTGGGTGTATATGTGTGTGAGTGAGATGGTGTGTGTGTGTGTGAAAATTGCCCTGTTTCCTTCCAGGACAATAAATAGGAAAACAGAGTGCCTTTTCCCTCCATCTTATTAGTTTAAATGTGGACAGTCATGCTGATTTGGGAGGGGTAAGTTCAGTTCAGTTGCTCAGTCGTGTCCGACTCTTTGTGACCCCATGAATCGCAGCACGCCAGGCCTCCCTGTCCAGCACCAACTCCCGGAGTTCACTCAGACTCATGTCCATCGAGTCAGTGATGCCATCCAGCCATCTCATCCTCTGTCGTCCCCTTCTCCTCCTGCCCCCAATCCCTCCCAGCATCAGAGTCTTTTCCAATGAGTCAACTCTTCGCATGAGGTGGCCAAAGGACTGGAGTTTCAGCTTTAGCATCATTCCTTCCAAAGAAATCCCAGGGCTGATCTTCAGAATGGACTGGTTGGATCTCCTTGCAGTCCAAGGGATCCTCAAGAGTCTTCAACATCACAGTTCAAAAGCATCAATTCTTCGGCGCTCAGCCTTCTTCACAGTCCAACTCTCACATCCATACATGACCACAGGAAAAACCATAGCCTTGCCTAGACGGACCTTTGTTGGCAAAGTGATGTCTCTGCTTTTGAATATGCTATCTAGGTTGGTCATAACTTTCCTTCCAAGGAGTAAGCGTCTTTTAATTTCATGGCTGCAGTCACCATCTGCAGTGATCTTGGAGCCCAAAAAAATAAAGCCTGACACTTTCCGCTGTTTCTCCATCTATTTCCCATGAAGTGATGGGACTGGATGCCATGATCTTCGTTTTCTGAATGTTGAGCTTTAAGCCAATGTTTTCACTCTCCACTTTCACTTTCATCAAGAGTAAGAGATGTCTTTTTAACATTTGCATCTTGTGAACTTAAACAGTTTGAAATGCTTGTTGACTGTAAGTAGATGGGTATTCAGGCGCTTTGCCCACTTTTCGCTGATGGGATAACCGTCCTCATTATGTGCTTGTAGGACCCTTTTTTTCTTTCAATTTTTTTTAATGAACTGGAGAGTGCGTTTTGTTTTTGTATTTATTTATTTTTCGGCCGTGCCAGGAGGCCTGTGGGATCTTAGTTCCCTGACCAGGGATTGAACCTGTGCCCTCTACATTGGAAGCGCAGAGTCTTAACCGCTGGACCACCAGGGAAGTCCCTAGGACCTCTTCTGTTCTAATAATGGAGAACGCTTTCCGGCTGTACACGCAGCAAATATTTCTCCAAGTTTGTTTTTCTTTTGTCCTTTGGGTTTGTCTATAACTTGTCCGTGTTTGAACGTTAATGTTTCTGGACCCACTCAAGTGGCTCTCTCCTCAATAGTGGGGGCTTTCAGCGAGTGGGAGGATGCCCCCGTGTCATCAAGCTCTTCCTGGAAGTGCATTTCGTGGTGGGACAGTCTGGGGTCATCCCTCTTGGCTCATGTCAACCTAAACAGGACATTCTGTGCAGTAACACAGATCACATTTTGTTTGTGGGAAAATCAGAGATATGTGAATGGGTGTGTGCGTGCGAGCCCATGTAGGGAAATGGGGCAAGATTTACCCAATTAGCAAGTTTTAAAAAACGCCCTTTGCCCAGTCTTAAAACTCCACTTCCTTTTCAGCATAGAGCATGGCCTGGCCCTTCCCAGAGCCCTGAGCCCTCCCGAGTCATGGGGGAGCCCCTGGACGGGGAGGCAGCCAGCCAGGGGAGGGTTGACTGAGGGCAGCACATGGCCGTCTAAGGCATCCAGGCTTCCCCCAG
Organism: Bos indicus x Bos taurus; assembly: GCF_003369695.1. Lineage (NCBI taxonomy): Eukaryota > Metazoa > Chordata > Mammalia > Artiodactyla > Bovidae > Bos > Bos indicus x Bos taurus. The sequence continues at coordinate 104,008,009 of NC_040086.1, forward strand.
CACCCGGGGGCTCCCCAAAGGCAGGCGAGGACAGGAGTCCTTGCGCCCTTTCCAGCACATTGCGTCAAGTGGGGTAGAGGTCGCATTTGCTCCAGACAAAGCCTATCCTGGCCAGCAGGCTTCCCAGCACAGTGTCCTGGGTGGTGGCCACTGCCTGGGTTTCTCTCCACACCCACTTCACAGATGGGGAAGCTGAGGCCTGGGGATGACTGTTCAGGAGGCAGACACCCTCTTGCTGCTCAGCTGTGGTTTTGCCTCCGGGAGACACGGGGCAGATGCCTCCAGGCTAGGGCCTTGTTCGCAAAGGTCCCATCAGAACTGAGAATAGAGCAGCTGGCATATGGCAGGTGCTGTGATGACAGAGGAGGAAGGAGTCGAACGCGCTTTCCACTGTGGCTGTTTTCATGTGAGTGATGCCCCTGAGGCCCCGGCCTGGGCAGGAAGGGATGAAGTCATGGTCTCGTGATGGGCCTGCTGGGACACATACTCTGCCTCCCGAACAAACCTTCAGCCACTTGGGAAGGTCAGATGGCCAACCTCCCAGGAGGCCTGGGAGTGGGCCTACCTGATGTGTCCCCACGGTTCCCCTGGGTGATGAGGAGGAGGACATCATGGCCCTGGACTCCTGGGGACCAGCGGCCTCAGGACAGAGCCCTGGCCCTGGGGTCCTGAGACCGCTTTCTGGTCCTGGCATGCCTTCTCCAGCCTCAGTCTTCTCTTCTGTAAGATGGGTCTGCAGCTCTCCCCATCAGTGAGAGGCAGGCAGACTCGGTGTCTGCATCAGCCCTACAGACGCAGAGCGTCCGGTCACTTCCCTGCACATCCCACCTGCCGCTTCCTGGTTCTCCCGGGCCCCAGAGGTCAACTGATGCTTCTGGAACATCAGAGAGCCTGGTGCTTGGACCGCTGGACCCAGAAGGTGCGCCCTTAGGATTTACGGCCGGCCATCTCGAATGGGCACAGACTAGCTCTGAGACCCGAGTGCCTGCCTCATTCCTAACAGCCCAGACAGCAGACGGGCAGCTCCAGGCCAGCCCAGAGGCTTTCTGGTGAGGGGTGCTGGGTGGAGGCCCTGTCGGCACCGGCCATGGGACCACGTGCCGACCCCTTGGCGTGGTGGCCTGGACCTCCAGCGGGGTCAGACCCAGCCAGGTGGGCAGTGGAGAGGGCAGTGTGCAGCAGAGGTGTGCCCTGGTCCAGCCTTCTCAGACAGGAAGGGGGTCACCCCAAAGTCCTCCAGGGAGTCAGGAGTCCTGGCCCCCAGCTGGTGCTGGAGGCAGTGAGAGGGGCCCCGAGCCCAGGCCCCCCAGATGCTCCTCGGGCTGGCAGGGATGGGGGCGGGCCAGACCCCGCCCGTCTGCAAAGCTCTCAGGCGCTTGGAGTGCTTGATTCCCCCGCTCCCCTCCCCTCCCTGCTCGGAGTCCAATTAATCAATAGAAGAATTCTCTGCTGTCGCACCTCTCTGAGCCCCGCAGGCTCCTACAAGATTGATTAACACAAACATCAATTTCTCGGGCTGCACGCCTCCGAAAACACGGCACTTTTTCAGATTGAATTGCTACTGTGTGCCCGGTGTAAATAGAGGAGAGGGTGTAGAGTGGAGGATTTGTGGCTGCCCCCGCGGCTGTGCCCTCGCAGGCGGCTGTTACTGCAGGTTGGAGGGGGTGCAGGGTGGCGGGGAGAGGAGTGGGGAGGGAGGGGAGGGGAGGGGTGCTCAGGAGCTGGCAAAACCCAGGAGGTGTGACAGGGTCATGCGTCGGGGTCGTGAGTCGGGGTCGTACACTGGGGTCGTGGGTTGGGCGGGAAGTGCTGTTTGTTGGCTTCTGGCAGTCTGCCCTGTGGGGGGTGGCAGCCCCAAGGGGCGCTCTGGCCTTGCAGTCGCTGGTGGGGTGGCCAGGACAATGGCACCGGGCTCCCGCGCCCTCCCTGCTTCCTGCACCCCCCGCAAAGCAGGCCTTCTGAACGGAGGGCTGGGCCCCAGGAGCACAGGGCCCTAAGGCCTGGCCAGGCTTAGCCTGAGCCTCAGGAGCCAGGAGGCCTCAGTTGCAGCAGGGAGCCTGGGAGCGGGAGCCCAGGCACGGGCCCTGCCCCTCGGGCAGTGGGGTTGAAGACCCAGAGCCTGGGAAGCTGCTTCCCGCTGTTTAGTGCCCCCGCCCCCAGGCGTGCCCTCTCCCTCCAGCCTGGTCCCCAGTTTGCTCCGAGCTTCTGGGCTCCTTGTCCCTGCGGTGGAGACACCACGGGACCCAGCATGGGAGTTGCAAATGTGATTTTAGATTTCCAGCAGCTGCATGAAAAACAAAAAAAAAGCTGGTGACATTAGCTTCAATAACATGTTTTATGTAACCTGAGTTACCTCATCTTCCCAAGTGGCACAGTGGTAAAGAATTTGCCTTCCAATGCAGGAGACGCAGGAGACTCGGGTTCGATCCCTGGGTTGGTGAGACCTCCCTGGAGGAGGAAGTGGCAACCCTCTCCAGCACTCTCGCCTGGAGAATCCCATGGACGGAGGAGCCTGGCGGGCTGCAGTCCAGGGGGCCACACGGAGTCGGACACGACCGAGCCGCACACATCGCCTGTGGACAGCATCTCAGCGCGCTTTCAGCCTGTGATGACTCGGAAACGGCGACTGGCGCGCCGGTTGTTCGGACTTGGTCTTTGGGCAGGTCGGGCTTTGCCTCCCGCCTGGCGTCCTCCTCCTGGCCAGCCCGTGACGGGCGCTCAGTGGCCAGCATGGCGAGGGCCGTGGTGGACGCTGCGGCTCTGGCCCTGGCCCTGGCCTCCCAAGAGAGCGCGCCCCGCTTGGTCCTGGCGATGGCAGGTCAGGGAGCTTTGCAGGCGAGGGGCGGGCCCAATCCCAGCTTGGTGAGGGTGGGGGCAAGTCTGTTGTTGAGGGAAGGTAGGAGGCTTGTGCGGGGAGAACCCAAGTTCAAGGTTGGAATCCCGTCTCTGGTCAGCTCCAGGCTGGCCCCAGCCTTGGGGGCCCTGGGTCCTTGGAGGGACGGGGAGCAGGGGTGGCAGTCGGGGGCCCTGGGTCCTTGGAGGGACGGGGAGCAGGGCTGGCAGTCGGGGGCCCTGGGTCCTTGGAGGGACGGGGAGCAGGGCTGGCAGTCGGGGCCCTGGGTCCTTGGAGGGACGGGGAGCAGGGCTGGCGGCCGGGTGTCGGGGGCCCTGGGTCCTTGGAGGGACGGGGAGCAGGGCTGGCAGCCGAGCGTCAGGGGTGGTTGGAAGGATGGAGAGCAGGGCTGGCAGTCGGGGGCCCTGGGTCCTTGGAGGGACGGAGAGCAGGGCTGGCAGTCGGGGGCCCTGGGTCCTTGGAGGGACGGGGAGCAGGGCTGGTGGCTGGGTGTCGGGGGGGGGGTTATGTTTATTTTGTCGTGGGTATTTTGCTGCTGCTGTTGGAATCCACCTGGAATCCCTGAGGTGGGCCCCAGCCCCCTCAAGTGGAGCTCGAGGCCCTCCCCTCACCGCCTAGATCCTGATGGGTGGCTTGGCCTCCGTCTCACCTGTAGGCTGTCCCTCCCGCTCCAAAGGCCAGCTCCTTGCTGTCCCCTCAGGACCTGGCTTCCTAACAGTCTGGTGACATGTGCTGAGGGCATGCTGGGTGCTGGGTGTGCCCTGGGAGCTTGAGATCTGGGGGTCCTGCCTTCCTCCCAGAGGCCCTTTTCTGTTGACAGGTGGGGCCCCCTGGGTTCCCCTAGGACCTGCCTGCTTGGCCCCTGCATGTCAGGAACTACAGGATTACATGCCCATCAGGAATCCAAGGAGCTGGGAATCTCGACTCGAGTTAGAAAGTGTGGGAAGGGATGCGGGTGGGCAGGGGAGCTTACTACTGGAAGTCCATGCCCTCCCCAGCTCGCCCTCCCACTCCCCAGATGCGTCCTAAGGACTGACCTGCGTCGAGGGGACGTGTATGTTGGCTGTGCCCAAGGTAGCTGTCAGGACAGGACTGAGTGAGGGCTGAGCTCGTGTAAGGGCTGGGTCTGTGGAACATCCTGGCAGGCTTCCCGGAGGAGGTGACTCCTGGGGGTTGAGTGTGTGTTACCTGGGGGAAGGAACCAGGCCCAGGAACTCACAGGTGAGAAGCGAGGGGACTGGGGCTGCAGGCCAGTGGATGGGGGACCGGAGGTCACAGGGGTGGACGCCCAAGAGGGCATGGCCTGGACCACGGGAGGAGGAGGCAGGAGGAGGGCAAGCTGGAGGAATGCTCGGAGGCAGGGGGCTGGCCCGCGAGGGGAACGGCGGGAAGGGGGCCAGTGCTTCCTCTGCCCCTTGCGGAGCCCCTCATTGTGTGCCCTGCGGGCTGAACCTTCGGAAGGAAAACCTTCCAGCCGTCTCCCTGTCTCCCTTTTCCCTTGTTCGGAGGCACCTTGAAGCCTACCCCCCATCCCCACTCTGCTCTTAGCTGAAGAGAAGGGCCAGGGACCAAGAGGACCTGAGTCCTTGGTGGCGCCCCCGGGGGCCCAGGGCAGCTTCTGCTGCTGGGTTTCCCGTTATAATCGAGGTCAGTGGGCTCTTGAGAGTCCCCAGCGGGTGGCGAGCCCAGATCTCGGATGATGTGCCTTCGCTCTTCAGGGGCTTCTGGGGGCTTCCTGGAATCAGGGAGCCTGTGGCCCAAGAACCTGAGGGCCCCTGTTACGTCCCCTTGGCCCCGAGGGGCTGCCTGAGCCGAGAATGCTCTCCGTTTTTTTCTGAAGTTTTGGTTGTGCTGGGTCTTTGTTGCGATGCGTGGGCCTCCCTCTCGTTGCGGTGTGTGGGTTTTGGTTGTGCTGGGTCTTTGTTGCGATGCGTGGGCTTCCCTCTCGTTGCGGTGTGTGGGTTTTGGTTGTGCTGGGTCTTTGTTGCGATGCGTGGGCCTCCCTCTCGTTGCGGTGTGCGGGTTTTGGTTGTGCTGGGTCTTTGTTGCGATGCGTGGGCTTCCCTCTCGTTGCGGTGTGCGGGCTTTGGTTGTGCTGGGTCTTTGTTGCGATGCGTGGGCTTCCCTCTCGTTGCGGTGTGCGGGTTTCTCCTTCTGGTGCTTCTCTTGGAATCTTCCTGGACCGGGGATCAAACCTGTGTCCCCTGCATTGGCGGGAGGATTCTAATCCAGGGAAGTCCTCTCTTGGCATAATAGATAAAGGACATGCTCACAACGGTGAAGAGCTGCCCGCGAGGGGAGGGAGGCTCCCAGGGCTGCTATCTGGCTCCTTCCTGAGCTGGCGCCCCCTGCACCCCGCCCCCCTGGCCCTGCCTGCCTGCACCTGTCCCCGGGGCTTTCTGGGTCCTGGAAGCGCTGAGTTTCCTGCCAGAGCAGCACCTCTAAGTCCCTGACATCCCACAGTGGGAACAACCCAAGGTGACCCAGGATGTACCTGTTCCCAGCCCCCTGTGAGCCACCTGTTCTAAACCTGCCTCCCTGAGGCCCTCGGACACTAGTGCCTGCCCTGGGAACGGAAATCAAATGAAGAAAAATGTTTATTTGTTCCTATAGGGATGGATTTTTGTCCAGTGGGCACAAATGCTAAGCTCTGTGAGACTTTACACGTTTTCTAGTATGATTTTTCAAACAGATTTTAGAAGAGCCTGAGTCATCTCCGCTCTGCCAGGTAGGAAGGCAGGGACACTCCGGACTAGCCCCCCTTGGCTGAGAACTTGGCCCCCGTCCCCGCCCGGCTGTCCTTACCAGCAGTGAGAATCGCGGTGAACCGGTGAGGAGCAGACTCAGAGAAGCAGGAGTCACGGGTGGGAGGAGACCAGACTTGGGCTCTGGACTCGCAGTCCAGTGCTCTCTGAGCCAGTGTGCTGGGTCTCGGGTCCCTTCCCCGGGAGGCGCCCTGGTGACCGGGGCCGACAGTGCCGTTGCCCGGGGCCTGCAGAGCCCTGTCAGCCTGCCCACGTCCGTTCCTTCATTCAGTCATTCAACAAACACCCGGAGCCCGTGGTGGTGCCAGGCACTGGGCCGCCTCCGTTAGAGGCAGCAACTCTTTAATACCCGGCGGTGTGGGGACTGCTGTGCCCCTGTGGCAGAAGAGGAAACTGAAGCTCAGCGAGGGCAAGGGACTTGCTCCCGGACAAACAGCCGGCGGGATGGGGCGGGGAACTGAGCCTGGGCAGGTCTTCTCCCCAAACCCCCGAACCTGTTGCCTTAAACATCCACCCTCTCTCTGTGGCTTGGCCCCAACCAGCGAGACTCCTGCCACTAGCTCAGTGCCATCGGGGTGAGGACAGCCGCTCTGCAGAAGGGGGAGCTGCTGGCCAGGCGGGCAGGGGTCTCGCCGCGAGGGGGCTGGCGAGACGACAGGCAGGGGGGCTCCAGGCTGCTGTGTCACGTCTGTGCTCAAGAGGTCTGGTTTGCCCCAAACCCCGGCTTCACGGAGCAGGAGCGGGCCCAGGAGGGGTGCACACTGCCCCTGAGTCACACAGCAGCTAGCTGGGCCGGGCATGGTTGTCTCGAGTGCGGGTGGGGGCAGGGCCGCCGCTGCTTGTGAACTTGCAGGGGCACAGGTGAATGAGTCAGGCCTGCTGCGGGCGCGGCGTGAGGGTGGGCAGGCAGGCGGGCAGGCGGGCAGCAGGCACTTGAGTTAAGTGTGGCTAATTTGGTTCAAGAACACGGACGCTGCTTGCGATTCCTGCATCTTGGAGAAGCCGGGAACATTGTGAGGGGTGCTCAGGCACAGCAAGCGGGGGGCGCGGGGGGGCGGCACAGAGGGGCTGCTGTGCACCGGGTCTGCTCTGTGTGCGGGTGGACGGAGGGCCTGGGCCTCCGCAGCCACGTCCCCCCCGGGCGCCGGGCTGGGCTGCCTGCAGCCAGCGCTAGAGGCAGTGTCTGCCCGTGGCCTCGTGCCCAGGGCGGTCCCGCGTGCTCACGCTCCCTGTTTCTCTCTCCCACTCTTTCCTCTGAGGGTCCTTGGGACCCTTTGCTGCAGTGCTTGCACCCGGAAAAACATCTCCTCTAGCAACAAAATACAAAGAAACTATAAGGAACTAAAAATAACCACGCGCAGGCACAGTTGGAGCAAATTGCGGACAAGATACAAGAGACCCAACGCCCAGTGTCCACTTCTCAACAACTGAGAGCCAGAGCAGGAGCGGTGCCTGCCCCCTGCACACGGCACCCCAGAGCCGGGTACCTCCCGCTGACCGCTGGACCCACCCTCAGCCTCAGCCTGTACCAGGAGCTCCCTCCTCCTCTTCCTACTGTTTGTCCTCACCCCCCACCCCCCCCCCCCCACCGGTTGCAGCAGGGGCCCCAGTAAAGCCTCGCCTGGATTTCTTGTCTGACCTCTAGTCACCTTCTGTAGGTTAGGGGAGGTCAAGAGCCCTGTTTGCTAACACCTGCCTTGCACGAGGAGCAACCTTGGGGCCCTGGAGCTGAGCCTGGTGTGTGACCCCCCCACCCCCGGAGGGGCCGGCCCCCCAGGTGGGCATCTGCGCCTGTGCTCAGGCCCCAGCTGGCTGCAGGGTGAAGCTGCCCATTCAGGACTTGGCCTTTCTGCTGAAAAATGTCCATGCCCTTGAGTCCAACTTCAATACCCACCCAGGTTCTAGACTGGAAGGAAAGAAATTGGGTGCCGGTGGGCAGGGTGCTTCTGAGCTATGCCGGGGAACGAACTGGACGGTCTCGGGAGATCTCCATGAGCCGCACAGGCGCACCTGTGGCTTCTGCTCTAGCCCAGGGCCCTGCTGGCCTGGGCACCACAAGGAGTGTGGAGTAGAAGGAACCACACTCACTCTGCCTTGAAAGGAACACCGCAGACTCAGGCTTGGCCAGCCTGCCGTCCTGGGGTAAAGGGAGGGCTTCTTGGCTGCTGGCACTGTGTTTGCCCGAGCTGGTGGATAAGGAACCACAGAGGTGAGGAGTCCCCCTGGAGCACGGGTCGAGTGGCCCTTGGGTGCCACATGCTGCAAGCACATCGGGAAGGCTGCGGCTGTAATGCGCACAGATGGGGGTGCCTGAGAAGGGAAGCGCAGAAGCCAGGTGTCCGAGACGGCCCGAGGAATCCAGCCCATTTTCTCCCCAGTGAACAGCACTTTGGGGATTGGCCTGGGGCAGCGTAGAGTCTTAGCCTGGATACTGGACGTGGGATCCCAGAGTCCCAGATGGTGCTATTGTGCTTAAGTGTCCCCCGACACACACCCCAAACTCCTGGTCATCCCATTGGCCCAGGGCCACACAGCCAGCCTAGAGGGCTGGGTAAAGGGCCAGGGAAGGACCAATCATTTTGGATCAAATGAAAATGAAAACCCAACATAGCAGCTTTGTGTGATGCGGGTAAAACGATATTTAAGGGAAAAATTTACAGCTTGGATTTGCTTAAGGAAAATTTAGATAGAACAAACTTCCTTAAAGGAAATTTTAGAGCTAAATGCTTACATTGGAAAAAAAAAAAAAAAAAACCAGTGATCTAAGCTTTCACCCTAAGAAACTAGAAGAAGAGGCAAAGTCAAAGCAAACAGAAGGAAGGAAACAATGAGCAGAAATCAGGAAGAAGAAATCAACAGGACAGAAGACAGGAAATGGGAGAAATAATTCATGAAACCAAAATTGCCTCTACAAAAAGGATTATGCATAAGTAACAAATCTCTAGTCAGATAGACTGACCAAGAGAAAAAGAGAGAAGGCACAAATGATCAGGCACAAACCTCAGAAATAGAAAAGGGGCCATCACTACAGGCCCTATAGACATTAAAGGCGCAGTGAAGAACATTGCAAGCAGCTTTTGCCCTACATTCTGCAGCTTAGACAGAGTAGGCAAATTCCTTGAAAGACATAAGCGATCAGGGGTCACACAAGAAAAAGTCTCATACGTGTGAGTACACGCTAAAGCGCTTCAGTTATGTCTGACTCTTTGCAACCCTATGGACTGTAGCCCACTAGGCTCCTCTGCCCCAGGGATTCTTCCGTCAAGAACACTGGAGTGGGTTGTCATTTCCTCCCCCAGGGGCTCTTCCCAACCCAAGGATTGAACCAGCATCTCTACATCTCCTGCATTGACAGGCAGGTTCTCTACCAGTAAAGCCACCTGGGAAGCATATATATATATATGTATATAAAGTCCCGTATATACTAAACTGCTAGATGTTAAAAACCTCCAACAACAACAACCACCTCTAGAGTTAGAGGACTTTTCTGGCAAATCCTAACAAACACTTAAGACAAATAAGACCAATAATATTTTCTCTTTCAGAAAATAGAAAAGGAGGGAACAATTATCAACTCTTTCTATGAGGTCAGCATTACCCTGATACCAAAACTTGACAAAAACATTACAAGAAAACTATAAAACAAGCCCATATCCCTCATGAACTTGGACATAAAAATTCTAGTGAAATATTAGCAAATTAAATCCAGCAGTATCCCAAAGGGAAAATCCATCCTGACCAATGAGATATGTCCTGGGAAGGTAAGTCTGTTTCAACATTCAAAACATTAATCAATATAACTCATCATATCAACAGATTAAAGAAGAAAAACCACATCACTTACATAGATACAAAAAAACACATTTGCTAAATTTGACATCTAGTCATGAAAAAAATTTTAGCAAATCGGAAAGAGAAGGGAATTTTCTCAATCTTATAAAAGGTGTCTACAAAAAACCTATGGTTAATGTCATAATTAGTATAAAATACTGAATAGTTAATGAAGAAATGGTCATGAAGAAAGTTAATGAAGTTGATGGTCCCCTAAGATCAGGACTGGGCTTTCCAGGTGGCTCAGCGGTAAAGAATTTGCCTGCAAAAGAGGAGCCGCAGGAGACGTGGGTTTGATCTCTGGGTTGGGAAGATCCCCTGGAAGAGGGCATGGCAATCCACTCCAGTATTTTTGGCTGGAGAATCCCATGGACAGAGGAGCCTGGTGGGCTCAAGTCCATAGGGTCACAAAGAGTCAGATATGAATGAAGTGACTTGGCATGCCTCACACAAGATCAGGACCAAAGTCAGGACACGCAGTGACATTATTCCTGTCAGTACTGTTCTAGGGTAAGTACTGCCAGTAGACTGAGGCAAGTGAAGAAAAAAGAGATGGGCAAGGAAGACATAAAACCGCTTCTTTTTACATTCGACGTGACCTGAGTTTCTCTATTTAGGAAGCTGGTTTTTTGTTTTGTTTTTACTGATTAAATCCATGTAATTGTTATAGGTGCAGGAGTGGCCAAGAGGAGATGCCCCACGTCCAAGGTAAGAGAAACCCAAGTAAGACAGTAGGCGCTAAGAGAGGGCATCAGAGGGCAGACAGACTGGAACCACAGTCATAGGCAACAGGCCGATATGCTCACACGGACCACAGCCTGGTCTAACTCGAAACTAAGCCATGCCGTGTGGGGCCACCCAAGATGGACAGGTCATGGTGGAGAGGTCTGACAGAATGTGGTCCACTGGAGAAGGGAATGGCAAACCGCTTCAGTATTCTTGCCTTGAGAACCCCATGAACAGTATGAAAAGGCAAAATGATAGGACACTGAAAGATGACCTCCCCAGGTCGGTAGGTGCCCAATATGCTCCTGGAGATCAGTGGAGAAATAACTCCAGAAAGAATGAAGGGATAGAGCCAAAGCAAAAACAACACCCAGTTGTAGATGTGACTGGTGATGGAAGCAAGGTCCGAAGCTGTAAAGATCAGTACTGCATAGGAACCTGGAATGTTAGGTCCATGAATCAAGGCAAATTGGAAGGGGTCAAACAGGAGACGGCAAGAGTGAACGTCGACATTCTAGGAATCAGCGAACTAAAATGGACTGGAATGGGTGAATTTAACTCAGATGACCATTGTATCTACTACTGTGGGCAGGAATCCCTCAGAAGAAATGGAGTAGCCATCATGGTCAACAAGAGAGTCCAAAATGCAGTACTCGGATGCAATCTCAAAACAACAGAATGATCTCTGTTCGTTTCCAAGGCAAGCCATTCAATATCACAGTAATCCAACCAGTAATGCTGAAGAAGCTGACGTGGAACAGTTCTATGAAGACCTACAAGACCTTCTAGAACTAACACCCTTAAAGATGTCCTTTTCATTATAGGGGACTGGAATGCACAAGTAGGAAGTCAAGAAACACCTGGAGTAACAGGCAAATTTGGCCTTGGAATACGGAATGAAGCAGGGCAAAGACTAATAGAGTTTTGCCAAGAAAATGCACTGGTCATAACAAACACCCTCTTCCAACAACACAAGAGAAGACTCTACACATGGACATCACCAGATGGTCAACACCGAAATCAGGTTGATTATATTCTTTGCAGCCAAAGATGGAGAAGTCTATACAGTCAACAAAAACAAGACCGGGAGCTGACTGTGGCTCAGATCATGAACACCTTATTACCAAATTCAGACTTAAATTGAAGAAAGTAGGGAAACCACTAGACCATTCAGGTATGACCTAAATCAAATCCCTTATGATTATACAGTGGAAGTGAGAAATAGATTTAAGGGCCTAGATCTGATAGACAGAGTGCCTGATGAACTATGGACGGAGGTTCATGACATTGTACAGGAGACAGGGAGCAAGACCATCCCCAAGAAAAAGAAATGCAAAAAGGCAAAACGGCTGTCTGGGGAGGCCTTACAAATAGCTGTGAAAAGAAGAGAAGTGAAAAGCAAAGGAGAAAAGAAAAGATATACCCATTTGAATGCAGAGTTCCAAAGAACAGCAAGGAGAGATAAGAAAGCCTTACTCAGCAATCAATGCAAAGAAATAGAGGAAAACAATAGAATGGGAAAGACAAGAGATCTCTTCAAGAAAATTAGAGATACCAAGGGGACATTTCATGCAAAGATGGGCACAATAAAGGACAGAAATGGTACGGACCTAACAGAAGCAGAAGATATTAAGAAAAGGTGGCAAGAATACACAGAAGAACTGTACAAAAAAGATCTTCACGACCCAGATAATCACAATGGTGTGATCACTCACCTAGAGCCATACATCCTGGAATGTGAAGTCAAGTGGGCCTTAGGAAGCATCACTACGAACAGAAGTAGTGGAGGTGATGGAATTCCAGCTGAGCTATTCCAAATCCTAAAGGATGATGCTGTGAAAGTGCTGCACTCAATATGCCAGCTAATTTGGAAAACTCAGCAGTGGCCACAGGACTAGAAAAGGTCAGTTTTCATTCCAATCCCAAAGAAAGGCAATGCCAAAGAATGCTCAAACTACCACACAATTGCACTCATCTCCCATACTAGCAAAGTAACACTCAAAAGTCTCCAAGCCAGGCTTCAACAATACATGAACTGTGAACTTCCAGATGTTCAAGCTGGTTTTAGAAAAGGCAGCGGAACCAGAGATCAAATTGCCAACATCTGCTGGATCATCGAAAAAGCAAGAGTTCCAGAGAAACATCTATTTCTGCTTTATTGACTATGCCAAAGCCTTTGACTGTGTGGATCACCATAAACTGTGGAAAATTCTGAAAGAGATGGGAATACCCGACCATCTGACCTGCCTCTTGAGAAATCTGTATGCAGGTCAGGAAGCAACAGTTAGAACTGGACATAGAACAATAAACTGATTCCAAATAGGAAAAGGAGTAAGTCAAGGCTGTATATTGTCACCCTGCTTATTTAACTTGTATGAAAAGTACATCATGAGAAACGCTGGGCTGGATGAAGCACAGGCTGGAATCAAGATTGCTGGGAGAAATATCAATAACCTCAGATATGCAGATGACACTATCCTATGGCAGAAAGTGAAGAAAAACTAAAGAGCCTCTTGATGAAAGTGAAAGAGGAGAGTGAAAAAGTTGGCTTAAAGCTCAACATTCAGAAAACTAAGATCATGGCATCTGGTCCCATCACTTCATGGCAAATAGATGGGGAAACAGTGGAAACAGTGGCTGACTTTATTTTTCTGGGCTCCAAAATCACTGCAGATGGTGACTGCAGCCATGAAATTAAAAGATGCTTACTCCTTGGAAGGAAAGTTATGACCAACCTAGATAGCATATGAAAAGCAGAGACATTAGTGTGTGAACAAAGGTCTGTCTAGTCAACGCTATGGTTTTTCCAGTGGTCATGTATGGATGTGAGAGTTGGACTGTGAAGAAGGCTGAGTGCTGAAGAATTGATGGTTTTGAACTGTGGTGTTGGAGAAGACTCTTGAGAGTCCCTTGGACTGCAAGGAGATCCAACCAGTCCATTCTGAAGGAGATCAGTCCTGGGTGTTCATTGGAAGGACTGATGTTGAAGCTGAAACTCCAGTAATTTGGCTACCTGATGTGAGGAGCTGATTCATTGGAAAAGACCCTGATGCTGGGAAAGATGGAAGGCGGGAGGAGAAGGGGACGACAGAGGATGAGATGGTTGGATGGCATCACCGACTCAATGGACATGAGTTTGAGTAAAGTCCGGGAGTTGGTGACGGACAGGGAGGCCTGGTGTGCTGCAGTCCATGGGGTCGCAAAGAGTCGGACACGACTGAGCGGCTGAACTGAACTGCCAGCCCCATGCCCCTAGTCCAGAGCCAGGTCCTGAGGTTGTGTCCATGGATGCTGGGGATCAAGCAGACCCAGTCCTGGAGGCAGCAGGCAGCTTGGCTCCTCGCTTCGCTGCCTGGCGTCAGCCTGTCTGTCCCCACCTCCGTGGGGTGCCGCCCCTCTGAAGGACCCTTGGTGTGGGGGCTGCGATGCTCTGTTCCTGTCTCCTTTTATGGGCCTGTGCCCCACCTGGACTCAGGCACCTGTTCCCCACAGCAAGCGCCAGGAGTCCAGGCTCCCAGCACCCGCAGCCTTCTGTTCCTCGTCTCTGGAGGTTCCTGCGTTTTCAGTCCCACCATGCCTGTTGGGTTCATCAAGTGGCTTTTATCACTGGAGCGGCGGATGGGAGAAGGGTCCTCCTGAGAGCTCGGGGCGCCCTTGTTCTGGGATGCAGCCGGCTCCGTGTCTGTCTTGGTATCTGCAAGTTGGAGTAGAGGAGGTGGTCTTGCCCCGTGGAGCGAATCGGCCCCGCCACCCCAGGATGCAGACGCGGCCGTGGGCTCCGAGCTCATGTTTTCCTTCCCTCTTCATGTATCTCCTCTGACGCGGTTCTGCACGTGTGGCATGTGGAGGCGGTGATAAGATCGGGGCCTCTTTCAGCTTCGCTCAGACTCAGGGCCTCCTGGCCCCTCTCTGACCGCAGCCTTCCTCTCCCTGTCCTCCACCCCCAGGAAGCCCCTTGCCCTCCCAGTTTCAGCTCAGACATCGCTCCTGAGAGAAGCCCTCCCCACCGCCAGATTGGCCCCTTCATACTCCCGCCCTCCACGCTCCCCCTTGGCCCCCGCTTGGCCTTGTGGCACCTGGGGGCCTTGCGGGCTCTGGGTCAACCTGCAGGCAGGCGGCGCTTGTCTGGAAGGCTGGCCCCTGCCCGTCCTGCTGCAGGACCACAGCGCATCTCTCTGGCGGGAGTCTGGACGGTCCAGGCCCGGACTCCCCCGCCTCCTCGCCATCCTCGGGCGCTACCTCTGTGGGCGAGAACTGGCTGGGACCGCTGATTTGGGTCCTTGTAGCCTCGACCGGGTCTCTGGCTGCGCGGTCTCCTTCTCCAGGGACCGCTCGCAGGCCTGACCTCCCTGCCCCTCGGAGGGGAGGCCGAGGCAGCTCCACTCTGGCGCACGCCCCGAAGGGCTCTTTCAGGGGTCCAGGGTGACTTCCTGTTTGAAGATCTGCAAAGTTTATGGAATTTGAGAAACGCTCTGTTAATAAAGACAGAAGCAACCTTTGACCCCCTCCCCCCCTCACATCCTGTGACAGGAAGCAGTGATTCTGCCCCACCCACCAGAGGGCAAGAGCACATCCCTGGGAGGAAGGCCGTTGCCTTTTCACCCCATCCTCTATCTGGAAAGTTCTGTGCTCTCTTCCCCGGGTGGCGGGGGCGGCGGGGTGAGTAACACAGCTGCGAGAAGCCTTAGGACTTTTAAAATAAGGGCCAGAGCCCTGCAGAGCCAGGGGCTGGGGGTCCCCCTCTCTGGGCGGGGGGTGCCCTTTAGGAGGCGGGGAACTGGTGGGTCGGCAGGGGGCGCCCAGGAATACCTATCTGGAAGGGAGCTCAGGTCTCCACCCGGGGTGGGGGGCGGGGAGAGGCCATCAATCTGAGAGTTTTATTTACCTTGAACTACTCAGGCAAGCAGACACATTATTTAGGGACTAGAATAAAAAGCCATTCACTTTACTTCAATTGACCATTTAGTTCAATTTGTGTGTTACTGCAGGTAATTACTCCAGTAATAACGTGCCGTAATCCCCGCTGATTGGGAGCTGGCCCCTGCTCCGTGTTAACACCGCGTGCAGTATACACTAATTACCCATGTGTTGCCATGGTTATTTGCGTGGACGCCGTGTTAATGACACCCTGGAAACAGAAAGCAATAGAGAGTTTTGAATTAAATCTTTGTGTTCTCTTAGAGCTAAAAGTGCATTTCGCATCAAATAATCATGAATAAAATGAGATCACCTCGGCGGAGTTGCCAGGAAGCTGATTAACTGAATGCAGAAATGTGACTTTACTCTGCTCGAGAATTAGCGCCTCCCAAACGTTGTCGGTTGCTAGGCAACCCCCACGATGACATCACTCACGCAGCCACGCTGCCCGAGATGTCATCTCTGCATATTTATAGCGTCTCCGTGGAGAGGCTGTGCATTATAGAAACGACATTATTTTTCTCCCGGATGATGGGTATGAATGGGGGGCGGGCTTCAGAGGGCCGCGCAGAAAGGGAATTTGGGAACACCTGTGAGCCTCTTTCTCTGGGCAGTAGACGCTTTATTTCCAGCGGTTTACAGTAAGGGGTCCACGTGAAGAGGCGTGTGTCACTGCACGTGTCTGAGAGCTCGAGCAACGGTGGGTCCACCTCCTGCCCGTGAGCAGGCAGCTAGGCGTGCGCCCAGCCTGGGGGGCGGGGAGGGGTGGAGTCCCCCAGCGGGGGCGTGCGTCCCACCCCTGGCCCTGCTGGCCCTGGTTCCCTGCTCTAGCTTAGAGCCAACACCAGGAGGGAATAACCAGAGCAGGGACAGGGTGCCATGTGTGGTGCTGAGCACCCCGTCATGGGGGGCATCCAAGGGGAAGCTGGACAGTGAGAGCAGAGAGGCGGAGGGGTTAGGGGTCCGCGGTCAGCCCGGCTGACCCCAGCAGTCTCTCCTGGCTGTGCTGTGCTCTGGTCCTGTGGCGGTGTCTCCGCGCTCACTTCCAGCCAGGCTGGCCACGTGGTCGAGGCCTCTGGGAGCTTGAGGTCTGGCAGGGGGCAGAGGTGAGTGGACTCCAGTGAGGCGTGAGCCTGACCTACCTCCTCCCAGTGGGAGGGGGCGAGCTTCCTGGAGGAGCTTTAGGAGGTCACGGCCAGAGTGTGGGTCTCCCAGGGCAGGCGGGCAGGCTCTGGACTTCACCTAAGGGCACTGGGGAGCCACGGCGGCTTTAGCAGGGGAGGGCCACGTCCCCATCCAACCTGAAAATCGGCTTGCTCCAGGGGCGGCGGTGTAAAACTCGCTGTGGGTAGCTCCAGGCACTGAAGTGCACCTGGTCTCAAGATCTGGGCCCTGGACAGGGCTTCCCTGGTAGCTCAGTTGGTAAAGAATCCGCCTGCAATGCAGGAGACCCCAGTTTAATTCCTGGGTCAGAAAGATCTGCTGGAGAAGGGATAGGGTACCCACTCCATTATTTTGGGGCTTCCCTGGCAGCTCAGCTGGTAAAGAATCTGCCTGCAATGAGGGAGACCTGGGTTCAATCCCTGGGTTGGGAAGATCCCCTGGAGAAGGGGAAGGCTACCCATTCCAGTTCGTTGGAAGGACTGATGTTGAAGCTGAAACTCCAATACTTTGGCCACCTGATGTGAAGAGCTGACTCATTGGAAAAGACTGGGAAAGATTTTTCCAGATGCTGGGAAAGATTGACAGAGAAGGCAATGGCACCCCACTCCAGTACTCTTGCCTGGAAAATCCCATGCACGGAGGAGCCTGGTGGGCTGCAGTCCATGGGGTCACGAAGAGTTGGACACAACTGAGCGACTTCACTTTCATTTTTCACTTTCATGCACTGGAGAAGGAAATGGCAACCCACTCCAGTGTTCTTGCCTGGAGAATCCCAGGGACGGGGGAGCCTGGTGGGCTGCTGTCTCTGGGGTCGCACAGAGTCAGACACGACTGAAGTGACTTAGCAGCAGCAGCAGCTGGGAGATTGACGGTGGGAGGAGAAGGGGACGACAGAGGGTGAGATGGTTGGATGGTATCACCAACTCCATGGACACGAGTTAGAGTAAACTCCGGGAGTTGGTGATGGACAGGGAGGCCTGGCGGGCTGCAGTCCATGGGTTCTCAAAGAGTTGGACATGACTGAGCGACTCCCTTTCACAGCTCCAAAGCCACCTTGTTCTTGCCTGGCCATCAGCTGCCCTCCCTGTGGGCTCAGACTGAACAACCTACACCCCTGCTCCCTTCCCCCCACGTCTTCAAACTCCCCCTGCTCACTTCCATCAACCAGCCCCTCATTCCCCCCACGTCTTCAAACTCCCCCTGCTCACTTCCGTCAACCAGCCCCTCGTCAGGGAGGCTCTGGGTCCTCGCCCTTGCTCCACTGTCCTCCTCCCTCTGGGCAGGGCCTTCCCTGTGTGGTCCTTCTGTCTCTTTCCCGCTGGGAGCACCGGGCTCAGCCCCATCACGCCCCTCCCCCAGCCCTTTAAATGCCATCCGCGTGGAGAAGGCTCCTGGGCTCCAGTCCACCCTAAGATCCAACCACCCACTCCGCTCCCCGATAGTGTCAGCCTCTCACAACCTTGACTGTGAGATTACCTAGCAGCCCGTCCAAACCGAAGCCTGCTGTCTTCCCCTTGTCCATCTGTTCCTTTAACACCGCTGTTCTCCTCCGTCCGGCCCGGCTGACGCTGCTGCCCTGGTGGACACCCTCAGACACTGTTCTCCATGCACCCTCTGCCTCGCTTCGCCCTCCATCCCACCCCAGGGCCTTTGCACCTGCCATGCCCCTTGGGAGCCCTGTGCGGGTGTTCTCACGGCTCCTTCTCTACCTCCCTGGCTCGTCTGCTGTGAAACGCCCACCGCACTTGCGAGAAACAATATTCTTTATTCACAGAGAAGCCACCTGTCTCCCTCCTGAGGGTGGCAACTCTGCTCTGCTCACGTCACAATAGGAGCTGGTGTGTCGGTGGTGGCAAGTGAGACACCAGGATCCCAGGGCTGGGATCCCCGGGCTCCCAGCACAAAGCGTGGACGGCCACCTGGGGTCCTACAGCAGCTCGCTTCTCCCGTCACGGAGTGAAGACCCTCAGACAAGCAGAGAAAACACCCAGCTTCCGGCTGCCGCCACCACGAGTCCATGACACAGAGGCCACCTCTCCCCACACGGAGGGACAGTGGCATTAGTTCAGAGCAGAGGACGGCCTGCCATGCGTCCTGCCCTCGCTTGTCACTGACGGCAGAAGAGGCTGGTGCCACTGGAGCCCGGTCTGGGGACCGGGGCTGGCGAGGCCCTGGATCTAACGCGGCCTCGCAGAGGTCCTGGGCGTCGGGGTGATACCCGGGGTCCCGGGACGGCTGCCGCGGTGGTCCCGTTGCCGACGCGGATGGAGCCCACGGTCCCGGAGATGCCGCAGAGCTGTGCACTCGGTCCCAAGGCCTTCGGCAGTGAGGTGGCTGTTCCCGGTGGATTTGGAGCCTGAGCCCGGACACCATCCCCTGTTTCATCAGCACGTCTCCCGTGAGCAAGTCCAAGCTGACGTTCAGGCCCCTGAAACGCTCTCCAGGGTGTGAACAAGCCTGTATTGCTGACTGCCCACTGTCTTTGTCTTTAGAGGCAGCTCCAATACTCTCGGCCAACTCTCTCCTAAAACCCTCTGTGGCTATTCATCTAGCGAGGAAAAACTTGGCGTCGCCTTACAATCAGGGCAGAGACCCCTGCAGCCCCTGCCATGAGGTCTGCGGTTCCTGGGGCCTGGCCTCGGGTACACTCCGTGGGGGGCCTCTCCCTCCGGGACCTCTCGAGTCTCCCCTCACCGCGTCTGAGCCAAGTTGTCCTGCTCACGGGATATGTCCATCCGTCCCCGGCCCCTTGTCCCTGCTGCCGCAAGCCGCCCCAGCCACGTGGGCAAGCCGAGGCCACCCTCGCTGGACACTGCTGGGGCTGAACCAGGCGTGGTCCAAGGGTCCGTGCTACCACAGCGGCCTGGCGGCGGGGAGGAGTCAAGACCAGCTTGGTGGATGGAGGCCTTAGAGGGTTTGCAGCAGAGGCTGGGCTTCGGGGTCTAACTCAGGAGCTGGGCCAGAGAGTGGTCCCTGAGAGAGGGCGCCAGAGGTGACCATGGAGGCACGTGGAGAGGACGGGGGTCCTCAGAGGGGTGCACGTGACCCAGGGTGGGGATGTGGGCTGCCACTCATGGGGCTCTGGACTGGGGAGAGGGCTCTGAGACCAGGACGGGCGGAGACAGCCTCGTGCCCATTGCTTCCGCCCAGCTCGGGGGGCACACTCCTTGCTCTCCTCCGAGAGGCTCGGCCCACGGGCTCCGCACCCCGGTCTGCTTGGCCAGGAGGTGCCGGAGGGTCAGTGCCGCCCCCGTGCTTGCTGCGGCGGTGTCCCCCAGCTCTGGTCCAGAGACGGCCCTGCCTGGCTGGGCAAGGGTGTGCCCCCTGGCAAAGTGGTGACTCCACTCTGTTGGCTGCTGTGGGCATCTGGCAGGAAGCGTCAAGGGCAAGTCCTTCTGGACCAATCATGCAGGATGATGTGTGTGCGCTCACTCAGTCGTGTCTGACTGTGCGACCCCATGGACTGTAGCCCGCCAGGCTCCTCTGTCCATGGGGATTTTCCAGGCGGGAATACTGGGGTGGGTTGCCGTGCCCTCCTCCAGGGGATCTTCCCGACCCAGGGATCGAACCCGAGTCTCCTATGGCTCCAGCATTGCAGCGGATTCTTTACCACGGAGCCGCTGGGGAAGCCCTAAAGCCTGGCAGAGGCGCCAAGACCTTGCATTCAACCAAACGGAGGCGAGGGTGTCCAAGACCCACTTCATAAATCACATGTGCCCTCTGTGCGGGGGACAATTAACAGCCCCCAGGGCTCCGGACCTGGCTGAATGGGGCTGGGGGTGCCGGGGAGGCTGGGAACCTTGCCACCTGGCCTTGGACTTGCCCTCTGGGGCAGGCGCTGGCCGTGTTTGAGATGGGGCTCTGCCCTCTGATGCTTGTTGACAACCTGCCACCTGTCAGGTATCCTGGGGCCGGGGCAGCGTAGTGTAGAGAGCCAAGTAAGAATTTGCCTCTTGCAGGCTGCAGACTCTGCTCAAGTAGTCTCACCTAGCAGAGCCTCGTTTTCCTGGTCTCTAACTGGGGAGGCCCTCTGCCTCCGAGCTGCCACGGGGCTCCTGAAGGCTGTGAGGGGACGAGGGGACAGAGAGCGAGCAGTGGGCTCGGCCAGGCCGTGGGGACCCCCCGGTGAGTGATGGCTCCCTCCCCTCCCCCAGCCCTGCTTGCCCCTTCTCCTGGGGCCCCCGGGAACATGTGGGTGCCTGGTCTCCGGCTCCCCTGTGGGGGCAGTCTCTCTGTGACTCCAGAAGTTATCCAGTAGGTCGGCATTTTTGAGTACCTACTGCAGGCTGTTTTCCAGGAGAAAGAAGGAGACCACAGAGATGCCGGTTCCAGGGATGTATCACCTTGGGGGAGGAGGTCGGACTGTCCGAGCCTTCTTACGGGAGTGAGCACACGGGCTGTGTGGGTGAGGGGTCCCCAGGGATATTCGGGGTGTGGAGTCTGAGTGGCATAGATCCAGAAGGCTCCCTCCAGGTGGCAGGGCGCCAAGGGAGCCCTTCACGCCTCAGTGTTCCCATCAGCAGAATGGCACTAGAGGTGCGTGCCTTGTTCTCAAGGACTGGGGAAACACAGGAAAAAGGAAGGTGGAAGGGGTCTACCCTCGTGGCCTGTGTGACGATGGTCAAGGGTGTGGATTCTGGAAGTGGCCCCACTCCCCAGGAGATGTGTGACCTCGAGCTAAGGAGCTTTATCTCTTTGTGCCTCTGTGTTCTGGTTTGAAAAACAGGGCTGATGATAAGCCCTGCATCCTGGGGTTGCTGTGTGGGTCAGGGTGTTCACAGACCTCTGACCCTTAGGGAGTCCAGGCCCCCAGGGAGGACCCGGACCTGTCGGCCGTCATCACTGGGTGTTTTGTGTCAGCTACAAGTTGGCACTTACCAAGAGCATTGCCAGTGACTGAACGACAAAGGCCTTTGCCATCTGCCTCTGCAGAGATCGGACTCCGGGCTGCTCTAGCTGTTGACCTTCAGCGACCCTGAGGGCATTCGGGGTGGAGGGAGGCGCTCTGTGCTCCAGGGAATCTGGTGGGACAGGTCTTTAGATAGTTGGATGTCTTTAGGAACAGATTTTGTGATCTCAATCCTTGCATCTCCTCATATCAGAGAAGCACTAACTCCCTTCATGGTGACATCAGATCCTCATGACTAACCTTCTGTGAAATGAGTGCTTCGTGGCATTAAACTCCCCCTTGACCAAAACCTTGCGTATTGGCCTTCCCCCACCGCCGCTTTGGAGCACACTCTCGGAGCCCTGCCTCCCGGGCTGCGGCCCTCGTTTTGCCCCAAATAAAACTCGGCTCTCGACTCTCGAGTTGAGCATCGTTTTTAGTCGACATTTGTTTCCTCTCTGCTCTCAGAGTGGGACCGACTGGAAGCCGCTCAGGTGCATGCGTGCTCAGGGGGTGGGGGTCACTTGGAGTGACAGGGAGGCAGCAAGCCGTCAGGACAGTGGCCCTTCTGGGTTGCGCTTGGAGCCGGTGAATCTGAGTGCTCCCGCTTCCCCGAATCCCAGGAGAGGCCAAGGAAGGGGGAGTACAGAACAAAGACGCGGCAGGAGGGGCCGAGCCAAGGTTTCCGGCAAGGTGGCTGGCCTGGTCCGTCGGCCCAGGAGGGTGGGAGGGGGCGTGCTGGCTGAGAGGGTTCGGCCCAGAGAAGCCGCTGTCCTGGGTCTGGTGGGGGGGGTGGGGTCTGAAAGCCCTCCCCCGTCTCTCCCCCCTACCCCGACGTGACTGCAGGGTCTCATTTCCCAGGCGCGCTGGGGACACTGTCTGCCTTCGGGGATGCTCTGGGAAGGGGCATAGAGGGGAGGAAGGTCCCCCAGCCCAGCCCAGCCAGGAGAGTGGGCGCAGGCCCACCTGCTGGGGACCCTCTCCTGCCCTAGGTCCGTACCAGCTCCCAGCCGGCCAGTGGCTGCGGCTGGAGGCCCCGCCCTGCCTGAGGTTGGACTGGGCGCCCCTCTGGGCCATACCAGGGTCAGCCCGGATGTCTGTGCTTGTAGGGGTGTGGCTGCCCGGGGCGGGGAGAGGGGCTGCCGTGAGGGGAAGGGGGGCCCCAGGGAAGATGATGGGCTCTGCCCTTGGCCTGGACTCTCTGTGGGCCCAGAGATGGGTGCAGACAGAGCAGGGCTGGGCAGAGCCCCCTCCTGCGGGGCAGCTGCCGGCCTTGAGGGGCCTGCTCGGGTTCAGAGATGGCGGTGAGGGGGTGGGGCCTGGCGCTGAGCCTGAGCTCCTAGAGGAGAGCTTGGGGCATGAGCGGGTCCTCCCGCCCCGGCCCAGGCAGAGGGTCTGCACCCCGGTTCTGTGTTCACCTTTGTCGTACGATCTGGCGATTGAGGGGAGCGGTCACTCCAGTTTCCTCATCTGAAAATGGGTTGTCGACAGCCCGGGGTCATGGGCTGCTGGGGGGACAGTGGGCACACCAGTGGGTCTTCACTGAAGCTGATGGTTCTTCCTGGAGGAGCCAGAGAGGCTGAGCTATTCAAGATGGGGAAACCGAGGCTGGGAATGGGTGGCCAGTGGGCACCTTGGCCCAGGCTGGATGGAGTGTCCTGGCCCGCTGAGGACAACCCCGTGGGGCTCCCTGACCCCCCGACGTAACAGCTATTCTCAATCTCCCTCCCTACCCCCGCTCCACCGAGGTCCCCAAACATGTCCCCAGCTCTCATCACAGCTTGGACCCAAGGTCCCTTGCCATGGGGATCTCTGTCCCTTCAGGGGTCCCCGGCCCCCATCACAAGGGGGCCAGCGTGGCTGGTTGGCCCGCTGTGGGGGCAGGGCGGCCTGCAGCCGGCGGGGACAGATGGACGGAGGGCCACCGCACAGGGCCCTCCCCTCTCCCCCGCTGCAAGCCACAGCCATTCCCCAACTCCTTGATTTTTCATTAAAACAGCCACCGGCTCCGAGCTGCCAAGGTCACGGGGCTGCCAAGGGAGCTGAATGCGGGCCATTACGCTGGCCGCTAATGTCCTTGAGGCAGCGGCTGCTGGCGCGATCAGGCACCCGGGACACTCCAATCTCCGCTTGTCCAGCAGCGATGGTATCGGGGCCTGAGTGATCTCCCCGCGGGTAGCCCTCCCTGGGGAGCAAAGGGATGCTGGTGGGCTGCTGGTCGGCCCGAGGGGCTAAGAAAGGGGCCTCTCCCCGCTATCCTCCCCCCCTCCCCCAGCCGAGTTCGTGCTCAGTTCATTGGCTGCTGGGAAACATCATTCATTCCATCCTCTTCTGGCTGGAAGGCCTGGGCCAGGGCGGGCACAACCCCTGCGTGCTGCCCACCCGAGGTGGTGGGGGTGGGTGGGGGACGCTGAGGGGGCAGCGGCCTGCCCTTAGGCCTCCTCAGGACCTGGGGTCCCATCACCTCCTTTACAAAAGGGCTGGGATTCTAGGTGGTCCTCTCGCCACCGCAACCTGCCAAGTAAAGGAGCGTGCAGGGGTGGGGGTCCCACAGCCCCCCCAGCAGGAGGCTCGGGGTGCCCGAGCCTCGCTGACCACCCCAGGGATTCTCGTGGTGGCCCACATGTCAGCGCACAGCGGCCCACGTGCAAGGGGCTGGAGCCGGGGGCCATGAAGCCTATTCTGGGCTGAGAAACCATTGATCTTGGCTAAGCAAAAGCTAGCAACAGCCAGAATGTCCGTGTCTGGGGAACGGATCGCCGGAGGCCAGGCCAGTGGGGAGCGCCTCTGAGCAGCGAAGAGGCTGCAGGGCTGGGCCCAGACTCTGGTGCCCGCTGGGCCCCGAGGACCAGGCACTGTCCGGTTCCACTCAGTGGGCTGCCTGCCAGACACAGAGGGCGGTGACCCGCCGCCAGCAGCTGGGGTGGGGCGGGCTGACCGTAAAGGGCGCAGTGGGGGTGCGTGGGTGCTGGTTGTGGCTAGATCTGGACGCTTAGACGGCTGCACAGACGCGTCCCGGCTCTCAGAAGGGTGCACAGGAAAGGGCGCGTTTCTCTGCCTGTAAATTATACCCGAACCGAATGACGAGAAAGCTCCCTTCCCCTGTACCAGACACAGTCGGCACCCGGGGTGGGTCCAGGCGGGACACCCTGCTTGGAAACCAGCCACACTGGAGCAGGGCCTGTGCTGTTCGCCCCTGGGTCCCCACTCTGGGCCCGGAGCCACTGCTCCTTGTGAGGGTGGGAGGGCTCCTGGGGCGAAGGTGGCCTGGCTGCCAGGGTGGCGGGAATGGGCCTCGGTGGCCTGCCTCCCAGTGTCTGGTTCCACCACGGTCTGGGAGAGAGGGGTCTCCAGGAGACAGAAGGCGGGGCTCTTCTGGGGACGTGCTTTCCTCCTGCAAAAGCAGCACGCTCGAGTTTCACCAAACAGGCAGACCACGCCAGAGGAGTCCAGGTGTGGGAAGGGGTAGGCAGAGCTGGCATGGGGTCTGAAAGCCACTCAGCTCCTGGGTTTTCTTTCTGATCAGATGGTGGGGAAGGTAACAGAGTAATGAAGCCTCAGGAGCTCTCTTGGGGAGGGGGCTCCCCTTTGCTCCTGTTTAATTGACCCTTCTCAGCTTTTTGGCTAAGATCAAATGTTGTATGGGGGCTTCCCAGGTGGCTCAGCTGGTAAGGAGGAGCCATCTGCCAGTGCAGGAGATGCCAGAGATGCAGGCTCGATCCCTGGGTCAGGACAATTCCCTGGAGAAGGAAGTGGCAACCCACTCCAGTCTTCTTGCCTGGAGAATCCCATGGACAGAGGAGCCTGGCGGGCTACAGCCCAGGGGGTCACACAGAATCGGACACGTCTGAGCACAACGGGGAGGGGTTTGTCCCTCTCCCTGTCTCGTCTCGGGCAACGCCACGACCTCTCAATCTCTCCCCTCCCCTGACAGCCCCCCACGGGGCATTCTGTGCTGCAGAACATAGCCCCCCCTGGGATGTGAGGAGGGAAGGGACCGCCATGTTCCCGAGTCCTGGTGCTCGGCTCTGTGTCTGGGACGTTCTCATCTCAGATGAGAAGGCTGAGTCTGGAGGAGCACAGGGAACCCACCCAGGCTGGCACTGGGCGCTTCTTAGGCGCTCCCCTGCCCCCCGCTTCCCAGACCAGCTGCGCCAGCTTCCCTGCCCGGGGCCTGGGCACCAGCATGCTATCAACCCCCTGGCGGTTTGCTGGGCAGCCGGGACTCTGCGTTGACCTGCTGTCCCTCATCAGACCCGTCCCTGTAGTGTTTGATATGAAAATCATAGGAGATACAACTCAGCTCATACATAAGTTTGAAAATGAAAGCGGTATAATGTCCCGACTACGATATAAAGGAGGGACTGAAGGGAAGTCATTGATAATAACATTGAAAGTGAAAGTTGATCCGTGGTGTCTGACTCTTTGCGACCCTGTGGACCATCCAGTCCGTGAAATTCTCCAGGCCAGAATCCTGGAGTGGGTGGCCTTTCCCTTTGCTCTCCCAAGTCAGCATAAAAAAGCCAAGCCAAGATCATGGCATCCAGTCCCATCACTTCAAGGCGAATAGAAGAGAAAAGGTGGAAAAAGTGACAGATTTTATTTTCTTGGGCTCCAAAATCACTGTGGACAGTGACTGCAGTCATGAAAGTAGAAGTCGCTCGCTCCTGGGAAGGAAAACTGTGACAAGCCTAGACAGTGTATTAAAAAGCAGAGACGTCACTTTGCTGACAAAGGTCCGTCCAGTCAAGTTGTGTGTGAATGTGAGAGTTGGTCCATAAAGAAGGCCGAAGATTTGGTGCTAATTGTGGTGTTGGAGAAGACTCTTGAGAGTCCCGTGGACTGCAAGGAGATCAAGCCAGTCCATCCTAAAGGAAATCCATCCTGAATAGTCATTGGAAGGGCTGACACTGAAGCTGAAGCCCCAATACTTTGGCCACCTGACGTGAAGAGCTGACTCATTGGAAAAACCCTGATGCTGGGAAAGATTGAGGGCAGGAGGAGAAGGGGACGACAGAGGATGAGATGGTTGGATGGCATCACCCACCCAATGGACATGAATCTGAGCAAACTCCGGGAGACGGTGAAGGACAGGGAAGCCTGGCGTGCTGCAGTCCATGGGGTCGCGAAGACTCAGACAGGACAGCAACTGAACAATAGCAGCAACAGCGGAAAGGAATCTGAAAAAGAATGTGTGTGTGTGTGTGTGTGTGTGTGTGTGGGCGAACCGCTCTGCTGTGTGCCTGAAATGAACACAACATTGTCAAACACCTGTGCTTCAATTTAAAGAAGAGTTAGAATCTCCAGCCCCCGAATGCCTCGGCCACCTGTACGGTCGGCTGTTGGAAATCCGTCATTCAAGCTGAGCAGAATTATGCCCGGTTGCCACACCGGCAGCGCTAACGTCTTGGCGTCCTCACCTGGGCTGGAGCTCTGCAGGTGTGGGTGTTCTTGGAGCCCAGACTGGCAGAAAGGGGCAGAGGAGCACAGCCTCGCTCCAGGCCATCCCAGCCAGAGCCCGGGTCCCCCCCTGCCCCGGCCAGGGCCCCTCTGACCCTCAGAGCGAGCCCTGTGTGTGCTCTGCTGCTGTTGCTGGGAGCCCGAGAGGGCAGCTCCCCCTGCGCCGCCCGAGTGATCTGCTGGCTGGACCCGCCGCCCTGTCCCCCCCACGGTGATTGCATTTCGCACCGACTGGTTCAGAGTCACTGGGTTATTGGCTCATTTTTCATTTTGCATCTGTGGTAACCAGACTTGGAAATAAAAAGCAGGGCGAGGCCTCGGCCTGATGGGGAAGGGCTGCGTGGATGCCTGGAAGTGGGGTGAGGGCGTTCCACGGTGGTGGTGCGGTGGGGCGGCCGGCTCCCTCCAGGCCCACCTAGGGTCCGGCCCCGGCCTCGTCTCAATGCCAGGCCTGCGTGGTCGGGGTTTTCCCGGCTGCAAAGTGGGAGAGTAAGACCCACCTTGAGAGCTTCACAGCACATAGTAGGTATTCAATAAGTGCAGTTGTTATGGTAATGGCTATAGGATGTTACGACATTATTTTAGAAGTCATGAAAGAATAGAAGTGTTTCACTGGGGGTTTTTTTAGAAAACACAGATACGAGAATGAGCCGTGGAACGGCTGACCTGAGACTAGGTTCCTCTCTGATATTCAATTATCCTCCCCTCGCCCCCTCACTCCTCCTGTGATTTGATTACTTCGGTGCCCACGAGGCACTCCTGTCGACACATCGGGGGAATTAGTTGCAGCTCTTCTCTTCGGGGTGGGGCTGGTCTCCAGACCTCCTAAAAAAATCCTTTCGTTCTTGAGATTGGCGGCAGGCAGAGTGAGGGTCCATGCATCTCGCTGTCTCGCTGTCTGTCTTGTGGACAAGAAGGACAAAATGATCAGCTCAACCAAGGTGGCAATACAGCAGCCTGGCTGGGGTTCAAACTCAGGTATCTGCATCTCAAGTGTTTGCTGTTTTGGGATCCAGTCCCCATTCAATATTTACCTCCCTCAGGGCTCGGTGCTTGGCAGACACAGCGGGGAAGGCTTCAGGCCCCACAGAGGCTGGGCCAGGGGACACAGGCGGACAGAGCACAGAACGGAGCGACCGGAGAGCTTCTGGGGGCTCTGACGGCGGGCCTCGGGGGGGACGCCCCTGTGGCCAGTGTCGGGGGGGCTTCTTTAGGTGGGACCGTCTCAAGGAGGTGACCCAGGGATGGGACGGAGCCTGCAGGCTCTGGACAGGAGGGGCGGCGAGGCCCAGAGGTACAGAGTGGCCAGCGGACTGTTGCTGCTGCCGGAGCCGTGCTTAAGGTCACTGTGGGCCTGACTGGTGGGGTTCGTCCTGGCGCTTGAGCCGGGCACCGGGACTAGGGGCAGGGCCAGCCGGCGTGCGGTGCCCAAGCTGGGCCGTCCAGCCCCGGGCTTCAGCGGCCTGGTCTCAGGGTCTTGGGCATCCGGATTTGATGGAACCCGCTTCTTTGAGAAAATGGCAAGCCCACTCCAAGAAAAGCCAGGTGCTCAGCAAATCTCTCTCCATCTCCTGTGCAGTTATTACGGGCCGGGAGGGATCATAAGCACTTTTCCGTGACGCTTGCTCGCCTTTGTGGGGTCATGGGCCCGTTAGAGCGCTTGTGAATTTGAAGATTTTGTAGGTTCCTCCGTAGGTATGTGTATTGCTGGTCAAGTGATATTGCAGATCCTGGGCGACTCCCAGCCTGGTCTGGGCAGACCTGGGCACCTGCGGCTCACAGCCTCCCTGAGCCCTGGGGTCCCACTGGGCAGTGTAGTTGGTCAGGCCGCGCCTCACCCGGCTGAGTGCCCACGTGGTCCTCGGGCACCTGAGTTCTGAGTGACAGCGTTGCACCTCCCCCCAACGTGGATGCTCCCCTGTGCCTGGAGGCACGTGGCCTCTTTTCATCCTTTATGCTGGTGGCCAGAAGCCCTGGATGCGGTCCGGGGAGTGGGCCCCTGGGGGGAAGCCCAGCACCGCCTCCGTGTCAGCCGCCGTGGCCAGTGCTTCCTCCGCGGGTGCGGGCGGGGCCGCCTTCTCCCCAGGCAGGTGGGCTCACACCGTGTCCAGGGTGCCTCCGGGCTGGGGGTGGTGGTGGTCACAGCACAGAGATGCCCAGCCCCAGCTCCACGGCCCCCCTCGGTGGGATTGGGACGGGAAATCTGGAGGGATCCAGAGGAGCCAGGATTGGGGCTTGGCTTGGGGGTGGGCAGAGACGCAGAGCGCCCCCAGGGCCTGGGGCGGGTGAGGCAGGGGGTTCCCACTGCCCGTGGCCCCCGGGTAGGGGCTCCCTGGCAGGTGCAGTGAGTGTGCCTGAAAGCGAGTGCTTCTCTCTTTCTAACGAGCCCCCATAAATCACACCTTTCATACACAGCAGCCCTCCAGGAGTCCCGGACGCAGGCCTCTCCAGCGCCCTCCCTGGGGCAGCTGACGGGCACCCTCCCCAGTGCCTGTCGAGTCCAGGCTCCGCCGGGCACTGCCGGCCGGGCTGCAGGTTCCCAGGGCCGGAGTGGGGGTGGTGGGGGAGACGCGGCAGCTCCACCTTCACAGGCTGAAGGAGCGTGTCTTCACAGGGGGCAGCGTGTCTGGGGTCCGGCCCGGCGATCTTTCCACACGCCGTGTTTTTCAACACACGTTCCTTTCTTTAAGAGCAATTTGTGTCGAGGTGGAATTCACATGCCATAAGACGAGCCGCCGCCAAGTGGACCATCCGGCAGCGCTCAGCCCATTCAGTGCTGTGCTCCCAGCCCTCTATCTGGTTCCAGAACCTTGTCATCACCCCAAAGGAAACTGCCCCCTCCCAGGCCTTGGCAACCCCCGGTCGGGCTTCTGTCTCGAGGGATGTCCTCAGGCCGGACACTTCCTGGCCACACGTGGCCTCTCGCGCCTGCTTCTCTTGCCTGGGGGCTTGTCTTTGAAGTTCATCCACGTGTTGGTGATGCGTCTGAAGCTCCAGTTCTGGCCGGCATTCCACATGCTTCACCTGATGTTACCCCGACACCGACCCTGAGAGGTAGGTGTGAACACTTGGTCCCACTTGAAAGATAAGGAAGCTGAGGCTCCCTGAGCTCGGGCGACGCTGCCCGGGGCTGCAGCTGGGGCTTCAGGCTCTCCTGTCCTTCGGACCCCGCTTCTGGCTCCTGCTCGTCCCTGGAGCCCCGGTCCCACCTCCGCCGCCTCCCGGAAGTCTCGGGCAGGGCCGCCTGGGTGCAGAGCCCGCCCGTTTAGTTTAATCTGCCGAAGGGAAGCTCCTTGCAGGCAGTGAACTCCTGTCCTTGGTCTTCGTGGGCCCCCCTGGACCTTTGCACGGTGGGTGCTTTATCAGTTAGCAGGTAGTGCCTCTTAACGGGCTCCCCGGGTTGGGGCTGAGCCCCGGACGCGGCCGTGGCCTGCATAGACTTCTGGTGCTCCGAAGCCGCCCAGGGGTCCCTGTGCCTGCAGGGGTGTTCCTTCTGTGAACCGCGGGTCAGCTGGTTTCTTGAACCTCTTTTTGACTGAAAGGAAAATCGTGTGTTTGGAACATAGGATGCTGCCAGGAGGGCCCGAATCTCTCACCTCCCTTCTAGAAAAATAGATCGTTATTTCCCTTCCCTTTTCTTTCCGCCCATAGCGGAGCAGATGTTAGCTTTCCAATAAACAGGGGAAAAAATAGATGAGAGACGTTTAGCAAACTATCACCGTGCAGGCCAGAGTTATCACTCTGATTTCAACTGGGACCATAAAATTTTATGAGCTATTAAATTGTCCTAAAGCTCCTTTAACATACAAACTTGAGTGTCTGAGATTACCCATTAAGAAAAAGTGGGTTACATCAGGAGAACTTTTACTGCTAACACTCAATTGTGTTCAATCAATAAAACTTTTAACTAGCTGTGTTGCCCTGGGCGGATTACACGGGTCCTGCTGGGGACGGGCCAGCCGGTGGTCCTAGACCCATCCTTGAGCGCGGCCTTGGCTGGGGAGCAGGACTCTCAGCCAGGACCATCACCTCTGAGCATTCCAGAAGGTTCTGCTTCCTACCTGGGCATCTGTGATCAAGCAGTAGCTTGAGCTGGGAGGTGGGCTCGGAGGCCAGCATGTCCTGGGGGTTCCCACCAAGAACTCGGCAGGGAGCCCAAGTGCCAGGCCCCACTGTGGGTGGGAGTTACGCCTCTCATTGGTGGGGAACTGGGGGGCTCCTTGGCTGTGGAGGCGCCTCCTCTGGGGTTGACCCCTCAGCCAGAGGGCCGTGTGAAAGGAGCCATTGCTACCCGGACGGTGCCCCTGAATCCAGGCGGGACCCTGACCTCAAAAGGGGACGGGGGCCCAGGAGGCACCGTCGCTGCGGGTCTCCCGGCCCTCGGTCCTCCGGCAGGGCTGTGGGCCTGTGTCCAGTCTGCTTTGGCTGGGGCTGGGCCACCCTGGGCTGGGCTGCTCAGAGAAGATGCAAGGCCCGAGGGCTGCCCTACTGGGCCGATGGGCAGGGCGCCGCTTGGAAGGAGGAGAAGGGAGGAGGAAGGGCTTGAACTGGGGGCTCTGTGGTCCTGGCTGGACCCTTCCCCTCTTTCTCACCCGTAGGGTGGGGCGGGAACCTCTGCTTCCTGGCCTCGTACCTATTGTAAAGTGCTTGGAAACTGTGGGTGGACCAAAAAAAGAAATTAGATTCTGCAGAATAAAAGGAGGGATTTGGTAAACACCTGTAGAAGGAATTGGAGAAGGAAATGGCAACCCACTCCAGTGTTCTTGCCTGGAAAATCCCATGGATGAAGCCTGGTAGGCTGCAGTCCATGGGGTCGCACAGAGTTGGACACGACTGTAGAAGGAATGGGGTTGCTTTGCCCCTTCCCCGGGGAGGTGGGGCAGGGGCTGGTGGATGGGGGCCAGGCTGCCCTGTGTGACAAGCAGGTGAGGCCAGGGCATATGGCCTCCCGGAGTCCTCGTGAGCCCAGAGGGCCCTCGTGAGGCCGGAGGGCATGTGCTGGGGCAAGTTTAAGATTGCTTCTGTGGGCAGCGCGGTCATCTGCCTCCACCCTCCGCCCCAGGGTCCACATGACGGAAGACAGCAGGGCTGCAGAGGGGTGGGAGTGGGTTGGGGAGCCCCCTGGGCCAGGGCTGCAGAGCTGCAGCCAGGGCTCATGGTCGTCAGGCATGGGCCTGGGTCTTCCATGTTTCCTGGGGGCAAGTGGGGGGCATCTTGGACTGTCCTGGGGTGAGAATGGTCGGCCCTGAGCTGCTGCTGCCCCAGAGGCCTGATTCCTGCCCCTTGCCCCAGCCACAGACAGCAGGGCGTGGGGCCCAGGAACGCTGGGCTTTCCCCATGCCGGGCAGCCACTGTCCCCACACCCTTGGTGCTCAGGGCAGCCAGGAGGCCCGGCCTGGGCAGCCATCTGCAGGGCTGACCCTGGAATCCTAGCCCATTGCAACAGTCCAGTTGGGCAACTCCCGGGGGAGAGCTCTGCCTGGAGCTGGGCTTCCCGTCCCCGCATCTGGGTCAGTGCAGATGCGTCCTCCTATCCATGTTTATGAGCCGCCTCTAATCTCCCCTGCACGCCTCCGGGGCCCGCCTCTGTCTCCGGCTGGCTTTGCTGAAATGCTCTGGCCCCGAGGTCAGGGAGACACATCTACCAGGCCCGCAGCCCAGCCGCTGTGGTGCCTGCCGGCTGGGAGAGGGCCCGGTCAGAGGCTTCCCGGGGCGGCCCAGGCAGTCGGGTTTGGGGGGCTGTCGTAGAGGGGGGTGGTCAGCTTGCAGACCTGGCAGGAAAGCAGGTCGGGGTCGAGGAGTGTGCTCTGCCAGACGCCAATTAGCCTGGAAATCGGGGCCTGTGGTGGGGCCTGAGATCCACTCCCCACCAGACCATCCCTGTGGGACCCTCTCTGGTTCCTGAAGTCCCACGACCCAGGGGCACGTCCGGGATCAGAGGGCCCTAAGCCTCGGGTTGGGAATGAGGGAGGGGGGTGTCTGGAGTGCAGGCCAGACCCCTGCCGGCCTGATCCAGCCCTGCTGCCAGCTCCAGGAGGGGCCCAGTGAGGTGCTGGCCACTGTGGGCCTTGGAAACGAGGGGAGCAGGAGAGTGCCCCCCAACTTGAAACCTAAACTTCCGGGCCTTTGGCTCTAGGATGACTTCTAGGAGCTCCAGATAAACAGTAGTGTGTTTCCAGAGCAAATTCACCCCGAAGCCACTTTTAGCTAATTCCACTCTAGTATGAATGAGCTTTCCAGACCAGCTTGAATGCAGAGCTGGGAGGGGCCCGCTGTGCTCGGGCCCCTGTGAAGAGGGGAGTGGGGCGGACCAGGAGGTGCCTCCTGGCAAAACAGGACATCCCAAGGGCCCTCGGGGGGAAGGCCCAGGAGGAGGGGGAGGTGTGGCCTCAGTGTGGGGAGCTGGGTTGGGAAGGAGAGTCCGGCACTGGGAGCGATGAGAACATTCATGCGGGGGTAATGGGGAGCCAAGGAGGGTTGTGTAGCAAGGGGGTGGACCTCCAGCAGCATATTTCGGGGAGGTGATGCCGGAAGGTCGCGTGAGGGCTGCAGGTGGGAGGGATGGAGGTGGCACCCTGGCTGGGCTCTTAAATGTCCGCTGAACCCGGTGAGAAGTGCCCAGCAGGGAGGGTGACGGTGAGGACTTGGGCTCTCCCTGCCCTTTAGCCGAAGTGGCTGTTTGACTTGGTGGCTTTGTCTTATGGAGTTACCCCCAAACTCTCAAGGACCCCCTGCCCCAGAAGATGAAGCTCTGTGTTCCCCTGGGGGCAGGGAACACACCCAGCTGCCCCGAGGCTTCCGGAAGCTGTTCCAGGAACATGGGCTCCGTGAGGTGTTAATGGGGTCCCCGGGGAAGGGCTACGGGGCACGGAGGTCTCGGGCATCCAGTTCAGTTCAGTTCAGTCGCTCAGTTGTGTCTGACTCTTTACGACCCCATGAATCGCAGCACGCCAGGCCTCCCTGTCCATCACCAGCTCCCAGAGTTTACTCAGACTCATGTCCATCGAGTCGGTGAGGCCATCCAGGTTCAGGTCAAACCCTACGTCCACTATGGGTTGTCCAGCCTCAGTCAGCATCTCCTGGGCCGCCCAAGCCCTGTGCTGGGCAGGCCCTGTTCCTCAAACGTGCGCACGGCAGGGAAGGCCGGGAGCTGCTGGCTGCAGGGTGCCCACGCTCCTCCCCTGGGCGGAGTGACTGACCACTGCAGCTGGGGGATCACGGCCCCGACTGCCGGGCCTGTGACCCAGCCATTCAGTCCTTGGGGGCAGGGGCAGACCCGGGCTCGCGTCCCTCTGTCCATCCGCCAACCGCGTGGCCTTGGATGCGTTAGGAGACCTTCCACAGCATCCTCGGGGGACGTGAGGCTGCCCCCTGCCCGGCGTCTGTGGCCTTCAGGACAGTGACAGTCGGTCCCGTATGGGCACTCTCGGAGACCCAGCCTGGCCCCTGGGGGAGCGGTCAGCCCGGGAGGAAGGCCGCCACAGTGCGGGGCGTGGTCCCTGAGAGGCCAGCACGGCCGCGCCACGGCTCCTCACCCCGGCTTCGCCCCGGCCCTCTGGCTGGGACGACACTTCGTGGCTTTGTCCCTTTCCTGGCACGTGGGGCGCACACGGGGCGTCAGCGGGCCGCTCGGGCCGGGACCGGCACAGGACCTACAGAGGCCCGTCGCCCGTGTGCCCCGGGGCCGAGCGCTGGGGCAGCTCAGGGTGTGCCCCCCGCCCCCACGCCCTCTGCCGCCCCAGCTCTCCTGGGCCGGGCGAGGGGAACAGAGCGCCGGTGTCCCCCTCTCTCTCCCGGGCACTTGAGAAAGTGGCTTCGTTTGGCCTGCGGTTGCGGAGCGGCTTGGCTCGCAGGTGCCTGGAGGCCCGGCCGGCCAGGGAGTCCCCCGCCAGCCGAGGGGTGGAGGGCCTGGCGGTGCTGGCATTGGCTGGCAGTCCCTGCGGCCCCTCCCTGCTGCCCGGCTCCCAGATGGGCCTCCTGGCCGGGACTCCGCCCGCTGCAGCCAGGCTGGAGGACGCTCCCCGGGCCCCCGGGGCCACCCTGCGGGTGCGGGCAGGAATTCAGGGCCTTGGCTGCTCCCATGCTGCCTGGCTGGCGCGGTGAGGACAGAGAGGCTGCTGGCGGGGAGCCCTGTGCCTTGGGAGGCTGTCGCAACCCTCTGAGACACACGAGCGGGCGGTGGGGGGACTCCCTCGCCGGGCACCGAGCCTGGGAGCCCAGTGTCTTGGGCAAGGAGGGCCAGAGCCGTGGGGCCAGGCGCACAGGCCCCGCGGTCAGAGGGACCTGGTGCTGTGGGTCTGCTCCCTCCTGCCTCACATGGTGTACTCAGTCACCCAGCAGGCATTCACTGAGCACCTACTGTGCGCTGCCTGCAGTTCCAGCCCGTTCTCCGGGTCTACCTGCCTTTCCCCTTGCTCCCCCTACCCGCTCCCTGGTCCTCAGGCCTCCAGAAGCCTTCGCTGTCCTCCCCAAAGCCCCGCCACGGCCCCAAGGCCACTGTGTCGCCCCGGCCCTGCAGTGCGTGCATCGCCTTGGTTTGTGCTTGTCCGGGACAAGCCAGCCTGAGTGGGGTGCCATCCCTCCAGGGCCCAGTCCTGAGCCGGGCTGACAGCCAGCCCTCGAGGCTCCTGAGCGGGGAGGATGGTGGACTTGGTGGTGTGGTGGGGGAAGGTGATTCCTCCCCAGGGTGAGGCTGATGGTCCCAGGGAACTCCAAGGCCAGGGCCCCACCTGGCCGCCTTCCTCCCGGCCACGGTGCAGAGGTGGGAGAGGGCAGGGGTGGGGAGGGGTGGGGGCAGGTTTCTCTGCTGCGGGCGCCTCACCCCTACACTGGCTCTCATCTCTGTCTTGGGACGGAGGTGGTGTTCTGCCCATTTTACAGATGAGAAGACTGAGCCCCAGGTGGATCGAGCTGGGAGGGGCTGAGCTGAGCGGGGTCCTGCTCTTTGCCAAGAAAGTCAGCCTTTGGCCTCTGAGGCCACACATCCCTAGCACCCGGGGGCGCCCCTTGGGAGCTTCTAGGCCCTCAGCACCATCATTACTGTGTAAAATGCTCCCGGAGGAGCCAAGAGACCAGCAGGTGAGCAGGTCTGGGCCCCGGAGCGTGCCTTCCCGCCAGGCTCGCCTCCCGCCCGTGTCTCACCTTCAGACGCCAGGTCTCCCTTAATTAGCTCCCCAGGGAGCCGGGCTCCCTGCTTCCTTCCGAGGGTGGCGCTAACCTGGGTCTGCTCCAGCTGGGTTCCTCGGGAAGGGGTGGGGTGAGCTGGGAGTTGCTGTGTGCCGCAGGCGAGCCACACGCACAGACATGGGGGCACGCCCACGGGCACAGAACACCCACAGGCATTGGCATGCTCTGTGCTCCTTCCCAGAGCTGTGTATAGACACGCATCCTCCCAGTGAGGCCTCCACGCGGCCCCTGCATCTGCACACGCAGGCCGTGGCCCGGAGCAGGGGCTCACAGGGCATCGGCCCCACAAGGCGCCCTGAGAGGGCGGTGGGCCGCGTGGAGG
This sequence comes from Bos indicus x Bos taurus, assembly GCF_003369695.1. NCBI lineage: Eukaryota > Metazoa > Chordata > Mammalia > Artiodactyla > Bovidae > Bos > Bos indicus x Bos taurus. Next base: position 104,044,122 of record NC_040086.1, read on the forward strand.
CCCTCCTCCCGCCCACACTCCCCACCCCCCACCCCCACCCCCAGCAGCTGGCCCTTCTTTTGCAATTCTTGCATTTACTTCACAGTCCTTTATGTCGGCAGAGGCTTTCAAAACACTTTAGGCTTGTTTACTGAGCTGTGCAAGAACATTTTGTCTCCTTTCCAACTCAGCCTTCCAGAAGGACCAGGAACGTGCCCGTCTCTGGCGGGGCCAGCTGTGCGCTGTGCCAGGAGCAGCCCCCTCTTCTTAAAGGGCCAGCTGGGCTCCCCCTCCATGCCAGACGGTGCCCACTCGGACCCTGGGACTGCTGGCCCCAGACGCCGGGGCCAGTGAAACCAGGCGTTAAAACCCTGAGACTGGGCGCCAGTACAGGGCCCGGGGACCGCGCTGCTGGCACGTCCTTACCATTACCTTGTAACCGAGTTGGGAAGGACCCCAGCCTGGGAGGGGGCTTTCCTGAAGAATCTGCCTGCAATGCGGGAGACCCAGGTTCAATCCCTGGGGTGGGAAGATCCCCTGGAGGAGGGCGTGGCAATCCACTCCAGCATTCTTGCCTGGAGAATCCCATGGACAGAGGACCCTGGCGGGCCACAGTCCATGGGGTCGCAGAGTCAAACACGACTGAGCAACTAACACTTTCATGCTTTTTTTCCTGCTGGGGAACGGTCACTTGGCCGCTTCCTGAAACACGGTTGGGACAACGTGGGCAGCAAGACTCTCTTCTCTGTTCCCCTCTGGAGGCTGAGGCCAGTTGTCGCCCCCACCGTGACCCGGGGCCAGGCACTGTCCCCAGGACCCGCCCTCCAGATGGCTGCAGAGGAGGCTCTGGAACCTACCAGCTGGGGGTCCTGGATGCTGGGGGTCCCAGTTGGAAAGAAAAGCAGAGCTGTCCTGTAGAGGATGGGGGGGCCCTGGGGACAGCTCCCCACTGCCCACCCCCTACTTGGCTGTTGGTAATTGAAAGACGGTCCTTTGCCTTCATCTTCTTACCTGACCTCTTTGACACGCAGCACCCAGACCTGCTTTCGCAGGACCCATGCCCACCTGAGCTCGTGTGGGGCCCTTGTGGACATCAGCCTCCCTGGTGGACATAGCTCCTTTGTGTGCACGTTTAAACAAATGAAGCCTGAGTGCATCTCCCTCTTCTAAGGTCTGAGGAGGTCTGCCGGGGACACACACCCGTCAGGGAGGACGGGGGAGGCAAAGCTGGCCCTGGAGGGCGGGGTCCGGGGGGAGTAAGCAGTGTGAGGTGTGGTTGGGCTGGACTACAGTGCTGAGCTGCCGGGCAGCCAGGGCAAAAGGGAACTAGGACGGAAGAGAGCCCTCCTGACGGAGAGAGAAGACGTTTAACTATGAAGCTCATACAGGGAATGCGTAGGAGAGTATAGTTTGACCTGGCAGGGAGGCAAGAAAGGAAGCAAGGGGGAGAGAAAGATGACACAGGTCACAAAAAACAATGATCATAAAATATAAAATTCTTCCATGATTATTTTATATTCTTTGCAGCCAAAGATGGAGAAGCTCTATACAGTCAGCAAAAACAAGACCGGGAGCTGACTGTGGCTCAGACCATGAACTCCTTATTGCCAAATTCAGACTGAAATTGAAAAAAGTAGGGAAAACCACTAGACCATTCAGGTGTGACCTAAATCGAACCCCTTACGATTATACAGTGGAAGTGAGAAATAGATTCAAGGGCTTGGATCTGATAGATAGAGTGCGTGAAGAACTATGGGCAGAGGTTGATGACACTGTACAGGAGGCAGTGATCAAGACCATCCCCAAGAAAAAGAAATGCAAAAAGGCAAAATGGTTGTCTGAGGAGGCCTTACAAATAGCTGAGAAAAGAAGAGAAGCTAAAGGCAAAAGACAAAAGGAAAAATATACCCATTTGAATGCAGAGTTCCAAAGAATAGCAAGGAGAGATAAAAAGCCTTCCTCAGTGATCAATACAAAGAAATAGAGGAAAACAATAGAATGGGAAAGACAAGATCTCTTCAAGAAAATCAGAGATACCAAGGGAACATTTCGTGCAAAGATGGGCTCGATAAAGGACAGAAATGGTATGGACCTAACAGAAGCAGAAGATGTTAGGAAGAGATGGTAAGAATACACAGAAGAACTGTACAAAAAAGATCTTCACGACCCAGATAATCACGATGGTGTGCTCACTGACCTAGAGCCAGACATCCTGGAATGTGAAGTCAAGTGGGCCTTAGAAAGCATCACTACGAGCAAAGCTAGTGGAGGTGATGGAATTCCAGTTGAGCTATTCCAAGTCCTGAAAGATGATGCTGTGAAAGTGCTGTGCTCAATATGTTAGCAAATTTGGAAAACCCAGCAGTGGCCACAGAACTGGAAAATGTCAGTTTTCATTCCAATCCCAAAGAAAGGCAATGCCAAAGAATGCTCAAACTACCACACAATTGCACTCATCTCACACACTAGTAAAGTAATGCTCAAAATTCTCCAAGCCAGGCTTCAGCAATACGTGAACCGTGAACTTCCAGATGTTCAAGCTGGATTTAGAAAAGGCAGAGGAACCAGAGATCAAATTGCCAACATCCGCTGGATCATGGAAAAAGCAAGAGAGTTTCAGAAAAACATCTATTTCTGTTTTACTGACTATGCCAAAGCCTTTGACTGTGTGGATCACTATAAACTGTGGAAAATTGTGAAAGAGATGGGAATACCAGACCACCTGACCTGCCTCTTGAGAAACCTATATGCAGGTCAGGAAGCAAGTTAGAACTGGACATGGAACAACACACTGGTTCCAAATAGGGAAAGGAGTACATCAAGGCTGCATATTGTCACCCTGCTTATTTAACTTCTATGCAGAGTACATCATGAGAAACGCTGGGCTGGAAGAAGCACAAGCTGGAATCAAGATTGTCAGGGGAAATATCAATAACCTCAGATATGCAGATGACACCACCCTTATGGCAAAGTTCCTCTTGATGAAAGTGAAAGAGGAAAGTGAAAAAGCTGGCTTAAAACTCAACATTCAAAAAACTACGATCATGGCATCTGGTCCCATCACTTCATGGCAAATAGATGGGGAAACAGTGGAAACAGTGACAGACTTTATTTTCTTGGGCTCCAAAATCACTGAAGATGGTGACTGCAGCCATAAAATTAAAAGATGTTTGCTCCTTGGAAGAAAATCTGTGATCAACCTAGACTGCTTATTAAAAAGCAGAGACATTACTTTGCCAACAAAGGTCCGTCTAGTCAAAGCTATGGTTTTTCCAGTAGTCACATATGGATGTGAGAGTTGGACTGTGAAGAAAGCTGAGCGCCGAAGAATTGATGCTTTTGAACTGTGGTGTTGGAGAAGACTCTTGAGAGTCCCTTGGACTGCAAGGAGATCCAACCAGTTCTTCCTAAAGGAAATCAGTCCTGGGCGTTCATTGGAAGGACTTATGCTGAAGCTGAAACTCCAATACTTTGGCCACCTGATGGGAAGAACTGACTCATTTGAAAAAGACCCTGATGCTGGAAAAGATTGAAGGCAGGAGGAGAAGGGGATGACAGAGGATGAGATGGTTGGATGGTTATCACAGACTCATTGGACATGAGTTTTGGTAAACTCCAGGAGTTACTGATGGATAGGAAGGCCTATCATGCTGCAGTCCATGGCGTCACAAAGAGTAGGACAGAAGCGAGTGATTGAACTGAACTGGAAAGATAAAAAAAAGTTGAATTAGATCTCATCAGAATTTAAACTTTTGCTCATTAGGTATGGAGGCATTAGTTACAAAAGGTGGATCTGACAGAGAATTACTATCCAGGATCTATGAAGATACCTCACAATTCCATAATAAAAATACCAAAAACATCATGCAACAAAATGGGCAAAAAGTTTGAGCAGACACTTCACAAAGAAGATGCACAAGCTACCAAAAAGAAAAAAGAAGAAAAAAGTGTTCAATATAATAAAAACAGAGAAGCTTTTTAAGACTTTGTGTGCAGAAGGTCCTTCCGTCTAGGCCTGGATGGGGAGGTGGTCTGGGACAAGATGCGGGAACTTTCCTTCTGGGGCTCTGCTCCCGGCGGCCGTGGGGGCCGTGGCCCAGGGCCCCGTTTTTGAGTCTGCATTTCAGCAGGGAGGAGCCTGGGAGTCCAGTCTCAGCCTCCGAGCAACGTGGAGCTCCAAGTGGAAAGGGTCAGGGCCTAATGCAGTTGAAGCAGAAGGTCCTTGGGGCCCCGAATCCTCAGAGCCTGGGTGTGCCAAAGCCCTGCCCGGGGAGGGGGGCCCTGGGCCTGCAGATGATCCCCGTGCTGTGGAGCTCTGGCCCACCTGGGGGGCGCCACGGGGACTGCCGGACCACAGGTGGTCAGGAGGCCATGGGCAGGCAGGCTTCTGGGCCAGACCTGGAGGCTCGTTGACCAACCGCGAGGCCTCTGACGATGCCTGCCTGTCTGGGCATCTGGACCTTGCCCCGGCCCACCCTGCCTCGTGCCCGGGGACCCAGGGCTCTGCCTGCCCAGACGGCCTCCGTCCACCTCTTCACCCACCTCCGCCTCCTCCTTTCCCGGGGCCCGCGCCCCGTGCAGGTGGGTAGGGACCAGGTTCTGCCAGGGTTACTTACGCAAGTGGGCACCCAGCCCCAGCGCGGCAGCTCCTCAGTGCCTTAGCCCACGCCGTGAGGCCGGGCGCGCAAGGCCCAGACGCCCGCCTGGCCGTCTTCTCCACGCCCCGCCCCAGCTCCGTGCCCTCACGCTGCTCTCCGCGGTTCGCAGAAAGGTTTTCTCTTTTAAAATTGCCCTGTGGCTCCCCGGAAAGGCAGCCACTTCGGTGGGTGCCGGGCAGGGGCCAGAGGGTCTCGGGACACTCCCAGCCCCCTGTGCCCCCTAGGATGGGCGCCGAGGCTCTGCTCTCTTCTTCCCAGACAGTCCGGCTGTCCAGGTGCCCCCTGCCCTGTCCCCCAGAGTGTGGTGTGGCTCCGGCCTGTCCTGGGAGCAGGGCACTGGCCTGCCCAGCTCCAGGGGCCCCAGTCAGTGTCGGTCCTGGAGGGAGGGCAGGACTTCTGAGCGAGGGGCTGATGTCTGTCGGGGACCGGCACCCACCCGAACCCACTGACTGCTCCTCCGGGCTGGGGAGTGGGGACCGCACGGTGTCAATGTGGGGAGCCCAGGGCCTTGGGGCTGGGGTGTGGGGCCACAGGGGGCTGCTCCCTGTGCCTCGGTTTCCTCCCTGGAGGGGCAGCGGCCGCCCAGCGGGGCCTAGGGTGGGGGCAGGCATTCAGAGGAGGCCCGGCTGAAGACTCCAGCAACGCCTTGCTGGTGAGGCCGGCAGGCTTCCTCCTCGGAGGTAGAGGACATGGGAGGGCACAGCCCACCCGCAGGCGGCAGGCCCGCAGCCGCCCGTGTCTGGGGCTCCAGGACCAGCGGGAGGAGCAGGGGTTCTGCAGCAGGCATCCTTCCCGGCCAGAGGCAGCCCCGGGGGTCACGGCTGCCCTCCCCCCAGGCCCCCTGCACCCAGCACGCGGATCCCTTTGGGGCCTGTAGAGAACTGGAAAAGCAGGACCCCTGTGGACCCTTCCCCACCCCCGGGGCCTCTCATGGAGTGGGGGTCCCATCCAGGGCAGGAGGGCTCCATCCCCCCTGCGCAGTGACCCTGGTGCCCCCCAAAACGAGTGTCAAGGAGGAAGGGTCCTCTGAATGCTGGCCGCTCGGCCTCCTCAGCTCTGCCCGGAGGACCCGTTGGCTCTGGCGATCACTCACCTTTGGCCGTCCCTTCCTGTCCTTCCCACCGCAGCCCGCAGACCTGACCTCAGGGCCTCCATTTCTGCCCCCTGCCCTCTGAGGACGCGCGGAGGCCCCCGGGACCCAGCTGGGCTGCACCCTCCCACCTCCTTTAGCACCTTGGTGCCCCGAGGCCCACTGCCCACACCTCTGCCCTGGGCGTGACCCCCGAGGGGGCATCTGCCTCCCCCGCCCAGCGGACCCTGTGTCCCCCTCCTCGCCTGGCTCGGTGGGCTCCTGCCCAGAGTGCCCGTCCTGAGAGGCCCCGCCCTGTCCCAGCCGCGGCTCACCTCTAGGGCACCCGGTCGGGGCTCACTCCCGGGACCGCCCCACACTGGCTCCCACACTGCAGCCTGGTCTCTCTGCATGTGGCCCTGGGCGGGGGACAGAGGCAGGGTCGGGGGGCCTCAGGCCAAAGTCGTGGGGGACCTGGGGTCAGTGTACCCGAGAGGAGCCCTAGGGCGTGAAGTGGAGCTGGAGCCTGGGCCCAAGGGGGCCCCGGGGCATCCAGGGCTGAGGTCGGGCAGCGCTTAGTGAGCCACATGCTGGGTCCACACGTGAGCGCCACCTTGATCGGGCCTCCAGAGGCCCCGGGATGGCGGAAAATCCTCCAGAGGCCCCGGGACGGCGGAAAATCCTCCAGAGGCCCCGCATTCCGGGGCCTGGGCCCTGCACGAGGCCCACTGAAGCCTCTGGCTGCCGTTCTCATCCGTCTTAGAGGTGGGGCTGAGAACTGGCCACGGATGAGAGGCCAGCCCGCTGCGAGGTGCTGAGGCCCATGTGGCCCTTTCCCCTCGCGGCCCTGCCCCCCCACGTGGCCCTGCCCCTGCATGAGGGCCTCCCAGGCCCTGGAAACTGGCAGGGCCCTCGGTGATGGTCACTCTCGAGCCAGGGTGGGCACTGTCTTCCCAGCATTTGGGATCCACTTGTTACTTATCTCAGTGGGCTCTTTACAGCCTGCTCTTGATGTCTGTCTGTCCCTGTTTCTGTGGTGGGTCCTGGGATGTTCTGGGAGGGCCTGGGCTCCCCGCTCCTGGGCTGTAGCTCTCCTCTCCCATGCCTCTCCTTGGCACCAGGGGGCCCAGGGCCTGGGCTGAGGTTGGGAGTGTGCCCAGTGCCCCGAGGGATGGGCTATGGTTCTGGGCCAGACTCTGGCCCTGCTCTTGGCGTCTTGCCCCCGTTTTCTTGGCTGCACAGCCCCCTGGACCTGCCCCCGGCTCTCGCCCCAACTCCCCAGCACCCTCTTCCCTCACCCCTCTCTGTACTCCCCTCCGTCTCGCCCACCTGCCTGGTGCCCCGGACATGCCCCTGCCGCAGCCTGTGCACGGCTGCGGGACCAGTGACCTGAAGCGGGGGGCCCGTCTTGGCCGGGCCGGGGGCGTGTGTGTTCCACCGGCCTTGTGCTTGCCCTGCCGGCTGATGCAGGAAGAGGCGTGAGGGCTGGGTGCCCAGGAGGGTCGAGGGCGTCCCCTCTTGGCAATGCCGACACAGGCAGCCCCAACGGCGGGGTTTCCGAGTCACTGACTCACCGTGACGGAGGAGAGACAGGCTCTTGTCCAGTCCACGGGGCCGGGCGCTGTGAGTAACCGACCTGCGAAGGTCAGTGACACTGAGCAAGACGCCCACACTTCTGAGGCTGGCCTCCTGCGCCCCTGGGCTGTTCTAGCAACTGCTGGTGCTCCTACTGGACAGTCAGGTAAACTGAGGCCCGGCACTCTCCCAGGAGAGGGTGTGGGCTGTAGCCGCCTCAGCCTTGGCTCGGGCCTCGAGTGCCCGCGTGGCCCCTATGGGTGACTCATGCCATGGGCACCTTGGGCCTCATTGGCTGCACACCCTCCCGCCTTGGCCTCCGCCTGCAGGCTGCCGAGTCCCCAGAATGAGTTCAGGCTGTGGGGTCCCCGGGGAGCTTTGTTCCGGAACCAGAGTCGGCCCTGGTTTGTCTTGCCCTTCACATATTTCCCCCAAATGTCTGTACCCTGGCGTCACGGCGAGACTGTGTGGGTATTTCCTCCGCCTGCTTCTGGTTTATTCACACGAAGCTCCTCCGAGCTGGCGCTGCTGCTGCGGGGATGGGCCTCTCAGAGGCTTTCATCTTGGAAACAGGAAGCTGTGAATTTTGCCAGAAGAAAATGAAGGAAGGCACCTCAGGCCCTGACCCGCGATGCTGACCTCCGGGTTCACGCGGCCTTAATGTCAGACTCGGGGCCTCTGCTGCCCTAGCTCCCCAGGAGCGGGGGCTCAGGGAGTGGGAGTGTGCCCAGGGCAGGTCGGAGCCCGGGCTCGGAGGAGGCCAGGCTTCTCCAGGCTGGAGCCCTTGCTGGGCCTCGGTTCCCCATCCGTACCAGGCGAGGGGGATGGGGTCACCGGGCCCCAAGCAGGACGAAACCTGGAGCCTCACCTGCTCAGCAGGTCGTGCCCCTTGGCGCTGGGGCCATGCCCGTCTGTCTGATGGGTTCACTCGGTGTTGCCATGTGCGCCCCCGGAGCAGGGACTCAAGGGGGGCCAGGGGCGGGGGTCCTCGGGTCTCAGCCCACTGGTGCGGAGCCGGGGAGCAGAAACGAGTGTTATCTGCGCGTGGCAGCCGGGGGATGGAAGTCTGGGGCAGCGAGGTGGCCTGAGCCAGGCTCCAGCGTGGGCTCCAGTGTCAGCCCATGCTTGTCCCGCAGGACCGCCCCTCCCAGGAGAGGGGCCGTGTGCCGGAGGGGCTCCTGGGGGCTGGGGACGTCCCGGCGGGGGGAGGTTCTGGGGCTGCCCTCTGGGGGGGACCAGGAAGGGGGCTGTCCTGGCCTCACTTCCTGCCCCCACACCCCTCCGCGACTCGCGGCCACTCTGCCCCAGGGGGCCGCACCCTAGACTTGGGACTAAAATCCCACTGGACTTCTCTGCCAGCGCCCGCGGACTGGCTGGCTGCTGCTGCCCTTCTGCGGAAGGACGTGGGCTCAGAGAGGCTGGGGGTCTGGCGCCGGGCCCCGCAGCCCGTGGTGGGCGTGGGCTCGCCCCGCACAGAGCACTGCCAGCCCCCTCCTCTCCCACCTTGCCCCCTCAGGCCCAGACTCCCTGACTGACAGCGGCCACTGAGACCCTCTGCGGCCCATGACGCGGGCTGCAGTGTGACTCCGACCCTGGGGGTCAGCAAGGGGCTGCGGTTCTGGCCAGGTCTCCCCCCGGGGGAGCCCTCCCCCACCCCATCCCACTGGGCAGCCTGCCCCTCCCTGTACCCTCCTAGAGAGGGCCGCTCCAGGCAGGCCCCCACGGAGCCGGGCTCCGGGCTGTCAGCCACGGGATGCAGCCTGTCCGGACAGTCCTCGGGTGCAGGGCTCCGCTTCTGTGTGCTGCTGGGGTTACCTCCTCCTCCTGGGGGGCAGAGCCCAAGGGTCACTCTGGGCTCGGCTCTGGGCTGGACAGATGTGGACAACGTACCAGCTGGGTTCTCTCTCTGCCTCAGCTTCGCCTGTAACATGGGGTCGCCATCTGAGCTGCCTTCAGTCACCTCCCAGTCCAGTGAGTACCTGTGAGCTTGCAGTGGGCCACCGCCACGGCTCAGCACCGTCCTGTTTTGGAGGAAATATCTTTAAAACTCACAGTGACCACGACGCTCACAGTGTGCCAGCTTTAGGGGTAGGACCTGCGGCAGTAACGGGAGCCCCCCAGCGGAGTGGAGAGGTTAGGGGTACCTGCGGCAGTAACGGGAGCCCCCCAGTGGGGTGGAGAGGTTAGGGGTACCTGCGGCAGTAACGGGAGCCCCCCAGCGGGGTGGAGAGGTTAGGGGTACCTGCGGCAGTAACAGGAGCCCCCAGCGGGGTGGAGAGGTTAGGGGTACCTGCGGCAGTAACTTGAACCCTCTCAGTGGGGTGGAGAGGATTGGGGTACCTGCGGCAGTAACGGGAGCCCTGCAGCGGGGTGGAGAGGTTAGGGGTACCTGCGGCAGTAACGGGAGCCCCCCAGTGTGGTGGAGAGGTTAGGGGTACCTGCGGCAGTAACTGGAGCCCTCTCAGTGGGGTGGAGAGGTTAGGGGTACCTGTGGCAGTAACTGGAGCCCCCCAGCGTGGTGGAGAGGTTAGGGGTACCTGTGGCAGTAACTGGAGCCCCCCAGTGTGGTGGAGAGGTTAGGGGTACCTGCGGCAGTAATGGGAGCCCCACTGGGGGTGGCCTGGCAGAAGGCACTGCAGGTGTGATGGAGTGGAGTCAGCGTCACCCCAGGTGGGGTTGTCGGGGGCCTTGGGCAGCCCTCGTGTGCCTGCTGGGCCGTGTATGAGTCCCCCGGGGCACCAGGGAGCCATCGAAGGTGAAGGCGGGCAGGACGGGCATTGTCAGCGCCCCTCTTTGCCCCTCTCCTTCTATGGGTGAGGCTGGCTGGTGTCCCCTGAACTGTGCCCTCAAAGAGACCCCCCTGCAGCTCATGAAATGAGAGAGTTCAAGGAGACCCCCACCCAGGCGGATCCCTACCCCTCTCCCCGCCTGGACGAGTGGATTGGGGGCTGCTGTCCAAACCACCTGAGGGAGGCCCCTCCCATGCTGCTTAGGGCAAGCCCATCCCTGTTCTCTGAGCGGTCAAGAACCGCCTATGATGCAGGAGATGCAGGCTTGATCCCTGGGTTGGGAAGATCCCTCGAGGAGCAAATAGCAACCCACTCCAGCATTCCTACTTGGAAAATCCCATGGATGGAGGAGCCTGGAGGGCTACAGTCCCTGGGGCTGCAAATGAGTTGGATACAGATGCTAAACAATGACACCCCCCGCCACCCCCAGCCTGGACCTGCCCCACACCAGGTTGCCTAGCTCACCAGGACTGGCAAAGCCCCTCCTACTTTCTACCTGAACGTGTTCTGGCTTCTGCTTGGTTATGGAAATGAGGGGGTTCCCCACTCGCTGGGCGGGGCCGGCGTCCCCCTGTGCGGGTGGGCCTTGGCTCAGGCTCTGCCCCTCTCTGAACCTCTGTGGTCACTGGGGAGGGGGTTTGTGTGCGGCTGGGGCTCACCGCAGACTCACAGGCTGTGCTGATGACCTTTGCGGACCCCAGGCCACGAAAACAGAGCCAGCCAGAGTGGGGCAGGCGCTAGGGGCTCCAGAGTCCCAGGGCCCGGGGCTGTGGGGGCGGAGCGGGGGCGGTCCCGGCCACGGCACCGCCCCTCAGTGGTTCAGCGGTCGCTGTGGATCTTTGTGCCGGGGCAACTTTGAGGTTTACGTGGGGTTAAGAACAGGGCATCTGTGGGCGATCCGGATGCCCCTGAGCTGGGGGTGTGCTTCTCCTGGGTGGGCAGAAGCTGGGAGTGGGGGACCTTGGGAGCTCCCCAAGTCGTGGGCAAGCCGAGCCAAAGAGACAGGCTCGAGGGAGCAGCTGAGCCTAATTAGACCGCAAGCGGAGAGGGACTCCAATCAAGGATCAAGGGAAACTTCATTCCTTTTTTTTTTTTTTTTTTGGAAACTTCATTCCTAATGAGGCCAACAGCGTGGGTTTCATCTCCCTGTGCCATTCAGTTCAGAGACGGTTAATTAGGCACCTACTGTGTGCCAGGCTTGAACGGGCTTGGCATTGCCAAAGTGCACAGTTCCGTATGGGTGGCCCCAGGACAGGGGCCCGGGGGTCAAAGTGCAGAACGGAGGGGAGAGGACCCTGTGGGGGAGGCGTGACCTCTGCCCGGGGCCAAGGTCACGAGTCCCAGCGGCAGCAGGCGCCCCTGGAGGACAGCCGAAACGGGCACCGCACACCTGCGGTCTTCCTCCCCAAGCCCACCACCCACACCAGTCTCACCACGAGACACCCAGTTAAGGGACATTCTACAAAAACCTGAGCAGCCCCCCTCAAAACCGCTAAATTCATGAAAACAAGGCAAGTCCGAGGAGCTGTCCCGGCCCAGAGGAGCCCAGGGAGACGTGATGGCCCTGTGGGGTCCCTGATGGGGTCCTGGGGCAGAGACGGGTGTCGGGGGAAATAGGAAAGCCAAATGAAGACTGATTCTTGTTAACGAAGACTGATTCTTAACGCGTCAGTATTAGTTGATTAATTGTAGCCAACGCCCCACACAGATGTAAGAGGCCAATAGGAAAACTGGGGGCAGGGAGATGGGAGCTCTACAAACGTCTCAGCTTTGCTGCAAATCTTCAGTTCAGTTCAGTCTCTCAGTCGTGTCTGACTCTTTGCGATTCCATGAACCACAGCACACCAGGCCTCCCCATCCATCATCAACTCCCAGAGTCCACTCAAACCCATGTCCATTGAGTCAGTGAGGCCATCCAACCATCTCATCCTCTGTCGTCCCCTTTTCCTCCTGCCTTAAATCTCTCCCAGCATCAGGGTCTTTTCAAATGAGTCAGCTCTTCGCATCAGGCGGCCAAAGTATTGGAGTTTCAGCTTCAACATCAGTCCTTCCAATGAACACTCAGGACTGATCTCCTTTAGAATGGACTGGTTGGATCTCCTTGGAGTCCAAGGTACTCTCAAGAGTCTTCTCCAACACCACAGTTCAAAAGCATCAATTCTTCGGCCCTCAGCTTTCTTCACAGCCCAACTCTCAAATCCGTACATGACCACAGGAAAAACCATAGCCTTGACTAGACGAATCTTTGTTGACTCTGCTTTTTAACATGCTGTCTAGGTTGGTCATAACTTTCCTTCCAAGGAGTAAGCGTCTTTTAATTTCATGGCTGCAGTCACCATCTGCAGTGATTTTGCAGCCCCAAAAAATAAAGTTAGCCACTGTTTCCACTGTTTCCCCATCTATTTGCCATGAAGTGATGGGACCAGATGCCATGATCTAAGTTTTCTGAATGCTGAGCTTTAAGCCAACTTTTTCACTCTCCTCTTTCACTTTCATCAAGAGGCTTTTTAGTTCTTCTTCACTTTCTGCCATAGGGTGGTGTCATCTGCATATCTGAGGTTATTGATATTTCTCCCGGCAATCTTGATTACAGCCTATGCTTCTTCCAGCCCAGCATTTCTCATAATCTACTCTGCATGTAAGTTAAATAAGCAGGGTGACAATATACAGCCTTGATGTACTCCTTTTCCTATTTGGAACCAGTTTGTTGTTCCATGTCCAGTTCTAACTGTTGCTTCCTGACCTGCATACAGGTTTCTCAAGAGGCAGGTCAGGTGGTCTGGTATTCCCATCTCTTGAAGAATTTCCCACAGTTTGTGGTGACCCACACAGTCAGATCGTAAACTGCTCTAAACAAAGGTGGATCCAGAGTGAGCACAGAGGCATGGAGGTGAGGTGCTGAGGCCCGGCGGGGCTCTGTGGGGAAGGCCCAGTTTCACTTTGCCCGACCCCCGAGTCCCACCCGCATTTGCCTGTGGAACGTCTTCCCCACGCGGGACCTCCGTGCCGACAGATAGCCGGTTCTCTGAGCCGTGATCTGTGAGGAGCCCTGGACTGGGCGCTGGAACCTCATGATCAGTGGGCACTCCCCCCAGGCCCAAACCTTCCCAGGTGGGCAGAAGGATGAACCGCCCCCTCAGGTGTCAACCCTGCCCCTCGACTCCCTCCTCTGCACTCCTGGGCACGACAGACGAGGTGGGGTCAGGATGGAGGGTTTTGGACTCGTACTGGAATCTCAGAAGAGACCTTGGCACGTGCCCAGCTCTCTGTTTAGCGTTTTAGCTGTATCCACACATTGAATAAAATGAAAAGACGCTTGTTCCCTGGAAGAAAAGCCGTGACAAACCTAGACGGCATGTTAAAAAGCAGAGACATCACTTTGCCCACAAAATTCCATCTAGTCAAAGCTATGGTTTTCCCAGTAGTCGTGTGTGGATGTGAAAAGTGGACCATAAAGAAGGCTGAGGGTCAAAGAATTGATGCTTTTGAACTGTGGTGTTAGAGAAGACTCTTAAGAGTCCCTTGGACTGCAAGGAGATCCAACCAATCCGTCTTAAAGGAAATCAACTCTGAATATTCGTTGGAAGGACTGATCCTGAAGCTGAAACTCCTATACTTTGGCAGCCTGATGGGAAGAGCCGACTCACTGGAAAACACCTTGGTTCTGGGAAAGACTGAAGGTGGGAGTAGAAGGGGACGACAGAGGATGAGATGGTTGGATGGCATCATTGACTCAGTGGTCATGAGTTTGAGCAAACTCTGGGAGATCGTGAAGGACAGGGAAGACTGGTGTGCTGCAGTCCCTGGGGTTGCAAAGAGTTGGATGTGACTTTGCAACCGCACAACAATAACACTTTAAATTCTCGTGCCCTCCCCGGGCTGGTGTGACTGTCTTCACCTGACATGTGTGCAAAGGCACAGAAGTGGTGGCAGGGCTGGGAGTCCCAGGCAGGTCCTCCCACTCGAAAGCCCGGGTTCTTACTCAGCTCTCCCCGCCCCCCTTGGCAGCAACAGGCGGCTGCAGAAACTGCCTCTTTCCAGGCGCAGTGAAAACCTTGGTGGCCACATGCCCGTGTGTTAACTGGATCCTCTCCGGAGCTTGGGGCTTGGTGGGGCTTGGTGACACTCTGTAATTCACACACTATGATTTGCTCAAACTTACTTGTTTATATTTTCACAGGGAGCATGTATTTCCTTTATCATGTCAAGTTGTTCCACTGAGGGAAGGATGTTTGAGTCAGCCCAGGGCAGTGGGGAGAGAGGGAGGGAGGTCTCTTTCCATCTCCCTCCCTGCAACAGGGTTTCAGAAGTCCGCCCCCTGGAATTTCTGTCCTTCGGGGGAAGCTTGAAACCCAACAAGGGCGTCTTTGTCCTTCCAGGCTGGCCGCCAGTGCAGCCTCTCTGGGGCACGGGGCAGCGGGTGTGATTCCCACACACCCATCCAAGAGGGATAAAGAAGGATAACGCCACCTCGCTGTCAGGCGTCAGCTCCTCTCTGCACACTGCTCTTGATAGTCCAAGGGTTTAAATGTGGTGTCTCCAGGCCATCAGATGCCCCAGTGGCACATGAAGGTCTGCACTGGTGACCTTCCTCAGGGGCCGAGGAAGCCAGGACAAGGCAAGAGAGCCCCCAGGCTGGGGGGCAGGAGGCCTGGGTTCTAATCTCATCCTGCTGTAAACTTGAGGGGTGACGCTGCGTAAACATACCCGTGTTGACGGGGGACTTAGCCGTGGACTTAGCTGTGACCTAGTAACGGGCAGGGCCCATGTCAGGATGGCTCAGCACACAGAGTTTAGAATGGGGAACACGTCTCCAGGGTGCTGGAAGGGCAGAGAGCCCAGATAGGAGGGGAAGCAAGGCAGAGAACAGCACTGGTGGGGGCCGAGGGTGTCCTGGGTTTCCCCAGGGCCCCTGTGGAAGAAGGGGCCGCCTGGCAGCTGAACTGCAGGAGAGGGTGCTCTGATGCACGTTCAGACCTGCACCTCAGAAGGAGTTCCTGTTCTTCATGCTACTGGCAACCGTGCCTGCTGATGCTTGGCAGCTAAGTATGTCTCCAGAATTGCCTCGCCTGAAGCAGGCTGCCTCGCCCCAGCTTAGGTCTGCATCCAAGCCTGGTGGGCGTGGGAGCATGGAGTCCCAGCCTCTTGCCTTGACCGTGGACATCTCTAAAGGGGCTATCCCCGCCCCATAGCCTCCCACGAGGTCAGCCAAGGCCTCTGTTGCAGCCTGCTCTCTGCCCCGTCCTGCATCCCTCACTCTCTCACAGGTCTTCTCCCCTGCGTGCAAATCTCCACTTCGGAGTCTGTCTCCTGGAGAACCCGACTGAAGGCCGTTGGTACTGAGAATGGTGCCAGGGAGAAAATTGTAAATTGGGATTTTGGAGCCGGGCAGTAGGTGGTGGGTGAAGACACTGGCAGCTGACTGTGGTGACTGTTAAAACATTAGCCGGTGGGGAGCCGGGCTGGGGTCCTGCGCTGGTGTGTATCTCAAGTGGTTGCCATCCAGGGGGGAGAGTCAGTGCAAGGGCTACGGAATCGGGTGCTGTTCCTGGCTGTGGTCAGTGGATGGGAGAGAGAGTGGCAGCCTGATTGCTCATCGATTTAAGACGAAGTGTGGGGTGGTGGCAGCAGAAGCTGTGGCCAAGGAGCTCCACATTCCGTAACACAATGAAAAGGGGCAAAAATTGTTAACGTCTACTTCCCCCCCCGCCCCAAGAACTCTGGAAATTAACCGAAGGCTTACAACAATTGACAGATTTACTTAAGAAACATAGCTGGTTCTCAGTAAAATCAGTTAATTTCATAGTCCCCGCCCCGCTCTTCTTCAGCTCAGTGGTAGCTCGCAATACTGGTAAATGCGGAACAGAGCCCATTCCCAAAGAATCGTGATTAGTTATTTGTTCTGACTTGTCCTGTGTTCTCTGGAAGGCCGGCCCAAATGTTTGTTTGTGTTTCGTTTAACTCATAGTCGGCCTAGAGCACAAGCAGCATCGGGGTGTGTGCCCAAAGCGTTCGCTGACTGCGGCGAGAGGTGATGCCGTTGGGAAAGCAATAGACTAATCACAGAGCTTGGGAGGAAAGGCGAGAAATGAGATCCTTGCTGTCCAGACACTAAGTCGTGTCCCACTCTTTGTGACCATGGACCGCAGCACACCTGGCTTCCCTGCCCTTCCCCATCTCCCGGAGTTGGCGCAAACTCACGTCCATTGAGCCTTCCAACCACCTCACCCTCTGCCGCCCCTGCTCCTCCTGCCCTCAGTCTTTCACAGCAGCAGGGTCTTTCCCAGTGAGATGTCCTCATGGCTTTGGAAAGCTTGGAAGTATTCCCACGAGTCTAAAGGGCTGAGCGCACATCCTCCAGAGACTGAGCAGGCCCTGAGCCCTCACCTGCCAACACTGCCTGGGCAGCAGCAGGAAGCAAAAGCTAAGGCAGAGCTGGAAGCCGCCTGGCTCGGCACTGAAGGCTTGGCCTGAAACACACAGAGCCCTTTGGCAAAGACTGGGATATTTTTTTGCTGTTCCAATCCTTCAGGGAAATCTCTGTCCAATCAATACCTGACCATAAGCCAACAAAACAGAGATTTCAGGGTCTACATATGACGAATAATATAGACTCTACAGAAAGTTCCTTAAAAAGATCCCAACTACAAGAAGGAACAGCAACAACAAATCTTGGGGAAGGGAGAGAATCTGGTTTCCAGAGTTGCCACATGGTAACACTCAGAATGTCCAGTTTTCAACTAAAAACTACAAGGCCTGCAAAGAGAAAACAAAGTATGGCTTATAGCCAGGAAAAAATGACATCACTATTCTCTATCACTGAGTAAGTCTAGATGTGAGACTTTTTAGACAAAGACTCTATATCAGCAATTTAAATATGTTTGATCAGCTAAAGGAAACTGTGTCTAAAGAGCAGAGGACAGGACTTCCCTGGCGGCCCAGTGGTAAAGAGTCTGCCTTGCGCCGAAGGGGGTGTGGGTTCAGTCCCTGCTCGGGAACTAAGATCCCACACATTCCGCAGCAGCTAAGCCGGTGTCGCTGCCACTGAGCGGGTGCTCCAGAGCCCGTGTCCCACAGCCAGAGAGTCCGAGTTGTCTTGTTCCTAAGTTGTGTCCGACTCTTTGCAACCCCATGGTCTGCAACATGTCAGGCTTCCCTGTCCTCCACTATCTCCCAGCGTTTGCTCTGACTCATGTCCATTGAGTCGGCGATGCCATCCAACCATCTCATCCTCTGTCGTCCCCCTCTCCTCCTGCCCTCAGTCTTTCCGAGCATCAGGGTCTTTTCCAATGAGTCAGCTCTTCCCATCAGGTGGCCAAAGTGTTAGAGCTTCAGCTTCAGCATCAGTCCTTCCAATGAATATTCAGGGCTGATTTCCTCTAGGATGGACTGGTTGGATCTCCTTGCAGAAACAAGGGACTCTCAGGAGTCTTCTCCAACAGCACAGTTCAAAAGCATCAGTTCTTCAGCACTCAGCTTTCTTTACAGCCCAACTCTCACATCCATACATGACCACAGGAAAAACCATAACTTTGACTAGACGGACCTTTGATAGAGGCAAAGAAGAACAACTTTAGTACACTCTTGAAAATAAATTGTTATTAATCCAAACCGGTGTGTTATAAACTAAGATACTGATTGTAATCCATAGGGCAACCACAAGAAAATAACTCAAAAATAAAGTAAAAGAAATTACAATGGCATTAAAATAATACTTTAGAAAATATTTAACATAAAAGTAAGCCGCGATGGAGGAGCTGAGGAACAAAAAGGACGCAGGAAAACAAATCACAAAACGATGGAAGTTGGTTCTTTCTTATAAGTAATGATTAAATGTAAACAGATTCAAACTCTTCAGTTAAAAGACAGGGATTAGCAAACTGGATTAAATAACATGGCCAATGAGGTGCTGTCTCTGAGACATTCATTTTATTTCTTTATTTATGGTGGTGAAGCAGAGAATAGCTTTATTGTTTTACCAGGCAAAAGGGGGCCACAGCAGGCTAATGCTCTCAGAACTCTGTGTCCCAACCTAGAGAGAGAAGTGCGAAGTTTTATAGTAATTGTTCTAAGAGGTTGTTTTCAGCGCCTGGACATTCTTCTGATGGGTTGGTGGCGAAGTAAGTAGGAGTTGAAGGTGAAAGTGAAAGTCGTTCAGTTATGTCCAACTCTTTGCGACCCCCTGGACTATACAGTCCATGGAATCCTCCAGGCCAGGATACTGGAGTGGGTAGCCTTTCCCTTCTCAAGGGGATGTTCCCAACCCAGGGATCAAACCCAGGTCTCCCGCATTGCGGGCAGATTCTTTACCAGCTGAGCCACAAGGGAAGCCCAAGAACACTGGAGTGGATAGCCTATCCCTTCTCCAGGGGATCTTCCCGACCCAGGATCGAACCAGGGTCTCCTGCATTGCAGGCGGATTCTTTACCAACTGGGCTCTCAGGGAGTTACCATCATTAATCTTCGGGTTTCAACCAGTCTGGGGTCTACATGTGTGTGGGCAGCAAACGGTTAACTTCCCCCGCCTGGTGGGCGTCTCAGTGAGCAGACTCGCTTTAGAACCAGACACAAATTGGCTGAAATGAAAAGGGGGGACACGGGGAGTTCACGCGAGCTGTGTTCAAAAGAGGGTTGG
Source organism: Bos indicus x Bos taurus (assembly GCF_003369695.1). NCBI lineage: Eukaryota > Metazoa > Chordata > Mammalia > Artiodactyla > Bovidae > Bos > Bos indicus x Bos taurus. Next base: position 104,062,827 of record NC_040086.1, read on the forward strand.
AGCGGCTGCACTGGCATCGGCAAAAGGGACGTTCTTACAGACGAAGAAGGAGATCAAGTGGCGAAAGGGCCGATGCACGGAAGAGAGTCAACAATTGCAGACGCATATGTGCCTGAAAACAGAGCCCGGAAAACATGAAGCAAAAAAGAAAAGACCAAATTGAGAGAAGTAGAGACTTCAACTATAATAGCTGGAAACTTCGATACTCCACTTTCAATAATGGACATAACAGTTAGGCAGAAAATCAGCAAGGAAATTAAAAACTTCAAGAAAACTATCTACCAAAGCAGCCGAACAGATATCTACAGAACACTCCATCCAAGAGCAGCAGAGCACCCGTTCTTCTCAAGGGCATGTGGAACATTCTCCAGGACAGACCATGTATTGCAGCATGCATATGTCTCAGTCCATTTAAGAAGACTGAAATCAAACAGAATATGTGCTCCGACCGCAATGGAATGAAATTAGAAATTAATACGTAACAGAAGGAAATTCGGAAAAGTCACAGATTTGTGGGCATTAAATAAAACACTCTTAAATAGCCAGTGGATCAAAGAAGAACGAGGGAAATTAGAAATCGCTTTGAGGAGAATGGAGACAAAAACACGACAAAGCAGAACCATGAGGGATGTAATTAAAGCAATGCCGGGGGGGGGGGGCGGTGAATGGCTGCAAATGTCTGCCTTAAAAGGCTCGCAAGTCGATAACCTCACCTTCCACCTTAAGAAACCAGGAAAAGAAGAACAAACTTTATGACAAAGGAGGTCTGGCAGCTGATGGCCCGGGTGAGACGGGACAGCCTTATGAAGGCACAGCTGGTCCTGGCCTGGGGATGCTACCTGTGAAGACGAAGGGCATCTTCTAGGGTGATCCTGGGCCCCAGCCAGGCAGTCCTGGGTCTGGGATCACCACCACTCCCACTGAACTACTTGGGAAATTTGTGTTCTCCATCCCCATGGTTCCAGGATCTGTGATCCACGAGTCCTGCCTCCCAGAGGGAGCACTTCCACCAGGGACACCGTAATAACCTCATTAAACATGAAGTCCTGTCTGCCACGCAGTCCCTTCAGGCTCCTTTTTTGCCAAGAGACCCTCCTGAGAGGGGTAGCTGGTCTAGAGCATCCGGAGGCAGTGCGGCTGCTTTGACACTCTTGTTGCTACTCAGTTGCTTGGTCGTGTCCGACTCTTTGCCACCCCGTGGACTGGAGCACACCAGGCTTCCCTGTCCTTCACCGTCTCCCGGAGTTTGCTCAAACTCATTTCCATCAAGTCTGTGATGTCGTCCAACCATCTCATCCTCTGTTGCCCCCTTCTCCTGCCCTCAATCTTGCCCAGCATCAGGGTCTTTTCCAGCATCAGAATCTTTTCCAGTAAGTTGGCTCTTTGCATCAGGTGGCCAAAGTACAGGAGTTTCAGCTTTCAGCTTCAGCATCAGTCCTTCCAATGAATATTCAGGGTTGATTTCCTTTAGGATTGGCAGGAAAAGTACCTTTAGCATGGGAGGCATCTCTTTGTATTTCTCTGCCTAATTCTGACAGCAAGTAGACAAAACCAGCAGTCACAGCAGGAGGACATAGCAACTAGGAGCTCAAAACAACCAGGAGCTCAGAGTGCTCGGGGATGTTCAGAGAGGCTGGGTCAGCAGAGGAGCTAGCCTGGGATGCAGGAACCTGGAGAGTGCTCGGGGATGTTCTGAGAGGTTGGATCAGCCCAACAAGTAAGCCGCCTGGGTCAGCAGAGGGCTAGCCTGGAGTGCAGGAACCTGGAGAGTGCTCGGGGATGTTCTGAGAGGCTGGGTCAGCAGAGGAGCCAGCCTGGGGTGCAGGAACCTGGAGGGTACAGGAGGTGAGCCTCAGCATGTGGCTTTGAGACCAGCCTTTGGACAGGGGCTGGCGGGAAACAGTGATAGAATGGATTCTTTTAAAATGAAGAATCTTATTCATCAAAAGATACAACCGGGAGATGAAAAGGCAAGCCACAGAGTTGCAGAACGTGTTTGCCATATATTCATCCCGCTTATGACCCACATCCAGGACACTCCTAAAATCAATAAGATAAAGACAACCAGTGGAAGAGGGGAGCAGAATTCTTGAACAGGCCTTGTTTAAAATAGGATTTCCAAGTAGCCCCTAAGCAGATGAAAAGCTCCCCAACCTCATGATTCATCAGGAAATGCAAATAAAACTCCAGTCAGGCACTACTTGACTCCTACCAGCATGGCTAAAATTCGAGGCCCTGACAATCGCTCGCGCTGGCAAGGATGGAGGATGTGAAGCAACCGGAACGCTCTCCGTGCTGGTGGGAGTGTGTTCACCCACCTTGGAAAACCGTTTGGTTTTATCCCCAAAGCTGGGTACCCTCATTCCCGGCGTGTGTGCTCAGCCGCTCAGTCGTGTCCAACTCTTTGCGACCCCAGGGCCTGTAGCCTCCAGGCTCCTCCGGTCATTGAATTTTCAAGGCAAGAATACTAGAGTGGGTTGCCATTTCCTTCTTCAGGGCATCTTCCCGATCCAGGGATCCAACCCTTGTCTCCTGCGTTTCTGGCATTGGCAGGCAGATTCTTCACCACTGAGCCGCCCGGGAAGCGCACGTCTGTTCCACAGACCCAGTAATTCCACCACCGAGTGTGTGAATCACCCAGAGAGATACACAAGAGTGATCTGCTTTGCTGTTTGAACGAGCTGAAAAGCTAGCAGCTGCCCGAACGTCCGTTGTAGGTAGAAAGGGTAAGCCAACCGTGTGGGTCCACGCCACATATAGAGCCCTGACGGTATCAATAACAGACTGCGAGCTACAAGCCACGATGTGGGCGCCTCTCAGGGTGCTGAGCCCAAGGAGCCAGACGAGAAAGAGCACATTCCATTCCTATGGATTTCAAAACAAGTGAACCTAACCCGTGACTCTGGAAGTCAGGGCTGTGGTTACCAGGTGGCGGGGTGGTGGGGAGAGGTTAGTGGCTGGAGGGTGTGGGAGCTTGATGCCTGGGGGCTTGATTGGTGTTGGATCTCCATGCAAGACCCCACGGAGGTGTGCACTTTGGGGCTACACTGCTCTGCACGGTAAGGGGTGGTCGGGTTATCTGGTCAGTGGTTAGTGATCTCTGTGCTTCTGCATTTGGTCACCCGGTTCTGTCCAGCCCTGGTCACCCACCTGTCTGTAATCCATCCACGTGGTCCTGGATCTGGCCGGTCTGGATGGGCCTAATGTGTGGTTTCTGGCTTCTGGTCGGGGGTTTCCTGGCCTCAGAGTCCTGTGATGAATGACCCTGGTGGTCGAGACTCCTCACCTCCTGCTCAGCAGTGTCTTCCCTGACATTCTGGGTCTGGACTGTGTCCCCCTAAATCCACATACTGTAGTCCTGGGCAGCCCCCGAGTGCTCGTACTTGGAGATGTAGACTTTAGGAGGGTAATAAGGCTAGAGAGGTGTAAGGGTGGGGCCCTGGTCTGATGGATTGCTGTCCCTACAGGAAGAGAGAGACCCCTGTGCTCTCGGCTCCCACAGATAAGAGGCCGTGTGGGGACGGGGACAGAAGGTGACCACCTCCAAGCCACGAGGAGCTCTCTCACCAGAACCCACCCCCAATGGACGGCACCTTGATCTTGGAGCTCTGGCCTCCAAAACTGAGAAAATACATTTCTATTATTTAAGCCACCGAGGGCACTGTGGTTTGCTATGGACACCCAAGCCGCCTGAGACACCACCACTCAGGGCTTCCCCTGCCCCGCAGGGCTGGGTGGATGCCCTCTGCTCCCTCTGTGGCCTGGGGCAAGCAGCCCCCGCCCTCAAGGGCGGAGGGCAGCGGGTACCAGGTGAGACCGAAGGTGCTGGGCTCGAGGCCTGGCTCCCCAACTTGCTGGCCTTGCTACACAGCCTCCTGAAGCCTCAGTCTTCCCTTCTGCCAAGGGATGGAGGTGAGGATCCACCCCCGGAGAGCGCCAAGGACGTGGGAAAGCCTCAGCAAGGGCACACAGCAGTCCGAGCCCTCCGCAGAGGCCCCGAGGAGGGGCGGGCGTCAGTCTGCGGGACCTCATCACAAGATCTGAGTGGTGGTCAGCTTCTGCAGCAGGGAGGGCAGTCAGGAAATCTGCCTGCTTGGGGTGAGAGAGCAAAAGCTGTCCCGGGCAGACCTTTCCTATCTCTCCATCTTTCTGAAAGGGAGCGTTGGCCGCACTGTTGCTGTTTAATTAGGGGCAGCTGTTAAAGCCCGATGGAGGCTCCGTCTCCCTGGGGCGAGGGTGGTGCTCTCCGACCCGGCCGGCGCCCAGGCCCCCAGCTCAGCGCCCACCGTCCGCACACCTTCCTTCCTGGTGTGGAGTCCTCCCCAGCCCGGACTCCCGCCTCCCCCTTGCTGCCCACCTCTCCTGGTCCCGACCCCGCAGGGCCCGTGCCCCCATCCTTGCCTTCTGACCCTGGGCCCACACACGCTCACCCTGCTTCTCTTCTCTGCAGGTTGCTGGGAAGCGTCTGGATTTTTAGGCTTGGTGACCACAAATCTGGGTTCGGGGGAGTGGCTGCACAGACCCCGTTCTGGACCTTTTCTGCCTCTGTATTTGAAGCCCAGACCACGACGGGCTACCGGCTCTGTATCTTCCAACAGCAAATAAATACGTTGATTAGAGTCACAACTCTCGGGGAGGTTGACACAGACTATATTTGTGCGCTGGGTAGAAGAGCTTTCTCGAAATTTAATTATAACTTGAGTGTAAAATACGCCTCTTCCGCGGGAGTTTCGTGCCTCATGCATAATTACCTCCCCGCTCTCTCCCAATCACCCTCTTACGACGCCTCTGTGTGCTGTGAGCGATTAATTTATAGGCTGGTAATAGGCTAAAACAATATTTAAAGTCATTTTGCCCAATGTAGCTTTTAAGGCGGGATTGAGATAATAATTACTTAAAGACCCGTTTTATCACCCTGGAGTCGTTGCCGCGGGGCTCCTCGCCGGCCCGGGCAGCCTCCTCCCGCCCTGGGACCCATGTGGTCCTTGGCAGGTGTGCGGGCCCCCGGCCACGGCCCTCGCCTGGCAGTGACCACACGAGATAACACGTGGGCCCTGGTCGGGAGTTGGGGCAACCCCAGAAGATGGAAGCCGGGCTCCACCAGCTTCTTGTTAACAAAGTCAGGGCAGAACTTTTCGGCCACTCAGGAGGCCAGGACTCTGCGGCCCAGGTGGCTGGAGAAGATGCCCTGGTGCCCACTCTAAGGGTATGTGGAGGGAGGGGTGGCAGTGGGGCCTAGACAGAAGATGGAGGGCTGGGCTTGGGGCGAGCCCACGCTGCGAGCGTCCTCTCTGATATGGTTCAGCCGTGGAGGGGAGAGAATGGTCCCCATCTTCTCAGGGAATCCACGCATGACTACACAAAACCATCCCACCACGGGCAGGCGGGCGGGCACCTGCCGCTGGGCCTCTCTCACCCCTGGGGTGTGACTCTGAGGCACAGAGACAGCTCAAGGAAGGGGCTCTGAAGGAGGGGGTATCAGGGAGGTAGCTGGGACAAAGGGGAGCTGCTTTATCTGGTGAGCACCCGCATTGCTTCCTAGGGAGCCCCTTTGCGGCCCTGACCCCCACCCAGGCTGTCTGTGGGTGCCTGGCAGGGGGCGCGCGGGCAGCCTCCCAGGGGCAGGACCTGGACTTTGGAGTCGGATGGAGCTGGGGCTGGATTCCAGCTTTGACTCTCACCGGGGTGACTTGGACGATCGCAGGAGACCCACTGGGGCGAGCCGGGCTCTACCTGTAGCCAGGGAAGCCCGGGGCGTGCTCAGCGGGCCCTGCAGGGTGCACGGCCCCCAACACCACCCACGCTGCCGAGGGGGACCCGTGACGTCGCCGGGTTCTCAGAGAAACGAGGGCACCTGTGCTACAGAGGGCCGGGTCAGGGTGGACTGAGAGCCCCCAGCCCCCAGGGAGTCGGGTGAGGTCCTCGCCCTCTGGGGGGGCCTCTGGAAGCCGCACTGCCCCCGCCCCCCGACCCCCGGTGGACATGGGCTCTGGATTCACCTCTGGGGAGCGCTCGCCCGCTCTGTGCTTCTTAAGGGCCGAAGTGTTCATGGCCTTAAAATCATTATAAAATGACTGGATCTGTCGTATTTAATGTTCTGGCCCTTGTTCAGCACTTCTGGTGCCAGGGTTTGATGAATTCTTCAAATAGTCTATGAATGGTTAAGGGAAGGAATGAATGAATTCCCGGCATTATGTCATTTGCAAGAAATTGTCCTCTGGAGACAAAGGATAATCTGAACTTTAGCCTTTTCTAGAATCTGAAGCAGTGGGTGCTGGAGGGGGAGGGAGGGGGCCACCCTGCCGCCATCAGGAGGCCAGCCTGGGGGGAGTGGGCTTGGAGGTAGGGGGCAGCACTTTGAAGCCTGTAGGTGGGGGGATTCCACGGAAAGATGTCCCAGGATGCCATTCTGCTCCAGTCCAGCCATTGGCAGGATATGCGGTCCGCTCAGAGAGCAGCAGAGGGGAGCAAGTGACCCTGGGAAAGTCACCTCCCTTCTCTGGGCCTCAGTTTCCCCATCGGTACAGGGGTTGGTTGAGATCGTCCCTAACTCGTCTCTGTGTTGTCGGATTGTCCTCCACCTCTGACGTTCCAGGATCCTATGACCGGGCACATCGTAGGTGATCAGAAACTCCTGTGGTCAGTCATGCATTCAACAAGCCTGTGTGTGCAAACACCAGGCTTGGAGCTCAGGGTGAGACCCTGGCTTCTCTGTCTATCCCATCAGTGGGCACACCCCGGGCTGCAGCGGGTAGGAGCCCAGAGCAGGGTCTCACCGACCCTGGGAATTCTGGAAGAAATGGGGGTGGGGGAGTCGGGGTTCCGTGTGGGCAGGGGAGGGGCCTGGGGTTGGGGAGAGCCCAGCAGGCTCATGGGGCAGGACCCTGGGGTGGGGTGGGGGGGCTAGAGTGGGAAGGTGGATGTGGGGTCACAGAGGCAAAGCAGGCCTTTTGGGCCTGTGCTCCCCGGATGAACGAGGGTCGCCCCGCCCGTCGTTGGCCCTGGGCTGGGGGCAGCGTGGAAGCACTCCTGCCCAGGGCCGTCCACCCCGCCCCTCTCCTCTCTTCCTCACCCTGTCTTCCCCGTTGTCCCCCATGATTTTTGCAGACCTGGCCCAGGGAAGGGGCCGGTCCCCAGAAAGTGGTGGGCTGCGTCCATGCGTCTTCTGCAAAGAGTGTCATAAAAGGGGCCCAGACTGGAAATCAATTCTCTAAAGCTGAAATCAATAACAATAACTAATATTAATACTGATTATCCTTCCTTTATTGCACGTTGCAGTTGGGTTGGGGATGGATTGTGTTTGAGGACCGGGGAGGGGGCAGGGGGCGAGCTGCACCAGGGAGCCCACGGTGGCCGCCTGGGGGGTCCGGGGAAGTGGAGAAGAGCCAGCTGGGGCCGGGCGTGGGGTGGCGGGTTGTGCCACGGAAGCCTTGGCTCCTGCCTCTTGGGTTGAACTTGTCCCAGGCCTGGTTTCCCCATCACAGTCCCCACGTGACTGGGCTCATCAGGTGCCCAGATTTGGGGAGGGCAGCCCGCCCCCATACTTGGGGCGTCCGAGTCTGGAGGGGAGACGGAGGTGCATTGCATAGGAAACAGTCAGCAAGGCTCCTGGAAGCGCCCAGAACGGGGCCGACGTTTTGTGCGGTTCTCTCCGGGTCAGCCCAGGGCTTCGGTCAGAGTCCACAGAGAGGGAGCCCAGGGCCAGGAGGAGTGTGCCTCCCCGGAAGGGGGTCAGGCACGGCACTTGGGGTCCGGGCAGTGAGTCCCCCTCCCCTCGGAGAGGAGCGGTCACTAGCTCCCATGTTCCAGCTGTGTAACTGCGGGCTGGGAGGGGCCCCCAAGTCTTCCCTTTCATGGGGGTAAAGCAGGATCCAGGCCCAGGGCTTCTGCTTGCCAAGCCCCTCCCCACGCCCCAGCAGAATGCGGTGGGTGCTGAAAGCAGGGTAGCAGGGGTGAGTGTAATACACGCGTCTTTAGAGACAGTGAATCCAGGAGAGGGGGCTCAGAGGACTCTGAAGACTGTGTGTGTGCATGTCTGTGTGTACATGTCCGTGTGTGTGTGCACATCCATGTGCGTCTGTGCATGTCTGTGTGTACATGTCCGTGTGTGTGTGCATGTCCATGTGTGTGCGCACGTCCATGTGCATGTCTCTCCGTGTGAACATCCGTGGGTGTACATCCATGTGTATGCACGTCTGTGTGTGTGCATGTCCGTGTGCACATCCGTGTGCGTGTGCACATCTGTGTGCATATGCCAGTGTTTTGAGGACACAATTGGAAATTATTTATTCTACGATGTTAAGTGTCTAGGTGTATACACAATTATATGTATTCTGTGTATTCATTGGGAATCTTCTGCAAAAAACACATACTGAAACTAGAACTTAAACACAGAAATGGAAGGAAAAGATCAGGAATTATCCAGAGGTAAAGGAAAGAGAATTGTGTCTCAGGAACCAGAGAAACAGCCACTGGTCAGGCAACATGAGCCTGAGCTTCCTGGCAGCCACAGCAAGGAAAGAAAGAAGATGGGTCTGCCCTTCTGGCCAACGGGAGGAAGTGTTTATCTGGGGTGGGGGCTGGAGTCCAACACTGGTTTATCAGAAGTTTCCTTATGAAAGGGGAAGAGGGTAGTCCACGTCTTCCAAAGGCTTTTTCTGGACTTGCTGGATGGTCCAGTAGTTAAGATTCTGAGCTTCTGCTGCAGGGGCATGGATTTGATCCCGGTCAGGGAAGTTCCACCTGCTGTGCAGTGTGGCCAAAAAAAAGGCCTTTCCTTCTACAGTCCCTCAGCAGAGGCCGAGGGATTCCGTGAGCTCTGGAATCCACGTGGATTTGGACAGAGAGTAGCCCCCACCCCAGACAGGACGGGCTCGGTGGCCACACCAGCCACCTCAGGTGGAGGAAAGGGCGCTCATATAGTCCCACAGGGGTCGTGGGGTCCTGGGGTAAGGGGCTGGGGGGAGCTGGGAGCGGGGCTGGGGGTCTTCAGGCAGGTCTGTAACTGGCTGGGCTGGGTTTCTGTTGGTCTGTGACCCTGGTGGGGGGCAGCCCTGGAGGAGGGGGCGGGCTCTTTCCTGCAGCTGGCTCGGCTCCCGGACTCCAGGCCCGGCCCCACGCTGTCCCCAGCTTCTCCTGCCTGTCCCTCGCTGCCCCTGCTGCCTCTCGGCAGGTCAGCCTGCTGGGCCACGTTTACCCTCCGTCCATCGCCTTGATGTGGGCAAACAGGATAGACGGGAGGGACAGGAGATAAGGCTGGGCCTCTGGCTCAAAGGTGGTGGTGCTCGCCTTACTTGACCTGTGAGTTTATTTACCGTCCCTGAACTTTCACCTGCCCTCCACGGGGCACAGAGACCGAACCATGGGGTGCTTCAGAGGGCCCCGGTCTCGTTCTGGGGCCCCGTGCAGTCAACAGGGCTACGGGAGGAGTGCACGCTGAAAATCGCACAAGTGGAAATGTGTGAGGCCTCCCCTCAGGTGGGCCCCTCAGCAAGCTGGGGTCGTTGTTGTCCCCAGTTCACAGATGAACAAACTGAGGCTCAGAGAGGCCAAATCGCCCATCCCGGGTGCCCTCTTAGTCAAACATTGGGATTGTTTTTTTCTCTTTTAAAAAGATTTTTTGATGTGGGCCATTTTTAAAGTCTTTATTGAATTTGTTACAATATTGCTTCTGCTTTATGTTTTCCATTTTTTTTTTGCCCAGGCAAGCTCCACCTTAGCTTCCCAACCAAAGACCCAACCAACCACTGGAGGTGAAGTCTTAGCTCCTGGACTGCCAGGAAGGCCCCAGGACCGGGGTTTTAACTCACACGGCTCTGACTCTTTAGTGGGAGCCCCGTGCTGTCTCTGAGTCTAGAGGGAGTCAGGGGCTACAGGTGGCGTGCCCTGCCAGCAGAGGTGAGATGAGGGGACAGCCCCCGGGGCCCCGCCCACACCCCACAGGGCTCGTCCATACCTTCAGCAAAGCACCCACTGTGTGCCGGCCTGTCGAGGGCGCAGACGCGGAGCCGAGAGAGAGGCCCTGCCCAGTGGGCCCTCGTCAAGTACAGGAAGTAAACCTCGGAGACGGAAGGAGCTGGGGCATGGCTTGCAGATGGCTTGCTTCAGGCTCTGGGACCCGTTCTCGGTCCGCTTTCTTCCCTGCACGTCACATGCACTCGGCTTGATTCCACTCTCTTGACCCCATCCACGAGGCAGAAACCAGGCTGGACGTGAGGCTCCACTGTGGGGCACTACCTCTGGCCCTTCTTCCTTCCAGAGCTGCAGCAGGGAGGGTGGGCTCAGGAAACAGGATTTCAGACCCTTCCGAGAGCATCCGCTGTGGTTGACACCCGGAGACCAACACCTGGAAGAAGCTCCCGGCAGAGAGAGGGTCTACCTGGAGCTGTCCCATGACTCCCCGGAGGGTAAGGAAACCCCAGACTGCAGAGGATTCGGGAACAACTTCACCGCCAGCTCTGCAAACCCTCCCTTTCCAGGAGCAGGGATGGAACTCGGCCTTGGCCCACATTCCAGCTGCTCATCACAGCCCCACCACAGAGGGCCCACCATCAGGGGACTAAGAGGTTCTCACAGGGTCCTGCTGACCCTGCCCACTCCTGAAGCATCTCTGTGACTGACCCTGCCAGGAGGCCTCTTCTGAAACACTTCTCCCTGGCTAAATTTGGTCCTGGCTTAGGCACTGCCTCCTCCAGGCAGTCCTCCCTGGTTTCCCGGGTCATTTATGTCTTTATCTGTGTATGCCAGCAGCATCTGGATTGTTTTCTCCTCTGACACTCCCAACACATGCACATCTTGCATCTTCCCCAGTGTGGCCCCTGAGGGCTCAAGGTATGCTTCCTGCAGGAGGTCAGTATACACGTGATCAGTCATGTCCGACTCTGCAACCCCATGGACTGTAGCCTGCCAGGCTCCTCTGCTCATGGAATTTTCCCGGCAAGAATACTGGAGGAGGTTGCCATTTCCTAACCACAGGATGTTCCTGACCCAGGCATCAAACCCTGGGCAGGTGGGTCCTTTACTGCTCGTGCCACCTGGGAATTGAGTTCAGTTCAGCTGCTCAGTCGTGTCCGACCCTTTGCGACCCCAAGCAGGAGCTCAGAGAAGGGAGTCTGGGAGAGGCCTGTTGGAGTCTGGGAGAGGCCTGTTGGAATCAGGGTCGGGGTCTGCGCTTACACAGCCCTCTCCCGGACCAGGAGCGCCTGGAGTCTTCCCCTCTGTGGGGTCTGGCTGATGTGGTAGGTGCCCAGTAAAGCTTGATGGGCTGATGTCAAGATTCCTGGCTGACCCGCACCCCGCCCCCAGCAGCCCCATGGATCACAGCTCCGAACCAAAGGGCCAGCGTCTAACCTCCGCACCCTGGCTTGGGCATGCCCACGCTTCCCTTGGGGGCTGGCCAGCCCATTTCTGGGGCTTTTACAAATGCAGGGCCAGTTGACACGGGGGTTTTTGGAGACAGGAGGTGGATGTCCCTCCAGAAATGATCCCCGGGCCGCAGAGCTGGGAAGGGGAGCGGAGGGCTGGTCTCCCTGTGCACACTGTCCTCCCACTCGAAGCAGTGCACAGAGGGGTCAACCCCAGGGTGGCTTTGGGGAGCGTTTCCTTCCCAGGAGTCCCCAGCCAAGCCTGGTGGGGGGGAGTGGGAGAGAGGAGAGGACCCGGACCTGGGCGCAGCCCGGGCTGAGGCTCACCGCCCGCCACTGGGAGCGTCTTCACTGACCCCAGTGGAGTTTCTCATGAGCCAAGGATGGTACTTTCCATCTAGTGAAGGCTCTCGAGGGACTCTGCTGGTGGCCCAGTGCTTAAGGCTCCGTGTTCCCGATGTGCTGGGCTCGAGTTTGATCCCTGGTCAGGGAACTAGATCCTGCATGCTGCAACAAAACAGATCCTGATGGCGCAACTGAGAAAAATAGAGAGAGGGATCCCGCACGAGGCAGCAAAGATCAAAGATGCCACGTGCTGCCGCTGAGACCCAGAGGAGCCAAAAGAAAAGACTTCAGAGAATCTGGTCAGCCCAGCTGTGCTCAGGAATGTTCTCTGAGCTTCCGTGTGGGTCTGGGATTGCATCCATCAGCCCTGCACCCTCTCCTTCCATCTAGGATGGGGAGAGGGAGGGATTCCACACTGGCTGAGGGACCCTGGCAGCGGGAGGCAGACTGGACACAGCCCGGGGGAAGGCGGCCTCCTTGACTGCGTCCCGCCCGTGGGCTCCGGGGCCCTCGCACGGCCGGGCCTCGCACGGCCGGAGACTCAGGGAATGTGGTCCAAGTTCAGAGCATGTTGTGCAGCCAGCGGTCAGAACGAGTCCAGCTCTCCCACCACTGGCGCTGCCACTGGGCAAGACCCCATGCCCAGTCTGGCCCCCGTCTCCTAGTCTCTAAGACGGGGTGGTCACCTTTCCCGGCAGGGCCATCCCCCATCGTCAGGGCTAACCCAGGAGCCGAGGGGAGCATGGGCACAGCGCCTGGCCTGCGTGTGTCCACAGTGGGCGGCAGTCGGGGGCCGTCCCACGTCCCTGACCGATGCCCTGCCTTCCCTTGGTTGCAGGCGAGCCCTGAGGGAGGTGCTGGGGACTTGAGGTCCCAGGAGTGACCTTCAAGCGGGATGCTGGTGGGTGTTGTCCCTCAGAAGGGGGAAATTCTGGGGTGCTCTCCATATCCTCATACAGGCTCCCAGGGGACTGAGCCCCACTGCCTGCCGCAGACCACCCACCATCCCCAAGAAAGCAACAATCTTCTTTCCGCGCTCCCTGCTGTGCTTCCAGGAATCCCTGCCTGCACACACAGTCCTGTCTCCTGTCTGCTTTAAGTAGGGACCTGGCTAGGAGAGAGGGGTGCCGGCTTATCACCCTGATCTGCAGGCGAGTGGAGACCAGCTCAGTAAGTGTGATTCTGGTGGGAGAGTGGTGGGCTTCCTGGGGGAGGCACCCTCCGAGCAGAATCTAGAAAACAACAGCAGTAGGGAAGCCAGAACAGAGCTCTGCGTCCCTGAGACGGCCTCCCCACACCCACACCCCCCGATGACCCCAGCCGCCGGCTGCCCAGCCATGACCCTTGTGGCCAGAGGGGATGCGGCAGCCTGGCCAACGCTCGATGGGCTCCAGGTCGGCTCCTCTGAACCTTCCTGTTTGTGCAGAGTTAATGTCCTGTCATTAGCGATCAGAAAGCTTGCGGGAGTTAAACATTAAGCGGTGTGTGTGCTGGGAAACACAGTCTCTTGTGCCCGGGGTTGATGGTCAAGGCCGGGGCCCTTGCTCTTGCTTTGGAGTTCTCCAACAGACAGGCTTTCCAAGTTGTTGAAAGAGGGTGACTCAGGAGTCCTACGTCCCACCGTCTCCATGGGCCCAGAGATGGGCCCCAGGAACCTCCCAAGTGCCGTGGTGGGCTGGGACCTCTGGGGTGGGAACTGCCAGGGGCTGGGACCTCACCCCCAGGGCCTAGGAGAACAGTCCTCAAGGCACGTGCCAGGCACCCCACGAGGGTCCCTGGAGGGGTGGGAAGGCAGCCCCAAGGCCCAGACGGACAAGCCGCCTGAGACTCTGGGTGGGGGTGGGGTCACAAAGGAGGATTCGGGCCATCCCTCCCTGGCCCCCGACCCTGCACCTCCGTCTCTCCCCACCACTTCCCTCCTTTCCTCCACAAACTCATCTCAAAAGCATCAGCTCTGGGCCCGATGCAGCCTACACAGAGGCCAGTCTCTGCCCCTCCAGGGAGCCCCCGTCTAGGAGGCAGGGAGCAGAGAAGCAGGCTGGACGCAGAGTGAGTGCTCAGAGAGGCACACGCGGGAGGCCATGCCTCTGAGCTGGGCCTTGAGCGCAGGGAGGGTGGGGTGTTGAGACAAGGCGCAGGGTGTGGCCTCTGGAACATGCAAAGGTCAGGGAGTGGGGAGCGGCAGAGTGGGCTGGGAGGGTCTCGGCGGGACGCCTCTGGGAGAAGGGACAGGGCCAGCGCACTGCATGGGTCTGTGAGCTGAGCTCGGTCCACGGGCAGTGCCTGCACCCCTGACGTGTCTCAGAAGCACCTGTTTTTGGGTCTGTCTGCCCCAGAGGCAGGTACCAGTTGGCGTATGCAGACCCCCTGGGACTAGAGGACATTAAGACCAGTGAGGGGAGCTGAGTGAATTCTGAATAAGCAGACGGACGGCTGAGGGGCAGGTGGATGGGTGAGCTGGTGGGCAGTGGGGGCCGCGGGGCGGATGGATGGGTGGGTGGGTGGATACATAGATGGGTGTGCTAGTGGTATGGTGGGTGGAGGGATAGATGGGTGGGTGGGTGGCTGCGTGGACTGACGGGCGTGTGGACAGTAGTGGGGGTGGGTGGATGGGTCCATCTCACCCACTATTTCAGTTCCGATCAGAACTTGCAGGCTTCCACAGGGAGCCCTACAGACCCACCTAGCGAGCCACCCACCACTGCTGGCCGGTCAGTTAACAAACTCTCTGCCTTGAGCAGAGCTGCACAGGGGCTGATCTCCAGCTACTGCTGAGAGTCTAGGGTCTCTGGACAGAGTCTCTGGTCTCTGCCAGAGTCCAGGGTCGGACTCACCGTGCGGGTAGGAGCCCTCTCCTTGTGGGTAATGAAGTGAGGAGGGGGTGGGTGGGAGCTCTCCTCCCCTGAGAGGTGCAGAGACTGGACAGCTCCTTGACTGCCCACCCCCACTCACAGCCCGCAGTCTAACCCGAAGCTTTGTGATCCTTCAGGTTTCAGGCCCTGCAGGCTGGGGGTTTCCCTGGCCCATTAGGAATCAGAGACGCATCTGTGCTCTTCAGGGGGACCTCCTGGAACGTCAGGAGAGGGGCCACCTTCAGGAGGAGGAGACCCCAGAGCTGGGCGCCCCGGAGGAAGAGGAGGCCTTGCAGGTCTGCGAGCCAGCCTGGGGCTGCGCTTCCAGGCCCGGAGGGGCAGCTGGGGGCCTCTCTCCAGAAACAGCCTCCCCACCCCGGGATGGGAGGGGCTCAGTCCTTCCACCAGGGCCGGCCGCCTCTCAGGCCCCTCTGTCCTGCTGTCTCACACGTGGCAGAGCCCGGGGTCGGAAGTGAGCCTGACTCAGCCCCACCAGCTGAAGCTGGGCTGCTGGGGGGCAGGCAGAGGGGCAGGAAGAGGGGGCTTTGGGTCCTTTGGGAAGAACAGGGCCGCGGGGAGCACAGGCTTGGGTGTCCTGGATTTGCCGCGTGCACGTGAGCTGGTCTGGGGGCCCCATCCCCCACACCTGCGGAGGGAGGATCCCCTTCCTCCCGGAACGGGGTCAGGGTGGAAAGCGCCCGGCCTGGCGCGGCGCGGAGCCCAGCACGGGAGCTGCTGTCATCAGCTCTTCATCAGGACCGCCAGCTGGGGTCAAGGTCAGCCGCCCGGTCGTGACCTCGGCGACCAGCTCGCCCTGCGTATCTGAGCTCGTGGGACTTGACGTTGTAAACCAGAGGCTGCAGACAGTCCTCATCGGCCTAGCCCTGTGGGAGGCCTGTCGCCTCCCAGTCCCGCCCGGACGGTGGATGTCGGGGCTGGGAGAGCTGAGGGTGACGGCACACGTGGGGCACACGTGAGGTGAGAGGGGCCGGGGCCGGGGCCTCGTGGGACTGTTAATAAACACATGGAAACTATCTTCAAAGCTCACGTTGCTTCTTGCAAACTTGAAACATCCCAGATGTCAACTTCGAGATGCTGGAGGGCAGCATCAGCTGTCTTGGAGTTGCTTGGGTAGCAGCGTACCCCACCCCCAAGGGAATCTGGGGTGTCGTGGCCATGGGGCCCAGCCATGGGAGGACTGGGGACTTGGGGGGCCCTCCTGGGGTGATGACGGGAAGCTAAGGCAGGTATCCCTGCTGCTGTCAGGAAGCTTAGGTCAGCAGCGCTCCTGCGCACGGGCGGCCCCTCTGCGGCCCCTCAGGCCTGGGTGGTCCCTGCGGCTGTCCCCTGCACAGCTGAGGGCTCAGTGACCCCAAGCGACACCTGGGCCAGCAGCTCGGCCTCGACCGCGGGCCCCACAGGTAACACTGGTGAATCAGCCCGGTTTGGGCTCTCTGACCCAGAGCGGCAGGCAGAGGAGAAAGCTCTCGAGACCCCTTCCCCGAAAGGAGCCTCAGCACGGTGGCCTGGAGGCTCAGTTTCAAGGCAGATTTACAATTCAATTGTGAAATGGGATAAAATTAGGCATCCCCCTTTGGGCATCTCAAGTTTTCCTCTCTTAGAAGTTCTGTTCCTCTTAGCAAATTTATTTACTTCTACATTAACTTTTTGTTGTGTTGACAGGTGGGAGGGCAGGGTGGGGGGGTGTCTGCCAAGCGCCTCCCTCACTGGAGAAGAGGGCCCAGCGACCGCAGGAGCCGTGCCGGCTCCGGGTGGGGAGGCCGTCCGGGTTGACTCCCAGCTTCGTCGTTGGGGAGCTGTGTGGTTCTCAGCGACTCTGAGCCTGCCTCCCTCGAGTTGAAGTGGGAATTCAGAACACAGCAGGCAGGCTGGGGAAGGAGAGGTGTCAGAACAGACTGAGACCAGGGTTCAGGGCTGGGTGCGTGCACGCGCACGCCAGCATGTGTGGTCCTGTGTCCTGGTGAGCACGTGTGTGCATGTGCGTGTGTGTGAGAGAGTGTAGGGGGATCCTGGACACACGGGTGGGGAGTGCGGATTTGCTCCAGGAAGAGAGCCATCCATGCTTTAGGGGGGACAGGTGGCCAGCACCTGGACATTCAGGACTAGAGAGCCTGGTCTGGGGAGGGGCGGCCTGGCTGCGGCCGTGCTGGGGGAGGAGGCCGCGGAGACTTCGGACCCCCGGAGTGAAACGACGCGTGGAGCAG
This sequence comes from Bos indicus x Bos taurus, assembly GCF_003369695.1. Taxonomy (NCBI): domain Eukaryota; kingdom Metazoa; phylum Chordata; class Mammalia; order Artiodactyla; family Bovidae; genus Bos; species Bos indicus x Bos taurus. The sequence continues at coordinate 104,079,612 of NC_040086.1, forward strand.
AGGAGCAGGGCAGGCAGGGGCCAGCCCGGCCGGCCCCCCCGACAAGCTCCGGAAGGCTTCCTGGAGGAGGAAGGCGCTGTCAGCGGCCCTGGATTGGTCAGCAGGCTGTCGCCACGCCCCTCACTGGCCGCAGCAGATGCCATCGAGAAGGAGGAGCATGGATGTCCAGGGAAGACCCTCTGACGGGGCACCCTCACGGGCAGGAGGGGAAAACCAGACCCCTGCCCCACTCCCCTGCTTCCGCTCCCTACTTCCAGGCCTCCAGCTGGATTTGGGGTCCAGAGCAACACTGCCTTTGCCTGGAAGGAGGAGAGGGAGAGGGTTCCCGATGTCCTCCAACACATTTCCCTCCAGATGGATCTTCCATAAACCCTGTCCCACCTTGGTGGGCTCAAGGTGCCTGGTGAAATGCTTTCCAGTGGGTTCTGTTTGGGTCCAGTGGAAGGCGCTTCCCAGCGGTGCTAGTGGAGAAGAATTTGCCTGCAGTGTAGGAGACAGAAGAGGCCCAGGTTCGATCCCTGGGTTGGGACGATCCCCTGGAGAAGGAAATGGCAGCCCCACTCTGTTCTTGCCTGGAGAATCCCACGGATAGAAGAGCCTGGCAGGCTACAGTCCATAGGGTTGCAGAGTCGGACATGACTGAAGGGACTTGGCCCGCACACCACACACAGTGGAAGGGGCGATGGCATGTGGGCATGGGGGCTGGGGAAGACCCCTTGGCCCTCGTGCCCATCCTTGGGCTGCAGGCCCCTAGGACACCTTGGCTGTGATTCAGTCCAGCTCTGTCCCGGGTCTTGGCCCCGATTCACCGAGAGTCAGCACGCCCTGGCTGGTGGTGCCTCTGGGGCCTGAACGTCTCGGCACCCACGGCCGCAGACAGGTCGGCACGGCCTCCAGACGCCAGGCATCTCTGCCAGCGTGCGCCGGCGCCCGGCCCTCCTGGGGGTCTGGAGCAAGCCCCGCCCCGAAGCTGGCTTGCATTTCCTTCACTCCTTTGCTGCTCCAGCTCCCTGAATCTGTTCGATGGCTCATCCCCTCTCCTGGGCCCTCACAGGCCTGGACTCAGACCCCCACTTCCTGGGGGCTGTGGGGGCACAGCTGACATCTAGAGAGCTCAGCCCCAGGCCTGGTGCGGAGGGACACCGCGGGCCCTCAGGACAGAGTCCACGTTCCTCGCCTAGGACACTCCCTGAGCACTTCTGGCTCTGGCCATGCTGGGTACCGTCGGGCCTGAGGACAGGATACCCCCTCTTTCTGCCTGTGCCCAGTATTCCCTCCCGTTCTCCCCTGCCCCATGTGGACAGTTCCTTCCTTCTTTGCAGTCTTAGCTTGGATGAGACTTCTTCCAGGAAGCCCTCCCTGGTTTCCCCCATCTGGATTGAGCCTCCAAACAAGTACACTCTGAACTTGGCCTGCCCAAGACCCTGCCACACAGAGTTAAGCTGCCTGGTGAGGGCCTGGGGCCAGGGCCACTTCACGTGCCCTGAGGCCCCGCTGAGCCCAGAGAGGCCTGTGTCAAATGCTCAAGGAGTCAGTGCAGGACTGAGGGAACCGGGAGGGCTGAACCGTGGCTGTAGGGCTTCCTTCTGGATGCTGCTGAACTGCCCTACCTGGGAGTCGGGGTGGTTGCCCCCGTGTCTGTGTGGCCTCTGGGCTGGAGAGGGACAGCGGGCACTTGGAGAGGTCCTGGCGCCCTGGGGAGAGACTTGTGAAGGAGGCTGGGCTGTCCACCCTGACCGAGGGCTGCCCAGGGGCCTCCCGCAGACTCCAGGGTCCTGGTTCTCACTGCAGCCTGGTCCGAGGTCGTCAGACGGCCCTGGCGCCCGCCACCAGGGCCAGGCTATCTGCAACCCACTGGTGTCCAGACGGGCGCTTCTAGGACAGACAAGGGGGCTCCCCTAGACAAGGCACCCCTCAACCCTCCTCAGCAGAGACCCCCCTGACATGTACCCCGGGTGGGGCTGTTGGTTTGACCCCGTGAGGCTGGGTCTAGCTCTGGACCGGAGTCTAGAAGCCCAGGGGCTAGCCCAGCCTGCCCCCTCACCGTGTGATCTTGTTCAAGTCCCCTCTCCGGCCTCCGCCTCCCTGTCTGCGAGGGGCCCCCAGGCTCCCGCTACTTCCTTAAAGGAAGGTTGTCCCGAGTGGAGGCACGAACCCAGGCTCAGGACGCAGGCAGACCTGGGTTCACATCCTGCCTTGGCTGCCTCCTGCTGTGCGAACCTGGGTGGCTGGTGGAGCCTCTCTGAGCCTCCTTTCTGTGCCTGGGGTGAGGGCTGTTGAATGATCAGTGTGGGGCCTGGGCCACGTGGCTTATCGCCCTGAGGGCCTTTAGTGACCACACCCCAGGCTCCTTGGCTGGACGAGAGGGCCCCTGACGTGGGGGAGCCTCTCTGCAGAGCCCGCAGGTTGCAGTGGCTGCTCAGTCCTGGGCAGCCGGCCCTGGCCTCTCCACAAGCAAACTCGCTTATCTTGAAAGTAAGACAAGCCCACGCAGGGTGAGAATCGGGGGCAGAAACGCAGCGGACGCGTGGCTGAGGGGCGTCCTGGGCCACCTTGGAGGGGACACGGGGTTTGCATGTCCAAGAGTTACTGTGGAGGGCCCCGGACACTGGACACCCACAGCAGGGCTATGGAGGGGGTGCCTGACCCCGGGCCCCTCGCCTCCTCACTGCAGCCGCGCAGTAACACCTGTGTTGTGGAGGGGTCTTCTGACCTGGCAAGCGGGGGCTGAGCACCCCTCATGCTCAGGGACTGCTTTCAAGGAGAAGGAGCTCCCCGCCTGGCAGAGGGAAAAAGGCAAGCCCACCAGGCCACACCCCCCTCCGTCCCTGGAGGGGAGCCCGACGTTCAGGAGTGTAGCCCCGCCTCCCGCTTGGGGCAGGGTGGGGGCTGGGGTAAAGCGCCCTGCCCGTCACTGGGAGCGGTCAGTGAGACCTTCAGTGGGGCTGGCCACTCGAACCCTTTCAACATCTAAGGCCAAAGCTCGCCCGAATAAAACCACGTGGGCACAATGTAGCTCCCCTTCCCTGCCCTCCCCTCGGCCGAGGAGCCTCTCAGGGGGTCCTAGCTTCCTGGGGGTCACATGCCGGCTCCCAGCCCCACCACGGGGAATGCTGTGTGCCCCACGGACAGAGGGGTGGAGCTATAGGGCGGTGCTGGAAGAAGTCTCGGGCAGCATTGGAAACAGAGCCATCCCGATACGGACCAGCCGTGACAGGTAGTGAGCTCCCTGCCAGGAGCGGTAACCAAGCCGAGATTAGAAGGCTCTGTCTCAGGGGTGACACGTCAGAGTCAAGGAGACCACAGGATGACCTGGAGACCCACAGCCTGGGTGCCGAGCTCTGGCCCTGGGGAAGGCGGGCAGGCCTGCGTGTACACCCAGCCGCCTCCCCGCCTCCTCCACTCTAGGGAAACCTGATCCTCTGGTTGCTTGAAAGATGAGAGGAACTTGGGTTTGATGTTTTGAAGAAGTGGCTTTTTATCAGAAAGTCCTCTGGGAGTCTGGGCCGCAACCAGTGAAATTATATCTGTTGTTTCAAGGAGGGGAGAAAACTTGGGCTGATGGTTATTGAGATTTATGTCTTCCCCTGAGCCTAATTGCCTCAGAATCTTTTTAACAGTTGTACTAAGTGGTACTCAGACCGGACAACGGAGCAGGCGGCAGCTCGCCCCCGCCACCATCTCCCGTCCCTCCCTCTTCTGCCTCTCTGCTCTCGTTCCCCCCTGCCCTCCCTCCCCGATCCTGTCTACACTGGGAGCTCCCTGGATGCACCACCAGGCAGGTGGCCAGGACCTCACGGCTCATCTCAGGAGAGAGCAGATGTGAGAAGCCGCTGGAGTTCAGGCCTCTGGATGAGCTTTGCTCCTCCTGCTGCTGTGTGGGGGCCCCGGAGGGGCAAAGGGGCTCGGGGGAGGTGGCGAGCCTGGCAGACAGCCAGGCGGCCCCCGTGCCTCTACCCCTCTGAGCCTCCCCAGGCGGGAGATGGTGTACGCTCTGTGGGCTGTGCCAGCCAGGGTGGTACTGCATCCAGCAGGTGCTCAGCACATGCTAAAGACCCAGAGGCAGAAGTGGGACCTCGGAGCACAGCTCAGATCAAATACAGAAGAGCTCTCTCAGCGGCGGCCTCAGTGGGAGCAAGGCGCCCACCTCTGGGGGTGTGTAAGGGGAGCTGTGTGACTCTGGGCCAGGACGCAGGAGGGGAGTCTTCTGCATCGAGATGAGGCTGATCCAGGCTGATCCCCCTGACTGGGCACGGGGTCCTCCTGAGGCTGCCACGTCCCTGCCTCCCTCCCTGTTCATCCTGCAGGCAGGTTGAAAGGGCAGGGCCTCTTTCCCTGGCTGCCTCTGGGGCTGCCTCCCCAGGCCCCCAGCTGGGGGTCTAGAGCATTTACAGGCGGGGGCACGGATGACTGAGGTTGTTGGGTAGCTCCCCGGGGTGGTGAGGTAGGAACACCCTCCTCCTGGAGGCTGGTTTGAGCTCAAGGTCATGACTCCAGAGGTGAAGGCCGGCAGGGCTGGGGGGCCGCACAGACCCCTGGACAGTAGAGAGTCACCCTTGGGCTGGGTCCCCTGGGCTGCCTGCCAGTCAAGGGCTCTCCTGCCGGGAGGGTGGGGTCTCAGGCCCCAGAGGGTGTCAGACCACCTTCCCAGCCCCATGGGCACGTGGAAGAGCCAGCCATGTCCTTCTGGGCAGGGCAGGCTGGGGTCTGCTCCTCTGCCAAGGCTGCAGAGCCTCTGTGTTCGGAAGATGGTGTGGGAGCTGCACAGCCTGTCTCTCTGTTCCTCCCAACGCCCAGGGATGAGGGTGGGGCCTGGACGGGGCAGCCAGTCCCTCACGCCCTCTAATGGGATTAGGGCCCCACCCAGGCCTCCCCGGAGGTGGAGGTACCTTCCTGCTCACTGCAGCTGGGCTGGGCCTGGGCCTGGCTCGGGCCGATGGCATGCTGGTGGAGGTGAGCGGGGCACCTTCTGTGTGCTCAGCCTGCCTGCTCTCTTGTGCCCTGGGGATCCGCCACGCCAGGAGCTGGCCCTCTGGTTCAGAGAACGCAGCCTGCAGCCTGCCCGCCCACCAGAGCCAACCGACCCACTGAGCCACAGGCAAGGGAACCACTGTTGGCTGTGGTAGCTGAATTCTGGGTGGCTTGTTACACAGCACGCGCTGACTCATACACGTAAGTACTAGTGTTATCTTCTGATGCCACCGATGAAGAAGCTGAGGCTCAGAGAGGTTGGGTCACTCGCTTGAGGCCACCCAGCTTGAGGAGGCGATGGAGAGTCAAGTCCAACTACCTTTTAGGCCTGGAGGGCAGTGTCAGGCAGGTGAGGGGCTTGACAGCTCTCGGGGTGCTGGGCTCAGGCCCTGAGTCTGGGGGGACACCTGGATTCGGGGGCCACAACCATCTCCTGTTCCCTCTCTTGACTTGCATGTTTTCTGGCCAGACGCCAGGATCCAGCACATTTATCTGCTAGACGCCTTGTGGATGGACCTGCCCGGGACTGCTCCGTCCATCCTGCACCACTGTGGTGGCCTCCAGCTGGTGCCTCGGCCACTTGGAGCCTCCACCCAGCAGCTGGAGGGATAAGCCTCGATCATCCACCCGACCCTACTACCCTCCCTGGCTCCCCAGTGCCCCGAGGATCGAGTCCCGATTCATTATCGCCTTATTATGGCCCGAGAGGCCCTGGTGACCGGCCCTGTGTGCAGCAGACCTAACTCACACTCACCACACACCCCACACATTCACAATACCCTTGCACGCTCACGGTCATCCTCACCGACCCGCTCATCCACATGTGGTCAGTCTCACTCACACACACTCAGATCCACACACACCCACCCTCGTATCCACACTCACACACACGCTCATTCTCCGGCCTTCTGGCCTCTGACCTGCTCTTCCTCTGCCTAGAACGCCTCTCCCTGGCTCCCCTCACCAGCTCGGCCACGCGGCCTCCTCCAGGAAGCCCTCCCTGCCTGCACCTGGCCAGCCCCATCTTCCTGGGCCGCAGCGCATGTCCCATGCACTTTGTTGTTGGCGACAGATCCCGTGCGGGCACGGAGCAGGTGCTCATTCAGCATTTACCTGCTGCTGCTTACCGCAGGGGGCTGCTGGGAGGGTGTGCAGGGCCCTCCCAGCCCCAGGAGTGATGGGTGGTCTCTCTATGGGTGTGGGGGTCTCCCCAGGCCCAGCCTCCTAGCCTTCCCGGGATCCTCTAGGCTTCTGGGCCCAAGGACTCACTGTGGCCCGACCCCAGGGCTGTGACTGTGTGGGGTCTGACCTTGGGGTCTCTGGCCCCACAGGCCCCGTTTGTGCCCCCACCCCGTGCACCCCCCTCCCCGTCCCCACGAGATCCCGAAACTGGCGAATGAACGGAGCCAGGACACCCTGGCCATTGCCCTGCCGCCAGCTGTGAACCCGATAAGCTAACAGTCAGCTTGGCCGCTGAGAGCCCAGGTCTGTGCAATGCGGGGACCGGGGCCGTTCCCACAGACATCATGGAACACAAGATGCTGTCCGTGAGGTACCCATTCAGGGCTAGTTAAACCTTCCACGCAGGGATCCAACCCCCTTCTTCCTGGAGACGTTGTCTAGGCCTGGCCCCCCAAGCCCCAGGGCTGAGCTGCTCCCGGGAAGCCCCACGGATGCCCCCACCCCACACGGAGGCGCCGAGCCACCTTCGTTTCCCAGACCCCACCTGCGATAAGGTGCAGGGGGCCCCCCCGGGGCGGGTGGGGTGCCGTCTCAGGGAGCAGGCTCGGGGCGGGGCATGGAGAGCCCCAGGGACGGGCGGGCTGCCTTTCCTTGAAGCCTGAGTCACCAGTCTCGGAATCCTGGCCTGACCTTGGGTGCTGGGGTCAAGCCTCCTTGTTTGGGGGGCCCCACCCTCCCAGCCGGACAACTTGCAGGGCCCCCGGGGGCCATCTTCGTGAGGATGCTAGCCGGCTGGGGCGGGCGGTGACGTGAACTCTGGATGGATGGCAGCAGAGCCGGCTGCAGGGGAGCCGAGCTCCCGAGGACTTGGGGTTCCCACGTGTTGTGCGGATCCTGCAAATCTACCCTCTCCCCAAGTGCGTGCCGACCCGGCGCTGATGGTGAAACCGAGCGGGACCCTGTGGGGCCCCGGCTGTGCAAATCTTTCCGTGCCCCCGATCTCTCGTTTGTAGGGAACAGGCTCCAGCTCCCGGAACCTCCCCTGAGCCCCAAAGGGCAGATTCAGACGGTTGTTGATCAGGGGAGAGCAGATGCAGAGGCAAGAGGGACCACCTGCGGCCAGATCGAGGAGCGCAGGCCTGGAAACCCTGACCCTGCTGGCAAATGCGTCCCTGGACCACGGCTATGAAAGTGGAGTGAAAAGTGAAGCTGCTCAGTCGTGTCCGACTCTTTGTGATCCCAAGGACTGCAGCCCAGCGGGCTCCTCCGTCCATGGAATTTTCCAGGCAAGAGTACTGGAGTCGGTTGCTGTTTCCTGCTCCAGGGGATCTTCCCGACCCAGGGACCGAACCTGAGTCTCCTACGTTGCTGGCAGACGCTTTACAGTCTGAGCTGCAAGGGAATTTAAAACTCCTCACTGAATCCTATGCGTCCCTGTTGGGACTCACAGGTTTTCACTGTGCCCCTCTTTGTCTGGCAAAGCAATGAAGCTCTTTGTTTCCATGCGCCCAGAACTCTGTCTCCGAGATTCCATTTGGCACTGGCGCACGTAGGCCGAGGCGTCGGCGCCAGCGGTGGGGCAGGGAGACACGACTTTTCACCAAACACGCGTGTACCTGGTCCAAGACACCAGGGCCTCACTCTGAGCGGAGGCCCCGAGGAGGGCAGGCTCTTGGGGTGAGAGAGAGAGAGTGTCCAGGCGGAGCTGGGGGGCTGAGGATGGGGCGGCGCTGCACCCTTAAGACGCAGGGTGCCCCCAGCGCGCCGTGTGGCCTGGACGTGACCACGGTCGTGCTGGGACCAGCACTCTCTCTCAGGGGGCCCCTGGTCCGTGCCCAGCCTTGCGCTGGGTGCAGGGGAGACGGGTGAGCAGGTGGTGAGAGGGGCCGGGCCAGCAGCAGGCCCAGCGTCACCTTCCAGAAAGCACGGCTCTGATGTGGCCCAGGGGAACAGACTGCAGGAGGGGACCAGGCGTCCCTGTGCCCGTGGTCACAGGATGCGCCAGCCTCCCCTGCCCACACGCGGCCGGTCTCATCGGGGACCAAGTGACAGTGGCCGGATCCAAACCAGCAGAGGAGCCCACGGCCAAAAGCCCAGCCGGGCGAGAGAGAGCCAGGGGTTAGGCGGAGCCTCGGTGGTTCTTTCGGGCGCCTGGGGGCGGTGAGTGGGAGTGTGCTAGGGGTTTGGGGCTGTTTCCGGCCGGGGAAGTTCTGGACCTTTCTGAGCTGGCGGTTATGCAGAGCGGCACTCTGCGATGAGTCATCCTCACGTGTGCACCTTCTGTAAGTTTGTTACACTTTTTTGTTTTTAGCAGGGGGCACAGCTTGCTGGGATCCTAGCTCCTCTCAGGGAGACTGAACCTGGACCCTTTCTGGGGACGTTTGTTACACTTTAAGAACATTTTCTTTTTTTCATGTTTCTTAAGAACATTAAGGGGTTACATTTTAAGGGAGGGTGATCCCCCAGGGGAGCTCCTAGTTACCCCCAAGGCCCGGCACCCCTCAGGGGCTTTGGAAGGCTGGAAACTTCCCTGTCAGTCACGGGGCCACTGGCTTGTCTCCCTGGAGACTGGGGTCAGGGTCTTGCCAGGCTGGTCCAGGCCTCCACCATCTCCAGGCGGGGTCCAGGAGACTCCAGGTGGGCTCAGGTGAAGGGGAGATGGGGGTGTGGAAGAGAACACGTTCTCTGTGGGAGCGACCAGATGGGGAAGGGCCCTGGTACAGCAGGAGGCGTCTCGGGGCGGGGGTCGCTGCCCAGCCTCTCACTGGCTGCCCCACCTGCAGCCCGCGGCCCCTCCGGGATGGAAGCCAGGCAGCTGCAGGAGGAGAGAACGTTCTAAGGCTGTTCGTGTCCTAGTTACCATGGCAAACACTGGGGCAAAAGAAAAATCCACCCAAACCGTCCTGGTGCCGGACATGCACGCGCACCGTTCCGGTGGGGCTCGGCGCCCGCACCGCGTGTGCGTGTGGGCACGTGTGTGTGCACGTGTGGGCACGCATGTGCTCCCGTGCGTGGTTTGCACAATGCACACAATTGCCTCTAAAGAAACAGACGGCTTCTTTAGAAAGAGGACGGTTTTTTGAATTTCAATTGGCTGTCTCAACAATGTCCGTTTAATTAGCGTGTTTTGAAGGGGAAATGAAAGAAAATTATAATTCATCCGAGAAAATGGTTGTACGTGCTCAGCTCTTCTGGTGGGTTCCGGAGGAGCGCTCCAGGTCTGCAGAGCCCGAGCCCAGAGCGTCCAGGCCGGAGGAGGGAGGGATGACCCCCGCGGCCAGGGCGGGGGCCTCTGAGAGCCAGTCAGCAAGCAGAGGGAACCGGGACATGGAAGGGGGCGCAGGCTGAGGGTCCCTGCTGTGCACTTCGTCATCCAGGAGCCACGGGTGTGCAGCTGTGGCTGTTGTTCAGTCGCTAAGTTGTGTCCGACTCTGTGGCCCCATGAACGGCAGCACGCCAGGCTTCTCTGTCCTCCGCTGCCTCCTGGAATTGGCTCAATCTCAAGTCCATTGAGTCAGTGATGTTATCTAACCAACCTCATCCTCTGCCGCCCCCTTCTCCTTTTGCCCTCCATCTTTCCCAGCATCAGGGTCTTTGCCAATGAGTCAGTTCTTCTGTTCAGGTGGCCAAAGTATTCAGCTTCAGAATCAGTCCTTCCAATGAATATTCAGGGTTGATTTCCTTTAGGATTGACTGTTTGGATCTCCTTGAGTCCAAGGGGCTCTCAAGAGTCTTCTCCAGCACCACAGTTCTAAAGCATCGATTCTTCGGCGCTCAGCCTTCTTTATGGTCCAGCTCTCACATCCGTACATGATACTGGAAAATGATAGTCTTGACTATATGGATCTTTGTGGGCAAAGTGATGTCTCTGCTTTTTAAAACACTCTGTAGTTGGCCATAGCTCTTCTTCCAAGGCGCAAGCGTCTTTAATTTCATGGCTGCGGTAACCGTCTACAGTGATTTTGGAGCCGAAGAAAATAAAATCTATCACTGCTTCTTGGGTTTAAATTCTCACTTTGCCAGAACTCACCCAAACTGGGCTCCCCTACTTGTGAAATTTGCCAAAGGGTGATGACCGTGGAGCAAATAAAATGATGATCGAAAAAGGCCTTTATAATTGTTGAGTCCTGGAAGAACTGGCCCTGATACTTCTTGAAGGACCCTGGGGCAGCTCTCTGTCCCACACGAGGGCCGAGTCCTGATCAAGCTTCTCTCCAAACGGGAGCATCCTTCCGGTGGCCTGGGCTTAGCGGTGTAGGGGACCAGGGTCTCACTCTGTGGGTGCTCCTGGGCGTCTCCGGATGGCTCCAGGCTGCGACACTTGGAGGTCTCGCCGCCCCACCCAGGCTCCTGCTCTGTACCAGGGCCCCTGCCTTGGGGCTGAGCCCCCCTCGGGGCTCCCGCTGCGGCCAGCCACATGCCTCCCCTCACCCACCAGGCTCCTGAGTCTCCCCGTGGCCTGCGCGCCCCTGAGGGGGTCCTCCACAGAGGGGGCTGGGGCCTGGACTGGGGGCGGGGAGTCCTGGGCTCCCCTGTGCTCTGTGGGCACCAGCCTGCACCAGCATGCCATAGGTCTGTGGGCAAGTCTTACCCAAGACGCTAGGAGATCAGTTGTGTTACAGAGGGAACCTGGGTGAAAGGTGTGGCCCCATTTCCAGAGGAGCGGGCGCCTTCAACAGGAGGTGCCAGGCAGCCTGCGTTTCTGGGGTCCGCGAGGGCCCCGTCCGCCTTCCTGAACGCGTAGTCGTCAGGCGGGAGCCAGGCCCCGTTCTCTGGCTGAGCCGGGGCCTGTTGTCAGCCCACTGGAAGGTGAGGTGGTGAGGCGCCGGCCCGCATGGGCCCGCTGGTAACGACCGGCTGCCTCTTGTCCCCGACTGGGACTCCAAAGCGGAGCCGTGTGGCGAGGAGACCCCATGCATCTACCTGCACCCTCTGCACACTGACCTCGGGCAGTGGGACGCGGCGGCTGCTGTGCCCACTGGCCGGTCCTGCCCACCCCGAGCCTCCGCGTTGCGTCCAGCGTGTCACGTGTGCATGAACTCACGAGGCGAGGACCAGCGTCCCATTTCACAGAGGCGAGAACCGAGGCCGAGAGGGGCTACACGCCCATGGGGACGGTCAGAGGGAGCTGAGTCCGACCCGGGTCGCTCTGGCTGGAGGCCAGCGCTCCCTCCAGGATGCCCTCTGCACACCATGTCCACGTGTCGCCCCGGGGTCCACTCCATGCCCTTTGTGTGTCCTGCGCCCCCAGGAAGCACAGTGGCCGCGCCAGCCTGTGCCTCCCCCAGGCCCACCCCCTAATGCCTTTTCCTCCACAGGTCTCAGCTGGAGTTAAAGGGACAGGTGGATGGAAGGGCAGAGGGACAGGCGGCTAGCAGGCATGCAGGGGGCCCTGTCACAGAAGCCGCGGGCTGTGCCTTAGCACAGGGAGGCACGCAAGGCCACGTCCGAGGTGGGGAAGGCACAGCTCCCACTCGCGGGCCGCGCTTCTCAGGGGGCAGGGCCGCTCCAGGATGGAACCTCGTCTCTGGGAAGGACATGAACCTAGGTGCCCCCCACCAGGCCCCTCTCCGGTACCCAGGCAGACATGACTAATCGAGCAGCGCCCCTTCTCCCGCAGAGCCTGGCTCCCAGCCCTCCCTGTGCAGCCAAGACCAGCTGATTGCAGCTGGCACCAGAGACCGTCCTGGCCACACCAGCTGTAAGTTATTATTAAAACTAACTGAAGCCCAAATCTGCCAGCGTCCCAGCCTGAGGGCACCGCAGAGCACCTGGGGGAGGGCAGCTCAGACTTACTCTCTGCTGGCCTTACCCTACCGCCTGGCCAGCATCAGCCAGGGGTGTCCAGAGCCAGCTGCCCCAAGGAGCTCTGCAGTCCACCCCAAAGGCTCCAGGCCACAGTCGAGGCCCAGCCCTGCCCAGCCACTGCCCTCTGGGACCAGGCAGAACCCCTCGGGCCTCAGCAGCCCTCGGTTCCGTGTTCCACGCCCAGTGACGGGTGGCGGTGGGTCTCGGCCGGGGGCAGGCTGGAAGGCTGCATTTTCCACAAGCAGGTGCCCGGCTCCGGGACCCCAGTGGAGCGTGCTGCATGGCCCCTTCTTTGTGGACGGCCGGGCGCTGATGCCCCTGGGACAGCCCTCCCCTGAGAGAGGTGCAGGCTGCCCGCGTGCCCTGGGGCTGGGCGCCCCACTCTAACCATCGCCCCGCCCTCTTGTGGTTCTCAAGGGGCGTCCCCCCGGGTTGGGGAGGGTCTCACATGCTCTCGCTCTGCTTCTTGCTCAGTGGGGCCAGGCTGGTCCTCGGCAGAACCTCCCTCCCGCCACCTGCCCAGCTCCAGGCTGGCCTGAGCAGACTGCTGCCCTCCTGGGCCTGAGTGGCCTCCTGGAGCCCTCAGAGCCTCCTCAGCTCCGCCTGGGCCCCAGCATCTGTCACCTGTTTCCAAACAGCTTTGCCGGCGACGGGCCCAGACTCCCTACCGGGTGTCCCCAGGACCCTGGGCTCCCGGGACCCTCTGGGTGAGGGTCCTCAGCGCTTGAACAACTGGCTCGAAGCCTCCACCTGCAGTGGGAGTCCCGGTTCCGGCCCTTGGAGTTGTGTGACTTCGGCGGTTCCTCAGCCTCTCTGGGCATTGCTCCCTGTCCCTGTGAAAAGGAGTTATGCACCTGCCCCCGGGCCGTGTGGAGTCACGGGGGAAGGAAAGAGAACAGGCCCCATATGGTGACCCTTTGCCCCGCTCGGGGACTGTGCCGTCTGAGGAGCGAGGGTCTGATGTAACGAGATGGGGTGTGCGGTGCCCGGCACGGGCGGTGGGCGCTGCTAAGGGTGGTGCCCCCGCGCTCCTTGGTGGGGGGACAGCCGCCTGTGGGCTGCAGGGCCGGGAGCCACCTGACCTCCGCACAGACACACAGGGAGCCCTCTGTGCTCAGAGCCACCGCCCGCCGCCTGACTGCCCGCTCCGGGCTGCCGGCCACACGCGGCCCCGGGCCGCCCCCTCCACCCCACTGAAAGTCAACAGACTGTTTTAGCAAACGTGGAAGCCGCAGAAAAACAGGCGTAAACAAAGTCCCCAGAGGCCCCCTCCCCAGCCCAGCCCCCGGAGTCGGCTCCCGTCTGGATCATTCCTGCCTGGTTCTCCTCCTCACGTCCTGATGAAGCCCTGAGCCTTCCCCCTGCAGCGGGTGCCGGGCCCTCCTGACGCTCAGCGCTCAGACGGGGAGACTGGGTGGCCTGGGGGGTATGTGGCCGCAGGGGACCTGCGGGGCCGTGGTCCCTAGGCGTGGACCCTGGTCTCCTGGCCCCCGGTCGGGCCCTAGGCACCACGGGACTGAACCACGAGCGCGCACAAACGGCAGATTGAGGGAAACGTCCGCACCTCCCAGAGGCCAGTGGGGCCAGTGGGCCAGCCAGGCTGGGCTCTCAGGGTCGGGGGCCACGGTGACCCTGGGGGCCTTTCTAGGGGTGGCTGGGCAGCTCCTGGACCCAGGGGGCCACAGCCGGAGCTCTGGCCACCGCCCTCCCCCTGGAGGCCAGGTCTGCCCCCGGGGTTTTTTCTTTCCAGCTCCATGGCCGCGTCCGGGTTGGCTCCCAGGGGCGCCCACAGCAGTCACCCCCCGCCCCCCACGGTGGCGGCAGCTCCCGGCGTGCCCAATGCCCCTCCTGGCCCGCCTGGCCTGCCCTCCCCCGGGCTCGCCTTCCAGCTCGGTTAGCTGGCCCGGGGACCGGGCTGCCTCCCAGGTGAGCATGCCTTAGAAAAATGACTTCATTATCACCTTCGGCAGCTTGGAGCTGGGGGACGAGTGCGTGTGGCTGAGAGGGGGCAGGCGGTGTGGACCCCACCCCCGCCGCTCCTCGGGCAGCTGGGCCCCGGGTGGCAGGAGGGCCTGGGGACCCCGCCGGAGCAGGCCTGCGGAGATGGATCTGTGGGCCCGGGGCTGGAGGGAAATATTGCATTATGATAACAAATCACTCCGCTGATTGGAACTTAATTACGTCTCTTTTATCTTGGTGACAGTTACGCACCTGGGCTCAAGGCTGGCCTGGGGTGGCGGGGGGTGCTCGTCCCCCGGGGATTAATGAAACCATGCCGTCCTCTGCTGCCCTGGAGGAAGCCACGGCCGGCCCCTCCTCCTCCTGGGCAGGCCAGACAAAGCGGGTTTCTCCCGCTGCAGAACGAGAGTCACCAGGGTCTTGGCAGGGGGTGGGGGTGGGGGGTGGGCAGGGTGGTCAGGGGGTCTGCCCAGTCCTGCCCAGCCAACCAAGGAAGGCAAATTGGCCTTAGCCACGCTCCGGGTCCAAGAGGCCCTGCCAGAGCCTGACCCTCTAAGTGGACAACGAAATCGTCCCAACTCGGCTGCCACTGACCACGATGTGGCCCTGAACAAAGGGTGTCCTATTCCAGGAGCCTATGGGCAGGCAGGGGGGCTCACAGGGCCTCTGTGCACCCCGGCGTGTGCTCAGCACCGCGAGGTGAGCCAGCTCTGGCGGGTGGACCGCCAGGCCTCCATGGAGGCCTCCCAGCTGACACGGGAGCTCTGTTCAGAGAGTGAAATCCAACTATGTGTCATCTTTCTGAGGGTAAATGTATCCTGTGCGGATTTTTCTGGAATGGCTTTGGTTTGAGAAACTCTGTCCCAGGAACTAACAAAATCCTGGTATTCTGGAGTTTCCATGGCTGTCCTGTGGCGGCTCTTCCCAGCTCAGGCGAGTTCAGATCCTGGGATGTGAGCATTAACCCCAGTGGCCTCACCTGGCTCCTTGATGCGTGGCCTTGATGGGTCCTGGGCTCCTCACCTGGAGAGCGGGGGAGGCCATGGGCACCCAGCCCAGGATGAGCTGGGGCTCTCAGCCATCCTGGGGCCACTGCTCTCTGGTACTGGCTGACAGGCCTCCAGGGACCCTTCCAGGGCCCATGACAGGTCCCAGGGCACGAGGGTGGAAGCGGAGGCACAGAGCGGGGACGTCGCCTGGCCAACACGCAGCTGCCAAGCGGTGGAGGCAGGATCGAGCTGGGAGCCGGGCCCCAGGGTCTGCTCTGGGGGAGAGGTCTCCTGTCTGGCCATGGGCAAGCTGTTATCATTCACACGACGACGGTTCACTCATCAAACAGTAAATATTCTCTACACTTGGCAAGACACGTGGGGCAAATCAAAGGGGTATTTGGGTGGGAGAACATGGTTCCCATGCCAGGCCCAGGGCAGGGGCTGATGGCTCCAACATGACTCAGACCCTGGGGGCTCTCCTGACCCTCTCTGGGCCCCGCTTGGGCCGGGGCTGCTCTGAGGCTCTTTGGCACCCCCGCCCACCCCGTTACAGAAGCTGGGGCTTGGGGGAGCACCCCCTGGGGGGCTGTCCAGGGTCCTTGGTGGGAGTTCCTGACGCCGTCTCTCCCGCTCCTCCGGGTGATGGGGTCTGGGTGGGTCCCCTCCTGCTTACCCCGGAGGCTGCTGAGCGGGCCGCACCAGTCTGCCTTCTGATGGAAACAGCAGGGGCAACCCCCGCAGAGTTACCGCAGTTTCATAGACTGGCTGATGGCCGCTGAGTCATCGCTCGGGGCGATCCATCACCCAGGCCGCTGATGGCAGGAGCCGGGCGCGTTGTCGCTGCTCTGGGAATGCAGCGGGGAGCGGGGCAGGCCTTGGTCTTCTCCCTGCTGCCTGGCAGGGGCCGACCGTCGCTGCGTCACCGGGTGGGGAGGGAGGGGGCGGCCGTGGCTCGGAAGTGGACGTGCTTGCGGTGTGTGTGGGAGTCTACAGGTGCGCCCTGCGGGTGTGAGCCTGCTCGGGGCTGCACACAGCCCTGGGGGTGCACACACAAACCATCCAGAGCAGACACCGCGGCCCGGCTCCCTGGCTCGAATCCCTTTACAGCCTGTGTCCGCGGATGCTGTTCAGACGTGCCCTTTAGGGGGTCTGAGGCACGACTCTGAGCTGGACGGGGGCCCCAGACCCATGTGTCATTCACCCCCAGGCGTGTTCCAGTCTCAGACCTCTCGTCTGAGGACGGTGACGATGGCGGAGCCGATGTGACACAGTGACATGGTGCCGACAGTTTGTGTGTGCGCGTGCGTGTGTGCGTTTGTGTCTCTGTGTGTGCGTATGTGTGCGTGTGTGTGTCTGTGTGTGCGTGTGTATGCGTGCACGTGTGTGTGCATGTATGTGCATGCGTGTGTGCATGTGTGCGCGCATGTGTGTGCATGCACGTGTGTGCGTGTGTGTGTGAGTGCATGCGTGTACATGTATGCATGTGTGTGTGCGTGTCTGTGTGTCTGTGCGTGTGTGTGTACGCGTGCACAGAGATTTATCGTAGGGAATTGGCTCACGAGACCACGAAGGCGGAGCGGTCCCACCGTCTCCCGTCTGGGCGCCGATGGTGTCGATCCCAGGCTGAGTCCGAGGGCCTGAGAGCCCAGAGCTGGTGCTGTGAGCTGCTGTCCGGGGGCCGCAGTGGGCCGCTGCCCCACCTCCAGCCCCGGCAGAGAGCACCTGTCCCCTGTCTCTGCCTTTCTGTTCTATTCAGGCCCCTGGCAGACGGGTTGACGAGGCCACCCACGCTGGGGATGGCAGTTCACTTTACAACGTCCACCGGTGCTCACGCTAATCCCGCGTGGAGACAGCCTCACAGACACGCCCAGAGTCATGTCCAACCAGCCGCCTGGACACCGCGTGGCCCAGACCCGTGGACTCGTAATATTAGCCCTCAGGGGCGGGCTGGTGAACAAGCACGTGGGCACCGGTGCCAGCTCTCGCGGGCTTGTCGGGTGTGCGTGTGCAGACACGTGCGAGTGCAAGGATTTCCCTGGGTGTGCTTACCTGTGGGCTTGCTGCAGTGTGTTGAGGGGTGGGGTGGGGTCCCAGGGCCTCCAGGGCCGTGGGAAGGAGCAGAGGCCACCGGGACCCCAAATCTAACACCACCGGGGGACGCGGGTGGGAGGAGCCCGGCCCAGCCCCACACCAGGGGCTGCATCCCTCAGACCCTCTGGCTCAGACGACACCCTTGTCCCCCAGCCAGAAAACGAACAGATGTGTTTGTTTCAGTTCACTTTGGTCCCTCATTCGTGTCTGACTCTTTGCGACACCATGGACTGCAGCAGGCCAGGCCTCCCTGTCCATTGCCATCTCCCAGAGTTCACTCAAACTCATGTCCATTGAGTCGGTGATGCCATCCAACCATCCCATCCTCTGTCGTCCCCTTCTCCTCCCACCTTCAATCTCTCCCAGCATCAGGGTCTCTTCCAATGAGTCAGTTCTTCGCATCAGGTGGCCAAAGTATTGGAGTTTTCGCTTCAACATCAGTCCTTCCAATGAACACCCAGGACTGATTTCCTTTAGGATGGACTGGTTGGATCTCCTTGCAGTCCAAGGGACTCTCAAGAGTCTTCTCCAACACCACAGTTCAAAAGCATCAATTCTTCGGCGCTCAGCTTTCTTTAGAGTCCAACTCTTACATCCATACACGACTATTGGAAAAACCATAGCTTTGACTAGACAGACCTTTGTTGACAAAGTAATATCTCTGCTTTTTAATATGTTGTCTAGGTTGGTCATAACTTTCCTTCCAAGGAGCAAGCGTCTTTTAATTTCATGGCTGCAGTCACCATCTGCAGTGATTTTGGGGCCCAGAAAAGTAAAGTCTGCCACTGTTTCCCCATCTATTTGCCCTGAAGTGATGGGACCGGATGCCATGATCTTAGTTTTCTTAATGTTGAGCTTTAAGCCAACTTTTTCACTCTCCTCTTTCACTTTCTTCTAGAGGTGTTTAGTTCTTTGCTTTCTGCCATAAGGGTGGTGTCATCTGCATATCTGAGGTTATTGATATTTCTCCTGGCAATCTTGATTCCAGCTTGTGCTTCATCCAGTCCAGCATTTTGCATGATGTACTTTGCATATCAATTAAATAAGCAGGGTGACAATATACACCCTTGACCTACTCCTTTCCCAATTTGGAACCAGTCTGTTGTTCCGTGTCCAGTTCTAACTGTTGCTTCTTGAGCTGCATACGGATCTCTCAAGAGGCAGGTCAGGTGGTCTGGTATTCGCATCTCTGTCAGAATTTTCCACAGTTTATTGTGATTCATACAGTCAAAGACTTTGGCATAGTCAGTCAGTAGAAGCAGATGTAGTGTTTTTTACACCCAGAAACTCGGGTGTCCTGAGTCGCCTTCATGTCCGAATCCCCATTTCTGCGGAGAAATATACATATGGCGGTGAGAGTCTGGAGATGAGTTTCCAGCCAGATGAGCATCTGCACTTCAGAGCATCGTGGAGCTCAGGCTGCTGACTGCTGGCAGGTCACCGTCGGCCTGTTTCCTGGCCGGCAGGTCACCGTCAGCCGCTCCTTGGCCGACATGTGGGAGGCCGGCGCAGCCTGGAACCGCCCTGGGCCACCTCTCTGTGGGATGCCAGGCTGTCTCAGGTGTGGGGTCTGGCACGTCACCCTGACGTCCATGTCAGCTTTGCACCACGCAGTGAGTCCATTCAGGGCTGGTAGAAGAGGTCAGCCCAGTGCCTTCTTGCGGCCCCTCCATCCCAGAAAGCTGGTGGGAGAGTCGTGCAGGCCCAGAGAGTGACAAGGCCCACATGAATGCTGCCCCGGCCCAGGCCTCACCTCCCGGCCGGCTGTTACCTGCCCTACGACAGGCGTGCACCTCCCCCGGCTCACATCAGGGAGTTGGGGCAGGTGCATGGACCCCGCGCAGACCCTCTGGCCGCCTGCTCCCGCAGGCCTGGGTCTGCCACAGGCGCGGTGGAACCCTTCCAGAAGGGAGGGCCCTAGAGCGGGCTCTCCCCTCACGGTGCCCTCGCTGCCTATCGCCTCTGTCTCCCCAGCCCTGAGCGCAAGGGACCAGGGAGAGATGGAGCCGCATGCATGGGAGATGCTCCCCAAGTATGCCCAGGCTCCCAGAGGCCGTGAGGGTCTCAGAGGAGTCCGTTTGATCTGCCCGGTTCCTAACAAGCTCGGGGTGGCCTCTGCAGCCCCAGCCGTGGCTGGGAGTGGTGCTTCCGGATGGTTCTTGGGGTAAGTTTTCACAGACACCTGACCACTGAGGACCTGACCCCACGAGACGGAGGCCCCGCTCCATCCAGCTCGCTCAGCGACCGCCACCAGGAAGGGACGTGTCCGTGCCCCGAGCCCCCAGTACCCGAGTTGGTGGTTTAAGCTTCTGGCCTGAACCTCCCAGTGACTCTCGTGCAGAAGGCTGACTGATGGAAAGGGGACCGTGGCTGCCCGCCTGGGCCGCGTGGGGAGGTGAGGCTCGCAGGCCAGCCTCAGCTGCCCCTGGGGCCGGTCTGTGGAGCCCCGGGCCTCGCGGGTGGACCTGGGTGGCGGGCAGGCAGAGGGGCTGTGAGGCCTGAGCCTGCAGCGTCCCGGGCAGGGTGCGGATGCGATGCTCCCGCTCAGGGTCTGCACCCAGCCACCTTAGATGTGACTCTTCCCGGGAACAGCGGCCCTGATGGAAGCCTGAGTGTCGGGGGAGGAGGTGGGCCTGGGGCGGGGGCAGTGGGCGGAGTCTGGGAGCACGCAAGGGGGTGTTCGGGGTGTGAGCACCCGTGGGGGGGTGGGGGGCCAGGCCTGAGACAGGGGCGCGCCTCTCTGGCCTCTTGGCTTCCTGCAGAGCCGCTGCATTGAGCCTGGTGCCCCCAGCCCCCGAGAACAAAGCCCCAGGCCCCTTTCATCTTCCCTGCTCAGGGTCCCGGGGGGAGGGATGAACAAAAGCCTGACGTAGCACCCCTTCCCGCCCCGCCACCCTCCGGCCCACCCTTTTCTTCCCTTTATAATGTATTTTAATAGGGTCAGACCAAGATGGATGGCTCTGAGCCCTGGGCCTTGGGCTGCCCACCCGCCAGCCCCAGGGCCCTGCCTGGAGCCGGGACTGAGCGCCAAGAGGTGTCCCCCCTGAGGGCTGAAGGTGGGGTGCCCTCTGTCTCCTGGGGAACCCAGTCTGGGCCTCTTGGGGTGCTGGGCCCTCAGCCTCAGTCTTGGCTCTAATCTTCTCCCGACCCACCTGCCACGCCCCTGGCAGTCAGCCAGGCCGTGTGTGGGCCCAGGGGTCCAGTCCTGTCTCAGCTCTGGTGTAGGGTGGCAGGGGGAGACCCCGAGTCAGTGCCCCTGCTGGAGAGACCCCCACCCATCACCCCCGTGTGAGCCTTGGCTCTTGCCGTCGTCTGCTGGACTGCTGCTCACAGCTGACTGGCTCCTCACTCGCTGCTCGCCCTCTTCAGCCCATTAGCTCACTGGTTGCTGTTCAGTCGCTCAGTCGTGCCCGACTCTGTGACCCCACGGACCCCAGCACGTGAGGCCTCTCTGTCCTCCCCGTCTCCTGGAGTCTGCTGAAATTCAGGACATTGAGTCGGTGATGCCATCCAACCATCTCATCCTCTGTCGTCCCCTTCTCCTCTCGCCTTCAATCTTTCCCAGCATCAGGGTTTTTTCCAATGAGTTGGCTCTTCCCATCAGGTGGCTAAATTATTGGAGATTCAGCTTCAGCACCAGTCCTTCCAATGAATATTCAGGACTGATTTCCGTTAGGATGGGCTGGGTGATCTCCTTGCAGTCCAAGGGACTCTCAGGAGTCTTCTCCAACACCACAGTTCAAAAGCATCAATTCTTTGGCACTCAGCCTTCTCCATGGTCCAACTCTCACATCCATACATGACTACTGGCAAAACCATGACTTTGATTAGATGGACCTTTGTCAGCAAAGTAATGTCTCTGCTTTTTAATATGCTGTCTAGGTTGGTCAAAGCTTTCCTTCTAAGGAGCAAACGTCTTCTAATTTCATGCCTGCAGTTACGGTCTGCAGTGATTTTGGAGCCCCCCAAAATAAAATCTGTCACTGTTTCCACTTTTTCCCCCTTCCATTTGCCATGAAGTGATGGAAGCAGATGCCATGATCTTAGTTTTCTGAATGTTGAGCTTTAAGCCAACTTTTTCACTCTCTTCCTTCACCCTTATCAAGAGACTCTTTAGTTCTTCTTTTCTTTCTGCCGTAAGGGTGGTGTCATCTGCATTTCTGAGGTTATTGATATTTCCCCTGGCAATCTTGATTCCAGCTTATGCTTCATCCAGCCCAGCATTTCGCATGATGTACTCTGCATATAAGTTAAATAAGCAGGGTGACAGTTTACAGCCTTGACGTACTCCTTTCCCAATTTTGAACCAGTCTATTGTTCAATGTCCCATTCTAACTCTTGCTTCTTGACCTGCATACAGGTTTCTTAGGAAGCAGGTCAGGTAGTCCGGTATTCCTATCTCTTTAAGAATTTTCCAGTTTATGGTGATCCACACAGTCACCACACTTCTTCTTTGGAGAAGGCAGTGGCACCCCACTCCAGTACTCTTGCCTGGAAAATCCCATGGATGGAGGAGCCTGGTGGGCTGCAGTCCGTGGGGTCGCTAAGAGTCGGGCACGACTGAGCGACTTCACTTTCCCTTTTCACTTTCATGCATTGGAGAAGGAAATGGCAACCCACTCCAGTGTTCTTGCCTGGAGAATCCCAGGGACAGGGGAGCCTGGTGGGCTGCCGTCTATGGGGTCGCACAGAGTCGGACACGACTGAAGTGACTTAGCAGCAGCACACAGTCAAAGGCTTTGGCATAGTCACTGAAGGAGTAGTAAATATTTTTCTGGAACTCTCTTGCTTTTTCTATGATCCAAAGGATGTTGGCAATTTTGTTCCTCTGCTGTTTCTAAACCCAGCTTGTATATCTGGAAGTTTTCAGTTCACATACTTCTGAAGCCCAGCTGGAAGGATTTTGAGCATTACCTTGCTTGTATGTGAAATGAGCACTGTTGTGCGGTAATTTGAGCATTCTTTGGCATTGCCCTTCTTTGGAATCGAAATGAACACTAACCTTTTCCAGTCCTGTGGCCACTGCTGTGTTTTCCAAATTTGCTGACATATTGAGCACAGCACTTTCATGGCATCATCTTCCAGGATTTGAAATAGCTCAGCTGGAATTCCATCACCTCCACTAGCTTTGTTCGTAGTGATGCTTCCTAAGGCCCACTTGACTTCTCACTCCAGGATGTCTGGCTCTAGGTGAGTGATCACACCATCGTGATTATCTCGGTCATGAAGATCTTTTTTGTACAGTTCTTCTGTGTCTTCTTGCCACCTCTTCTTAGTATCTTCTGCTTCTGTTAGGTCTACGCCGTTTCTGTCCTTTATCGAGCCCACCTTGCATGAAATGCTCCCTTGGCATCTCCAGTTTTCTTGAAGGATCTCTAGTCTCCCCTATTCTATTGTTTTCCTCCATTTCTTTGCATTGATCGCTGAGGAGGGCTTTCTTATCTCTCCTTGCTATTCTTTGGAACTCTGCATTCAGTTGGGTATATCTTTCCTTTTCTCTCTTGCCTTTTATTTCTCTTGTTTTCTCATTTATTTGTAAAATCTAAAATTCTCCAAGCCAGGCTTCAACAGTACGTGAACCGTGAACTTCCAGATGTTCAAGCTGGTTTTAGAAAAGGCAGAGGAAGCAGAGATCAAATTGCCAACATCCGCTGGATCATCGAAAAACAAGAGAGTTCCAGAAAAACATCTATTTCTGCTTTACTGACTATGTCAAAGCCTTTGACTATGTGGATCACCACAAACTATGGAAAATTCTGAAAGACAGGGGAATACCAGACCACCTGACCTGCCTCCTGAGAAATCTGTATGCAGGTCAAGATGCAACAGTTAGAACTGGACATGGAACAACAGACTGGTTCCAAATAGGGAAAGGAATACATCAAGGCTGTATATTGTCACCCTGCTTATTTAACTTCTATGCAGAGTACATCATGAGAAACGCTGGGCTGGAAGAAGCACAAGCTGGAATCAAGATTGCCAGGAGAAATATCAATAACCTCAGATATGCAGATGACACCATCCTTATGGCAGAAAGCAAAGAAGAACTAAAGAGCCTCTTGAAGAAAGTGAAAGAGGAGAGTGAAAAAGCTGGCTTAAAGCTCAACATTCAGAAAACTAAGATCATGGCATCTGGTCCCATCACTTCATGGCAAATAGATGGGGAAACAGTGGAAACAGTGGCAGACTTTATTTTGGGGGGCTCCAAAATCACTGCAGATGGTGACTGCAACCATGAAATTAAAAGACACTTACTCCTTGGGAGAAAAGTTATGACCAACCTAGATAGCATATTCAAAAGCAGAGACATTACTTTACATTACTAGACAACAAAGGTCTGTCTAGTCAAGGCTATGGTTTTTCCAGTGGTCCTGTATGGATGTGAGAGTTGGACTATAAAGAAAGTTGAACGCTGAAGAATTGATGGTTTTGAACTGTGGTGTTGGAGAAGACTCTTGAGAGTCCCTTGAACTGCAAGGAGATCCAACCAGTCCTTCCTAAAGGAAATAAGTCCTGAATATTCATTGGAAGGACTGATATTGAAGCTAAAACTCCAATACTTTGGCCACCTGATGTGACGAACTGACTCATTGGAAGAGACCTTGATGCTGGGAAAGATTGAAGGCGGGAGGAGAAGGGGATGACAGAGGATGAGATGGTTGGATGGCATCACAGATTCAGTGGGCCTGAGTTTGAGTGAACTCTGGGAGTTGGTGATGGACAGGGATGCCTGGTGTGCTGCAGTCCATGGGGTTGCAAAGAGTCGGACACGACTGAGCGACTGGACTGAACTGAACTGTAAAGCCTCCTCAGACAACCACTCTGCCTCCTTGCATTTGTTTCCTTTGGGATGGTTCTGGTCAGCGCCTCCTGTACAGTGCTACAAACCCCCATCCACAGTCCTTCAGGCGCTCTGTCTACCAGATCTAGTCCTTGAACCTATTCGTCACTTCTACTATATAATCATGAAGGATTTGGTTTAAGTAGCACCTGAATAGTCTAGTGGTTTTTACTTTCTTCAATTTAAGCCTGGATTTTGCAATAAGAAGTTCATGATCTGAGCCACAGTCAGCTCCCAGTCTTGTTTTTGCTGACTGTATAGAGCTTCTTTAGCTGCAAAGAATATAATCCATCTGATTTCAATATTGACCATCTGGTGATGTCCATGTGTAGAATCTTCTCTTGTGTTGTTGGAAGAGGGTGCTTGCTATGAGCAGTGCGTTCTCTTGACAAGACTCTGTTAGCCTTTGCCCTGCTTCATTCTGTACTCCAAGGCCAAATTTGCCTATTAATCCAGGTATCTCTTGATTTTCTAATTTTCCATTCCAGTCCTCTATGATGAAAAGGACATCTTTTTTGGGTGCTATTTCTAGAAGGTCTTGTAGGTCATCATAGAACCATTCAACTTCAGCTTATTCGGCCTTAGTGGTGGGGCATAGACTTGGATTACCGTGATATTGAATGGTTTCCCTCGGAAACAAGCTGAGATCATTCTGTCGATTTTGAGATTGTAGCCAAGTTCTGCATTTCAGACTCTGTTGTTGGCTATGAGGGCTACTCCATACCTTCTAAGGGATTCTTGCCCACAGTAGTATATGTAATGGTCATCTGAGTTAAGTTCCCCCTTTCCAGACCATCTTAGTTGACTGGTTCCTAAAGTGTTGACGTTCACTCTTGCCATCTCCTGCTTGACCACCTTCAATTTGCCTTGATTCATGGACCTGACATTCCAGGTTCCCGGGCAGTATTGCTCTTTACAGTCTGGACTTCACCTTCATTGCCAGATGCACCCACAGCTGAGCCTCATTTCTGCATAGGCCCAGTCTCTTCATTCTTTCTGGGGCTATTTCTTCACTTTCCCCATCTCCTCGCTACTCTCTATGAATCCCCTTGGTCATGGTCACCTGCTCCCCAGCATGGCCTCTGACCTCTCCCAGGGCCCTTACAGGTGGATGGCGGGGTCCCTGCTTCACAGATGAGGAGGCTGGGCCTCTGGGCACGGTGGTCATGGCTGAGTGGCAAGGTCACGAGTAACTTTCTCCTGGCGAGGGCCTCCCTGCCCCATGAGTTCATGGGGAGACTGAGGCCCAGCCTCACCCTTTGAGCATCCGGGAAACAGGACTTGGAACTGGGGTCTCGGGTGTTGGGCAGGCCCGTCTCTGCTCAGGTAAAGAAGGCGTACAGTCTCCCTCCCAGAGATCGAGTCACAAACTGAGCTTACACAGAAAATGGAGGGATTGGCGTTTCCCTTAACAGGAGGATTGGTCAGCTTCTTTGACGGGTTTCTCCTTCCTAGGGGGTGGGGGCAGCTCTATCCATAGCAGCCAAGAGATGGAAACAGCCCACGTGTCCATCTCGTGTGGATGAACGGATAACCACACGTCCATCCATAGAGTGGAATGCTACTCAGCCACGAGAAGGGAGTCCTGACGCATGCTACAGCGTGAATGAATGTCAGAAACATCACGCTCTCTACACGAAGGAGGCCGGATGCAAAGTGTCCTGTGCTGTATATCCTCACTTAGTTCAGAATAGGCCAATCCACAGAGACGGCAAGTAAGTGGTTGCCAGGGGCTGGGGGAGGGATAGCTGGACAGAGCAGGGCTCCTCCTTAAGGTGATGAAACTACGAAATTAGTGATGATGGATGTGCGATGCTATGAAAATATCAAGAATCACTGAGTTGTACACTTCAAAAGGATGACTTTTATGGTTCGTGACATATCTCAGCTTTAAAAATACACACACACACACAAAGCCATACAGGGGAGCTCTGCACGGCCAGGGGCAACGCCCCCCTCTCTGGCTAAACAAGTAGCAGAGTGGGGCCTGTTTCTGGTGCTTTGGGAATTGGGGCACAGGTGTAGCCCAGGCTCTGCTCAAGGAAGGGAGACTGGGGTCAGGACTTGGGTGGGGTGTGTGCATGCTGACCGCAGAGTCTCAGGGGGTCTGGGCCTCTCTGCCCAGCTTCCGCATTAGACGGATGGGGAGACTGAGGCTCAGAGACAGACACTGACTCCACAGGGAGCACTCAGTCTCGAGGTCTCTTCCCTGAGGTCTGCTCCAGCAGCCCTTGTGTCGTCGGGGGCTTCCCAGGGGTCACCTGCAGACCCGGAACTGGGACTCCTGCCTTTGGTCTCCGGCTGTCCCCTAGGTCTGCAGTGAACTCCTGGGCTTGTGTGCATCGCTGTCTAAGAAATGACGCTCCGTGCAGCAGGTTCAGCGATGGTAAGCATTTATGGTCACGGGCGGTTTCTGTGCCTTTGGGAGCAGCTTTGCTGGGCAGGTCTGGTTTGGAGTCTCTTGAGAGGTTGCCGTCAAGGTGCCAGGGGGCTGAATCGACTTGCTTGGGCTGAAAGGTCCACTTCCAAGGGCCTGGCACACCCTGGCACACATCACTGGCAAGTCGGTGCCCGCGGTGGCCAGGAGGCCTCAGGTCCTGCCCACGTGGGTGCTCCGCGGGGTGTCCTCACAGCACGGTCACGGGGCGTCCCCACAGCACGCTGGCAGCTTCCCCAGAGCTGGTGGTCTGAGAGCAAGCCGGGCAGAAGCCAGGGGTCTTAGGACTCAGAAGCCACTCTCCATCAGGACCACACGATGCCCACCTCTGCTCCCCACGGGAGGGCACCACCTGAGGGCTAGAGGCGGGGTCACTGGGGCCGACAAGGGGACTGATTGCCCGAACTTGTGAAGTTCACACTGAAAATCAAAACCTTTCTGGAGCTGGTGCTTGCAGCCTCACCAACCCTTTGATCTTGCTGTTTTTAGTCCTTCCAAATAAATTGACGATAATTCACTGTGATTGCCCCTGCTGCACGGAGCCCCGGGACCATCTCTTGGCTGAGGTGATATTTTTAAAGCTGCCTGACACGGTCTCTTTAGCAGGCAGGAAGACCGGCAGACCTGAGCCCTGATGGTGAAAACACCCCCAGGCGTGTCCCGTCCTGTGCGCCGCGGCCAACGCTGGGCAGGGAAGACAAAGTGGACTGTGCCATGGAAGCTCTGTGTTGGGGGAAGGGCCAACAGTACGATATCAGGAGGGTCCACAGATCAGTGAGAAACGCCGGGACTTCCCCGGCAGCCCAGCGGACTCTGCGCTTCCACTGCTGGGGCCCTGGGCTCCAGCCCTGGTCGGGGAACGAATCCTGCAGTCAAAAAATTAGTCAATAAAAGTGAAAAGGGCTTCCTAGGTCGTGCAGTGGTATAGGATCCACCTGCAAACGCAGGAGACGCAGGAGACGTGGATTCGATCCCTGGGTCCAGAAGATCCCTTGGAGTAGGAAATGGCAACCCATTCCAGTAGTCTTGCCTAGGAAATCTGATGGACAGTGGAGCCTGGTGGGCTACAGTCTATGGGGTCCCAGAGAGTCAGACACGACTAAAGCCACTAAACAACAGCAGCAATAATCAGAAGGAAGAGAGAAATGCTGCTCCCGGGGAGCCCTCTTCTTTTATTTCCAGGTGGCTCTGTGTTCTCAGAGGCTGACCCTACTGATGGAATCCAGGCCTCCCCCTCCTCCAGCTTTAGACGGTGGTGGCTGTCACTAAGCTGTGTCCAGCTCTTGTGACCCCATGGACTGAAGCCCTCCAGGCTCCTCTATCCATGGGATTCTCCAGGCAAGAATCCTGGAGTGGGTTGCCATTCCCTTCTCCAGGGGATCTTCCCAACCCAGGGATCAAACCCTGGTCTCCTGCACTGCAGGCAGATTCTTCACAACCTCGGCTACCAGGGTAAACCAGCTTCAGAGGGGTGTAGCAATTCTGGTCAGGGTGTTGATTTCTCTCCAGGAGGCCAGTGCCTGCCAGGTGCCCCCATCCCAAGCCCTCTCTGCCTCTGGGTTCAGGTCACCACCCCCACCCGTCCCCCTTGCTTCTCCAAGCCTAGGGAGGGGACAGTCCCTGCTTCCAGCCCTGGCTCTTGGGGCCAGCCTCTTGCAGTTTCTCTCGCCTTTGCAAACTCTCTGGTTTGTAAGCAGTCCTCAAATTCCTCTGCCTGAGAGCAGCAACAAGAGGCCCCCCAGCTGACGTGCCTCTGAAGGGGAGAATGGGCAAAGGACAGCCAGTAAGCTCCTCTCGCTCTTCCGGGAAAGTCCATCTCTTCGCAAGGGGAGGCAGAGTTCCCATCAGTACTGCTGGGGTTCAGTCACTCAGTCACGTCTGACTTATTGCAACCCCATGGACTGCAGTGCGCCAGGCTTCCCTGTCCTTCACCGTCTCCCGGGCCTGCTCGCACTCATGTCCACTGAGTCGGTGCTCAGTACTGTAGACACTGAGGCCAGGAGGCAGTGTTCGCACGCCTTTCATTAAAACTCCAAGAAGACACAAACATTTTCTAAGAACATAGTGGGTGCTGGTCCCTCCCTGGCTCAGCAGGCTGCGTGGCCACAGCTGGACCAGGGGCCAGGGTTGGATTCATGGCAACTGGGCGGCAGGCGTCCAGCCTGGCAGTGAGTGCTCCTCCAGGGGGCGGGGAGTTGGGAACAACTGACGATGTCGAGAAGATCCCCTGGAGGAGGGCACGGCCACCCACTCCAGTCTTCTTGCCTGGAGAATCCCATGCACAGGGGGGCCTGGCGGGCTGCGGTCCGTGGGGTCGCACAGAGCCTGACTGAAGTGACTTAACACGCACACAGGTACAGAGGACATTCACCAGATGCCCTCGATTCTAGAAAGAGTTGAAAAAATTAATCTAAATTTGCCTGCCAGACCCCGATGTCACCATTATAAATGATAACTTGAGTATTGAATAAGACAAGAAAATGTCTATGATATACTTTTAATAGAAAAACAAGAGCACAAAATGGTAAATATAGTATGATCTCTAGGTTTAATGTATATATATTCACAGAAAGTGAAAGAGGAGAGTGAAAAAGTTGGCTTAAAGCTCAACATTAGGAAAACTGAGATCATGGCATCTGGTCCCATCACTTCATGGCAAATAGATGGGGAAACAATGGAAACAGTGACAGACTTTATTTCTTGGGCTCCAAAATCACTGCAGATGTTGACTGCAGCCATGAAATTAAAAGACACTTACTCCTTGGAAGAAAAGTTATGACCAACGTAGATAGCATATTAAAAAGCAGAGACATTACTTTGCCAACAAGGTCCGTCTAGTCAAGGCTATGGTTTTTCCTGTGGTCATGTATGGATGTGAGAGTTGGACTGTGAAGAAGGCTGAACGCCGAAGAATTGATGCTTTTGGACTGTGGTGTTGGAGAAGACTCTTGAGAGTCCCTTGGACTGCAAGGAGATCCAACCAGTCCTAAAGGAAATCAGTCCTGAATATTCATTGGAAGGACTGATGTTGAGGCTGAAACTCCAATACTTTGGCCACCTGATGTGAAGAACTGACTCACTGGAAAAGACCCTGGTGCTGGGAAAGATTGAAGGCAGATGGAGAAGGGGACGACAGAGGATGAGATGGTTGGATGGCATCACTGACTCGATTGACATGAGTTTGAGTAAACTCTGGGAGTTGGTGATGGACAGGGAGGCCTGACATGCTGCAGTCCATGGGGTTGCAAAGAGTCGGACACAACTGAGCAACTGAACTGAACTGATTCACAGAGAAAAAAAAAGACTAGTGGGAAAAGCCAAAGTACTAATAATGATTATTTCTTCATGCTGGGATTATTGGTGTTTTAATTTTGTCTCTTATCCTTTAGCTTTCTACATTCTCCAGACTTTCCCAAAGGAATTACTTTTTCATTTGTTTGTTTAGAAAGAGTTACATTAGTCGCTCAGTCATGCCCGCCTCTTTTGCAACCCCATGGACTGTAGCCCACCAGGCTCCCCTGTCCATGGAATCCTCCAGGCAAGAATCCTGGAGTGGGTAGGCTGTTCCCTTCTCCAGGGGATCTTCCCAGCCCAGGGATCGAACCTGGGTCTCCTGCACTGCAGGCAGATTCTTTACCATCTGAGTCACCAAGGAAATGACTTAAAAACGCACACTGAGAAGGACCAGGACAGACAGAAGTCACGTGGGACAGACGGCGTCATGGGACAGCATCTCGCCCCTGATCACGTGTGCACTGCGCTCTGTAGTTCCCAGATTCCTCTCCCTGAATCATCACTGGGGCGGCTTGGCGGGGGCTGTGGTCACAGCCGGCTCCAGCCCATCTCTCTGTCAGTTATCCGTCCCCCTCAGACTGGTTCAGAACGCACCACCCCCAGCCCCCCGCACCCACGCCAGCCTGATTCCTTCCAAATGCTCTTCTTGTGAGCTCTGTTGCTCTGCAAGACGACACTGAGGTCTGCTCAAGACAAGGAAGTCACACCTCAGGGTCCTGAGTCCTGAGCTGAGCTGCCATTGGCTGGGGAGCTGATGGGGACACCAGTGGAGCCGCAAGTCCCCAGGAAATGTAAACTCACTGCACACCTAAAGCTGTGGAAGACGGGCTTTCCTGGTGGCACAGCGGTTAGGACTGTGCACCTTCACTGCTGAGGGCGAGGGTTCCCTGGTCGGGAAGCTGAGATCCTGCAAGCCACATGACGCAGCCTAAAAGCCTCAAAAGACAAACCCCAAACCCACAAAACAACAGCAACGAAAGCTCCAAAAGTCACCAAGAACCGAATCAAAATGACGGCACCGGGAGATGGATGGGCGGCAAAGGGTGGCCGGAGGGTCCTGATAAGGTCAGGGTCAGCTAAGCCTGGTGATTGCAGTTGAGAGGGCTACAGGATGGTCGGAAAGGAAATGGGGAAACGTGGGGGAACTGAAGGCGTATCGATGCCAGGGGTGCCAGGGGCTGAGGGTGCATGACTGTCACAGCTGCAGGGTCTGCGCCCGAGCTCTGCACCTGGCTCTGTGTTTGCTTTCTTTAAGAGGCCAGCGATCTGTGCCCACTCCCTGAGGTGCAGAGCCTTGACACAGATGCCTGTCTGAGCCCCCGGAAGTTTCCCGGCTCAGAGAGGGCAGAGGCGGCCCCTGGGCATGACCCCTCCGGCCCAGGGCTCACCCCTCTTACCTGGAGCTGGACCCAGGGAGTTTGGTCCGTTCTTTGGCCTCCCTGGCCCCCTCTCCCGGCTCCTTCAGCCGGAAACATGCTTCCTCTGAGACTTATGTTGCACCCCTACCTTGGGAGCCCCCTGTAGCCCCCTGGGTGGATTAGGCCCGGGTGGTGCCCCACCCCTGGCCCATCACTCCCCTGCCCTTGCCTAACGCTCTCATCTCTCCCTGTATCACCAGACCAGAACCCCGCGGACAGGCTCTGACCTGGTCATCCCTGGATCTCCAGCACTGGGCTGGGTGCCCACTGCTCAGGAGATACTCAACACCTTCTCCCTAAATAAACACCAGAGTCAAGAAAGGACTGGAAGCAGGCCCTGGCCAAGCCGCGTGGCCCTGACAGGTGCCTGGCGCAGGTCTCTGCAGCGCACATGGGGGTCCTGAGCAGGCGGTGTCCCCCTCGTCCCAGTCCTCTGGGCCCTTCTGTGCCGAGTGGCGTGGCCCGAGCAGGGCGTGGACTCTGCAGGAAGCCCGGACTTTCCCAGATCCGCCCCCAGCAGAGAGGGCTCCTCCTGCTCACCCAGTGGGACCCCCTCTCGGCCTGTTCGGGGACCTCCAGATAAAAGCCCCTCAAAGGCGGCCGCCGCCGCCCCAGGCCTGGCAGAGAGCTGTGAAACGTGTGCCCCTTTCCAGTGTGTCCTGCCGCCCCCGGCTCCTGGCCGCAGAGACCGCATCCCCAGCACAGCCGCGCCCACGGCCGGTGGCCTGCCAGTCTCCTCTGGCCCTGCCGTCGTCGGGGACACCCTATTAAAAGTTGAACATGCATTTTCCTCCTGCCGATCTTTTTCCTTTTCATTTAGCAAACACTGATTCCCTCCTGCAGATGGAGCAGAATGAAATCGTACGCGCCTCTTTGGGGGATGTAGCTGTCAGAGCGGGAGGCGCTGGGCAGACGGGGCCTCTCTCGTCACCTCATCCACGGTTGGCTTCGTGACCTCAGACAGTCGTTTAGCCTTTCTTGTCTGCCAGTTCCTCCCCCCAGCCCCAGCGGCTGGAGAAGGAGCCCCCCGGCGCCCCTGGCCTGCAGAGCAGGAGGCTTTATTCACCAGCCAGTGGGGCCTCCCGGAGAGGCTCCGAAGAAACCTTCTGTAAAAAAGCCAAGTTCAAGGTTGTGTCAACACCAAACACCATGAAGTGGCAATTATCCAATTAACTTGATTAGTGTAGACAGAACCGCCAATGTCTGCTCGGCATACCCACTTCCGCCCATTTCCTGAGCTTAGGCAGCTGCGGCAGAGGAGAGAGAATGTTGGGAGCAGGAGACTGGGGCCCTCTGCACTCCGGCTGCCCTGACTCTAGTCTGGGGGTGACAGAGCTTCCCCCACAAGTCTGTGGTGAGGCCGTGTGGGCTGACCTCGGCAGGAGCTCTGGGTAGACGGGGGAGCTGACTTTACAGGCAGCGCGTGTGGGCGGGGGTGATGCAGACCCACCTGCATCCTGGGGAGCTGCCTTCTTTTCACCCTCCGTGACTTTAGGCGCTTGAAACGTGTGTGTTTCGTGGGGACTCCCTTCCACCGGGTCAGCGTGAGCAAAGTGCTCTGTGCCTGGGTTCCTCCGTCTGTTCCACGGGGATCCCAACGGCCTGAGCCTTAGAGAGGCGCGAGCACAGATCTGGAGAGTGATGACGCTGTGAAGACGGTGAAGGGGGGATGCCGGTGGTGGTGATGGTGGTGGTGGTCGTGTTGATGGCGATGGTGGGGTGAAGAAGATGATGACGCTGACATCCATCGTGGGGATGAAGGTGGTGATGGTGGAGGTGGTCATGATGACGGTGGAATGGAGATGATAAAACACCATTCTCATGGGCTGACTACACAGCCAACCAAGGAAACATTCTTAACCGCAGAGTCCTTTCAAGGTAATCCCTCCCCCACAGGGAAGTGGAGTCAAATCCTCTTCTCTTGAATCTGGACCCCACAGCTTGCTTAACCAAGAGAGCTCTGGGGAAACGATGCCATGTGACTCCCAAGTCTAGGTCAGACGATGTTTTGCAGCCCTCCTGCCCTGCAGACCTGCTAGGACATTCCGGGAGCCCTCGGCCTTGCGTAAGTCTAGCTGCCCTGCGGGCACCCCACTGGAAAGGTGGACTGGGCGGCAGTCCCCCTGAGCCCAGCCCTCCAGCCACGCAGGGAGGGGCCAGACTGCGAATAAAGCCGCGCGGACCAGCCCGCCAGTGTTCCCTGGAGCAGGAGAGCTGCCTGGCTGACCCCCAAAGGGGTTCCTGACCCACACAATCTTCAAACGAAGAGAATGTCACGAGCTGCTCCATGTGGAGGTAGTGCATAAGGCGGCGGCAGCCGCCTGGGACTGGCTGGTTCCGGTTCTCAGCCACTTCCTGGATGAACATGTGTCCGCGGGTGGCTGCTTGGCTTGGCGCCACACATCTGAGTCCCTGCCGGGGACCTCGCCCTGCTGCAGGGTCCACTTCAGACAAAGAAAGTTCAGCTTCACGCTCATTTCTCGGCAAGGGGGAGGCAGGTGTATTTTGAAGCTAGTGCTTACAGAGCTGTGAAAAGTCCCAGATGGAAGGCCCTGGGTGGGCCTGGACAGAGCCTGGCACAGTGTGAGCCGAGAGCTCCCTGGTGGGGCCCCGCCTGCGGCCCCAAGCCTGTCCACCCAAGGGCAGGACGACCCTGAAGGACAAGCCTGACTGGAGGGGGCCACCCAGGCAGCTCCCGGCGATTCCCGTGCTGAGCACAGCCTGGGGTGTGCTCCTGCCAGGCCCTGCTTCTAGGGGGCTCGCTGGGGGTCCTGGCCTGTTGACAGGCTGCCCTGAGGGAGAAAGGGGCAGGGAGGGGGGAGGGAAGGGGAGGGGCTGCCAGCAGTGCCAAGCTGGAGGGCAAGGGGTGCCAGCGTCCTGATGCTCCGACTCTGGTTAGTGGTCAACTTCTATCAGAAACCAATGAAATTTTGACTGGGATTGTGTTGAACCATTGCAGGGAAATACATCTTATCCAGTATTCAGCCTTACAATCCATGAACATGGTACATCCTTCCATTTATTTAGAGCTTTATTTTCTTCCTTCAGCACTGTTTTGTGATTTTTTAATGCAAAAATCTTGGACAAATGTTGCTAGATTTATTCCTGAGCACTTTCCTTTTTTTGTGCTATCCTAAGCGGAATTTTTAAGACTTTATTTTTCCATTATTTGCTGCTAACATGTGAGTATGATGGATGTTTTTATATTAACTTTGTATCCTGTGACTTCACTAAATCCATTGATTGGTTCTCAGGGTTGTTTTGTACATTTCTGGGAGTCTTCTACGTAAATAATCACATCATCTGCAAACGAGCACAGTTTTGCTTCTTTTCTGAGCTTTGTCTTTCCTTTCTTCTATCTTGGCTCATACCAGTGTCAGGCTGCCAGTGCCAGGTTGAACAGGGGCAGGAAGAGAACAGCTTTGTTCCCAGTCCTGGGGAAGCGAGCCAGCTTCTCACTGCTGAGGGTGATGTTGGCTACAAGTGGTCGATTCCCTCCGTTAGTTTAGGGAGGCGTCTGACTATGCCTAGTTTACTGAGAGTTTTTATAATGAATGAGTAGTGAATTTTGTCAAGTGCTTTTTTTGAATCCTTTGAAGTAATCATATTTTCTTTTGAAATAATATGATTTTCCTCCACTAGCCTGTTAATATCATGAATTCTATTGTTTTTCAAATGTTGAACCAACAATGTATTTCTGAGATAAGTCTCAGGGATTGAGCTATTACCTCAATGAGGTAGTATCCCTTTTTAAATGTGGCTGGATTTAATTTGTTAACATTTTGATATTTGATTAAATCTTTGAAAAATATTTTTATTAAACATTTGATGAAAGATTTGAATAATTGCTAGAATTCATCAACGAAACCCATCTGGGCCAGGAGTTTTGGGGTTATTTCCAAAATCACTGCAGATGGTGACTGCAGCCATGAAATTCAAAGACGCTTACTCCTTGGAAAGAAAGTTATGACCAATCTAGATAGCATATTCAAAAGCAGAGACATTACTTTGCCAACAAAGGTCCGTCTAGGCAAGGCTATGGTTTTTCCAGTGGTCATGTATGGATGTGAGCATTGGACTGTGAAGAAGGCTGAGCACCGAAGAATTGATGCTTTTGAACTGTGGTGTTGGAGAAGACTCTTGAGAGTCCCTTGGACTGCAAGGAGATCCAACCAGTCCATCCTAAAGGAAACCAGTCCTGGGTGTTCATTGGAAGGAATGATGCTAAAGCTCAAACTCTAGTCCTTTGGCCACCTCATTCGAAGAGTTGACTCATTGGAAAAGCCTCTCATGCTGGGAGGGATTGGGGGCAGGAGGAGAAGGGGACGACAGAGGATAAGATGGCTAGATGGCATCACTGACTCGATGGACGTGAGTCTCAGTGAACTCCGGGAGTTGGTGATGGACAGGGAGGCCTGGCGTGCTGCGATTCATGGGGTCGCAAAGAGTCGGACACGACTGAGTGACTGAACTGAACTGAACTGATGAACTGAATTTCTTTACTAGCTGGAGGATTGATCAGATTTTCTATTCCTTCTGTCAACTTTGGTATGCTGTCTGTTCTAAGAAATATGCCCATTTCCCCTACACTGCCGTATTTTGGGGTATCAAATTGTATACACAAAGTTCTCTTTTGTGTTATCAGTATCTGTAGGACCTGTAGTAGTAACTCCCTTTTCACGCGGATACTGCTGACCTTTTAACACTGGTTATCTTCGTGCGCTCCCTGTTTTCTTGACAATCCTCGGTGGGGCTTGTCAGTCTCTGGATATGTTCAAAGACCCAGTTTTCGGCTTCATCAGTTTTCTCTGTGCTTTATTTCTATGTTGTGATTTTCTGTTGTTATCTTTCTTTATCCCTCATTCTGTTTGCTTTGGATTTAGTCTATCATCCTAAGGGGAAACCTTAGGTCATTGATTTCAGGCCTTCCTTCTTTTCTAATATAATTATTTAAAATCATGAATTCCTCTAAGAACCGCTTTAGTCGCATCCCATGAACTTTGATACATGGGGTCATTGTTAGACAGCAGCTTTGTTCCGGATATCTGGAGAGAACAGGATGGGTCCAGGAGTCAGACCTATAATTTCATTTCTGGACAGGAGGACAGAAACCAGTCCATGAGGCAGCAGACTCCTTGGCCTGTTGTGGAAAGGGCGGTGGGCTGCCTGGACCCTCCCGAGGGCTCCACCGCCTGCCCATCTCAGACTCACCGCTCTGCCTCTCCCAGCCTTCCCGCCCGCCTCTCCCGGGCCGTCTGTCCATTCCCGCTCTTGCGGTGGCACCGCCTGCCTTGCGTTCCCCTTGTGCCCTTGCTCCAGGTCCAGGTCAAACTGGCATCCGTTCATCTCTCTGGACCTCCGTGTTCATGCTTGGCCCTCACGGTTGCCAACGGTCCCTCCTTCCATGAACTTAGAAATCTGTCTCTCTCCTTGTCTAGGTGTCGGGTCGCTGCTCGAAGCCTGATAATCATGGCAACAGCCCAGCTTGCCATGCTTCCGTCTCCTCGCTGCCATCCCGGCAGAGACTGTTGCCCCATTAAGGATGGAAAGGAGGTTTGGGCGTGCTGGGGTCTCGTCCAGGCTCCAGTCACGGAGCTGATCTTGGGAGGGGCAGGAGATCCGACCGAGGTCCCCTGCTGCCCAGAGAGATGACGGAGCCTGGCCGGCTGCATGCGCTCCGGGCCAGCAGTGGTGCTGTGCTCTCGCGTTCCAGCTGGCAGTGCTGTCAGGGGTGAGGCCAGACCCCCTGCTTCAGCGGGGCCGCCTCCTCCTGAAAACACCCCAGCGAGGATGGCAGGCCAGCCAGATGGTGGAGGTGCTGCTCAAAAGTGTGGGCACACTGCTCACAGGAGAGAACCAGCCACGAGGATAATTTGGGGAGCCTCTGGGAGCCTCTGTTTCTCCTTCCCACAGTCGAGTTTTATTTATTTACTTTTAAAGCAGATGTATTCATCGTGTGCTCTGCCCATTCTTTGACCCCAAGACCCCCCGAGGGGGTGGGGTTGGTGCTATTACTGGTTCCCATTTTACAGCTGAGGAAACTGAGGCTCAGAGAACACAGTCAGAGCCCAGGTCTGCCAGGCTGCACAGGACGTGCCACAGGTCTTCCCACCCTGGCCGGGAGCGTCCCCGGAGAACGCAGGTTACTGAGACCCTAAGGTCGCTCCTTAGGGCTGAAGCCATCAGCACCCTAAAGGGTGTCCCCTGGGCCAGTCGAGGCCAGTGCAGCCTTGTTGGCCATCCAGATGCTGACCCAGGACTGCTTGGCAGCCCCAGACAGACATCCTAGACTCTTCTGGAGGCAGTTCCAGTGAGTACCTTTCCTCATGGGACCCAGAAAACCCAGTGTCCATCAGAGGACCCACTAGGAAGAGACTCAGCTAACTAGCATCCTGTGTAGGCGTCACGGGTCCAGGCACAGCGGGGACGCTCAGCAGGCATCGCCACCTACTATGGGCCTGACACTCTGCAGGCTGCATCTGACTCTTTCAAGGGCCCACTAGGAAGGTTCTGAGGCCCTTACCTTAGTGAGGATGAAACAGGGACAGAGCAGCCCAGGTGCCGGGCCCCAAGGATGTGTGAGCTGTTACAGCAGGGATCCAACCGCGGGCGGCTTAGAAGGCCCAGTTCTCTCTGCACGCCCACCCCACAGGCTCCCAATAGCTGGGCAGAGGGCGGCCTGGCTCACAAGAGAGCTGTCTGTCCAGGGAGCTGGGCCCACGGGGCCTGAAATCCAGCTTCGCTCTGAGCTTGACTGGGAGATGCAGACACACCAGGAGCAGCTCAGGGCTGGCCGTCCGGGCGGAGGGAGGGGAGTCAACACTAATTCGTCTTCAGATGGCTGAAGGGGGTGATCGCTGGAGTGACAGGGCTGAGAAATCCTGTTAGTCCTCCGCTCAGCTCTGGCTGTCACGCGGCGTCCAGACAAAGCCACTCCTGGGGGCTGTGGGCGTGATGAAGAGCTCACATTCAGGGAGGGCAGGCAGCAGGGACCCCAGAGAGGGGCTGATCCCCGAGGCCTGCTGGAGGGTGGAAGGCCGAGCCCCCGCAGCTCCAGAGCCTGCTGGAAGCGTCTGAGGGTCCAAGTCCTGGCAGCCGGCCTTGGGCGAGCCCCTCCCTTCTTCTGGGCCCCAGGGTCCCGTGTGTAAAATTGCGGGAGGGGGAGAAGACCTCCCGGGGATCAGGTGGTCTGGGGGCTTCCTGAATCCTGCCTAGCACACTTGACTTGCCAGTCCTCTGGAGGTGGTCGGGGCAGGGTGAGGCCACAGGCTGTCTTGCCACCAAGGCAGCGGGGGCCCTGCAGCTGGGCTGACCCGGGGTAGACTGGGGGTGGGAGGGGACCCAGGGTGGGGTGGGGGCGGGGGGGACCCAGGGTGGGATGGGGATGGGGGGGACCTGGGGTAGACTGGGGCACGGGGAGGACTCAGAGTGGGATGGGGGGCACCTGAGGTAGACTGGGGCGGGAGGGGACCTGGGGTGGGGTGGGGGGGGACCTGGGGTAGGTGGAGGGGGAGGGGACCTGGGGTAGGTGGGTGTGGGAGCCTGCAACCTGCTCCACCAGCCAGGTTGATCAGCTTCTCCCTCTGGGAATCAGGCTCCAGCTACAGACCAGCCTGGACCACGGCTGGGGAGTTCCCCCTGGGGAGCCGTGATGGAAAGCAAGTCACAGCATCCCGACCTGGCTCCCGTGCAGAACAGGGCCCACCGCAGCATTTGTCTCCATGTGAGAATGAGCGTGCTCCTGGAGGAGCTCACAGTCAGGAGGGCGGTCCCCCAGGCCCAGAGCCCCGTCCCTGGGCTCCCACCCACTCTGTCCACAGAGATGAAGGGCCTTTCAAACCCGAATTGCTGGGGCAGAATCACCGCTCCCCGCTTAGCACCGCCGAGCATGCTGAGCCCCACCCACCAGCCCCTGTGGTTGCCCCCGGCCATCCGACCTCCCCAGCAGGAAGCTCTGCCCTCTCCTGTCCCTGCAGAACTGCCCCACATCCAGGCCCCTGCAGACCCGGAGCCCTGACGCCTGGTCAGAGAGCCCAGGAGCCCTGCTGGCTCTCTGAGCCCTCATCTGCGTTTCTCCTGGGCTTCCTGTTGCGTCCGCTCTCTGGTCTGCGTGTCTGGCCCACCTGGGCCTGTGTCACCCATGGTGCCACATGCAGATGGAGGGAAAGGGGGCCCGGACGACCAGCCGTTCCCTTCCTTGCTGCCAGTCCCTTTGACCCTTGACCGCTGACTCCCGGGAGGCGCCACCGAGCGAGGGTGCCGTTTGTGGGGTGCCGGGGTCCAGGGCTCCGTCCTGCAGCTCGGGATGTCTTGGGTGAAGCCAGCCACTCAGCTGTGTTGGCAACAGACAGCCAGGAACAGAAGCCAAGTGGCTTCTGCGTCAGCCTTGAAAACCACTGAAATGATCTCACTTGTCACTCCGTGGTCCAAATATTTTGCCCACTTACACGCAGCCTTCTGTGCTTGTGAAATTAACTGTGTTATTACTCCCACCTGGCCCAATGACAAGGCGGGCAGATCAGATGAATAACCTCGCAGCCGATCTGGCGAGTGGGAGCCTATCCTTATCGGCACAACGTGGACGCGGCTGCTTCCGGCTGGATGTGGGTGGAGGAGGGGCCGCCTGGGGTGGGGGCGGGGCGGGGGGTGCGGGTGGCCCGGTGGGGGGCGCTGGGGGGGTCCCCACAGTGAGGAGGGTAGGAGGCAGGTGAGCTTAGAGAGGAGATGAGACCCCTGGCTTCAGGGGCTCAGGAGGCTGTCTCGGAAGTGGGGGGCGGCACAGGGCCGGGGGTGGGCTGGGTGTTCTGAGCTGGAGACGGGAGCTGGACCAGTGTCACTTCAGCACCAGGAATCAAGTTTCAGATGCATTCAGACAGGCTTTTGTTAACTCTATTTCTTTTTCTTTCTGATTTTAAATGTGATAAAGACTCATAATAGAAAAATGAAGAAAATTACAAAGGAGGGTGGGTAAGCACGTGGCTCCCCACCAGCAGCAAACGGGGCAAGGGGCTTCTTTCCTGATTTTGTGGACGCGTTTATAATCGGAGTCTCTTCCCACCACCAGCATTTTTAC
The DNA here is from genome assembly GCF_003369695.1 of Bos indicus x Bos taurus. Classification (NCBI taxonomy): domain Eukaryota; kingdom Metazoa; phylum Chordata; class Mammalia; order Artiodactyla; family Bovidae; genus Bos; species Bos indicus x Bos taurus. Next base: position 104,119,678 of record NC_040086.1, read on the forward strand.
TTCCAGCCCGTGCGTGTGTTCTTTCGGGGCTGATTCTGTATTATTTAAGAGACGATCGCCGGTGTCTGTCAAGGCTGCCCACCTTCTGGGTGGCCACGGGGCCTCCCTTTCCTCACTCCATCTCCTGAGTTTTGTTTCCTTAGGATGGAGCGCAGCCAGCTCAGCTCCGGGCACCACAGAGGCGCTGGCGGCCGGGGCATGCCCAGGGCAGGGCTTGGGGAATCACTCACCAGCGGGTTGCGGGAGGCAGGCTTATGTTACAGCGGCGGAAGCCGAGGCTGGGGAGAGGATGGCCAGCCGGCACGGAGGATGAGCCGTCAGGGGCACCCCTGAGTCTGAACCCCAGTGAGTGACACCGGTCAGGCTATCAGGGTGACAGTGTCCCCGGGCGGCTAAAGTTTCTCAGAGCCGGGTGAGCCGAGAGGGCCAGCGGGCGGGCTGCTGCGTGCCAGGTACTCGCGGGGCCAGCCGGGCCGGCCGGCTCTTGCAGACAGCCTGACACAGGCCTGGGCGGTGCTGCGTGGGGACCGCGGCTTCCCCAGGCGCCGTGACTCTTCCTCTCTGCCCGGGGTGGCAGGTGTGCAGCTGGCAAGACGCGAGCTCCCCTTTGCTGGTGTCTCTGTGGCCCCCCAGGCAGCTCTGAGCGGCCCTGAGGGCACACTGGGAGGCCCCTCTGCCCTCCCGAGCGAGCGCTTAAGTCCTGAGACCCAGGGGCCGAGCCAGCAGGGCATAGCTCATGGGGACGGGCCCTCACCCAGCTCAGCTCCAGGGACCCAGCCGTGGCCGACTCCCCAGCTGTGGGCATGGTGTGGGCAGACTCGGCTGAAACGGGCTTGTCCCCACCGAGAGGCCCAGTCCCCTGTGACAACAGAAACCTGCATATAAACGTTGGGACGATCTGGAAACGTCTGGCCACGAGGCTTAAACCGGGCAATGCTGGGACCTCGTCTGGGCATAGCCCTTGGAGGGACCTGGGGTGTGAGATGACCCTGGCGGTGACCCTGGAGGCTGGGCCGGGTGGGGCTTGATGACCGGGTCACCCCAGTGGTTTCCTCGTGGCTCGCCCAGGGTGGGCGATCTGTGACTTGACTCCTTCAGACCACCCTGGGCGCCCAGGATCAGCCCTGTCTTTGCCCCCAGCTGGGGGTCCCCTCTTGACTCATGGGTCTGTGGCTCTGCAGAGTCTGGCTGGCCTCTCAGGGGAAGGGGGCTGAACCAGTGCGTGGGTCGCCCCTGCCCTGCCCCCCTGCCCTCCACAGCGAACCCCCTGCCCTCCACAGCGAAGGCCTTGCAGGACACAGCCTTGCCGCTAAGCCCACTTGCAGCTCCTGGACCTGGGCAGCTATCCAGGCCGTGTGGGGGGCCCGTGACTGCCAGGTTTCCACCCCCCATCCTGCGTCTCCTTCACCCCAGGGAAGGTGGGAACTCCACGCTCATGTCCCAGGGGGAGGTGAGGGCGGAGTGGCCAGGCGAGATGAGGGCAGCCCATGCATGCAGGGTTTGGGCACTCTGGGGGCGAGGTGGGGCGGTCCAGGACAAAGCAGAGACCCCTGTCCTGGGAATGTGCTGGCAGAGGTGCCCAGCAGGTCCCACATGTGGCCAGCACCGCCTGGAAGCAGGAGGCGGGGAAAGTGGCCAACAGGAGCCCACCAGGAGCGGGTGTCCCCAGGGGCGGTGAGTGGAGGTCCACGCCCGTGGCGAGGAGGAACGCCGTCTCCTTTGGCTCGTCGACAGGGTGTGGGCTGGGGCTCACCTTCCCATCCTGCCTGTGAGGGTGACGCTGCGCATCCCGGGGAGGCGGGATGCTGAGGCTGGCCCCCTGTAGGCAGATAAGTCTGACTCTCCTCCCGGGCGACCGTGTTTCCAGGGCAGCCCCTTTTCTCTGGGCAGTTTTTGTTTTTTTTTAAGCTCAGACGTGGCTCCTCTGGGGGGCGTGGACTCTCGTCAGTGGGAGAACAAATGCCAGCAGTCATCATCGACCTGAGGATGGGGGCGCCCTGAAGGGGGCTCTGGGGCTGGTGACCAGCAAGGACGGGGCAGGCTGGGAGTGATGGAGGAGGGAGTTCAAATCCCCTGGAGACTTTCTCAGTGCTGTCTCTGGGTTTTCCCCAAAGCAAACCCTAAAAGGCTTTCTCAGAGAACATACCCGACTCAGGGACTGGAGACCCATTGTACTGATGGGCAAGCTGAGGCCCCGAAAGGGAAAGGGTGTTTTCATAAGTACAAAACTTCTGAGATGTAAATAGGGACCGTGAGAGCCCATCCCCAGGCTCAGAGAGGAAGCCAGCCCCGTGAAAACAACACCATACTTCCTTCCTTGCCCCCACTCCATGAGTATCGTGAGCTCCCACAATGTCCCAGGTAGGGCAATGGAAAGTTGGTGATCCCACGCCCAGGTCCCCAGCCTTGACGGGCTCTCAGGCCGGTGGGGACATCCAGGGAGCAGGACTCCCGGAGGCACCGGGAGGGTGTGGGCTACTGGTGCGGCAGAGGAGGCTCACCCGGCTTTGGGGCGTGCGTGTTGGGAGCAGTCAGCCAGCTGCCCACAGGGGCCACGGTGGGGCCGGGCCTTCGGTGGAATGTGGAGTGGCCGGTGTGGACAGTGGTCCAGAGCTGCCGTCTGCCCAGGATCGGGCAGCTTTGTGGGCAGGGCTGGGTGCTGGCAGGAGGGAGATGACTCAGGGCAGGAAGGGAGGGCCTGGCCAGTTTTCTTAGGAGTTTGGACTTTATCCCGAGGGCGATGGGGAGCAGGAAAGGGTTTTTAACCTGCTGGGCGTGGGGTGGCAGGGCTCTGCCCTCCGCTGGGTGGCTGCTTCCTCGGACCCCGAGCTGCAGCCAGGCCCTCCTGGGATGGCGCTGGCTGAGGGCAGCTGTGGCCCGGCTGGCGGGTGGTCTGGGGGTAAGCCAGGTGCGGGGCAATGTTTCCTGGGTCAGCTTCTCTGGACGCAGGCACGAGGAGCCCCAGGTGAATTCCGTCGCCACGCTCCCATCCTGCAGCGCACGGCAACTCCCCTTCACGGCTGCCATCAATAATCGCTCCCTTCTCCTGGTTGCTGCAGTGGCCACATATATAATATTTAAACCACATTGGTGGGTGACAGAGACGTACGGATATTTTTAATCCCAACAGGCTATTACGGTTCATATCATGTCTGTCAAATAAATATTATGAATCATTTCCCGTTATCTTTATGGGGGCAAGTTGACTACATCAGGGAGATTGCGCACGGCAGCTCTGCCCTGCGTATTTATCCGCCTCTTATGTATATGTATGTGTATAGAGGGAGATTTATGGAGCAATTGTCGATAATAAATGCTCCCGGTAAAACACATTATCTTCTTGCTTGGTGGGCGGCGTCTGGAGAGGGCATGAGGAAGAGGAGTCAGGGAGGGGCGTGCCATCTTCGGAGCCAGGCCTGGGACGGGGTCGGCACCCCAGGATGCGCCTCTCGGCCTGAGCCCTTCTCCTCTGCTCCTGGGATCCATCACACTGATTTCCCTGTTGATGGTCTCATTTCATGTTAAAAATAAAAAAAAGTCTCTATGATTAGCTGGCTCTTTTCTTCCATCTTAAAGAAGAAACTGAGGTTCAGAGAGGGCCACGGGAGAGCCGGTGGCTGAGCCAGGCACAGCCTCCCCACTCCTGGTACCCACCCTGGCACCCAGGTTTCCAACTCTGCTGCCTGGCCCTTCTCTCTGCACCTGGTCTCAGCATCTGCACACCTGTGAGAAGCAGGGAGATGGGGAAGTTCGCTGGAGGCCTGAGTGAGTGGTTGTCCTTAAGTGGGGGTGGGTGTCCGACCATTAACCCTTATTGTGAATCTGTTGGCCTTGGTGCTGGGGCTGCTGCATGACCTGGAGCCAGTCTCCGCTCCCCTGGGTTTTTGTATCGCCTCTGGTGAACCAGGGGAGCAGGAATCTGTCTTTGGGGCCGGAGTTGGCAGATGGGGTGGCTGGGACTTCGTGACCCCAGGAAACAGCGGCATCTTCCTCTGCTGACTTGGAACTCTCTGGACCCCTGCGAGCTGCCCCTCACTCCTTCTGTCCCCTGCCTGGGCATCTGTGACTCCTTCCAAGTGCCCTTGGCGTTTGGAGGGGCCATCTCTTCGGAGACCTCTGGAAGGATTCCGGGGGTTCCCAGGTGGCGCTACCGGTAAAGAACCCGCCCGCCAATGCAGGAGACGTAGGAGACATGGGTTTGATCCCTGGATCAGGAAGATCCCCTGGAGGAGGGCATGGCAACCCACTCCAGTCTTTTTGCCCGGAGAATCCCAGGGACAGAGGAGCCTGGCGGGCTATGGTCCCTGGGGTCGCAGAGTTGGACACGATGGAAGTGACCTAGCATGGAAGAATCCCGCCAGCCCTTGCAGGGAGCTGGCCTGAAACCCCAGTCTTTCTCTACAAAGTTAGCTCCATCCCCTTAGGCCTGTATCACATGGACTGGTTTGGCCAAACCGCCTTTCAGCTCCCAGAGGATTGGGATGAGGCTCCCACACGATGGAGGGAGCAGCCTGCCTTCAGAGCATCTGATGGGGATGAAGCCTAACCTCTGTCTGGCCGCGCTTGTCTGGCTGTGCAGGGCTGGCCACTGCTGTGGACGGGAGTGGTCAAGAGCCTGCAGGGAGACAGAGGCTTCGCAGAAGGCGTCTCCTCCTCCACCATGTCCCCCGACCCGGTCCGCTCGCTTCTCCCCACGAAGCAGGACAGGCTGAGTGCAGAGCAGCGGCTTTCCCGAGCTCCCCCACACGATGGAGAGACAGGGCAGGACTCGGAACAGCTCTGTCCGCCTTGTTGGGCGAGCTCGGGTGCCCCTCTGCCCCTCTGGGCTTCCTCCTCACCTGCCAGCTTGAGTCAGCTGTCACCAGCGAGAGAGGGTCGCCCCCACAGGAGGTGAGAGAGTGCCCTCCAGGCTGGGGGATTTGAGAACAGGCTGGGGTGCCTGAGCCCCTGCCCTGTTTATGGGGGTCACGGCCCCACCCCGTCTGTGAGATCCTGCTGGTCATCAGCCCAGGATCACATGGACCCTCCTTGGAGGGAAGGCCCCGGAAGCAGCCAAGGTGTGCCCTGGTGCCCCAGGAACTGTCGGGAGCCGTCCACCCAGACACCAGTCTCTGGGGCCCTGCCTGGCAGACAGTGGCCTTTAAAAATATTATTCACCAAGCGATTCTGGAGACTGTTTATAAGCCTGAGCTGAGACAGGCACCGGGAGTAGGCCAAAGCACCTTAAAAAGCATCCTTCAGGGAGGGAAAAAAAAAAAAGGAAAAAAAAAAAAACCCAAACAAAAAACAAAACCCTCTCAGATCCCAGGTTGTAAATAGATGGATATTACTATAAAAATACTTTTGGCTGCAGAAACACACGGCGGGAAGGCTGGGGGCGGGTTTTTCCATGGTTAGCTGGGACCTGGAGACTCCAAATGGGGCAGCCACCGTCCCGGGCGGGGCCCTGTGGGATCGTCTGCACCAAAGAGCCCCCGCTAGAGGGGGGAGTGAGGGTCAGAAATAACAAGGGCAAGCACATTTTCCATCAAGGAGGCTGGTGTTGGCCTCCCTCCGCGGCCGCTGCCCTCCCCTTCCACGCCTGCCAGCTCCTGCAGCACCCCGGCACCCCACCACTCCCGGCCCCCTGCCACGGGCAAGATGAGGCTGGGAGCTGTGTGGCACCTGTGGGGCTCCGGACACGTGCGCACTCCACTGCCCCCGCGGCCTCCCGGGGTCCTGGCTGAGGCTGGGGCTTGGAGACACCGTCGGAGGCCTCTCCTGGGAACAGAGGCCCCGAGGAACCCACGTGGAAGTTCGCCTGTGCCTGTCTCCCTGGCTCCAGGCGCCAATAGTTCCAAACGGAGTCTCTGAGTTTCCTGGGGCAAGGGGCGGGGGAGGACTGGGAAGCCCAGGGTGTCCACCGTCACAGGCAGGCGACTTCAGGTGCTCGAACTCAGGCTTCGAGGCCTCTAGGACCAGCTTGCCTATGAGCGCCCGGCGTGTTCCGACCTGCCTGCCAAGGCTTTTGAAGGCTGTTCCTTCAACAGGCTGGCTACCTCCCCGCCCCGGGCGAGAGCTCGTGCTGGTCCTTCTGCCTGGAGTGCCCTCAGCCCTGCCTCGATCCGATGAAAACCTCCCTTCTTCAAACCCAGCTCAAGAAACAGCCGTGCCCAGAAGCTGTGGGCCCCTGGCCTGACACATCCTGGCCCTTCGGTCACTGTCCTAACACTTCCGGCCTGTCCACCACTTCCCACACCCTTGTGGGTGCCTCTTAGGTTCCCCACCCTGGGCTGGGGCTCCCAGAGTGCCCACTTCATCATCTCATAATCATATTGATAACTGCAGTGGCAGGAACTCTCAGGACTGAGCTCCTTCTCCTGGGGCCAGACTCTCCCTCAGTTCAGTTCAGTCGCTCGGTCGTGCCCGACTCTTTGGGACTGCAGCACGCCAGGCCTCCCTGTCCATCACCAACTCCCGGAGCTTGCTCAAACTCATGTCCATTGAGTCCGTGATGCCATCCAACCAACTCATCCTCTGTTCGTGGGGTTCTTAAGGCAAGAATACTGAAGCGGTTTGCCATTCCCTTCTCCAGTGGACCACGTTTTGTCAGAATTCTCCACCACGACCCATCCATCTTGGGTGGCCCTACACGGCATGGCTCATAGTTTCATTGAGTTAGACAAGGCTGTGGTCCACGTGATTACATGACTCTCCCTGCCTCACCTCATTCAGTCTTCCCGTGACTCAGTGGCACAGGGTGACCGTGCCCACTCTACAGAAGAGGAGACTGAGGCACAGGGAAGGAGGGACCTGGCTAGGTCACACGGCTGGGAATAGGAAGAACTGGGAGCCAGCCCATGCCTGTTGACCTGGGACCACACCTCTGCCTGACTACCTAGACTGGAGCACACGGTCTCGCCCCTTGGCAAGGGCTGAAGAGATGTCTGTCGGATGAATGACCGACCCATGGCAATGGACGCAGGAACAGTTCGCGTTTCCTTGGCACCCCGCCCCCACTCGCAGAGCATGGCTGGCTGTCCGCACGGGATGTGGTGCGAAGGCAGTGCTTCACACAGGCCACTGGGGGCTGGGGGCCTGTGCGGGTCCACACCCTCGCTGACCCAGACGTTCCCAAAATGCTGGCTTCATCCTCGCTGCAGAGTGACGGTGCTCCACGCCGTCATCTCTCCCGGCCTTGGCTGCCCTCCTTAGTCAGGTGGGCTAGCAGTGCCCACTGCCCAGCCAAGAAGTGGGTGCCATGGTACTGGGTGGTCTCCTCTCCCGAGTGGCGAGGGTCTCTTCATCTCCGGTGGCAGTGGCGAGGTCTGACTCAGGTCAGGAGGACAGGCTGGGAGGATGGAGTTCAGACGGGCCACTGATGGTGCACAGAGGGAAGGCCGTGCCAGGGGCAATGGAGACAGGCCCGAAGACGGGGGCTGGCACGAGGCGCGCACCCCAGATGTGTCAGCACCTGCGTTTGCTCCTGCTCATCCTGCATGCTTGCCCGCCCCCAGCCCTGGCGGAAGGAAACAGGCTTTAGAAGTGGGTGGCCAGTGGGGTGAAGAGGGGAGTGGGTTTGCTGGGACGGCAGTGATGAGGACCAGTCTTACACCGGCCACGGCTGGAGGCAGGGGCAGATGGGCAGGGGGCTCAGGAGCCAGCAAAAACCAGACTTTCTCGAGTAGGGGAGAAAGGCAGGCAGGGATCAGACAGGAGCCAGGGGGACAGGGCAAGCCTGGGCCATGGCCTGTGGTTGTGCCGGGGGAGGGAGGGCTCCCCAACCAGAACTTACCTGACACCCCCCCCCCCTGCCGCCCCGCAGCCCAGGATGCTCCCAGTGGCCCGAGGGCCTCTCTCTGCAGCAGGACAGGTCTCAGTGGCCTTGTGGGATCCAGCCCCTGGCTGTCCATGGGGAGGCGGTCCTGTTGTGTGCCCATTCCACAGAGGGGAAAGTGAAGCCCAGAAGGGGGCTGGGGAGGCAGGCTGGAGATCACATAGGTGGCAATGGTGCCCGAGGCAGGAGGGCCCCCCTGTAGTCCAGGGCTGTGTCTGTCCCTGAGCCGCCGGCTGGGCCCTCCCATCAGTGCCCCTGGCCCAGGGGTCACATGTGCGGCCCGGGTGACGTGGGGAAGCGCCTCAGGAGTGGACCTAGCAGGGCAGCGAGCCTGGGGTGGGGCCGGGGTCAGGAGACCCAGGTCCACACAGGTAACTCACGCAGGAGCCCCAACTCCAGCTGCCCCGAGCTGTCAGGACGGGCATCCGTCCTTTCGCTTTTAAACAAACACGTCATGAATTTAGAAGTCAGGGCAGAGAACTGTCCAAGGCGTAAAAATAGCCACCTGGCCACAGAGTCAGCACCCAGCTTGCCGCGCCTGGTCCCGAGCCTGGTGCTCCCAGAAGCCGGGGCGCCCCCTCCCCAACCAGCCCCCCTTCCCGGGGTGGGGGGAGCCTAGCTAGCCGTCCGTGGGGGCGGGGCTGGGGGCGCCCGGAGTGTGGGAGTGGGGGCCAGATGGGGGCTCCAGAAAATGAAACCCCACACTAGACCCCGGAGCCGAGCCTGTGCCGCCCGGGGCCTCAGTTTCCCCACGCGCCGGGCAGGCTCTGCGCGCCGCGCGGCCGGCCGCTTTGTGTGGCCGCCCAGACAATGGCCCGGCCGCTGTCCGCCTGCTCCGCCCGGTGGTTTTTTTTTTTTTTGGGGGGGGGGGTGGCAGGCCGGGGAGGGAATTCTGCTCCCGCCCCGCCCGCGCCCCCCGCCCCCGCGCCGCCGCCCCCGAGCGACTCCCGGGAACCCCTGGCGGAGGAAAACTTGCAAGTTTGCACCGCGCTCCCTCGCCTGCAACTCGGCAGCGGGGCGGGCGGCGCGGGGGAAGGGGGCGCGCTCCGGACGGCGGGGCGGGGGGGGGGCGCGCAGGGGGAGGGGGGGGCGGAGGGAGGTGCGCTCCGGGCGGGCGGGGCTGGGCGCGCGCGCAGGGGGCGGGGGGCGCGCTCCGGACGGCGCGGGGGCGCAGGGGGTTGCGCTCCGGGAGGGCGGGTTGGGGCGGGGGGCCGGCGAGGGGCGCGCTCCGGGCGGGCGGGGCTGGGCGCGCGCGCAGGCCGGGCGGGCGGGTGGCGGCGCTGCGCCGAGTCCGCGCCCGTCGCGGGCCCCCGCCGCCCCCCCGCCGGCGCCGCCGCGGTCGGAGCGGGGCGCGGGCGCGCGCGGCGGGGGCGCGGGCGGGCGGGCGCGCGCGCGGCGGGGGCGCGCGGCACAAGTAGTTTACATTGTTGGGCGACTTTTGCAACAACTCGCCGCGCCGCGGCCTCCGCGCGCCGCCGCCGCCGCCGCCGCCGCCGGCTCCCGCCGCCCGGGCCCGGCCGGCCGCGCCGGGGGCCGCCGCGAGGTCGCCGCAGACATGGACACCAAACATTTCCTGCCGCTCGGTGAGTGATCGCGGGCGGCGGCGGGGCGCGTCCCCGGCGCGCGCGGGGCCCCCGGCCCGCCCCGCCCGGCCCCGCGCCCCCCGGCCGGCCCGCGCGGAGTTGGGGCGCGGGGCCGGGAGCGGGTGGGCCGGGCAACTTTTCCCCGGGCCGGCTGGGCGCGGAGCGGGCGAGGGCGGCGGGCAGCTCGCGGGCCGCGGCGGGCCGCCGACTTGGAGCGGGCAGCGGGCGGGCAGCGGGGCCGGAGGGGCGGCCGGTCGGCTGGACCGGGGCGGGGGGGACTCCCGGCCCCGCCCGGCGTTAGCTGGCGCCCCCGGCCCGGGCGCCCAGCTCCAGCGGGGCGGCGCAACTTGTGCGCTCCCAGCCTCCGGCCGCCCTGGCATCGGGACGGCCTCTGCGCCGCCGCCCGGGCTGCGGAGTCCAGCAGGCCGCCGGCCCTGGAACGCTCGGGACCCCTCCTCCTCCAGAGCCGCCCGGGCGCCAGTGGGTAGGGTCGCCGAAGGGCCTTAAGACCGGGACCATCAAACCCGGGGAGGCCCCCTTCCAGAAACGGGGACCCTCACTCTGGCGCACGCGAGTGTTCTCCTGGCGTTCCCTGGAGCTGGCCCTGCTCTTGGGGTGGACACCCTGGAGGGTCTGAGGGCCGGCTTCCCCGTCCTTCCGCTGCCATCGCGCCCAGTGGCTCCGTTGCCCTGGACCACTCTCCAGCTCCAGTTCTGGCCCCACAAAGGAGGAGGGGGCATGGCCAGGTGCCCCCAGCCCGCTGTCCTCCCGCGGGTTTGGGAACCAGTGAGAGGCAGGGGAGGGGGAGGGGGTGGGGAGACTTTATAAATGAGCCCGGGAAGGATATTAATTTGGCGGTGGGGCCGGCAGCCGGGCTGTCAGGCTGGGTGAAGGATTTGTGCTGAATGGAAATTAAAACAGCTGATTATGAATGAAACCCGCGGTCTGTTGCCGCTCCTGCCTGCCCACCCCCTGGCAGCCTGGGGTGCAGTTTGGCCACCCGGTTGGCCGCCAGAACGCGGCGCAGCTGCGGGGACGTTTGTTGAGATGGGGAGGTGGAGGGGAGCCGCGTGGAGCCGGCCGGGCTTCCCGGGATGGCTGGGTGAGGGTCTGAGCACTCCTGGCAGCTGCGCAGAGGGGCGTGTGACATGGTGACCGGGGTGGGCTTCTAAGTTCGCCGGGTCCAAGAAGACTCTTTCCGTGACCCTGCGCGGTCCAGACCTCCGCAGGCGCCAGGCTGGGCGCTCTCCTTCCTTCTCAGAGCCTCCAGGGCGGGCACGCACGTCCATTTTGCGGATGAGACAACTGGTTGAGACCAGCGGCTACAAAGTGACGGTTTGGGGTTTGAAGCCCCAGGCGTGGTGACGCCGTGTGTATGGATTGAAAGCTGAGTTGATTCTGACTCGCTGCTGCTGGGCCTGGCTGGGGGGCGTCCCTATGTAGGCCAACAACTTCTCCTGTCGCTATTAAAGTCTTACACATATGTGTACACGCACAGAGGCGCCCCCTGGGACAGGAGCGCTCAACTCTGTCTCTGCTCTTCTCCCAGGCCCCCCGATGAGGCAGGGCCCTGCCTGGGTGCCGTGGAGCCGGACGGGTCCCCGTCCCTGACATGCTGGCAGGGTCCTAGGAGTGGGCCCATGGAGGGCCCCTGCCGCAGGCTGGCTGTGCTGGAGTCCCCACAGGGAGGAAAAGTTGTGTCCCAGGAACCTGGACGGGTGTTATGTTCCCCCCAGCCCTCCCATCGCGGCAAGGAGGCTGGGGGTGGGGGCTTCTCTCTGACCCGGCCTGCGGCCTCCCAGGCAGCCCATGCCCCAGGCCTGAGCAGACAGCCCTGGACTCTGATTACACTTTATTTTTTTTCTAAGCTTGTGACCAGCTCTGAAGTCCAGTGGAGTTGAAGGTCCATTTAAGCGGCTACTTGCCTAAGCCCTTTTGTCAACACGGCCTAATCCCTCGTGGGGGGTGAGTGTCGGAAGGCCCTGCCTGTCCAGGCGTGGCTGGCTGCCCGGGGCAGATCTGGAGCAGTTGGGCAGGCGGCATTGCCCCTTAACGGTTGTCCATCCACTTTCGGGGCCTTGGGCAGAGGGCCTGGTCCTTCCAGCACCTACTGCCTGGGGTGTGGCGGGCCTGGGTCCTTGCTCTTACCTGCCCGGGAGTCTCCCAGCTGCCAAGCCTCCCCGTGAGGGCAGGGCAGGGCAGGGACGAGCCCAAGGTACGGATCTGGGCCCAAGAACTTGTCCACGGCAGCCCCTGCTGCCCACGGCTGACCAGCGCCTGTGCCGATTGAGAGAAGGCCTGTGCTGGCACCAGTCTGGCTGGTGGGGCTGCAAGGCTGAGTCTGCAGTCTCGAGGTCTCAGACCCCAGACCCCTGGCTGCTCGTGGCCCGTTTGCCTGGGGATGGGTGGAGGGCGCAGTAACAGCACAGTAGGTCCACTGATCGCCCTCTGGGCAGCTCTTGGGGACCTGGGAGAGCTCGGAGCCCGGATGAGGGGCATCTGGTAACATCAGAGCCCTCGGGACCCAAAATAGAGCACATTCTCGGGCCTCCCGAAATAACAGGGTCACGTGACTCTGCGGAGGCCGGGCTTGGAGGCCGGCCTGCCGAGGCAGTCCCGTCTTGGCCTGGGCCCTGGGACTGTTGGGGCGTTTGTTTTGGTAAACTCCAGAGGGGGCTCTGTGTGTTGATGGGGGAAGTGTCAGGGTGAGAAAAACAGCCCTCGGATGGGCTTGGCCGTGGCTGTGGCCATCGCCTTGCCGGCCTGGACTTGGACGCCTATCCGCTGCGCCTGGGCCCAGTGCGTAGCCCTGACCCACTCTGCCTGGACACGGTGGGACGCGCTGGGGACCCTCGGGAAGGGCCACGGGGGCGGGCCGGGAGGTTCTGAGCTGGGGCTTGGCAGAGCTGAACGGGCAGCCGTGCGCACACCGGGGCGGCCGCTGGGGGCCGGCTCCAGCTCTACCAGCTCGTCCAGCTGCGCCTGTCCTTCAGGGCCTGCAGGGAGCTGCGCCTCCTCCAGGAGGCCCTCCGCCCGCCCTCCCTGGCCTCCCCTGCCCTGGCCCCCGCCTCCGTGTGGCTCTGGGGCGAGTTTCTGGTGGTGGTCCTCGTCTGTCATCCTGGGAGAGGAGGCCCCAGGGGCTGGTTGTGGAATTACTGTGCGTGCAGAATGGGGCTGGTGTGCGTGGCATCCGGCATCAGGACAGGGCCCTTGGTGAGGCAGGGTGGGGCAGACTTGGGGGGCGGTGTGTGTGTGGGGGGGTGAAGGCCCCGAAGGCCCGCCCAGAGCCTGCGGAAGCTGCCTGCAGAGTTCCACCTTCCCGGCTTGCCTGAGCTCTTTCCACAGTTGGCCTGTTTCCGCAGCGGGTGGTGGGCTCGAGCTTGGCGCGTCCCGTAGGAGCAGAGAGCTCCCGAGCTTGACTCAGCTGCCATGCACAGGCCAGGGCAGAGGCCCGTGAGCTGGCCCAGGACCAGACCTGACCCTCCTTCCCTCTTCCGCCTGCCCCTGGTTTTGTCAGAGTTCATGGCAGCTGGCCCTAGTGGCCAGGGGCTTGAGGTGCCCAGCCTACTGGTCTGTTCCCACGGGAGCAGGCTGCTGGCAGGCTCAGGTACGGGCAGGGGCCTGGACCCTCACGGGCCCCGGTGCCTGGTGGGGCTGGTGTCCGCCGGTGGGTGCCCCTCGAGTCTTTTGCCCTGGCGTACACTGAGCAGATCTGTGTCCTGGACGCTGTGGTCAGGGGGCAGGGCCAGTCCCCTCCCCTCTCCCCGCCTGCCCTGCTCGTGCTGGGACAGCTCCGGTTTCACTCTCCTGTCCGCAGGCCCCTCTGTCCCTTGCTCCCCCGACCTGCACCCTCTCGAGTGACCCGGTGTATCCCGGGGACCCTGGAGCTGCCCCTTCCTGGGGGGCTGTGTCTTCTTGTGGGCTGGTGGCCAGGCCTCTGGGGATCGGGTCCCCCGTCCATGCAGCCTGTGTGTGTGTCCTGCCTGCCGGCCTATCGGAGCCTCAACTGTTCATCTGTAAAATGGACGCGCGCGCCGGCCTTTGCCGGTTGCAGGGGAAGGCAGTCGATTGTGTCTCCCTGACGGCCTCCTTCAGAGGTGCGGCCTGTGGTCAGAGCCTCCCTGTGTCCCCTGTCTGGGTTGATGACGGGGGTCAGGGGGCCCGGGTGTCCAGTGATGGAGCAAAACAGGACCATGAAGCAGAGGCGTAGCTGCTGCTGTGGCGGCCGTGCAGCGGACGCGGGAAAGGGGGCGGCCCCACCCCGTCCTCCACGCTCGGAGCACAGATGAGGCGCCTGGTCTGGGCTCCCGCAGCCCAGCTGGGGCCCTGCTCCGCGGCCCCTGGGAGGGGGCGGGCGAGGGCCTGGCTTGCACGCCCACCGAGAGCCTGGTGTGGGATGTTCGAGCAGTCGTGCCCCAGCGCCTCACAGACTGGGAAATTGCACCCTAGAGTTACAGAGCAATTGTCTAGCTCAGCAGCGGAATGAGCGTGAAATGGAGCAGAAAGCAGCTAAATAAAATTGGCCCGGGCCGACGCAGGGGAGAGTGGGGACGCACGTGCGCGCTGCGGCCCTGTGTGCCGCGCTCCGGCCGCCTGGCCCGCCCGCCGCCGGCTGTCCCGCGTCCCTCCGTCTGTGTGTCCCCGCGTCCCCGCGCGAGCGGGGCAGGTGAGCCTGGTGCCTGCGCAGGGCCCCCTTTCATCCGTAGCCCCCGTCTATCCCGTGTCTCTGAATGCCTCTTACGACACATCCAGGGCCCTGTGCTGCCCACCCGAGGACACAGTGGTGCCATCCCCTGGGTGCCTGCTGCGTCCCTGGGCCTGGGTTTCTAGCCCCGTGACATCCTCGCAGGGACGGGCCCGCGGAGCTGTGGGGGCCTTCGGGCTGGGCTCGCCTCTGGGCAGTTCCGCCTGCCTTTTCTCAGCTCCAGTTGGGCCCCGTGTCCAGGGACGGGCCGCGACTGCCTGATCCTCAGGGGGCGTCTTCAGAAACCACCTGCCTGGTGGGCCCTGCGTCTGTGCCCTGTCCTGCCTCCCCGGGAGCCCTGTTAGGTGTCCCGGGCCCTTGGGTGAGCGTTCTGTTCTGGGAGACCTGACGGGGGTTGAAGCTTCACTGCCCTCCTTCTCTCCCGTTCTCCCTGGAAGGTCCTCGTCCCGGGTCGTCCCTGGCTGGGGGTAGGGCCAGAGCCGAGGGTGGAGAACCACGGGCTGGGTCACAGCTCAAGGCGCAGCCTCAGGACCCCTGTGGCCTGGGGTCCCCTCCCTCACCCCCCAGGGCGGAGCTGTCTGCAGCAAATCCGTGAGGGCCCCGGTGGGTGCTGGGGGGCGGGCAGCCACACCTGGTCCCCAGAGCAGGGCGGGGCCTCGCTTATCGCCGTGTTCCCCACCCCGAACACACACACACGTGCTCGTGACTGCACGCCCCACGCGTCTGTGCACACAGGTGCAGAGGCGTACACACATCCGTGTATACGAACAGCTGCACACGCATGCGCACACGTGCACCCAGGCCCGACCTTCCCAGCCGGTTCTAGCACAGTCCCCACAAGTCTTCCTTAGAAGGCCTCAGGCCTGCTGGCTGGCTCTGGTCCACTCAGCGCCCGGGGAGCACCTGCCCGGTGCTGGACGGGCCCCGCCGCCCCGCAGAGCTGGGCGTGAGCGGTGGGGGTGGCCAGGCTTCCTGCTGGAGCTGGTTCTGGCGCGGACTCTGGCGGAGAGGCGGGCTTGCAACAGGTGTGGGGGTGGGCCCTCCGGAGCAGGGTCAGCTGAGACCAGCGCCCAGAGGCCTGGCCCCCGGGCCTGCGTGGCCTAAGCTGGGAGAGGCGCTACCGTGTGAGAGGCAGCTGGTTGACACTGGGACAGGGAGGGGCCCCGGGCCGTCGGGGATCGGGGTTAGGCCGCCAGCTCTGCGCAGAGGGTGAGCCGGCAGCAGGCAGGGGCTGGAGTGGGGAGGGTCCTGGGTGGGCTTGAAGCCCGACGTGGCCGGTGCCCCTGTGAGTGGGCCCAAGCCTGGGCCGGGGTTGGGGACCCCACGTGGCTTCCTAGGGGCTCAGGCTGGGTCCCTGGGCTGGAGTTAGCTGTGCCTTCCTTGCGCATGGGCCCAGGAGAGGACCCAGCCCCTCGTGCGGGCTCATCCGAGCTGCACGGTTTCTGGCTGGGCGCGGGGCACGGGGCTGCTGTGACGGGTCCTCGTGGAGGCTGCGGCTGTCTTGAGTCTGGAGCCTCTGGCACGGAAGGGAGGGGATGGAGAGGGGAGCGAGCTGGGCCTGGGCCAGCCGCGAGTAAACCCTGCAGCAGCCACGGACCCGCCCCCGCGGAGTTCAAAGCTGGCCCCAGGCGTGGCTGCGGGGCTGTAATGAGGTTACTGATTCAACCAGCTTCCTGGTGCTGCCGTGCTGAGCAGAGGGAGGCCGGGAGCCCCGGGACGGGTCTAAGTGGCCCGTAATTGACCAATTTAGCTTAAGTGTCCGCGCTGGCCCCGGGCAGAGGTCAGGTGGTGACAGCCCAGGTGGCCGGAGTCGCTGTGCTCACGCGCCCCTGACGGACGGCTGCCTTCTGCTCCGGCCTCGGGAGCGGGCACCAGTTGGGCAGCTGACCCCGAGCCCCCACCTGGGGGTCCCTGTCCCAGTCCCTTTGGTGCCCGTCTGTGGGCCCATGTCCTCCAGAAGCTGCGTGCTGTCCCCGGCCAGCTCCAGCCAGGCCGTCCCCAGTCGCCCCCTCGTGTGTGTGTGCGCAGGACGCGGGGTGGTGGGCGCTGGGACGGGGTGCTGGGCTTGGGCGTGGGGTGACAGCGTTGCCTTGGAGAAGCAGCGGAGGGCTGGCCGGGAGCACGCACGGCCCCAGCCGTCCAGGAACGCGCTGGGGGTTGAGGAGTGGGTGGAGGTCACCAGCAGCTGCTGTCGTGGCAGCTCACCCCGCACCATGGAGGGCGCGCCCAGGGCCTTGTCCAGGGGCTGGTGGGCCAGCCTGGCCCCCGCTCTCCGGAGAATCCCGGCCTCTTGTCCAGAGCACCCACCTTGCCGGCCGTTGGGCCCTGAGAGGCCGGGCC
Source organism: Bos indicus x Bos taurus (assembly GCF_003369695.1). NCBI lineage: Eukaryota > Metazoa > Chordata > Mammalia > Artiodactyla > Bovidae > Bos > Bos indicus x Bos taurus. The sequence continues at coordinate 104,136,122 of NC_040086.1, forward strand.
GGGTGTTGGGGTTACTGGGCAGCAGTGGTCGCACGGTGGTGACCTGGCTGAGCCGCCCCTCAAGTGGAGGGGCCCTGCGGTCCACGTTTGGGGGTGGGGCTTTCAGACTTGGGGAGCTCGAGGGATGTGCCCAAGGTGCCCTGGCGGGTGAGGGCCCAGAAGAAGGTCAACGCTGGGGTCCGAGCAGTGGTGGGCCTCCTTCTTGGAGACACACCTGCTGTGCGTCCCCGTGACCCAGCTTTGTCTGGAGCAGCTTTGGGGTGCCCTCAGCAGAGGTTGTCACTTCCTGGAGATGCCTGATTGAGCTCTCGGGGATCCCCTAAGCCCCTCTGTGGTTGCCACACCTGGGCGGGCAGGTGGTCGCCCCCACCCCACCTGCATGGGTCAGGAGAGCCCGTGTGTCGCAGGGCTGCAGCCCAGGCCGGGTGGACAGTCCAGTTTGCTCCCTGACCAGCTCGCTGCGTGTCTGGGCAGATCCCGTCTCCCCTGCCGTGGTTTCCCTGGGGCCCTCTGGCTGCTGGAAGTGTCGGCCTCTCGCCCTTGGCCTCCTTCCCCTGAGCTGGGGACCGCTCCTCAGGAAATGGCTCCTTGTCCTCTCCCTGCTGAGGGGGCAGGCCTGGGGCTGTGGGAGCTGGGAAGTCGGCTGAGGGTTGGCCGGACGGTCAGTCCCGGCGGGCCCACCTGCCCAGCTCTGGTTCTCACCTGGGGTGTGATGGTGAGGCGGTTTGGGGGTGAGCAGCGTGAGGGGGAGTCTGGAGCGTTGCAGATGGAGGTTGGGCGGGGCCTGCGGGTGCTCCGAGGCCAGTTCGTACCCTGTGCCCTGGGATTCTCCGTAGGGCCGGTGCATCCATGGGATGCGCATTCTCCGTGGGATGCCCCAGCGTGGCCCTCGGGCCACTGCTCAGGATCCTGTGACCCTCACCCCCTTCCCATGCATTCAGCGCCGCTCATTCTGCTTTCTGGCTTTTTTGTGTTCAGAGCTGATCGGTGAGAATGAGTGTCAGCTCTGAGCGGGGAGGCCGGGTGTCTCTGGGCTGGCCAGTCACTTTTCCAGGTCTCAGTTGCCTCACCTCTCACTGCCTGGGGAAGTCAGGGAGGCTGCAAAGAGGAGGTGATGTTGTTAGGCTTTAAGGGATAAGCTAGAGTTTGCTGGGTGGGCGGTGGGTCAGGACCCACCCTGACAGGTTTCAGAAGGATCTGGCGGCACAGCCAGGCTCCTCCGCTGGCCTCTGGCTGGGTGGCCCGTCTGCTGGTGAGGCGCCAGGTGAGCACGGGGGGTGTGGTCAGCTGCTCTAGGAATAATTAACCTTGGAAGGAGGGGAGGCCGGGAATGGGCCTGGCCGGCACCTGGCGGCAGGCAGCTCCTCTGGGCCCGTTCCTGCTGACCTGACGTCTCCTCTGCTGCCTGGGCCTGGGACGTGCTGGTCTGGAACGTGACCACGCTGGCCCTCCTCGTGAGCTTACACCAGCTCCGGCTCCTGGGGAAGGGGGTGGCCAGAGCTGGGCCCCTCTCCAAGTGGAGCAGCGGGGGTCCTTTCCTCCGTCGCCTGTCTGCCCCCATCCCTGGTCCACCGCCAAGGTGCCCCCGCCCCCCACATGGAGCCTCCTGCGGGAGCGCTGGTCTGCCTGATGGCTCCTCACTTACCCCCTCCTCGCCTGGATTGAGGAAAAAGAGCCCTGATTGGGGCCAGAGTCCACGGGAGGTGGCAGAGCCGCCCCTGCCCCACCCCTGCTCCCGGACTTTCTGCCCAGGATCAAGGTCGGGGGGTGGGCAGGAGGTGGGGGCCTTGGGTGCCGAGTGCCAGGCCACTCTGGGCTCAGACGGAGGCTAGGTGGGCCACGACCTTCCAGGGTCCAGCTGGAGGGTCTCGGACGTGGGGAGGAGAGCCAGGGCCTCCCCGCTTCCCTCGTCTGTGTCCCTGGACAGAAGGTGGGTGCCAGCGACGGCCAGGGTGTTGCTTAGAGCCCTGTGGCCTGCACGTCCCGGCCTTGCCGCGTGAACTTTGTGACTTGGAGCGTGTTACTTCCTCCCTGTTTATCTCGGTTTCCTCGTTGGTGAAATGGAAGGAAGGATGTTGGGCCGCGTCGGAGATGGAAGTGCTGCTCCCCACTGGGACCCTTGGCCGACACCGCCGGTCGGGTGGGCTCTTGCTCCTAGGGCAGGGGGACCCAGGAGCAAGACCTCGGTGGGCTTGGCTGGAGGCCTCGTTTGCTGCTAAACGCAGAGCGGGAGGCACTCCTGTGGCCTCGGAAAGTGTTTGTGGGCTGAGTTAGTGTTTTCCGAAAACACATCTATCTGCCTGCTCCCTGCACTTGAGACTCAGAGTCGTCCTTGTTGGATGCCCCTCTGGGGGTCCGTCCCGACTCCCAGGGGAGGGGAGCCCTGCTGTGTGTGTCTGTCCACCCCGGGGCGTACTCCTGGGCGTGGAGCAGCCCTCGAGGGAGCCTGAGGCCAGGCCGGGGCGGTGTGTGTTCCTGTCCCCCCACGTCCGCTCTGAGTGCCGCAGAGGCCGCCGCCTACCGCTGCTGGACAGAACCCGGGTTTCCCTTGGACCCAGTGCCCGGCTGCAGCGTGGGGGGCCCTCAGCCCAGGCGATGCCCTGTGTTGAGACCTGGTTCCTTCCTCTGCAGCTGAGGCTGTCTTGTTGAAACCTGGCCGGTGGGGCGAGAGGTTCAGAGCTAACCTCCCTCCTGCCTGCCGTCGTCTGTCCGTCCCTCCGTCCGTCTGACTGGCTGTCTATCTGGGGACGCTTGGCTCCTGCTGGTCACTGGTGTGGCAGGGTTGTGTGAGGCCCAGCCCCCGGGCTGGAGAGTGGTGCTTGGGGTCCGAGGGACTGGGTGGACCACCGTCTGTGTCACTTTAGACCAGAGTCTTGAATCCCCTCTGGGCCTTCTCCGTAAAGTGGGGCTGATAAAGCGTGGCAGGGTCGGTCACTCATGGTTGACAGGTGTGGTCACGCCTGCCTGTGCTGTCAGCGAGGGGATGGCGTGAGTGGGGTGTGGGGGGGCTGTCAGCGAGGGGATGGCGTGAGTGGGGTGTGGGGGGGCTGTCAGGGAGGGGATGGCGTGAGTGGGGTGTGGGGGGGCTGTCAGGGAGGGGATGGCGTGAGTGGGGTGTGGGGGGCTGTCAGGGAGGGGATGGCGTGAGTGGAGTGTGGGGGGGCTGTCAGGGAGGGGATGGCGTGAGTGGGGTGTGGGGGGGCTGTCAGCGAGGGGATGGCGTGAGTGGGGTGTGGGGGGGCGCAGGAGGCAGCGGGGGCGCAGCAGAAGCACCACCGGTTTGCCCTGGCGTCACTGGGTTGGGATCTCTAGAGGGGGTCGTGCAGGATGCACGGGAGTTTGCCTGGGAGACGTCAGCTTCTGCATCCTCAGGTTTGCACCTTAGTTCTGTCTGACTAACGTGTCTGAGGCCTCCCCCCAGAGCTGCTCGCATCTCCTGTGTGGCTGGAGCTGAACCAGCCAGGGGAAGGGTAGAGATGGAATCAGAGAGCCCAGAGAAGCCTCTGAACTTCTGTCCCAGGAGGTGGAGCCGTTGGAGGGTCCTGGGCCAGGGGGGTGGCGTCTGGGTTGTGTGTGAGGAGGGGCCGGGCCTGGTGACCTAGGCAGAAGCGGTCCGGGGCTTTGGCCCTGAGCGTAAGAGGGCCTGGGGCTGTGCCTTTTACCCAGTAAGGAGATCATAGCGGTGGCGGATTTGGGGGCATTAGGACTTTGGTGTGGGTGCAGCTTGGCACCTGGCCGCTACTGCCTGGACCCAGGCAGCTGGGCGGGCTGGAGCTCGTGCCATGGGCCACCATTGCAAATGGGCGCCCAGGGGGACGGGAGAATCCGCAGGCCAAGTGCACCGCAGAGCCCGGGGTGTCCGAGAGCATCCGAGGCCCTGCTGGGCCTCCCTCGCAGGCTGGAAGGGTGGGCAGGTGTCCGGGCACAGCCCCCGGCCTGAGCTGGGCTCCCACGGGGTGTTCGGTGCCTGCTGACTTCCTCCCAGCTCTGTGGCTAGCTCGGGGCACGGGCCTCCTCTGCCCAGGCGCGGTCTGAGTGCAGGACCGCGGCCAGTTCTGGTTCTTGGTTGGCCGGCCCCCAGTCCAGGTGCCGCCCCTCTGACCCCGGCTGGCACCCTTCCCGCCCGCAGTCCCAGGGTCACGGGGCAAGGTCACACCTCCCAGGCCCTCGCTGGCTGCGGTCCTTGGGAGACAAGCCGGCTCCTGTGTGTCCCCGTGCCGCCCTGCCCGCAGCTCATTGCTGCAGGCTGCGTGCTTGTGGACAGTCCCCGCGTCTCCCCTTCGGGCAGTGGGGCACTCTCACGGCCAGCTGACGGGGGGATGGAATGGCTCTCGCGCCCACGCTGGTCCTGGAAGGGGCTGATAAGCTACAGAGTCGTTATCGCGGGGGCAGCTAGGGACCCCCAGGCCCCTGGGGCCGGACATGGGGCAGGCAGATCATGGCCTTGGGGGAGCGAGTGGGTCTCGTAGGGAGACCCTCCGGGGTTCTGGAGGTGGCCTGCCTGGGCCTCCCTCCCCCGCTCACCCTTGGCCCCTCCTGGTGCAGGCCCCACACACACGTGTGTGCGCATGGGTGCCCCCCTCCCTGCTGTCACTGCCGGCGTGTCCCAGCCGTCTGTACGCCCTGCTTGGAGCCTGGTGGCCCTCGGCTCACGTGCCCGTATTGGGTGGGTCCCTGCTGGCCGTGGGTCCCTTGGACTTGGCCCTCAGGACCGAGAGGCCAGGGGGCCCCGGGGTCTGCCCCGTCATCCTCTGGTCCAACTCACGGGACCCCTGCCTTGCGTGCTCCGGCCGGCTCAGGGGTCTGTGAGCCAGTGGCTGCTGGACAGAGAGGCCAGGACTGTGAGTGGCGTGTGTTTGGGCCCCCCGTCCTCAGGGACCCCCATCCTGCCCAGACCCTCCTTGGGGACTTGGAGCCAGGACCCCGTGGGGGCGCAGAGACGGGGTCGGGTCACCCCTGTGGCCGGGTTCTGGGGCCAGAGCGCACGTGTGAGCCTCTGTGTGCCTGAGTGGATCGCGTGTGCCCACACGTGTGAGCCTCTGTGTGCCTGAGTGGATCGCGTGTGCCCACACGTGTGAGCCTCTGTGTGCCTGAGTGGATCGCGTGTGCCCACACGTGTGAGCCTCTGTGTGCCTGAGTGGATCGCGTGTGCCCACACGTGTGAGCCTCTGTGTGCCTGAGTGGATCGCGTGTGCCCACATGGGCACGTCCGGCCTGGAGATGCACCCACAGTCCTTGTGGGCCCTGAGGGCTGGGAGCCCAGCTGAGCGGCAGGCGTGGGCAGTGCCCGGGGTGTGTGCGGCAAGACCCGGCCGGTCTGAGGGGCAGGGGTCCTGAGGGACAAGCGCGCCGTGCAGGATACTGGGGTTTCTCCCAAGGGCTGGGGGATGGGGAGGCCCCGATGGGGAGGACTGGGGGACGGGGGCCTGCGGGCAGATGTATGCTGGAGAAGGACCGCGGGGCTGTGCAGAGGGGTGTCTGGGGTCAGCGGGTCCTGGGTCAGACCGCCAATGTCATCCCTGGTCTCCCTGGCCAGTCCCCTGGAGCTCCCCCTGGTTCCAGGCCTGGGAGAGGGGTCAGATGAAGGTTAGATCCAGGGGTGGGGGCGAAAGGGACCCCAGGAGGGACGAGGATGCTCTGAAAAGGCCTGCGGTGGGCGGGGCCTCCTCCGTGGCCCCTGTCCCGCTGCCCCGGGCCCGCGCTGTGGCGACCATGGTCAGCAGCGATCACCCGCCCTTTCAGCGGGCGCCCCGGGCAGGCTCAGACGGTTGATGAGCCTGACCCAGCAAGGGAGGGCCTCCCTGGACGAGGCGGGTGGGGAGGGTCCCCGCCCTGCCAGAGTTGGGGGGCGGTGAGATGAGGGAGCCCCAGCCCCCATCTGGTGCTCTCTGGCTGGGCTGTCTTCTGTTCCGAGCGATCCTGCACCCTGGGAGAACGGGCCGGCCTTGAAGCCAGGGTCAGTCAGTTTAGTGCGAGTGAGCCTGACGCCAGCCCTGCAGGCGCCGCAGGGAAGGAGGGCGTGGAAGCCTTCCTCGCGTCGTGCACACGAGGACACAGGTCTGAGCCGCTCCGAGAGCCGGGCCGTCCCCTCGCATCCTGACCGCCTGCCTCGGACGGAGCACTCTGCTGATGGTGAGGGTCCCGGGGGGGGAGAATCCCGGCAGAGGGAGGTGGTGGGCCGGAGCCATGGGCGGGGCGGGGGTCTGTGTCCGAGGCCCACAGGGCCTCAGCCCCTCGCCCAGGGTCACCTGGCTGGTCAGCGGCAGCGCTGAGATCCGAACCTGGGTCTCAGGACCCCTCTTGGGCCTTCCCTGCGCAGGGCGCAGAGCTGGCCTCTTGGGGTGGCTGGAGGCTGGGTGGGGGGAGACATTCCTAGTCCGGGAGGGGCGCAGCGTGGACGCCCTGCTGGGCCGGGAGATGCCTTGTTTCCTACACAAACAACCAGGGCTGGCTGGAGCAATTTTATTTTTATTTCCTATTTTTACTTCCCCGTTGGCTCTTTTTAGCAACTCTGGGTTAGATAGGCCCCCGCCCTCCAGTCTCCACCCGGCTTCCTGGCGCGGTCCTGGGGCCTCGGGGAAGCCAAGTGCGTGTGTGCGAGACCCTGGCTCAGCTGCGCGGCTTGCACACGCCTGGTGGCGGGGAGCTCGTTTCTCCCCAGGTAGTCCTGCGAGGAGGCCTCTTCCCATCCCCGGGGGCCCATCGTGGGGAGTGGGCGGTGGCCATGGGTGTGCCCCTGGGCTCACGGGCCCATGTCTTGACGCCCTGCCCTGGTTCTCTGCTGGAAGTTGAGGTTGGGGGTGGGCGTGACGGAGGAGGAAGGGTGATCAGCGTGGGCGTGTCTGCTGGGAGGAGTGGGCTGGGGACACCCAGGTGAGCAGTGTGTCTGCCTCGGACTTGGCTGGGCAGGGTGTGCTGAGGGCAGCCTGGACTTGGCTTCCTGCAGACCACATCTGCTGGGCCCAGGCCCGACTCACTGAGGGAGCAGCCTGCTGCGGGGTGGCGGGGGAGGCGTTAGAGGTTCTGGCCAGCGAGGTCTTTCTGTGATGGGTGTGGGGACGTGGGAACCCTGGGTTGGGGGGCTTACCACCCAGCCTGGGGGAGGGGGCCCTGGCCCGCCTACGTGGGTGCAGCCGGGCCTTGTGCTGGCATCTGGCATTCAGGGGTGGGTCCTGGCCTCCCGGGTCAGGCCTGGGTGGGCCTGGGGCTCAGGTGGAGAGCTTATGGGCTGCAGTCCAGCCCCTGGCCTGGGGCCGGCCTGTGCCCAGCCTGCTGCACCCCCGTCTGCGGGTGCGGGCGGGCTCGGAGGGCCCTTGAGGCCTCTCGGGTTGCAGGTGTGGGGCCACCAGTCCCAAGCGTTCTGCACAGCAGGAGACTGAGGTGCCGGGCTGGGCACCCTGCATCGTGCTGTCGGCCCCAGGCCTTCCGTGTGGAGGGGAGGGCGGGACAGGCCAGGGTGGCAGGGTTTATCCAGGGCTCGCTGTGGGACTAGTATGGGGCCGTGGGGTCAGAACGGAAGGCCGGGATGGGGTCACAGAGGCACGTCCATCTCACCAGCCCTCCAGTGTCCACGTCAGAGATGGACCAGCAAGTCTGGGCAAGACCCCAGCACACCGCGGGTGCCTGAGGACGCAGGGTGGTGTGGTCAGGAAGGGCTGTGAGTGGGATGGACGGAGGACACTCGGGCCCAGCCCCGTCCCGCTCTGTGCCCAGGGAGGCCCGCTCCATGCCCGTCGCTCCATCTGTTGGCAGTAACGCAGGTGCCAAGCAGCTGGTTGAGCCTGGGCTCGCTCCTGCTGAGCCCACTCATGCCCGGACCCTCTGCCACTCCGTAGGTGCTGGGTGGGCTTCCTGGGTGGGCTTGGGCAGCAGTGCCCAGACCCACCTGGTAGGTCTGGGATTCTGACCCGAGGGGCCTGTGGAGGCTCCCAAGGAGGAACCGGCCCGGCCTTGTTCTGGCCTGTCGTGCTCTGGCTGGCTCAGCTGGCCTCCCTGGTGGCTGCTGTCCTGCAGGAGGTGGCCTTCCTTCCGGCTGAGGGATGTGCTGGCCCCGTCCAGGAGGTGCCCCCTGCTGCTGGCAGGTGGGTGCCGAGACCGTGGGGAGTCCCTTCGTCAGAGGCCAGAACATTGCATCCTGTGGCTGAGGCGGGTGGGGACACCTCCTCCTTGGAGAACACGAGATTTCTACGCACCCCGCCCTGCAGAGGCGGCGTGGGCAGAGGGTATCTGGCTGGCGGGGCTGCCTTGTCACTGCTGGGAGGAGGGACTCCTCCCAGGAGCCTGGGGAAGCCGCGTGCGGGCTGGGTGGCCCTGCGGGGGCAGTCCTCCTGAGCCTCTTCTGGGTGCCCATTCGGCCCTTCGCAGCTGAGTGACCTGGGGCAGTGTGTCTGTCTGAGCCTGGGCTTTGTCCTCTATGGAGGGGGCTGGTGACACTTCCAGGGTGGTCGTGGGGGTGAACCTGCAGTTCTGGGGGCTGCTCTGACCCTCAGAGTCCTCGTCTGCAGGCTGGGGAGAGGAGTCCTCACTGTGGAGGCCTGCCCCCAAGTGCCCGCGGCACCCAGCGGCCGGCTGGGCTGTAGGGGAGACGTGGGAATTCGCCCCCCTAGGAGGGAAGAGTTTCCCTGGAAGGGGCGGTTGCAGACTCTTCTGGGGCCCAGGAACCCCCCAGGACCAGGAAGGGAGCCCCCTTTCCGGGTGCCACCTTGATGCGGACGTGGGGGGGCGCACTTCGTGCCTTGTCCCGTCCTCACTGGCCTTGCCCCCTAGCGGCCTGGGCAGGGGCGTGTGTTCTGGTGGGCGGCTCCCTGGTGGCCGGGCTCGGGGGACCCGCTGCGCCCCGCAACCCGCGCCCCCAGTGAGCACGGCCCAGGCCGTGGAATGGTGTGATTCTGGGTGCCTCTCTTCCTTCAAGCAAAGAGGATCTTTCGAAACTGTGGGAAAGAGCATTTCCTCCCCAAACGCGGGTGGGGGGGGCGGGGGCTCGGTCAGCAGATGTGACGTCCCTGGCGCCCTCTCGCCCTTCTGTACTCGCGCCCGTGACACTCACGGGCCCGTGGCCGGAAGGGTGAGTGGGTGGTCAGGCCTGGTCAGGGAGGTGCCCCCTGCAGAGCAGAGCCCTGAGGGGTCCTTGCTGGCCGTGTGCGCTGTACATCTGCACCTCTGAGCCTTCGCTCTCGCCGTTCTCGCTGCCGGGAGGGCCTGCCCTGCCCTCCCCCAGTTCTTCGTCCCTGCAGCCTGATTCCCGCATCCCTCCACCTCAAAACCGTCCCCAGGCCCGAGCCCGCGTCTGCTCTGTGCCCCAGGTGGGGATCTGGCCAACCACACATGCACCCGGCCTGTCCTGCCCCAGGCCTCAGTGTCCCCAGCCCCAAGTGGGTCCCTTCCTGTGCTGATGGGCAGAGAGGATGCTGTGGTCCCGTGGCGGGGGTGCTGGTCCCGCGGGCTGGGCCAGGCCCGGGGGCGGGAGCTGGGCTTCAGCGATCTTGCTTCCTGCCCACGCTGCTGCTGGAAGGGGCTGTGATTTGGCCCCCCCTCCCCCGCCCCGGGCTCCTGACTCAGCAGCCGCAGGGTCGGGTGGTGGGGGGGGAGACCGGATTTCTCGACAAAAAAACCCCAGCCTGGGGCACCCATGGCCCAGATTTCTTTTGCGAAGGTGGGAAGTCGAGCCCCGGGTTCCTGTCTGGGTTCCCAGCAGGAGGATGGGGTGGGGCTGGAGTCGGCTCTGGGCCCTGGGGCTGTGTGCTGCCGCCCCTCACCCCCCCGGCTGGACTGCCCTTCCCCTGGGCACCACCCTCTGTGGCTCCCCAGTGCCCGCAGCACGTGGCTCTGCTGCCGCCTGGCCCTGCTCTCCTGTGACCCCCCACCCGCCCCCGCCCCGGGTCCCTTGGTCCTCAGGAGCCATGCCTGCCCCGTCCTCTGGGTCCTGCCCACCTTCCTGCTCCGTCAGGTGTCTGCAGGTGTGTCCTTCCTCCAGGAAGCTCCCCTGGGTTAGGTCCTCTCTCCTCACTGTCACGATGCCAGAGTCTCATCCCCTGGAAGGAGTGGTGGGCGTGGCCTCGGAGCCCCCCCACCAGTGCTGGCCGATGGTCAGACGGCGAGTGCGGGGTCGGGGCCACCTCCCGGGGCCCTGGCCACGTGGAGGGCCGGGGTCTAGTGTTCAGAGCCTGTTGCTTCGGCTGCTTCCACCTCCCGGGGCCCTGGCTGCGTGGAGGGCCGGGGTCTAGTGTTCAGAGCCTGTTGCTTCAGCTGCTTGAATGGGAGGGCCCTTTGCCTGATGGTGTTCGGGGGCCCCTCTGCCTGGAAAACAGGAGTGGGTGACCCCAGGGGCCATCGTGAGCGCCCAGGCTCAGGGCCTCGGGCAGCGTCTCCTTGCCTGTTGGGGGCACAGCCACTCCCCCTGGGGTGTCTCAAAGCCGATGTCGGCACGACCTGAGCGTGTGCCCAGGGAAGGAGCCAGGCGTGCAGATAGAGGCTTCATGTCCCCTGGGCCAGCAGCAGTGGGGGCACCTGGTGGGCTCGGGGCCCTTCCTGCCCAGCCCTGGGGCCAGAATGGACACGGCCCTTCGTGGGGGTTGTTAATCGCGGGCCGTGCTCCCCTCTGTTCCCGCTCCCTTCCACCTCTGTGTACCACTGGCAAGTGGAGAAGCATTGGAGGCTCACCCCCAGCCCCGTTCATTCGTGACTAGATCTGGGACACCTCCTGGCGCAGAGGCGGGCCGGCCACGGTGCTGCTGCACCTGCTTTGCAGGCGGCGCCCGGACGCCCCTTCCTACGGGAAGCCCTCCTAGATGATCCCCCCCCCGGGAGGGCCCCCTCCACACCCACGGCCCTTGCCTTGTGCATCTGGCGTGTCTTCCCCCCGCCTGCTGCTAGGGACTGTGTGGGGAGCAGGAGGTGGCGGCAGGTGGGTGTGGGTCGCGGGGCTGGTGCTTGCTTGCAGTGCTTGCTCACCCGTCCCGGAACGCCTGACCAGTCTGCTGTCCCTCCCCCGCTGCGCGTGGTCCTCGGGGCGAAGCCGCAGCTCCAGGGCTGGCACGCGTCCGTACTCCCGCGGGACCAGCCTTCCCGCTCCGCTTCCTGCTGCTGGAACGTTGGAGCACGTGCTGTGCCTGCCCTGAAACCTCCCTCCCCGACGGCCCCTCCCCGCCCCGCACGGGGGTTGCCCCCGCAGACCCTGGGCGGTCGCCACAGTCCTGGCTGCCCCCACCGTCACCCTCTGCCCCCTAAGTCTGCCCTTTCTTCTGAGGCTCTGCGTCCACATGTGGTTTGCTGGAGGGGCCCCCGTCCCGACCCTCGACTGGGGCCCGAGTTCTGCATCTGCGGGGGTCCCAGGGGCTGTGCCCCCTCAACTCTGTGCAGGTCTTCACACAGGGAGTGCGGGAGGATCGTGACTGAGGGCGGGGGTGGGGCTTCTGGGGGTGGCCACCCCCCTCCCCGCGTCCTCCCCGGGTGACCTTGCAGAGCTGGGGTGGTGGGAGCTTGGGGGGCCTCCCACGTGGGCACGGGGTGGGGGGTGGTGACAGCTGGGCCTGGCCGAGACCCCAGGTCACAGGATGGCAGGACCGGGCCTGGAGGAGGTGCTCTGCCCGACGCAGCGCTGGGGGGCAGCGGAGACGCTGCCCCTGGACTGCACTGGCCAGAACCAGGGCCCTGCAAGAGGACCTTGGCCGTGGGAGAGGCTCTGTGCTTTGGGGGGATCCCTGCGAGCTGGGGGGCACTGGGGCTGGCACTGGGAGGCGATGGGCAGGTGGAGCTGGGGTGGGGGCCGGGGTGTCCCCCAGAAACGGACTGTGCTGCTGCAGGGAGGAGAAAGAGTTAAGGGCCGAGGGAAGTAATAATGTTTCTAATTTTCCCGTGTAATTTGATAAAAATGTAAATCGCTGGGTGGAGGACGCCCCGGCCGGCTGTGGTGTTGACCGAGGTGAACCGTGGGCTTGGGGTGGCCGGCCTGCCTTTGTCTGCGCCCCCCGCGCTGAGCCCGGTGCCTCCGCCCCGATGGACGGGCACTGGGGGGCGGGGGGCGGCCCTCGCGGTGTTGGGGTGTCCACCAAACGCAGGGCCCCCGGGGGGGCGGCTCGGAGCTGGGCTCCCCTCTGACTGCCCCACCCCGACGTCCAGAGGAGTGCGGGGCCTGCGGTGACGATGGTCGCGTCCTGGGTACGTGGGGTGACACTGGAGACACGCTGTTGGATGAGACAGGTGGCCAGGAGGCGCTGGTGGGGGCTCGGGGCAGCCGTCCAGGGGCCCCAGGGTGGGGGCGAGGCTGGCCCGGGGAGGGGATCAGCGCAGGGGTATGGGTTGATGGCAGTGTGGTGGGCAGGGGGGCAGCCATGGGAATCCCTGCTGCTGCAGAGATGGGGCCTGGGTCAGGGTGGGGTCCCGAGCCCCCGAGGGGTGGTGGTCTTAGGGGTGGGGGCGCAGTGGGGCTAGGCTGCGGTTAGAGCCATATCCCACAGGCCAGGACTGGGGGCGCTGGGAACCGGGGTGCACTCTGGGAATTGGGGTGCCTTGAGGTTTGCATCTGAGAGGTGGTGCTGTTTGTGGGGTCGTGGTGGGGGGAGGCTGGAGTCGCGGGCGGTCGGTTGGGCCACGCGGGGTCTCATGGAGGCGGGAGGGCCTGGGAGCACAGGCACCCGAGCTGGGGACGGAGCCTGGGAACCTGGGGTCTGCGGTCAGAGCCTGGGGTGTCCTCAGGGCGGCGTTTGGTCAGCACAACCCCGGGGCTTGAGGGTGGGAGCAGGCGGCGGGGCGTTGGCGCGGCCTTGGCAGATGCAGGGAGCTCGGCATCGGCCGGTGGGCGGGTGCTGGGCAGCGCGCTCCCCGAGGGGGCGGGGGTGTTCGCTGAGCACAGGGCACTCTAGGGGTCCCCGCCGCAGGTCAGTGGGTCAAGGGCTGGGGGAGCCCGGTGCTGTTGGCTGGCCCCGTCTTGGCTGTGGGCCTGCCTTCCTGCGAGGGGGGCGCTTCTGCACGTCTGTACCCCTGCCCTGTCCCAGAGTCCATCCCTGGGAGGTGTCCTGCTGGTCCTGGACGCTTGATGGCCGGGCTGGGGGGCAGCTGGGACCTGGGTGGGGAGAGCGGAATCCCGAGAGTGGCCCTGAAATGCCTGCCAACCCCCAGCCTTGGGGACCTCAGCCCGGCCTCGCCCCGGACTCCGTCTTCGCCCCAGACTCCGTCTTCGCCCCAGACTCCGGCTCCGCCAGCGTCCCTGGGAGCCGCCGTTTTGCGCCCGCGGGCAGAGCGTCTCCGGGCAGGGGCCGGCGTGTCAGCCGAGCCCCGGTTCTGTCACGAGCGGTGCAGGCAGTGCCCGTGCTGAGGGGGGCTGACGAGGGGGCTCGCGTCGGCCCTGGGCTCACGGTGGGGATGGGGGTCCCCTGAGCCCTGCTCCGGTCCCGGAGGGCCCGCGTGGAGGCTCTCCCAGGAGAGGGGTCTGGACCTGGGGCTGCCCCCTGCCGATGTGGCTGTGCCTGCACACCTGGGCAGGGCGGCTCTGGGCAGGGGGTGACCCTGCCTGGGGGAGGGCTCGGTGGGCTTGGGGCTGGGGTGCACGCCTGGTGGAGGAGGAGCCAGCAGACAGGGACTTGCGGCCTTCTGGGGGCTCTGGGAAGGGCGCTGAGGCTGGCTCCGTGGATTGGGGGGAATTCACGCCAGCATCCTGCCGAGAATGCTTGCTCCCTCCTGCCCTGCTCAAAATCTGGTGTATAAACGATCATACTCTCCATTCTCTCCTATTTTCTTGTTGGCAGGGACCCTGCTGCCCTCCCCGGGCACACGCCTCCGCCCAGGGTACGTACGGGCCCGGGGTCAGGAGGGGTGGGTGTCCAGATGGCCAGGCGGGTGTGCCTGCCCAGCGATACCAGGAGATGCCGCGCTGATCGCGGGCTGTGATTAAACGACCTGTCCGGGCTGGCTGGGCAGCTGGTCAGTGTCAGCTCGCACGGCAGGATGTGTGGACGCTGCTCGCTGCGGCGGGGGTGGGGTGGTGGATGGCGGGGGGAGAGCAGGGGCCGCCGGGAGCCTTGGGGGCAGGCTCTGTGGGGTGGAGAGTCAGACATGCCGCTGGAGTCGGACACCCCGGCCTGCCCCACCTGCCCGCCCTGGCGCTGGCCCCTGGCCCCTCTGAGCCTCAGGCCCCTCGTCTGTGGAGGTGGCTGCCCGTCATGCCCTCGCACCTGGGCGGAGCAGAGGCCCCTGGTGGCTGGTGGGTGGCCTAGGCCTCCGGGGGCGCCTGCCGTGGGCTCCTGCTCCTTGGAGGCCGGCAGTTTCCACGCAGGGTCTTCCTCCTTGGAGGCCCAGCGGGCACGCAGCTGATGGACGCTTCCAGACTTGCAGCCGGGGTCGTCATGTGGGCGCCTGGCTGGCTGTGTGGGGCCTCGTGGACTGTCCCTCCCACCCCGGGCAGCGGCTCACCCCGGATGTTTTCCTCCTGGGTCGGGAGGCAGGCGGGAGGGAGGTGGGCCAGGCTCCGCGTCCGCCCCACAGCACCCGGGGCCGTGTTGCAGGGGGGCTGAGGGTCCCGGGTCCCCTCTGTCCTCATCTGTGTTTTCAGCGGGCCTTTCTCTGCTCCCGGGTCAGGGTGGGCAGACGCCCTGCGAGGGCCGGCAGGGCCTCCTGCCTCAGCGTCCCCGCCTGTAAAGCGGGGGCAGCCGATGCAGCGGTCGGGAGGAGCGTCTGCCCCGTGAGGTCCGCCTGCCAGCTCGTGAGCAGATGCTGGCGGCGGAGGCCGCTCTCTGTGGTCCCCTTAGGAAGCGATGGCTCTGGGGACGGTGCTGACTCTTCTGGGGGCGGGCCGGCCGTGGAGATCCAGACAAGGCAGGGCTGGAAACAGGAGGTCGGGGAAGCTGCTGGTGGCCTCGGGTCTGTTGCTCCCCTCCGGGGGCTCACCCCTTATTGGGGTCTGTGGGCCCAGGGCAGGGCACCGGGCAGGGAGGTGCGCGTGGCCAGGCGATGGGACGGAGCTGGCTGTGCGTGGGCAGGTGTCCAGCCCCCGCCCTGACCTGACCGCGTCACCCCAAACTTGGCTCCCTCCCAGCACAGGAGCCCCCGGTGGGGCGAGGATCTGACGCCCCGGGAAACGTGATCCCCTTCCTGGCCTGTGAATATTCATCAGTGGATTAAAAATTGAAGCCGAACCATCATCCCCCACCCCGGGAGGGTGGAGGAGGGGAGCTGGCTCCGTTTCAGGCCCGTTTGAGTCTTTCTCTCGATAATGGAGCCTTGTCAATTAGAAAGTGACATTGCTGTTTAAAATGCCGCTGTGCGGCCCTCTTTAATTAAGGCCGAGATGTAATAACCAATCTGCTGCCGTGAATGAATTTTTAACCATCCGAATGAGGGGTGACCGGTGCCCAGCGGGGTTTGTCAGGGTGGGTGTGCCGGGGGGCCTCAGGAATTCGTGGGGGCTGTGGCGCTGGACGGGCGGGGCATCTGGCCTGTGTTGGTGATGGCGTGTGTGTGTTTGGCGTGTGTTGGTGGTGGGGTGTGTGTCTCTGGCGTGTGTTTGTGGGGTGTGTGTGTGTCCGGTGTGTGTTGGTGGGGGCGTGTGCCTGGTGTGTTTTGGTGGGGGTGTGTGTGCGTGTGGTGTGTGTTGGTGGGAGGGTGTGTGGTGTGTGTTGGTGAGGGTGTGTGTTTGGTGTGTGTTGGTCGGGGGTGTGTGTGTTTGGTGTGTGTTGGTGAGGGGGTGTTTGTTGGTGTGTTTGTGTGTGTGTGTGTTGGTGAGGGTGTGTGTCTGGCGTGTGTTGGTGGGGGGTGTGTGTTCGGTGTGTGTTGATGAGGGTGTGTGTGTCTGGCGTGTGTTGGTGGAGGTGTGTGTGTTTGTTTGGCGTGTGTTGGTGGGGCTGTATATCTGGCATGTGTTGGTGGGGGATGTGTGTGTTTGGTGTATGTTGGTGGGGAGTGTCGGTGGGGGTGTGTCTGGCTTGTGTTGGTGGAGGTGTGTGTGTTTGGCGTGTGTTGGTGGGGGGGTGTGAGTCTCGTGTGTGTTGGTGGAGGTGTGTGTGTTTAGCGTGTGTTGGTGGGGGGGTGTGTTTGGTGTGTGTTGATGAGGGGGGCGTGTGTCTGGCGTGTGTTGGTGGGGTATGTGTGTGTGTGCGTGTCTGGCATGTGTTGGTGGGGGGTGTGTGTCTGGTGTGTGTTGGTGGTGGGATGTGTGTGTCTGGCGTGTGTTGGTGGGGAGTGTTGGTGGGGGTGTGTCTGGCGTGTGTTGGTCAGGGGTGTGTGTGTTTGGTGTGTGTTGGTGAGGGGGTGTGTGGTGTGTGTGTGGGGCGTGTGTGTTTGGTGTGTTGGTTTGTATTTGTGTGGTGTGTGTGTGGGTGTGTGTGTGTCTGGCATGTGTTGGTGGGTGTGTGTGTGTGTGTGTGTGTGTGTGTCTGACACGTGTTGGTGGGGTCCGTGGCTGCCATGTGTTGGTGGGGGGTGTGTGTTTGGTGTGTGTTGAGGGGGTGTGTGTCTGGCGTGTGCTGGCGGGGTCGTCCTGGTCTGTGTGTGAGGCCAGAGGATGCAGACTCTGGTCTGTGTGTGGGGCTGGGGGATGCAGACTCTGGCTCTGTGTGTTTGCGGGTCAGGATGGGCACGCCCGGGGGCTGAGGTCAGGCCTGACATGGGGGCGGGGGGAGCCCTGGCGGTCCCGAGGGTCCCGTGAGCAACGTGAGGGGCTTTGGTGCGGTGGGGACAGCTCTGGGCTTGGGTCTGCCCAGGCGTGTGCTGGGTGCTTGGCGAGCCAGGATCGATGAGCCCCCAGGCCTCCCGGGCTGTCAGGGAGCCTGGACGTGGGTGGACAGTGCCGCTCCCGGTGGGCAGGGGCTGGGCTGGAGGGTCCAGCCAGGTGGTCACTCACCGGGACCCACGGGTCTGTGGGGCTGCGTCGGGGCCCGCGGGTGTGTCTCAGGCCCCAGGGTGGCAGCAGGGGTCCCCTCCAGGCCCACGGATGGAGGCCCGGCGCTGGGCAGCGCTGCCCGGCTCCTCCCCACTGCACCCGCCCACTGGCGGGCAGAGGTGGCTGCCCGCCAGGAGTAGACCGTGAGGGGCGGCGTGTCTGGACCACCCAGCCTCCAGCCTCCCTCTGCCGGGCCTCCGTGTTTTCCTTTGGCGGGGCTGGCGCTGATCCCTGGCTGCTGGCGGGCGCTGGGCGCCGCGTGCCCTGGCCGCGTCGGCGGCTCCCGCCCGGCTCAGCAGCAGTTACCCTGGCGAGACAGAGTTGGGGTGTGGGTGTTGTGGGGTCGTCCGAGGGGCTGAGGGAGGGGCCGGCTCGGGGCGGCTCCCCGTCGGTCCTCAGCCTTGCCTGCACGCCGTGGTGGGGTGGACTGGGCCCTTGCATCAGGCACGGTCCTCCTGGAGAGCAGGGTGCCTGCCGCCTTGGGGGATGTCTCTTGGGGGGTGCGGCGGGCTGCACCTGGAGTTTTGGGGCCCCAGGAAGCGAGCTCAGCTGGGGAGGAGCTGTGTTTATTTTCTTAGATGATTTAAGGCTGCTGGAACGGTGCTCGTGAATGTCCCCACAAGGCGGAATTTCTGACGGCTCTGGGTGTGGGAGGCCCGGCCGGGCGGACTGAGCTGGAGGGGGCCTGGTGTGTGTGTGTGTGTGCCTCTGGGCACGCATGGCGGCGTCAGGGTGGCGACCGTTCACGTGGCTGCCCAGGGCACTGCCCGCCCTCAGCAGTCCTTCCCCTGTGCGCGGAAGGGCTCTGATGCCGGGGGGCTCCATCTGCTTCTGGGAGGCTGTGTGCCCCAGTGTGTCCGTGTGCTGGTCCTGCCGAAGGCGTGCGCTGGACACTGCCCGCCTCCTCCGGACCAGAGGGTCGTCTGCCCTGTCCCCCTGCCCCTCCCCAGGGCGGGAGGGTTGAGGTGCCGTCTGTCTGGCAGTGATGCCTGGCGTCGGGCAGGGAAGGGCCTTTTGTCCCAGAAGCCTCCTGGTGCCTTCGGAGGGCCGTTGGTGTCCAGGGCTGGGTGAGCCGAGCTGTCTGTAACCTGGGCTTCCTGACCTCTCCCTGACGGCGCTGGCAGGACTCAGGGGCAGCGCCAGACGCTGCTCCAAGCCTCACCGGGGACACCCTGAGAAAGCTTCATGTGCAGCAGGCGGACGGTCCCCAAGGGACCACGGGGGGCGGGTTGGGGCCTGCCGTTCGGGGAGCAGAGATCTCGAGGCCCCGGAGCAGGGACTCAGGCCGGCCTTGTCCGCAGGCCTCCCTGGTCGGCTGCCGTGGCCGCCTGGGGTCTCCGGAAGGTGCGGCCCTGGGGGCTGGGGGCCTCGGGCAGCTGTGGCCGTGGGGGGCGGGGGACCGTGGGGTGGAGGCGCATGCCGGGCCGTTCTGACCTGGGCTCTGCCATTGTCCGCAACTAGTGGAACTGAGCTCTGTCTCCAGGAGTTGAGTGACAAGGCCGTGTCGCTTGTCACTTCTGCGGAATTTGCAGCCAGGTGCCGCCACGGGTTACTGTGTCTGCCCTCATGAGCTGTCGGCCTGGCGTGAGAAGGCCTGTGGGCTCGGTGAAGCGTGGGGCTGAGTTAGCTATAGCTCTGACCCAGTTAGGGTGTCCCCCCTGGGCTGCCCACCTTTGAAAGAGGGGAGCTTTCAGAACCGTGGTGTCCAGACCAAGGAGGTCGGCAGCCTTGACGCTGGGCTCCCCGGTGGGCCCTGGTGACCCTGATGTGCAGCTGGGCCAGGAGCTCCCAGTGCCCTTCCTGTAGCTGTGTGTGTGCGTGAGTGCATGTGCGTGTGTGTGCGTGCGTGCGTGTGTGCGTGCGCATGTGTGTGTGTGTGTGTGCGTGTGTGTGGCGGGGGCGGGTATGTGTGGTTCCCAGGAGATCTGAATCTTTGGGAGCTCTGCTGTTGCTGAAAGTCTCAGATCTGGGTCAGGCCACGCCCCGCGCCCCGGGCCCTCCTGGCTCCTCGGGCGATGCTTATCTGAGTCCCTGATCTTGGCTCCCGTCCCCCGGGCCTGTGCACTCCGACTCCCCTGCCAGCGCCCGTGGGCCTCCCAGGCTGGCCATGAGCATGGGCCTGCCCCAGCGCTGCGGGGTGTCCGGACCAGGGGGCTCCTGGGGCTGGCTCCCCTGCCCGCAGGGAGCTCAAGAGCTGGGTCTGTGTTCCAGAAGTGCCGGTACCTGTGATTGCAGGAGGCGTGTGCGTCCTCTCTCGTCCTCTGGGGTTCCGGGTGGCTGGGGCCCGCGCTCCCTGCAGGCATGACCCCCCCCACACCGTGCCTGGCTCCCCCCTGCCTGTCTCTGCCCCGGGGCTCTTCCTCACCTAGGGAACTGCAGGCCCAGGTCCCCAGGGTCAGTGGGAGCAGTGGTCAGGGGGCTGGGCCAGGCGGGTGCTGGGAACCCTGTCAACCAAAGGACAGATGATGAAGGCAAGTGGGACCCTCACTGTGGGTCAGGGAGATGTCGGGCACCCCCACCCGTTTCCTGATCTGGCCTTGGGAGGCGGGGAAGACAAGGGGCTCTCACGGTCAGCCAGCCGCGGGCCCTGCTGCATGTCAGTTTAGGTTTTGATCTCTGCTTGTTTGGGCTTCTCCTCTCCGGCGGGGTGGGGAGGGGAGGCCCAGAGTGCAGGGGCCAGCAGAGACCGAGAGAGAAGGGACGGGTGGTGGCTGCCCCGGGGAAGTTTGCACAGGGTCCTCTGTGGCCGGGGCGAGTGCCCGGGGTCGGGGAGGCCTGGACCCCTGCCCACTGCCCGGGCCGCCTCCGCCCTCGCCCTGTTGCCCAGCCTGAAGGGCGGCGGGTCCTTGCAACACAGCAGAGGCAGGTAGGGGCCTGGCCCGTTGTGCAACCTGCAGCTGTGCGGGGAATTCCTCCCAGCGCCCTGCCTCTGCTCTGCCCCGGAGTCTGCATTTTTTGGAAAGCTTGGCTGCGATCTAATCCCAGAGGGGCAGAGGCTGGGCTGCTCCCCGGCGTCAGATAAGCCCTTGGCGGTGGGGTAGGCGGGGCGGGGGTTGACCACAGTTAGGTTGGGGGGGGCGAGGTCTGGGATGGCTGCTGGGCTTTGATGTCCCTGAAGAGGGGCAGGGTCGTGTCTCCACGGGGAGCCAGAGCCGGGTCCCCCAGAGCTGTCACTGGCTCAGGCCGTCTCCCTTCCCCGCTGACCGGAAGCGTGGACCCGCTGGCTTTTGCTCCTTCCCCGGCCTCCCCCGAAGGGCTGGGGGCCTTCTAGGAGGGGCCTGTCTTCACCCAGCTTCCCCATCCCAGCTCTGTGGGGCTGGCTAGACTTGTCCCGAGTTGGGGGCAGTGTCAGGCTTCTGTGGGTCACCCCACTCAGGAGCAGGGGGCCTGTGGGCAAGCTTCTTAACCCCCCGTCCCGCTCCGAGCCTCGGCTGCCTGGCCGCTGAAGTGGGCAGGATAAAGTACTGCTGTGTTGCTGGTTCTCTGTGCGGCGCTGGGATCGGCCTGGCTCACGTGGGAAGTCAGCGCGGCAGCGGGGCCTGGGGTCCCTGGACCTGGCCTTGGGCTGGACTCACGGTACTGGGTATGGGAAGACTCCCTGGAGGTCGGTCCAAGGGGAGGAGAGGGTCCCAGGCACACAGCCCTGCCAGGAGGGTGGCCCTGCGCAGAGTGGGGGCCTGCGGGGCGGGGTTGGGGCCTCCCTGCCCCCGACTGCCCGGTGCGGGGGCACAAGCTCCTGCTCAGTGGTTATTGGACCAGACCCCAGGGGCTTCAGACGGGAAGGGTGGAGTCTACCAGGGTCCTGCTGGGGTGCGGTCACAGCTTGGGCGGCCGCACCTGTGCCTACGCGGCTGGGAGAGGCCTCCCCTCACCTGCCCCCCTCCCCTCCCTGCAGGCGGCCCCAAACCTCAGGAAGCCCCAGGAAGCCCCGGGGAGGGTTGGGGCACGGAGAGGGTGCAGCGGGGGCAGAAATAAGACACAACAAAGCAAAGCAAAAGTCTGCCCCAGCCCCCAGCCCGCACCCCACGCCTCCTTATCTGGTCCCCGCGCCTGCCTGTCGCAATTGCTCGCTCGGGGCTGGGTTGAGAAATGCGATCGAGAGATAGTCGTCTGGGGCGGTCGGACGGGTTTGGATCCTGCCCCTGGTGGAGGGCCTGCTCCCTCCCCCCGCTGAGGAGAGACTGGCCTGCACCCTCCTGCCTGCGTCCTGGCCCTGTTCCGGGGAGAGGGGGCTCTGGGGGCCGGGCGGGGAGCCTGCCTGGGGAGGACCTCCCCACCGCCTTCGTCTCGCAGCTGTGTGACGTCAGTACCCGCCGCCCCCCGGCCTCAGTTTCCTCCTCGGCCCCTGGGGTGGGGTTGGAAGTGGGGGCTCTGTGTGCAGGGGTCGTGCAGGCCAGGCCCCGCGAGCTCAGGGTGCTGTGGGGGACGCAGCCCTGAGCAGGGTGGAGGGAAGGAGTGCTTCTCCCCAGCAGACCTTGGGTTTCTGTTAGCTGGGACCTTCCAGGACGCAGACATGTGCCAGAAGTAAGCAGTGAGGGCCACGCTCGGGGCGGAGCGCGCGTTCCTAGAAAATGGACCGAAAACGGTGCTTTTGTCCGGACAATGATCAGTTTTGCCCCTGCAGCCTGTGACCTGAGTTATCAGAGGACGAGACGTGGGGCAGCTTGGGGCAGGGAGCGGTCAGTGGGAGAAGTGCCGGCCGAGGAGGAGCCCGGGGTGGCCACAGGTGTCCACGATACTGGGGAACACAGGGAGGTGGGCTCGAGTGGGGGGCCTGGAGTGTGGGGGGCGTGAGATCCTTTGGGTGCGTGACGGGAGGGAAGTGTGACCCCCACATGTATTTCTGTGGACAGACTCTGGTCGCCTGCCCACCCAAGGATCGTGTCCTTCAGAGGGGTCCCCGTGGGAGGCCGTGTGTCACTTATAAGAGTGGCCCCGGCCGAGGAAGGAGCCAGCTGTAACCCCGTTCCCAGGTCAGAGCCCAGGCCGCCAGGTTCTGTCTGGCCCAGCCTGCGTGTCCTCGCCTGGGAGTGTCCCGGCCTGCTGGGCTCTGGGCTGGACAGGAGGCTCATCACGCTGTCAGCGGCCGCTTTCAAGCAGGAGGTTGGTGAGGGCTTAGGGCTGACTTGGGGCGAGGGGCAGGACGTGGGCAGCTGCTGTCCAGGGTGAAAGGGCCTCCATCTGCCTGGGCTGGGGTGGAGCTTGGGGGAAGCCTTCCTGGAGGAGGCAGCAACCTGCAGTCAAGATGAGGCAGTGGGTGGAGGCCGAGAGACGGAAGAGGAGTTCTGGGTTCTTGCGGGGAGGCCAGACCTGAGGGCCAGGCAGGTCATGGCGGGCCCCACAGGGCTGTGTGGGGTCTGACTCGAGCTCCTGGGCGCCCGGGCCGTGTCCTCTGCAGGAGGCGGCCTTGCAGGTGCTGTTTGCCCCGAGTATCCCTGCCCCGCCCTGCTGTGCGCAGGATGGGGCGGTGGGGCCGGGGCCGGGGTGTCCGCAAGGCTGCGGGCTGGCCTTGGCGTGTCGGCAGGTCTGCGCTTGGTCTTCGTGTGAGTGTGATGTGCACGTGGGCAGGAGACCAGGAGCCCTGCATTCACCGTTCACCTCCGTGGGCTCAGGAAGTGGGCCCAGGATCCTCTGGAGCCCAGGAAGCCACAAGGAAATAAGGGGTGCAGGGGGAGCCCCCGGGGGGCCACACTGGAATGGCCAGATGGCTCACACTTCAGTGGGAGCAGGCTTGGGTGCAGAGGGCGTGTGAGCAGCTCCTGGTAAAGAGAGGCCCCAGGTGAGGCCAGGAGGCTGCGGGGCCAGCAGCGGAGACCGGGGGGCTGGGCAGGGGCTCCCTGTCCGTCCTCGGGACAGGGAGGCAGGCTGCGGCGAATCTGTTGGGTCCAGACTGGGGGTCCCCAGCCCTCCCGAGCGAGAGTGTCTTGGAACCGGACTTGGAAGCCACCGTTCCACTATGTCCCTGCGGAAACTGAGGCCTGGCAGTGGGTGCCTGAGGCCGTTCAGAGCCTAGGAGGGCTGTGGGGCCCGGCGGCTTCGGTGGGCTCCATGTCGGGGTGCCCGTGGGCTCCGTGTGGGGAGGGCACCCTGTGGTCAGTGTTCACTAGCAGCCAGCTGCTGAGCCGAGGGGCAGCTGGCCACCGAGCCCCCAGCCCCAGTGCCCTTCTCCTCGGGCTTCGCTCCTCTCCCCCTCATCCTTCTTAGCTCCCTGGTGCTCCTGCCTGGCACCCACTTACCTGGCCCCGCCTCGCCGCGCTTCTGGCCCCCAGCCCCTGGCTCCCGGACCCCCAGCACCCAGCCCCTGGCCCCCCAGCCCCAGCCCCCAGCCCCCGGCCCCCCAGCCTCCCAGCCCCAGCCCCCAGCCCCTGGCCCCCCGGCCCCCAGCCCCCCAGCCCCACAGCCCCCGGCCCCCAGCCCCAGCCCCCGGCCCCCCGGCCCCATGGAAAATGACTTCCCTGAGTCTGCGTCCTCGTTCTCCTCCCGGCTCCACGCCTCCTCGGGGGACGCAGTGCAGCTGTGTCTGGAGGGTGCCGGGCTGGGGAGGGTGGTCCCTTTCCCTGGCCTTCCCACCCCCTTAGTGGGCCTGGATTTGAGTTCTCCTGAGCACTGGTTGGTTAAGACAGACTCCTCGCTCCCTCTGCTATAAATAATAATAATAATAATAAACCCAGTCAGCATTTGTGGCTGGATTCCCACGGGGGACAGGTACATGTGGCCGGGGGTTGGACGGGCCACGGTGGGGCCCTCGTGGGGGTGGGAGGCAGGTGGACCCTCCTCCGTGTCCACCTGTCCAAACACATGGCCGAGGCTCGGGAGGGCCTGCATCCTGTCCGTTTCCCTCGTGGGCTGCCTCTGGCTGGATGTCTGGCTGAGCAGGGCCGCCTGGGGGCTCTGGTGGGCCTGGCCTGTGAAGGGAAGGGGCTCACGCTCTGAGATGCCTTGTTGCCCCCACCGGGGGACAGGCGGAAGGTCTGGGGACCCTGGGATACCGGGCTGGAGAGGGGTGTGGAGGCGGAGCTGAGGAGGGGGCGGGCGCCTGGCGGGGCGGCGTGCTCTGTCCTTCAGCCCCGCCATCTGGGCTGGAGCCCCCAGCTCTGGCCCAAAGCCCCTGCTTTCGTCGTCTTGCCTGGGGGGGCGGGTCCAGGGTTGCTGGCTGGGCTGACAGCCACTTGCCGCCCTCGGTGGCCTTGCCCAGGCCGTGGGGCGCAGGGTCGGCATCCGGCCACTGCCCGAGCCGCTGACAGCCTGCAGACTCCCTGTCGTCGGGCCCGGGGCGGAGTTGGCAGGAAGCAGCTGTTCCTTCCCCTCCCTGCCTTCTGGTCACGGGACTGCGCTGCGACCGTGAGCCCGGCTCGGCCCTGGCCTTGCAGAAGTCCCAAGTTCAAGTCTGCGTCCATGCGTCTGCTTCCTTCCCCAGGGGCCTGGCGGTGGGGCCGCGCGGTGCAGCGCCCGCCCCGGGCCCCAGTCTGAGCCGCTCTCAAACCCACCGAGGGTCTCTCTCCACCCTGCAGACAGAGGCGCCTCAGCCACAGGGCTGCCTTGTCTGGGGGGCAGCCTGGGATCTGGGACCACCCGGGGCAGGGGGAGTTCTGACCAGCACCTCCTGGAAGGAATATCCCCGTCAAAGGCCTGGGGATCCTGGGTGTGGGGGCTGCCCCTGGCCTGACCAAGACCTGGGACCTCGGCCTCGGGGGACGGTGGTCACACGCACTGAGGTGGACGCTGAGCTGTGCTGTTGGGCGGCTGGGGGATGGGGTCCTGGGCTGGGAGTCGGCCCGTCTCCAGGGGCCATCAGAGCCCCAGGCAAGCCCCATGCTGGCCCTGGTCTGGGGCTGGGGAGACACCTCGGGGTGGGGGGGTCTGGGAAGGCCTGGCTCCCTTCGAGCCCGCCGTGGCTAGTGCCTCTCGCCTGGACTCTGCTGGGGTTTTGTCTGATGGGAGCCAGTGGCCTCGTGGTGTTGGGCTTGACTTTCCCACATGCCTTGCCATCTGACTCATCAGGGCAATGTAGTGACCGTGCTGCTAGTTCATTCGACTGATTACTTCTGGAGCTTTTTCTGGGCCTGGCACGTGGTCTCGGAGCCAAGAGGGAACTTGGAGAGCTCAGGGACCAGGCTGGGAAGGCGCAGGCCTCCCTCGAGGCGGGGCGGCTGCCCCCGGGCCTGTGATGCGCTGGGGTGCAGGCCCTTGTGTACCGAGGCCCATTTCAGGGCCTGGCCTGTGGCATCCGGCCCTGGGGTCCCTCCCCGCATGGCCACCCACTGTCCCTCACTCTCCCCACCCCGAGTCCACCCTGGCGGGCCTGGGACAGCCGTGGCCAAGAGGCCACGGGGCTGAGACGCTTCTAGCCCACGCGGTGCGCCGGGAGCCGGGAGCCGCCGGGTCTGCCTCCATCTGTCGGTGATGAGCTTCTGGGGCTGTAACTTGAGTTCTGCCCAGCGTGCTGCGGTCCTTGGGGTTGCAAAGAGCCGGACACGACTGAGCGACTGAATTGCTGAGCAAGTGCCTGATGGATCTGGTTAAAATCTGGGGCACGGTGGAGGTTCTTGGTTTGGGAGCAGGCCCATAGGCTCTCAGGGTTGATCCACCGACTGCCCACATGGCCAGGTGGAGATGGAAGGTTCCAGAACAAGCTCTCAGCCCAAGGGCCTTGGGCTTCCTCCTGGTCTGACACGTGCAGGGGCCTCCCCACCTCCCCCGGCCCTGCCCGGCTGGGCTTGAGAGGGTGGCCGTGGAGCTGGCCATGTCTCCAGGGTGCGCCCAGCGCCAGCTGGAGCTGGCCTCCGCGGGTGTGCTGACTGAGATTCACCTTTCGTCCCTGGCGTGGAGGGTGGGGGACGCCCTACACAAGCCTGGGTGTGGGGCTGGGCCTGGGGTCACGCGAGTCGTCCCCGAGCAGGAGAGATGGGAGGTCCCCAGGGCTGAGCCTCAGGGTCTGTGTTGAGCCTCTTGTCTCTGGCATGGCTGTGGCTGGCTCCTGGGTTCCAAGCGGGAGGTGGGGGCGGGAGGTCTCCTCCGCCAGCAGCCCTGGCCCCCGCTGCAGCCTGGCTTTCCCACACCGTGTTCGGGGGGGGCCTGAGGTGTCTATGGCTGCGAGCTGTCTTTAGAGGAGGAGGGGCGGCCGCAGAGCTGGCACGCACCCCCTTCTTCATGGCGGGTCGGGGACGGATGGTCAGCCCCCGGGGTGCTGGGCGCTTGTTTTCTGAAGGGCTCTGTCTGTGGTGGGGAGCCTCCTGGGGTGATGATGTTCTGAGAGAGGTGGCTGCGGGCAAATGGGCGGCAGGACCTTGCTGCCCTCAGCCCCCGCACAGCCTAGGGGCGGCAGGGTGACCTCAGAGGGGCCCCTCACCGGGAGACACACGGTAGGCCCCGGAGACTCCGGCCTCGTCTGCCCACTCTCCTCCCTGCCGGAGGGGAGAGGTGGAAGGTGTCCACTTAGGTGATCAGCCAATTTCACAGCTCACTGGTTTCCCATCTAAGCGCCGGCCCCAGTGGGCCTGGGGTGGGCCCCGCGGCCGCTCTGCTGGGTGCTTGTCGGCGGGCTCCTCGCTCCTCGCCCTGTGGGGGCGCCTGTGGCCGCGGTCTGGCGTCTGTGACTCGCTGGCACTACATCCAGGAAGATGTGGACGGTGGGTGTGCACAGAGGGTCGTGTGGCGAGGCAGCGGCGAGCACACCTCTGGGAGCCCATGTCCTGGGCCGCGCCAGGCACGGTTCCGTTCGGCCAGGCGCATTCCCTGGGGGCTCAGCAGGAGAGAGCCCGCCTGCAACGCAGGAGGCGCAGGTTCAATCCCTGGGTTAGGAAGACACCCTGGAGAGGGGAATGGCAACCTGCCCCAGTGTTCCTGCCGGGAAATCCCTTGGACAGAGGAGCCTGGCGGGCTGCAGTCCATGGGGTCGCAAAGAGGCGGACACAACCGCGCGTCCGAACGACACCGACACCCAGCTGACTCGGCGCAGCCCCGTCCACCTTGGCCCGGCCCTCGGAGGCGTGAGGACGCCAGGTCCTGGGGGCCCCTGGCCGCCTGGTACCGGGGCGACGCCCGCTGCCAGCAGATGCGGGGGCGGGCAGGGCCCCGGCTTTCGGGCAGATGCAGGTGGTGTGCGTTTTGGGTAAACATAGTCATGCCGCCCTTAGCGGAAACCTCGGGCGATGACGCCCTGCCACTTCCACTTACTTTAGCAGTTTAGGGGGAGAAGCCTTTCCTGAGAACTTGGCGGCCTGAGAAGAGAACAGCACATCCCCGGAAAGCGGGCAGGTGGCGAGGCGGGGGTGGCTGCTGGGAGCACTCCGGCCCCAGTGGGCCTTCTCCGCCCCTCCTGCCCCGGCCCCCTCCTCCCACTTTCTAGATTCTTCTACCAGGATGGCATGACAAGTCTTTCCCCCTAAATCTCGAGCTGAGCTGAGTTTCCGAGGCGCACAGCATCTTGCCCAGACTCTGGTGCGGACGCTGTGGGGCAGGAACCCGTGTGTCCTGGCGGGGACGTCTGCTCCGGGCTCACCGCCCCGGTTTGTGGACATTACAGATGAGGGTCTCCGATTCCTTTCCTCCTTCCGCCCCATCCCCTTACACAGGAGGAGGCTGAGACTGGAGAGGGCTGTGCCCGTCTGTTGTCACCCTGTGGGGGGGGCGGGCTGCCCTCAGCATCGGGGGGCACTTCCCACGGTAAAGGCTGTGAGCGTCGGGTGGGCCGTGTAGCCGGACTCGGGGTGCAGAGACGGAGGAGGCGGGGTGGCCCCTATGACAGCCAGCTGCACGCAGGCCGTGGGAACGTCCCCCACTGCATGTGCCGTCTCCCAGGGTCCTTTCAGGGACCTCTGCTGTAAAGACGGGGCGGGGACTCAGGGTCACACACAGGAGCCTGCTGGCCCCCGGCCGACAGCCCCCGGGGCAGGGGCACCTGGGCGGTGACGGGCACGTGGGTCCCCGGCCCTGAGTGCGCTCAGGGTGGGCCGACCTGGTCTCCGAGGACGGGCTTTGGCTGGTGTGTCAGCCCCAGGGTGAGGCCGGGCGTCCCGGCCCCTCTGTGGGCCTCACGCTGCCCCGGTGTGGACGGTGGGCCCTGTGCTGAGCGTGGCGGGGCCCTCTTCCCCTTGCTGGGGACTCTGCTCTGGGGACACGGCCGTGGCTTTGCTGGACGTGTGGACGCGGGCCCTGCTGTCCCTCAGAGGGCCTGGGGCAGGGCAGGTGAGCCGGTTTCACATCTGCTCTTGGTGCTCCCGGGGTGGGGGGTCGAGGGGCTAGTGCGGTCTTGGGGAGGGGTCAGCAGGCTCCGTGGATGGAAGGGAAGGTGCTTAGGGCGGAACTCACTGCTCCGTTCACAGGCCCCCCCACCCATCATGCCTCTGTCAGGCCCACGCTGGAGGAGGGGTCCCATGCCGGGGGTGGGTGGGGGGGCTTGTCTGGTGGGGGAGGTGCACACAAACGCCCAGCCTTGATGAAGCTGGACCCTCTGTGTGAGCCTGAGGGGTGGCCTGGAGGTGGCGGGTCAGGGGTCAGGTGAGCGACTTCTAGGAGCGTGGTTCCGTCTTGGCCTGAGTCTTAACGTCTGGGGTTTTGTCTGATCCGTCTGGTGCCTGCTTCTGGCACCCCTTCCTCGCTGGCGGGGCCAGCGGGCTGGCACTGGGTCACTGTCTTTCGGGCTGGGCCTCGGGGGCCGTGTGGTGACCAGTCGCACAGGGAGACTGAGGCTGCGAGGTGCCAGGCCCCGGGGGGAGGTGGCCGGGGAGGGTCCGTGGTCCTGGTGGGGAGTCTCCAGAGCCGGCACCGCCTGGGTGGTCCCCGGCGCACATCCACACGCACGGGGCGGGTGCGGGCTCTTCTCTGCAGGGCCGGCCACCCCCCGGGTGCAGAGGCTTGGCCGGGGCTCAGAAATCCGCCTTATCTCGGACCGTCGGGCTTCCTCAGCAGGCTGTCCCCGCTCCCGCCCCTGCCCCGGCCCATCTGGAA
The DNA here is from genome assembly GCF_003369695.1 of Bos indicus x Bos taurus. Taxonomy (NCBI): domain Eukaryota; kingdom Metazoa; phylum Chordata; class Mammalia; order Artiodactyla; family Bovidae; genus Bos; species Bos indicus x Bos taurus. The sequence continues at coordinate 104,164,941 of NC_040086.1, forward strand.
CTCGTTACCTCTGGTGTCAGCGGCAGAGCAGCCCCTACGGCCGGCTCCCAGGACGGGGACGCCGACCCTCCTCCAGCCTGAGCCCCCTTGGGCAGCACGAGGCCTGTGGCCTGCCTGGGGCCAGTGCTGCAGGGCCGGCTGTGGGTGGGCCGTCGAGTGTCCCCCACGGGGGGGCTGGGCAGGGCTGGTCTTCCTGCTCCAGAATCAGTGCCTGGGAGGAGATGTGGTCTTGGGGTCTGGAGGGCAGGGGGTCCCTGTGTGGACGTGGGGGCAGCTGAGGCTGGAGCGGATAGTCGCTCGCCCGGCCCCGGGACTAAAGTCTGCCCCCTGCCTCGGTGCCTTGGAGGGGTGGCCGGATGGTGGTTTCGGGTGTCCAGGGCGGGGGGCTCAGAGCAGCCACGTGTGGGCGGTTTGAGTCTCTGCCCAGCTGTGGGCCACCAGGGGGGCTGGGTGTGGTGGGCTTCCCCCAGCAGGCCTTCCTGGCGTTCCCTGGACTGTTGAGCTTGCCCGAGGGCGGCCTTCCAGGCCTCGGGTGCCAGCCTGCACGGTGGGCCCGTGGGAGCCCGTGTGCTGCCTCTGGGCTCCTCTCCCTTGCCAGATGCCGCTCGGGGAGTGGGCTCCGGCAGCCACGCCGGCTCCGGGCCCTGCTCAGCCAGCCCTGCTGATCTGCAGGAACTGCTGATTCAGCTAATGGTGCTCCAGCTCCCCGACATCAGCTGCGGGCCCACCCTGCCGGAGCACCTCCGCACCAAGCCTCCCTGCCGGCTGGTGTCTTCTGTTGGTCACCAGCCCGGCTCACTCTCACTGCGGAGGTGCCAGTGTGTGGGCTGGGCTCCACGCCCTGGCCGCCCAAGTGCAGCTGCAGTGGGGGTGGGCTAGGGTCTCCACCGCCCTCTCAGGACTCTTCCTGCCGTCTGAGGGGCGGTGACAGGAGCTTCACTGGCCTGAGTCACGGGTTCGCGGTTGTAGGAAGCGCAGGCCTTCAGCCTGGGAGCAGCCGCCGTCTCACCTGGTTCTCAGTCCTTCAGTCACGGAGGCTCCTTCTCCTTCGTCGCTTACACGACGTGGGGGTGGGAGAGGCCTGAAATGGAAACCCTCTCTCCCAGCCGTGTCTCCAGGAGCCCCTGTCCCCACAGCGGCTGCCTCCCCGTGGAGGAGGACCCGTCAGTGTGGCCCTGCTCAGTCTGGGCTCTTGATTCCCAGTTTCCGGTGCCCCCCCGGGCTCAGCAGATGGTCAGTGGGGGGCTCGACAGAGGCACGATCAGGCTCCCGGAGGAGGTGAGTCCCCTTTGGGGACGGGGGCACAGCTGTCACTCTGTCTCAGGGCTCTGATGGGTTTGCCTGCAAGGTCCAGGGGCTCCCCCCACCCCGAGGCCAGTCGGCCCCTGCCTGGGGGACCGCCGGGTACTGGGGTGCGCTAGACAAGCACCTCTCGGTGTCAGGGCCGGGTGGCAGAAGGTACGGAGAGCTGGTTGTTTTACCGAGTGAGACGGGGCTCCGTCCTGTGGGTGGTGCACACGTGTGGGCACCTGGGAGACCGTGGTGTCTGGGGCCCTGTTGTCCTGTCCCAGTGAGGTCCCCACTCCCACTGCTGAGCACCCCCGACCCCTCAGGGGCTGCAGAGGTTTTGGGGCTCCAGGCCTGGCTCCGAGGTCCAGTCGGGGGCGGCTGAGTGACCTCAGGAAGTCCCGTCCCCTCTTGTGCTGGACGGGGCCCGTCTCCTGCAGCCTCGCGGTTCAGAGGTGGGAAGGGAGGCAGGGGCCAGGCGCAAGGCCCGTTTAACCTGGAGGCTTGCCCTTGCCTCTTATGACAGTCGTGCGTGCGTGCAGGCCTGTGCAGACAGCCACGTCTGCCCATGCGGCGAACGCGGTGTCCACAGCGCTGCGTCCTGCCAAGGGTGGCGCGTCCCTTGTCCCTCTCGGTGTCTGGATCCTGCTGGTCTGAAGCGGGGTGCTGGGTGGGGCTCCCGGCCACCTGGGGAGGGCGTCCCGGTCATCTCGCCTGGGGACAGGGAGGGAATGTCTGCAGGGACTTCCGAGGGCACATGGGGTGTATCCATCCTCTGCGGGCCCTGGGGGAGCCTCAGGCCTGAGTGAGCCCTGGCCGGCCCCACACTCCCCCGCAGGAGAGCCCTTTGGCTGGCGTTCCCGCTCCTTGGGGCGTGGGGCCTCCTCTGGGCCTTGCCCGCCCCTGCGTCCAGACCGGGCATCCCCCGATTACCATCCTTGTTTCTGTGTGGGTTCGTGCTCCGTACCCCCAGTGGGCGATCTGCCGTGTCCCCGGATCTAGAGCAGCACCCCGTGTTGAGGAGGTGCCTGGGTCCCTCCTGATGAGGGGCACAGCGTTTGAAACTCTGTGTCTCTGTGGGTGCCGCCGGCCACATTGAGCCTTTGGGGATTTCAGAGCCATCCTTCCTGGTTGCCCCTGAGCTGTCTCTGAGAGCCGGCTGGGCGTCATGCTGGCCGCTGGTGGGGGCACCTGGGTGGACGTGCTGGCCTGTGGAGCCCCCTGTCTGGCGAGTCTGCAGGGCGGGCACAGTTGAGACCCCGGAGGGCATGCTGTGCAGAAGGAGCCTGGCGGCTGCTGGGCCACATGTGCTGAGAGGCAGGGCTGCCCAGGGGCACTGCCAGACCGGGTGGCCGGCTGAGGGTGGAGTCACTGTGGGGGGAGCGCTGCCGTGTCCCCCCACCCCCGACTGGTCCTGGGTGTGTCCTGAGGGCCCAGGGAGAGGCCGTGCCAGGCCTGCACCGTGGGGGCTGTGCTGGGGCTCTCAGTCCCCGGCGCTGGGGGGTGGACAGGCTCCTGGGGTCTGCAGGGGCTGGGCCCTTGGGCATGTGGGCAGAGTGCCCGCTCAGCCCCGGAGGCACAGGGCACAGGGAGAGGGATTTTCCCCCGATGCTGACCCCCACCCCAACTCACAGCCTCCCCTCCCATTGGCCAGGTGGAGGCCCGCGGGGGGGTACCCGCCGCACTGCTCCTTCGGGTGCGGCCTGGGTCCCTTGCCCTCGCTGGGGCTCGGTGTCCTCTGAGGTGGACTCAGCAGGTCCCTTCTGGGCAGCAGGGGTGCCCTTGGGTGGCAGCTGCTGTCCTGGGCTTCTCTCATTTTCCCTCGACGTTCAGCCAAGGGATGTGGGCCGCATGCAGGCTCGGCCGGACCCCATGCTGATTGTGAGGACTGGGTGGGCCAGGCCACGTCCTCCCGACCTGGCTTTGCGCCCCAGGCCTGCTGGGTGGCCCCAGCCGAGGGGTGCGCTCACTCTCCGGGACATGCTCTCCTCGAGCGCCAGGTCGGTGTGGGCTGCACGATGCTCGGGGCGGAGCGGACCTGCGAGGGCCTGTGGCGGCCCAGGGCCGGGGCGGCGGCCTCTGTACCTTCACGATGGCCCAGCCGGTCCATGCGCCCCGAGGACGAGCAGGCCGAGGCCTCCCGGGCGCCGCTGCGTGTCGAAACTGGCCGCTGACGTGGCCGCGGTGTCGAAACGAGTGTTTGCGGGTTTCCCAACATCCTGCCGCCGTCACAGGACCGAGTGTCAGGAGCCGGGTTCCAGGCCCGGCCGGACCCTTCTTTTGGGGTGCCCTGCGCCCCGTTCTCTCCCCCTGGGAGACCGGGAGAGACCGCCACTCCCCCACCTCCACCCAGGGCAGGGCAGAGGGCGTGAGCTCTCGTCGTCCTGGTGACCTGCCTGTTGTATGGAAGTCAGGAGGCGTTGGAGTGGAGGGCAGGATTCGAATCCAGAACTCGAGTCTGCGCTGAGGCTGTGTGCTGGGCAGGAGGCGGGGGCGGGCATCTGCCCTCCTGGGAGGCACACGCCTGTCTGGTGGCAGTGGGTGGTGGCCAAGGGCCCAAGCCCCCGTGTCCCCCGAGAGGCTGCCCCGGGTGGGGCTGTGAGCCCTTTACTGAGCGGCCCACCTCGGGAACAGGTAGGAGGGGGGAGCCTTAGGTTCGGCCAGGTGGCCCCCTTTTCCTTCTGCTGACCTCAGGCTTGAGTCCGGGGCTGCCCTGTGAGGACCACAGATTGATTGACCCTCCGCTGTGTGGCAGGCACTAGGCTTCCGGGAGTCACGGAGCCCTGCCTGTGACCTCCCCGGGTGGGCTTTCTTACGCTCACTGCTTATGGAGGAAGCTGGGGCCCAGAGAGGCCAAGTGACCTGCTGGGGGGCACACAGCAGTGGGCAGGGAGTTGGTGTCCAGGCTGCCCAATTTTTCCAGGATTCTGCTGGGTCCATCTAGGAGGAGATGATGCAGTGGGAAAGTCCAGCCCCAGCCCAGCGGCGGGTCCAGGCCTGGCCGTGCTGAGCTGTGCAGCCTCGGGCACACAGTCCAGACTCCCTGATCCCCCGAGGGGACCCTGCAGGCTCTGGGTGAAGGGGAGGAGGAGAGGGTCTCGGGCCCGCCTTCCCGGCAGGGCGCCACCACAGACCCCAGCCCTGACCCCCGCGGGGTGGGGCTGGGGCCCTGGGACCTGTGGTCAGGCCTCTCCCCAGCTGTGTTGTTGGCCTGCTGCCTGCCAGCAGGGGCGGGGCCCTGGAGACACTCTCTTTTGGATGAGGAAGTGGACGCTCAGAGAGGGTGTGGGGCCTAGCTGGGGCCACACAGCGAGGCGGGTGCTGAGCCAGGGGCCTGTGGAGACGGGTCATCAGGAGACCCATGCCCGAGACCTTTCCTGGTAAGGTGGGCATTTCAGAGGCGGTGGGGAGGACTCTGTGGGCTCTGTCCCATGGTGCTCAGCGCTTTCTCTGGGGCTGGGAGGGATAGCGATGGAGGTGCCGGGACCCCCGAGGGCCTGCTGTGTCCCGGAACTGCACCAGCACGGCATCGGTGTCCTCAGACAACCCCGTCTGGACAGATCATTAGCCCATTTTGCAGACGAGAACATTGGAGCCGAGTGGCCACGTGGTGTGCTGTGGCGCTCGGTCAGGAGGTGGGGTGGACTTGACCCCTGGCTGCACACCTGGCACCAGGGGTCCGCTGCGTGACTCTGTAGCCCTCCCTGGGACTCTGGCTGGGCTGGCGGTCCTCACGGTGGGCGTGCACGCAGGTGGGTCCCGTCCTCCCAGCTGTGCGTGGGGAGCCCAGGGCTTGGTGTGCGGCGGGAGCTGGGGGCGTCCTGTAAGTTACAGCTGGAGGGAGGCGGGTGGTGCCTCCCACAGGAAGCCCTCCTCGATGCCTGTGCCCAGACAGCGCCCTCCCTCCCGCCACGTCCCTGACCGGCTGGGCCCCAGGGCCTGGCCTGGATTATCCACCTGTTCCCAGCACAGTGGAGGCTGTGCGGGTAGGCCACCCACTCGGGAGGGCTCTGTGATACATACCCAGAGGGGGCCTCTCTGAGGACGAGGACGCTTAGACCCAGTGGGGTAGGGCCGGCCGTGGGTCGTGCGGGCAGGCCTCAAGCCCAGGTCCACAGGTTGTGTGCACACCTGCGCTCACCTCGTCACCTCGGGGATGGCCAGGGACAGGCCAGCCTCGTGGTCACGGCCTCCTGGCCGCTTTCTTCTTACGTGACGACTTTTTGCAGAAGAGGAAATAAAGGCTCAGAGCGGTGGTTCAGCCTGCTGGGGTTTGCACAGCTCGTTAGCGCCTTAGGGTCTCTTTGAAACTTGGTCCTTACTCAGCCGGTTCTTAAGGACCACGGTGAGTCCCGCAGCTTCTATCAGCCCGTTCCTAGCTCCCTCATCCCCACTCCACTTATCCATTTAGCCTTTATTTGTGCCGGCTGTATACCAGGGTAAGGCCAGGCCCCAGGGCTGCCTGATGAGCCGGCTGCGGCTCCCGCCCTCGGAGCTCCCGGACTTTGGGGGCTGGGGGCACCCTGTGGTGGGGGGTGCCCTGTTGAGAGTGTGTCGTAGAAGGCACCACTGCCCTGATTGGGAGAAATCAGGAGGGCTTCCTAGAGGCGGGTTTTATTTAAACTGGATTGGAGCGAGCCGAGAGAGGTGCAGGCGGAGTTTCAGGCCCAGGGAACAGCATGTCCTCAAGGCGAGAAAGCTGATGTGTTCCTGGAAATGACCTGGTTCCCACGACTGGGGGTAGACCCAGATTGGGGCGGGCCAGGGCGCCCTGAGGGCTGGCAAGGAGCAGGGCTAGAGGTGGGTGCTGGGTGCCCAGGTGAGCGTCCTTCTCCCGGATCACGGCGGCAGCCGGGGCTCACCTGGCTCAGTCCTGATCTGGGAGGTGGCAGACTTCTTAAAGGGAGGCCGAGGGGTCCCCAGGCTCCCTAGGCGGCTCAGCGGTGAGGAGTCCTCCCGCCAGTGCAGGGGCGCCAGGGGTCTTGGGTTCAGTTCCTGGGTCGGAAAAGCCCCTGAAGGCAGTGACAACCCCCTGCAGTGTTCTTGCCTGAGAAATCCCACAGAGAGGGGAGCCTGGCAGGCTGCAGTCCATGGGGTCATGAAAGAGCTGGACATAACTGAGCGACCGAGCTCCAACGTGAAGGGTCTGCGGGTGGGCCTCAGCCCTTTCTGGAGCCCTGGGGTTGGGGTGCTGAGGCGAGCTGACTCTAGGCGGCTGGGGGCCCTTCAGGCAGGTCCCGGCCCAGAGGAAAGCCTGGTTCATCTCGGGGTCAGCCCAGGGACCTCCGGATGGGCTGGCGTTAAGGCTCGGGCCTGAGCGAGGCGGGTCAGCTGTCTCATCTTTCGGCCCAGGACATGCTGGGACGGCGAGTGGGTGCGGGGCTGCGCAGGGAGTCCCCTGCCCTCCCGGGCCCCTTGAAGGGCTCAGGGGTGGGCGGTGTTGTGAGAAAACGGAATCTGCATTTGGCTTGGAGAGCGCTTTCTGTGGGAGAGTTTGTGCACGTGGCTGATGAAGGGAACTGCTAAGATTCTGTAAAGCACCCCCTCACCCCGCCCTGGCCCCACCAAAGAGAATAAACTAGCTGCCCTGCAACTCTGTTACCAAAGCCAAGCAGAGAGAGTGGAAACCAGCCAGAGTCCCACTCGCCCAAGGTTAGTGCGCCGGCCACCTTTGCCCTGCGCCTGCAGACAGATAACGGCCTCTCTCGGCCTTTGTTATTTTCTAAGTAAAAGCAGAATACAGATTTTCAACAGGCCTCTGGTGACGAGGAGGAGGAGGAGGAGGAGGCCTTTGGGGGAGGCCGGCCCTCCCACGACTGGTGGAGGAGAGAGCATTTTCTAGGAGATTCTGGACCCAGAGCCCAGGGTTCTGCACCGGGCACAGCACCCCGCCCCCCGCCCCCCCCCCGCCCCCCCCCGCCGCCCATCGGTGCTGACGGCCCTGAGGGCATTGCTGGGGGTCAGAGGGCGTTCAGGGGCTTCTGGGCCCCCAGCAGGGCATGTGTCTGCAGGTGTGTGCACACGCCTTGATGTGTGTGTGTGTGTGTGTGTGTGTGTGACACCCGTCTCTGTGTCTCCATCCCGTGTGGGACAGAGGATCCCACCTTCGCCCCTTGACTGTCCCTCTGCTGACCGGCTCTGCTCGCCTCCCTCACCCCTGTGCCATGTGCCCAAGCGGCCTCGGGTCCCCGTTGCCCCTGCGCTGACCAGTGGGTGGCCGCGGGCAGGTTGAGCTTGGTGTCCAAGCCTCGCTTCCCCTTCTGCAAGAAGACAGCGACGCCTGCAGGGTTTCTGAACGTGTGGGATGAGACGCACGTTCCGAAGTGCGCGGGGCAGGCTCCCGGGCACGGGCACTAGGGAAACGCCAGTTGTGCCCCTGCCTGGTTGGCGTGTGCGGGTGGGTCATGGGGGCCAGACAGCTTGCCGGGGGTCCCGGGCTCCCTGTGCTTGAGACCAGTGAGGGGTTTGGGTGCTGAGCCCCCAGGGGTCCCTGGTGGGGGCAGGTGTGGGATGCTCGCACCCCTGAGGCTGGCTGCTGGGTGGACAGCCATGCGCATCTCTGAGTTCAGGGCGGCCTGTGCGTGCTCGCCTCGCGCCCCCTGTCCGCCCCAGGAAGGCCCTCTGCTGCTTTCCCCAACCTGAACCGCGGGGTCCTTGTGGCGGCCTCGCGGACCCTGGCCTAGGATGAGCCCAGCGAGCGGCAGGGGCCCGGCCTGACTTGACCTGGTTGAGGACAGAAGCCCAGACTGGCTGCTTCTGAGCTGCGGGACCAGGGCGTCCTGCCCAGTTCCCTGGGGCCCCGAGCAGGGTCGGCACTCAGCTCTCCACTGGCCTGGGAGGTCAGCCGCTGGGCCTCGATGGGCTAACTGGCCGCCCTCTCTGTGTTCCCCAGCGCAGGGGTCACGGCCTGTCCTAGAGACACCGGGCCAGTGAACAGGTGAGAACGAGGGTAGCCCGGCCCCTCTGCCTGCAGGGCCATCGGTGGAGGCCCAGAGGGGGCCGGGTCCCTGGGTGGGCCCCTCCGTGGGGCAGGCAGGCCTCGCTTGGAGCTTGCCTCAAGCTCCGGGGTCCATGCACTCTCAGTGAGACACACACACTGCTCTTGTTCAGGGGACCAGAGAGAGAGCTTACCAACCCGTGCTGGATTTGGGGGTGTGAGGAGCACCCCGTTCTCCTGAGATTTAAAAAGTTCACCCTGGAGTCTGAGTCCCTCCTTTTTCTGACCCTCTGCGTGTGTGTGTCTTCAGGGTCACAGGCCCTGATTCCCAGACCCACCCGTGTCCCAGCCCCTTGGGTGGGGGTGCGCCGTGTGGCTGGGCTGCCTCAGGACTGCAGGGGCCCCGGCCACCCGGGGCTTAAGGCCTGCGGCCCTCCCCCGCCTGCGTTCCTCCCCACATGCGGCCCTCCCCCGCCCCCGCACGCGGCCCTTCCTGCACGTGGCCCTCGCAGCCGCCCTGGGCGCTGAGCAGGCCTTACACCGACTGCGGGTTCGGAGCCGCTGGCAGGAAGTTGGCAGCTGCCATGCCTTCTGGGCGAGGCTGGGAGGGGCCGAGGGTGTGGGCGAGCAAGGCCCTGAGTTTGGGGGGGGTGGCGGGGTGCGGGCCCCCTGGGGCTGCTTCAGGGGCGCCTTCTGCATGGGGAGGGGCTGGGGTCGCAGGGGGCAGGGTGGGGAGCCAGACCACCTGGGGCTTGGCTGTGTTGGGGGCAGTTCTAGCCCCTGAGCAGTCTCTCTCTTGCCTCCTGAGGGGCTGCCCACTCCAGTCTCCAGAAGGTGGACGAGGGAGAGGTGGCACTCCCTGGGGGGACCTTGGCCTGGGGGGAGAATCATGGCCTTGGGGGGACCGTGGTCGGGGGTCCTGTGGCCCTGGGGGACCGTGGCCAGGTGGGGACTGTGGCCGGGGGGACCATGGCCTGAGGGGAGGATCATGGCCTTGGGGGGACCGTGGCCTGGGGGGAGAATCATGGCCTGGGGGGGACTGTGGTCAGGGGTCCTGTGGCCCTGGGGGACCGTGGCCGAGGGGAGGACCGTGGCTTGGGCAGGGACTGTGGCCTGTCGGGGGATCATGGTGGTGGGGAGCCGTGGCCGGGGGAGGGCACACAAGGCGCTCTCCGGGGACGGCAGCCCGTGCCCTCCCGGCCGGGGCAGGCGGGGCGCTGCGGCTCTCCCTGTCTCCCTGTGGCTCAGCCGTGTTCACGGGCCCGTGGGGAGCTGTGCTGCACCTGGAGGTGGGGCGCTCCGACCCCCTCGTGCTCGCCCCGCTCCGCTCCGTGGGGAGGCCCGGAGCCGGCTTCACTGAGGGAGGCGGGTTCCGGCACAGCCAGGGCTCTGGACCCCAGGGGACCGCAGCCTGACGGTGCGTCGTCAGCCCGCAGGCGTCCGTGCGGGCCCGGCCACGCTGCCCTGGAGCCTCCTTGGCGCGTGCAGGGGGAGAGCCAGGCCTGCTGTGCCTGTGGCTGTGCTTTGTTCCCTCGAGTCAGGTTGTCCAGCGCCGTCCTGTGCCCGGCGGCGGGTCTGCCTCTGCTGTGGGCGGGGCAGCCGCGCCAGGGTCTGCCTCTGCTGTGGCTAGTGGCAGCCGCACCCGGCGCCTTCCCTCTGGCAGGGCCCGTGCCAACATTGCCCGTCCAGCAGTCGGTCAGCGAATGCGGGCAGTGCCGGCCACTGTCCCGTCGCCAGGGGGGAACTGGCTCCTAGGACTGGGTCCCAGGCCTCCCGCCCACCCCACACAGCAGGGCCCCTTTCGCGCCGTCCCGTGGGCCCTCTCTCTTAGTCTCCCCAGCAGACCCCGCCCCGCTCACCTGCACTGGCCGGGCCCTGGGCCTCGGGGCTTCCTGCCTCCTGTGCAGGAGTGCTGACCCTTGCCTGGGGGCCGTGGGGGTGCAGCAGGGAAGCCTGAGGGGGCCCTGCTGGGGTGGGGGATGGGCGTGGGTGGACACTGCCCTTCTGCGTCGGAGGCCTGCTCTGGCCCCTGCAGTTGCTGTGTGGCCGCCCTCTTGGAGGCCTTTGCCGCGCTCCCCTGACAGCTGGCAGGGCCTTGGCTCCCTGCTGTCATGGCCCCTTCTTGGCCCCTCTGGTTTCTGGGAGGTTACAGGACAGCCCTGATCGGTGTTTGAGACCTCGGGCCTGGCCTCAACAGAAGTAAGGCCCCGGCTCAGACGCCCCCATGGATGTGAGCTGGACCACAAAGAAGGCTAAATGCTGAAGAACTGACGCTTTCGAACTGCTGTTTGGGAAGACTCTTGAGACTCCCTCCGACTGCAAAGAGGTCCGACCAGTCCATCCTAAAGGAAATCAGTCTTGAATATTCATTGGAAAGACTGGTGCTGAAGCTGAAACTCCAATACTTTGGCCACCTGATGCGAAGAGCTGATTCATTGGAAAAGACCCTGATGCTGGGAAAGATTGAAGGCAGGAGGAGAAGGGGACGACAGAGGATGAGATGGTTGGATGGCATCACCGACTTGATGGACAAGTTTGAGCAAGCCCCGGGGGTTGGTGATGGACAGGGAGGCCTGGTGTGCTGCAGTCCAAAGAGTCGGACACGACTGAGCGACTGAACTGAAGCCCATCCTTGTGGTGGGCTTCCCCAAGTGCCACCTGCCAGAGCCTGAGATCCGTGGCCTGTCAGGGCCCATTGGCCTGCCCGGCCTCCAGGGTGATGCTTGGCCTCACGGAGGGAGGGTGGTGGTTCGGGCCTGGATTTGCAGGGCTTGGCGCCCTCCCTGGTCAGTCGGTTGGCATGCCGGCATCTGGGCTGCTGATGTGGGGTGGGCAGGAGTGCAGCTCCCAGGCCCTTCCCCGAACCGCTCCCCTGGGCTCGTGGGGTCTCTGGGGTCGGGCTGCGGTTCCTGGGCCCGTGGGGTCTCTGGAGTCGGGCTGCAGTTCCTGGCCGTCTGCCTGAGTGCAGCTTTCCTGGGCCCCTCCTGGGGGCCCCTCGTGGCCCAGAGCCCGGTTGGCCCCGCCCGCAGTTCCCAGGCCCCTCCGCCGGCCTGCGGCATCAAGTCCGGACAGGTGTGTGTGTGTGTTCAGGGCGGCCGCCCGCAGGGGGGTGCCGGAGGCGGCGTGCCAGCCCCGTGAGTCACCCCGCGCCTGGGCGCGGGGGTGGTGGGGGCCGGGCTGCGGGCTGGCGTGACGGGGCACGCTGCCGGCCAGGCCTGGGAACCGGTTGTGGCCCTGGGGCGGTGGGGGGCTGGGGGCTGCGTGTGGCCTCCTGGAGGGGCCGGGACAGGCCCAGGCCTGGGCGTGGGGTCTCTGCGCGCCTAGGGGGCAGCGCTTTCCTGCCTGTGGACCAGGCCACGCCTCACAGGGACCCTGTGGCCCCCACCCCCCTGTGCCCACCTTCAGCGTGGGCCTAGAACCTGCTGGGGGAGGGTAGGTGGGGAGGCAGACGGACATGGCGTTCAGGCCCGAGGTCCAGGGGTTCCGTGTCCAGAGCACCTCCAGGCCAGGACCTGGTCCTCTGTGCCAGGGATGTCCCGTCCTGTCTGGCGGGGGTTGCCGCGTCCTGCTGAGCGCCTGCGGGCCCCCGGCTCCCGGGTCTTGGGGGTCAGAGGCCAGAGGAGGGCCCTCCACTGCTTCAGTCGGGGCGGGGGCACTTAGAGCCGCACGGGTTCCCGTCCTCCTGAGGGTCAGCACCCTTCTTTTCTGCTTGGCGGCAGAGCCAGCAGAGCCCTGGAGGAGTGAGAGTCGGGGGCCCCATGGTGGGGTGGGGTGCTGGCTGTGCAGGCTGGAGAAGGAGCCGGGTCTGGGCCTGGAGAAGTCCCGCCTTCCAGGGCCGGTGTGGGCACCACTGTGAGGGGTGGCTGGTGGGCTGGGCTGGTCTCCCAGGTCTTGGGGGTGGTGGGGCGCGGGGCTGGAGCAGGGCAGAGCTGGCAGGGGCCTGAGAAGGCAGTACGCCTGGGGTGGGGACCCTGCCCGTCCTCCGGGGTGGGGGCTTAGACCTGAGCTGGCATCCACAGGGCTGGATCCCTGTCCTGAGCTCCCTGCACTGGTGTGAGGAGGGCTTCCAGGAGCGGGTGTCCCTGGCAGGAACACGCAAGGGGAATGAATGATTGTGTCTACTCCGAGGGCCAGGGCTGGGACCGAGAGGGGCGGAGGGCCACACCAACTGGAGGGGGCTGGGGTGCTGGGCGCTGAGGCCTGTGTGGGGTAGGATGGGTCTGCGGGAGGGAGGTGGGGCTGGGCTTGCTGGCAGTGACGGGTGGAGACCTCTGGTGAATCTTTTCCAAGATAACCGTCAGCAGAGGGCTGGGGGCCCTGTTCTGGGCTGTGGGGTGGCTTCCCTGCGCACCAAGCCCCTGCCTTCCGTGGTGTTCCGCGGTGCTTCCTGGGAGTGGGGACAGGAACAGTCAAGTTCTCCTGCGGGGCAGGGGGCGCGCAGGTGGAGAGACCCAGCCTCAGTGTGCCCACCGCCGGGTGTGGCAGCTGGGGGTCCTCTGCCCCTGCCCCCCACCCCCAGGCTGGGCCCGGAGGGTCTTGGTCTCTGCGCTGCACCCCTGTGTGCCCTCCCCCACCAGGATGTGAGCGAGAGGGAGGGGCCGCGGGCTGGGCCCAGGGCAGCTGGGGGCTCCGCGTGGCCCTGGCGCGGCCGCCTCCGCCCACCCCGGCCCTCGCCTGCTGTTCTCACCACTGGCCGTGCGGGGAGGAAGGAAGCTGAGGGCTGGGTGGTGTGTGTGTGTGTTTGTTTTTGCCTGGGCTCTGGGGCCCCTGGGCAGGGCCCGTCCTATGGCTGCCAGCACCTTGACTGCCAGGGTGAGAGGCCTGGGAGAGGCAGGGGTCTGCAGTGGGGCTGGGGGGCCTCCTGGAGGCCGGGAGGCGGGCATCGAGGCAGGTCTGGGACAGCTGGTGGGAGCGAGAGGCTGCCCCCGGGGCGAGCCCCACACCCACGTCCTCACTGTTGCTGGACCAGCTGGGCCCAGAAGCGAGGTCAGGACCGGGCCCCGGTGCTGGGAGGGAACAGCAGGTCTCGGGTGAGGGGTGCTGGGGGCGAGGGGAGGGGCCTTTCAGGCCCCCTGCTGACCCCCTCCAGCTACATCTGGGTGGACGCCGAGGCTGAGCAGGGGGCAGCCTGGGGCTCGGGGCTGGGGGCCTGCGGTCTGTGGCTTGCTCTGCTCTCCGGGGGGCAGACTCTGCCGCCGTGGCCGGCCTAGGCCGCAGATGCGATGTTGATGAGCGTGGCTGGGGAAGAGACGTGAGTGCCATGGGCTGCTCCCTGCTGGTTCAGCCTCTGTGGGTCGGCTCCCCGGGGCCCCTCCTTTTCTGCCCACCCAGAGGCACTGCAGCTCAGGGTTGGGCTCAGCCCCGGCACACTCTGGGCGCCTTTGGCCGGGCCTGGCCAGGGGCAGGGCCTGGTTGGTGGGACTCTCAGGGCCTGCTCGGACTTGCAGGCTGAGGGGACCCACAGATGTGGCTCGTGTGTGCGCACGGAGGTGAGGTGGCCAGAGTCGAGCCCTCTGAACACCCAGTCCTGCGAGAGCCTGCAGGGCATCTCTGCACAGGTGGGTCACGTGTGTGGGGAGCCTCACGGCCGAGGCCACCAGCCGGTGGGGCAGGCCCAGCGCCTGGCCAGCTCCACTTGCTCTGAGGGTGCAGAGGGTGGATGGACTGGGTTGGGGCAGGCCAGGAGCAGGGACTGTCCACGTGCAGGCTGATGCTGGGGTCTGGGGCTGAGGGGACGTGGCGGGTGGGGGCCAGCTGCCAGCCAGACGGTGCCCTGGGCTCGACTGGCGCTGCTGGGAGTGAGTCTGCGGTGACTCTGAGAGGCGGCCCCGCCTGCCACCTGTGGGGCTGAGCGTGAGCGGGCCTGGGGGTGGTGGCTGGAGGTAGTTCACATGACGGGGCTTGTTTGCTGCAAATGAACTGAGTCAGTTGGGCGAGGGCCCTGTGGACGTCACGGGCGCCTCCCGGCCGTGTCCTGGGTGTCCCGGACCCCGGCTGCCCGGCCGGGCCCTCAGGCAGCTGGGGGGGAGCCGGGCGTCACGGTTGACCACCAGCCACAGCTGAGTTGGCCTGGCCTGCCCCTAGACTGGGCTGGGCTGGGATCCTCGCCGCAGGCAGGCAGGCCCCCGCCACACCCCCGTCCACCTGGCGAGTTTAGCCCAGCGCGCTCCCAGGTCCAGAACCGGAGGAGCAGGGAGCCGCAAGGAGGAGCGAAGCGGGGAATCCCGGCCCATGCGGAGGAGGGGCAGCCGCAGCCTCGGGCCCGTCGGGCCAGGATCCTGCTAAAACCAGGCCTCCGCAGAGGCTGTTTGTGTCCTTATCGTGAAAACCACACCACGTGCGCTTGGCAGACGCCCAAGCCAGGCGAGGTAGGAAGGGACGCCCCACCTCCCACCCCAGAGCCGAGCGACCTGGAGTCTCCACTTGCCCCTGTGACCCCAGGGAGTCCCCTCTTCCTCGCCGAGCCCCCAACTGGCTGGGTTTCCGCGAGCATGGACCTTTTCGGGCAGGGTGGGGTGGGATGGGGATGGACCCCCTCACCTCCCGCCCGGTCCCACAGTAGGTTGGGTTTCAGGTAGAGACTACAGTCGGGGCCAACGTGTGCCCGAGGGTGTGGGGTGTGCGGGAGACGCGGGCAGGGGGCTGCGGCTGGGTCTGTCTGCCGGGTCAGCCTGGGCAGGGGTACCCCGGCCCTTCTGGAGGAGTCCTGGGAGAGGAGGGAGGCTGCCTGGGCCCCACGTGGGCAGCAGGGTCTCCATGTGCCCAAGGGCAGGCAGGGCTGCCAGCGTGTCCGCCAGCCGCCGCGGAGCAGGCAGTGTGCACGCAGCGTGCGCAGCCAGAGCCTCCGGGGCAGCCGGCCTGTGTGGCCGGATGTGTACAGCTGGCTGGACCTTGGGCCTCCAGGGGCGGGGGGCCGGGACTGAGGACCCTGCACTCGCCTGTGCAGGAGCAGCAGGGGGCCCTGTGATGCAGCCCCCGCGCCCCCCGCCCCCTCCCGCCACTGCCGGCCCCGGGGCTGGGCCGCTGGCCGCTGGCCTACAAAAGGCATTCTGTGCCCCGGAAGAATGACCCCGTTGTGTGGCTGGAGGGTGGCCGGGAGCCACGACGGCTTCCTTCCTTCCCAACTTCCTGCTTGCCCTCCTCTTGGGGGCAGAGCCCCACCTGGGGCCCAGCTGCTCCTGCCAGGGCTCTGCTTTCCGGGCCGGGGGCGCCTCGTGGCTCCCCCCTGCCGCCCGGCAGTCAGAGCCCTGCTGTCCACCCACCTCCCTCTCCAGGCCCGCTGGCCCGTCCTGGGCTCAGCCTGGGCCTCTGCTGCCCCTCCTGCACGACCTTTGCTGCCGGCGAGCAGAGGGGCCAGGTGGAGACCTGAGGCTCGGTGGCTGGGGGTCTGTGGCCCCCATGAAGGCTGTGTCGGCTTGCTCCAGCGCCCCAGCTGGGTCAGTGCACCCGGGGGGTTGAGTGTCCGGGGGCAACGGCCAGCCCCGCATCCGGAGCTGTCGCCCCATCCCTGCATCCTCATGCCAGCCTGCAGCTGGGGCGCTGGGCTCAGCCAGCCCGCTTGGCCGGCCCACACCCCGGCAGCTGGCAGCCGTGAGCGGGTTTGAACTGCGGCCCGGGCCTTGCCCTCGGCCTCTGCTGGCCCCTGGCTGGGCCTGGGTCCCATGCACGGTGCTGTGTGCAGGCCGAGGCTGAGCTCAGATTGAGGAAACGAGGCTGGGGTCCCCGTCCTCCTCTAAGCAGCCTGTGCTTCGGCCGATGGGAGTGGCCTGTGGTCACAGGTGTCTGGGCGAGGGTGGGGGGCCGGGCGGTCCTGGGAAAGGGGAACTTGGCCACTCTGGCGAGTTCCCAGCTGCCTGGCGGAGACGCTGGCCTCCTGGGCCCCTTCCCAGGCTTCCGCGGCCAGCTCGCCTGCCACACTGCAGCGCCAGGGGCCGCGGGACCCCAGGCCGGCCGGCCGGGGGCCGGTGTGGCTGCCCCCGTGGTGGGACCTCTCGCCCACCCTGGCTATGAGGCTGCACCTGCTGGCCTCTCTTTCTGGAGGCGGCCTGGCCTGGTGGGCGGGGGACCACAGGTGGCTGGCAGGTAGGGCCAGGCTGGGGTGGGAGAGGGGCGCTGGGGGCCTGGGAGGGGCCAGGGTCTCCCCTGAGGGGTGTGGCGTTCCTGGCGGGTGTCTGGGCCAGGCAAGGGCAGGTGAGGACAGCTGGGTGGGGGCCAGGCGTGTCCCCGCAGCCCGTGACCTTCCCGGGCCCCGTCGTGGTCATCCAGCACGTGCCCGGAGCCGGGCGTGCTCAGGGCTTCTCGTCGGGTCCTGAGTCTTCCCCTGGTGTCTGCACAGCAGGTGTTGGGTGGGAGAGGAGGAGGACTGCCTCTTGTGTCTCCTCGCCCCGAGGGTCCCTGGATGAAGGCCTCTTCGGGTCTGGCTTGGCCCTTCTTCATATGAGGAAACTGAGGCCGTGGCGGGCAGAGCTTGTCTAGCTGCGGGAGGCCCTGGACCCGCCGAGGAAGCTCCGTGGGGTTTGGGCTGCCCAGGGCCGGCCTGGGATGGACAGCCGGCCCTGGCCCTGGCTCCGCCCTGCGTCTTGGCTCCCGTGGGGCGGGCAGGGAGGCCTGGAGGAGGCTGGAATCCCAGGGGGTCCCAGCCCCTGCATCGTGCAGGGGGGCAGCGCCCGTCCCTGCCTGGCTGTGAGGCGCTCGGTGCCGTCACACCCCCCCCGTGCCAGGGTCACTCGTCCGCTTTGCCAGTGCTCCTGTAAGGACGCGCTCCTCTGTGCCCGCTTTTGAGGGGACGCCAAGGTCCAGAGACATGATGTGACTGTCCCAGAGCCACACGGCGGTTCAGGGAAGGGACTTGGCGGCACGCGGGGGAGCCAGGAGCACTTTGCCTGTCCAGGCCTCCTGAGTCCCTGCTGTTGTGATTGGCCAGGGTCCTGCCCCCACGTCTAGGGTGCTTTGCTGGCCTGGCCGTGGGGTGGGGGCTGGCCCGGCTCTCCTTCCGCCGCGTGGATGGTGGTGGGCGCCAGGCGAGGCTGCTCCAGGCAGGTGTTAAGTGGGCATCTGAAACGAGAGCCTGCTGGAGAGCGGGGCTCCGGGCTGCCTTGGCTGGGGGCTGCCTGCCCTCCCCTGCCCTTTACAAGCCTTGCCCGTGTTCTGCGCAGGACCTCAGGGGCGGGCACCCAGGCGTGCTGGTGCCACGCACGCGTCCCGGGGCTGGTGTTGCCCACCCTTGCCGAGTGACCCTGAAGGCTGCTCCAGGTCCAGGTCTCCGAGCCCAAGGTTTCTCGAAGGCCGCGTCCTGCAGCGCAGAGCCCTGCACAGCGGGGGCTCTGCCTTCCTGATCTGGAGGCGTTGGTGGGGGTCTGTGTCCACACCCCTCCAGCAGCTGTCCCTCGAGGGCAAGCACTGGGCAGCCCGACAGGCCGGCCTGGACAGGCCTCTTCAGCGCTGCTGTGGTTTTCTCATCCGTAAAGGTGGGTGCAGGGAAGAGAATTTTCCAAGTCGGTTTGTTTCTTGACACGACAGAACATTCAAAGTCACGTGAAGCGACCTTCACACGGAAAACGTCCTGGGCTGGCGTGGGCGGCTGTGTGCTCGTAGAGGGTGTGGGATGTGCTGACCCTGAGTCCGGAGTTCTTACGTAGAAGCAGCGAGTGTGTGTGTGTGGTGGGCACTTCGGCTGCAGCCCTCGTGTGACAAGGTGTCATCGTGTTTGGTGGCTGGGCCGGACATTCTGAGCCTCCAGCAGGCACGCTGCTCGTCACCCTGGCGGAGGGGACCCTTGTTCAGGCCGCACACAGGAGGCGCGCGCGAGGTCTGGGGACCTGCCGGCGTAGAGCATGCACCTGGCTGCTAGGCATTTGGTCGATTTTTTTTCCCCATCGTCTCCTGCCTGGCTTCTCTTGGTACCGCCTCCAGCCTTTTCCAGTCGCTTGTGGTCTGGGAAGTCCTCCAGAGCAGCCCGTTAGTGTTGCGGGTAGCATCGAGTCACTAGGCCCCAAGCAAGGACGGCTCCCTGAGTCAAACGTGTGCCACGTCTGAGCGTCTGCCGTTGGTGGCTGCCGTCTGAGCGCACCAGGCCTTCCCGCTCATCTCCGGGGTCTTCCCGCACCCGCGTGTGCAGCCCGCTCGGCCCTGAGCAGGTGCGGATGCTGTGCTCAAGGCCTCTGACGGAGCAAGGTTGTGCTTTGCTGTCTTTCTGAAGGTGCAGGTGGCAGCCGATTGCTCGCGGGCCCAGGTGCCAAGGGTTGCCCAGAGGTCCAGCGGGCTGCGAGTGCCCAGGAGGGACCGAGCCCCGCTGCCCACAAAGCTCTGTGGACGATGTGTGGGTTTGGGGAATCAGGATGGGTTTGGAGCCTCGAGAGGCATGGTTCTGGGTCCCTGCTACTCTGTGTCACGTGCCGGGGGGGCGGGCAGCTGTGAGAGCTGGAGACCCCTGCCTGCCTGGCTTGCGTCCCCTGGCCTTGGTATGGCCCCGCCCCGGAAGCTGGGCCTCCTAGAGTCCAGTTGCCCTGGGCCAGGGTCTGGTCACTGCAGCCCCTCAGCGTGATGCTGCCCTGGGGGTGCGTGTCAGCCATCTGGCTGGATGGTGATCGGCAGCCCCGGCCCCCACCTCCCGTCCAGAGCTGCCTGGGGCTCGCAGCTCGTGGAGGCTATCTGCCCGTGTCCCGAGGGCAGGCACCAGCCGTGGAAACGTACAGTCCCCAGGTCCCCCTCGCACACCGTCAACCCTGGTCTTGGCCCCTCCTGGAGGCTGTTTGTGGTTGTTGGCGAGGCCAAGAAGGCCAGGAAGGGGCAGCGGGTGTAGGGCCAGAGGCCCCGGTCCCAGGGCCCCAGAGCAAAGCAGGGGTGCTGGGGAGGCAAGGAGAGGGTGGGCTTTGGGATTGAGGGGCGTGGTGGGGATCATGGGAGGCTCTGGTGGTGGCCGAGGGCACGGGGGTCCTACTCCCAAGTGACCAGTGCAGGGGCTGCCACGGGGTGGGGAGGGCACGCTGAGCCAGCCACTGTGGCCTGGCTGTGGCCAGATCCGAGCGTGGCCTCTTGAGGCTCCGTCTGTACAGAGGGGCTGATGGGGCCCTCACGGAGGTCACGGTCATCCAGGCCCAGGGAGGCTTTCCAGCTGCAAGCCGGTCCGTCGCCCCTGCCTGGAGCCCTGTGGGCTGGACGTTGCTGCGGGAGGTTGCCGAGGCTCGTGGGGTGCGGGTGCAGCCTGTCCCTGTGTCGCTTGCGTACCCCCACTGCAGGTGGCTTCCGCCGGCTTCTCCCCTCTACTGCCACGGCGACCCTGAAAAGTGCCCCCTGGGGGTTGTGGAGGGTCTCAGCCTCCTGGCCGCTGGCCCACGAGGTGCGTCAGGAGCGAGGCCTTAGGGCAGGGTGCTCTGTGAGGTCAGGGTACATGATGCTCTGTGAGGACGGGATGAGGTTCTAGGGCCTCCCGGGCTTCGGTCCCCCGCTGCAGAGTGGGGACCCCCCGTCCTGTCCCTGCACTTGCTGGGGATCTGGGGCGGGGACTGGAGAAACAGCCTGGCATCAGCAGGTCCCCAAGGGGTGGCCGGGGTGGGGGTCAGATCTGGGGGACAGATCTGCTTGGGGACAGTCCTGCCAGCTCGTGAGCCCCCAGGTGGGCCGGCTCGGTGGGACGTAGCCCGAAGGGGTGCCGAGGTGCAGTCCGCGCGAGCCTCCCACCCAGGCTTTTAGCAGGGGAGAGTGGGGGTGACGAGCTGGACTGCGTGGGGGCCACCGTGCTGGCCCAGGCGGGAGGTGCCCCCGCCGCGGTGGAGACGGGGAAGCCCCGCTCCAGTTCTCGGTCTGTCTCACGGGAGCAGCCCTGCCTCCGTCTGCAGAGGCCCTGCCGCCTGCGCCTCCGCTCATGACAAGCACTGGCCTGGTGACTCCGGCTGAGTCAGTGTCGGGGGTGGGGTTGAGCCTCTGCCCCGGGAGGACACCGAGGGGCCAGGCTTGAAGCACATTGCGGTGGTGGGGTCTCCAGAAGCCCCCCAGGAGCCCCTTGGGTGCCGGGCTGGCTCTCTGCACCCCCAGGTCTCAAGCTTGGCCCTGCCGCACCCCTCGCGTGACTCTGGAGGTGCCGAGCGTCTGTGCCCACATCCGAGAAATGGCGATGCTTGAGGGCGGTGGGAGGGCTGGGGATGTCCCGTAGAGGCCAGCCCACGTCGGGCCCTGAGGAGCCGCCCTGCTCCCTGACCGCCCGGCATCCTGGGGCGGGAGGGCCCCTGGGATGGCTGCCCCCGTATCCAGCACAGGAGGCCTGAGTATCTGCTGGGTGTCCCCCATGCCGCGGGGCTGCGGGAATGCAGAGCAGCAGACAGGCCGGGGGTGGAGGCACCCGCGTTCCACGACAGAGCTGGGTGGCGGCCCTGAGCCTGCGGAGCGGCGTGGCTCAGAATGAAACAAGCATGACTTCTTTTCCTGTTGAAGAGAAACCGCCTCGCCAGCCCGCGGGCTTGGGGGCCCCCTTGCCCCCCAGACAGCCGCGGGGCAGGCGGGGTTTCATCAGGAATTCCCCCACTCCCCGTGTCCCCTCCTCCGCCACCTGGGCTGGCGCCCCGGAGGTGCCGGGGAAGGTTCAGGGGTGCTGCCTGGACGAGAGGCTGTGGTGCCCGGGAGCCCCTGCCGGGCCCCAGAGAGGTGAGCGTGCTCCCAGATGCCCGCGCTCGTCATCCCCACGGTGGGCATCCCTGCCGGCAGCAGGTCCGGCCTGAAACTCGGGGCGGGCCTCCCGGGCTGGCCTGGGGTCTCTGCGTGAGAGTGAGGGGTGCTGGGCGTCCGGGGTAGAGCCGGCTCTGGAGCTGGGAGGGGAGCACCCCGCCCTCCCAGCCCCTTCTCCACCCGCGGGTGGGA
Source organism: Bos indicus x Bos taurus (assembly GCF_003369695.1). NCBI lineage: Eukaryota > Metazoa > Chordata > Mammalia > Artiodactyla > Bovidae > Bos > Bos indicus x Bos taurus. The sequence continues at coordinate 104,186,017 of NC_040086.1, forward strand.
CAACGGGCTGCTCGAGTCCCCAGGCTCCCAGAGGGCAGGGCGGCCACCGCGGCTGTTCCCCAGACTCGAGCTTTGCCTCGAGGATGCTCTGATTTCAGGCGGGGGCGGGGGCAGGGGCGGGAGGTGCACAGGCTACCTTCTGCCAGCAGGCCCTGTGTTTGGGGATCTCCGCTTTGCAGAGGCCGCGGCGGTGACGGCGTCGCACGCAGGTTCAATGGTGCTCGTGGTAAAGAATCCGCCTGCCAGTGCAGGAGACGCGGGTTTGGTTCCTGCATCAGGAAGATCCCCTGGAGAAGGAAATGGCAGCCCACTCCAGTATTCTGGCCCAGGAATCCCCATGGACAGACGAACCTGGCGGGCTACAGTCCTCGGGGTCGTCAAGAGTCGGACAGACTGAGGGGCTGAGCACAGCCTCAGCTGCCCCGTGGCCCCCTCCCTATGGCCCCCCGCCCCCGTTCTGTGCCTCCTGCCGGGGATTCCGGCAGGCCTGGGGGTTTGGGTTTGGCCCCTCCCTGGCCTCCCCCCGGGGCAGCTCCTGTCTGGCCACTGAGCAGGAGGAATGACCCCGGGGTGGGCGCGGGGCCCTGTCACTGAGGTCGCCTGAATCTTCGTCGTCCCCAGCCGTCTCTGGGGTGGGACCCAGCTGGTGGCTCTGTGGCCTGTGCCGTGGGGTGGGCACCTTGCTGGGCGGATGGAGAAATGGTACCCAGGTAGGAGCCTGGCCCTGGGGTTGGTCTCCGAATGCCATGGCCACCGTCCAGTCATTGCCAGTCCTGACCCTAAATGCCCCCAACCCCCAACTTCACCAAAGGCTCTGGGGACAGGCCCACCTGCTGGGCTGACCTAGGGATTGGTCCATCTGGGGTCACCTGGCTGAAGAACCGGCCGAGCCCCGAGGTCCAGGAGGCCCTGGAGTCATGGGGGCAGGGGACAGGAGGGTGGCGAGCTGGCATTTCGGGAGCCAGCCTTCAGGGCACCTGCAGTGTGCAGGAGGGGCGAGGGGTGGTATCCGTGCAGCAGGACCCGTTATTCCGAGGCTCCGAGCAGCCTGTGTGGTGGTCTTAGCACCCTGGCAGAGGGGGCGTCTTGCAGCCAGGGGCCCAGGCCAGAGCTGCAGGGCTCCGCTGTGGTCTGGCCCCAGCGTCCTGGGGGTCTGGCCAGGTGTGTTCCCTGCGCCGGCGAGCCTGGCTCCCCGAGCCATGGAAAGTCAGGGTGAACGGAGCTCTGGGACTCGGCCGGAGCGGTGCCCCCTCTAGCTTCAGTGTGCCCCTCAGCCCCTAGGGTGCCCCCAGGGAGTGCCCTCCGTGGGTGCGTCTCTGGGTGCTGCAGGAACTGGGGGGAAGCTGGTGCAGACACGCCGGGTTGCTGCTCTTGCTTGGCCTGGCATGCAGGCTGGACCCCAGCCCCCTGGGACTGTGAGCTTCCGGGGGTGGGGCTGGGGGCAGCCTCCTGCCAAGACCCCGTCCCGAGCGCCCCACCTAGGGCCCTGGCACCGTTGCGCCTGAGCTCTCTTGTGGACCTGGAGGTCCAGGCGCCAGCTGGCCAGCCCCGGGAGCCCCGTCTGCCGCACCCCCGCCTCCCGCTTGCGCTCCCCACTTCCACCATGGCGGCCGGGCTCCAGCCACATCTGCCACCGCGGGGCCCAACCGCAGTGCCCCCAGACTGTGCCAGTGTGCCGACGAGGGCGGGCCCACCACTTCCCCTTCCTCCCCTGCCCCTGGCCAGCCCCGGCCGGCTCAGGACCGCCGTCAGAACCCCGAAGTGTCTCCCCATGTCCCTCGTGGCAGAAGCCACCCAGGGTCACCATCCGCCGCCTCGGGGGGCAGGGCAAGCGTCCCTTGGGTGGTGGTGCTGATGGTGGGGATGCTGGCCTCGGTGGTGGTGGTGGTGAGGCTGACGGTGGTGACGATGCTGGAGCTTCCGTCCACCGAGCCCACAGCCCCTGGTCCCTCTGGGCCCTGGTGTAGCCTTGACACCGGTGGAGTCATGCTGTCTGCTCCTCACTCAGCAGCGTCCTGCTGGCCTCTCAGCGTCCACTCTGCCTGCCCTCTCCTCCCCCTCCCCCAGGTGTCACAGAGGCTGGGAAGGGCAGTGCCAGGAAGCAACAGTTGGCAGCTGCCTGCCTTCCACGCAGCCTGCTAGGGTGGAGCCCTGTCGGGTGTCGGGGTGTCTGAGTGGTGGGCGAGGGGTGAAGGAGACGCGTGTCTTGGATCACTGTGTCCCCGCTCCTGTCTCCTCCGGGGTCTGGAGAGTCGGGGCTGCCCTGGGCTCTGATGTGGCCCCTGACGTCAATGGCCTCCTGGGCCTGGGACCCTTCTGGCCGGTGGGGAGGCCCCTCCCTAGGGCCCCTGAGGCCGCCTGCCTGCTGGGCTCGACCCTCCTCTGAGGCTCCGAGGTGGAGGCCGAGCTGACCCGTGTCCTCCACGCTGGAGCTGAGGTTTGGGGCGTTGTTGGGGAAGGGGCCATGTTACCCCAGAGGAGCCGCAGTCCAGGCCACCTGAGCCCCGGGGTGGAGGCCATGGGCTGGCCGTGTTTCCTGGCCCACCCTCTGCAGGCCCCTGGCTCGGACTGGAACCCGGCCCTGCCGGGGCTCTCTGCACAGCAGGTGCGCCCACTTAGAGAAGGGGCGCTGCCCCCGTTCCTGAGGGCCCCATCCCCATGGGGCCTGGGGACCTTCCTGCCTCCCCGCCCCCCGCCCCCCCCAAACCTCGGCGCGCCGTGGTCCTGCCGCAGGCCCCACGGCTGCCACTTCTGCCTCCCGCGGGTGCCAGGGGAAGCAGTCCTTCCGGAAGGCGGGGGCTGGGGGTGGGCGTCCCAGGAAGCTCTGGAGGGCCTGCCAGCTCCCCGACGAGGGTTTCGGTTCCGGGGGGCTGGGGGAGGGTGGTCCTTGGGCGGGGGGGGGGGAGCGGACGCCTGTGCTCAGAGCCTGGCTTGGTCCTGGTTGGGTTGGGGGCTGGCTCCCTGGGGCTCTTCTCGCTCCCCCCGCCCCCCGTGCCCGTCTCTTTCTGCCCCCTGCCCAGCTCCTGCCTGGGGCCCCTCCCCACGCTCCCTTGCCTCTGCTGGGCTTCCTGCTTGGCCGGGCCTGGTGCCCTCCTGGCCCCCAGGATGTGCAGCCTGGGCTCTGGACCCCAGCTTGGGGCCTGCTTGGACCCCGCCCTGCTGGGCCCTGCAGGTTCGGGAGAGTGGTGGAGCCTCCCAGCTCTGCTTTCCGAGGGTTGGGGGTCCGCTGGCCGCGAGGCTGTGAGGCTCGCCTTGGGCTGGCATTTCCTGTCGCCTCCCCCGCCTTCCCTGGCAGAGGCCGGAAGGGAGTTGGTGGGGGTTCCCCGGCTTCCTTCTGGAGGGCCCGGGCGGGGAGGGAGGCAGGAGGGTCCTGGAGGGCTTTCTGGAGGAGGGAGCCTATGCAGTTGGGGGCTGTCGGCTGGGGGAATGCCCCCCGGCCCCCAGAGGGAGCCCAGGGCCTCCTGCTTGGCCATGCCCGAGCTTGCATACAGCTCCACGGGGAGCTCACCACCTCAAGAAGCAGCCTGTGCTTGTACCATGGGAACAGTCTCTGACTTTGCTGAGTGTGACCTTGCACCCCTGCCCCGGGGCCCTGTGGGCACTGCTGTGCTCTGGGCGCTGAGCCTTCTGGGCATTTCGTCTCTGCCCCGTGGCATCTGTTTCTGGCCCCCAGATGTTTGCGTTTATAGCGTCAGTTTTACGGCCTGAAACGCTTTCTGTGCCAAGAAGGAGGTCAGTCCCTCACCCTGCCAGGCAGGCCTTCCTGACCCGAGCCTGGCAGCTCTTCTGCCCCTCTGCCCGGGTCGGGGCTGCCTGCCTCTTCTTGGAGTTCCCTGTGTACTCCCGGCCCGGCCTCCATCTGAGGCCGGGTCTCACGGATTGCTGCTGGTCCCCAGGGGCCGGGAGGGCGTCAGCGGAGGGCGGTCCTGGGCCCGGTCCAGGTTCTGGGCAGGGAGATTCGGAAGTTGGGCTTTGCCCCTCCCCCGGAGCGGCCTGGGTCCTCGTGGGTGGGAGGGTTGGGCGTCAGCAGCTCCCAGGGTGGGGTCTGGGCCTGAGCCTTGAGCCCTGCAGCCCAGGATCAGATAGACATGTAGTGACCGCTGGTGGCAAGGCCCCTGTGAGTCCAAAGTGTGACTTCAAGAAGAGCCCTTATCGTAGCCACTGCTTATCGGAGGGTGGGACACGTACTGGCCCGGAAGAAGCAGGCTCCGTACACGTGGAGCAGGGGGTGTTCAGGCACTTTTCTTTCTAATGTTCCCTGCCTGGCCGGACTCCAGGAGACTCCAGAAGATACACCCAGGGCATTGTCACCCAGGCTCCAGGAAAGTGTCCACTGTGGCGTTGTGTGCCAACAGGAAGGGCCCTAAGTGGGAGTCTGGGGGCCTTGGGGGTCGCCGAGGTGGCCTGGGCTGGGGTGGCCCCTCCCCGGGGCCCGTAGCCCCCTGTTCTGGAGCGGTTGGTATACGTGTGAGCCTGGGAGCCGGCCTGGGGAACCAGGCCCTCCCTTCACATCTGGAGGGTGGGCTGTACCCAGGACCGCTGCCCCCCCGTCTCCTCTTTCTCCCAGTGCCCCCCTTCCTGGTGCCAGGCTCTCCCGCCCAGTTTTCCAGCGCCTGGCTCCCCCTCCTCGCGGTTCTCATACTTGGGGTGCCGCCTGGCAGCTGGCAGCCAAACAGGCCACTTCCCTCCTTCCTTCCGGCCAGAGCTTTCTCCTGCCTCTCCCGCCCCTTCCTGCCAGGGAGCAGCAAACAAACAAGCAGGCCAGCAGTCAGGCCCCGCAGGCCCAGCTCACACCCGCGAGTGTCTGCAGCTGTGGGAGTGGGGAGCTCTGCGGCCCTGCCCCGCGGGCATGGCCAGCCAGCAGCAGGGGACCCCCCGACCCTGCCATCTGCACTCCACCCCTTACAGGCAGCCGCCTCCGAGAAGCCCCTTTGTCTTCTCCTCCAATCTGAAACTCTCCAGTGCCCCAGGCTGGCCAAGTGGAGGTGGGGAAACTGCAGGAACCCTAGGGTGACGTCTCCCTCTTGGCTTCAGACCCCAGTCTCGTTTCCAGAGGAGAACAGTGGGCGGCTCCCCTCAGGAGGCCAGGCCCTCGGGCTTCTGGATGCGGAGGTCGGAACGCTCACGTGATCTGTGGCCCCAGCGGTAGCTGCTGTGCTCTCTGGGGACGATGCCTGCAAAATGGATGTTGTAATGTCCATCTTGCTCCCCCTGCCCCTGTCCCCTGGAGGTTAGAAAGGTGCTTCTCGGGACTCAGTGACGGGGAGGGGCCTGTGCTAGCCTGCACCTTGCAGCGTGGGCTGAGGCAGGGTTCCTCACGCAGGGAGGGGGCGGCGAGGGCCGGTGAAGTGGGCATCCCAGGGGCCGTGGGGAAAGAGCAGTGACCGTGGGCCTGGGGGCAGCTGCAGGTTTGGGTGAGTGTGCCTGCTGCGCGTTTCCTTGTCCATCACAGGTGGGTGGACAAGGTCACGGGCCTTCACTGAGGTCAAGGGTGTGCAGCCAGACCTCGTGTCTGCTTCCCTTCCTGCATCCTGCCTGCTCTCGCCAACCCCTGGGGAAGATCTCTGGATACACAGGTTACAGGCATCCTCTTGTGGGTCATGTGTGAAAGTCGCTCCATCGTGTCCAACTCTTTGTGACCCCATGGACTGTACAGTCCATGGAATTCTCCAGGCCAGGATACTGGAGTGGGTAGTGAAGTCGTTCAGTCGTGTCTGACTCTTTGTGACCCCATGGACTGTAGCCTACCAGGCTCTTCTGTTCATGGGATTTTCCTGGCAATAGTACTGGAGTGGATTGCCATTTCCTTCTCCAGGGGAATCTTCCCAACCCAGGGATCAAACCCAGGTCTCCCTCATTGTAGACAGACGCTTTACCGCCTGAGCCACCAGGGAAGTCCTGCTGGAGTGGGTAGCCTATCCCTTATCCAGGGGATCTTCCTGACTCGGAAATTGAACCCAGGTCTCCTGCATTGTGGGCAGATTCTTTACCAGCTGAGCCACAAGGGAAGCCCAGGAATACTGGAGTAGGGTAACCTTTCCCTTCTCCAGGGGATCTTCCCGATCCAGGAATGGAAGCAGGATCTCCCGCATTGCAGGTGGATTCTTTACCAGCTGAGGTGTCAGAGAAGCCCCCTGATGTGGGTGCTATGCTATGCTAAGTCACTTCAGTCGTGTCCGACTCTGTGTGACCCCATAGATGGCAGCCCACCTGGCTCCCCTGTCCCTGGGATTCTCCAAGCAAGAACACTGGAGTGGGCTGCCATTTCCTTCTCCAATGCATGAAAGTGAAAAGTGAAAGTGAAGTCGCTCAGTCATGTCCGACTCTTAGCGACCCCATGGACTGCAGCCTAACAGGCTCCTCTGTCCATGGGATTTTCCAAGCAAGAGTACTGGAGTGGGATGCCATTGCCTTCTCCCCTGATGTGGGTGCCGGAAGCCTAATGGCTCATAGGGCTGGATTGCAGTTCCCATCTATGCCAGTAGGTGCCGCCATCTGGACCTAGACTCCATAAGCTCTTACTTTCAGTGAAACGGTTTATGCTCCTTTCTGTGAATGGCGAGGGTTTTCGATGAGGCTGTCTTGCTGGTGCAGTGGCAGATGGGCCCTACTCCTTGGCGTGGAATTCAAGGCCCCCTTGTCATGCCCCTCCTCCCTCAGAGGGCAAGTGAGGGACGGGGTGCCCAGCAAGCTGGGGGCTGCAGGAAGGAAATGGGTAATAGCTCCCAGAGAAGGGGGTCCTCAGGGTTGGCAGAGCCTCCTGTGTGCCTGGGGGGGGACCACCCCACTCTGTGGGCTGCCCAGCACCTCCATGGACAAGTTCAGAAGGCCCTGGGTGAGAGCTCGGCTCTGGCCAAAGTCGGGCCTGCCTGGCTGTGCCTGGAGGTGGAAGTGTCCTGCAGCGTGTCCCCAGGACTGTTGGTACTGGTGACTGATGTGGGGGGGAGGACTTGGGGGTGATGCCCAGACAAGGCTTCTTCCTGTTCTGAGCCTGGCGCTCTGAGCACGGCTGCTGTCAGGTTCGGGCACGCGAAATCCTCCTGGGGTTGTTGGGTGGTCAGGCAGAGTGTCCCCCCAACCTGGGGGTGCCTGGAGAGGGTCACTGCATTGCACCCCTGGCCTGCTCGACTTGTCAGAAGCTTGTGTGATCACCGCAGGCCTGGCTGGAAGACCCAGAGACCGTTTTTCAGATGGGAAGGCTGAGGCCCCGGGCGGGGTGGGGGGTGGGGTCCTGGTATGCTCAGGGCACCCTGCCAGACAGAGGCAGGGTTTGCTGTGGCCTGCAGCTCTGGCTCCAGCGGCCGTGTTTGGGCCTCTTTGAGTTCCCGTGGTCTGCTCAGGCCCTCGGGCGGCAGTTTCACCCCAGAGAGCCTTCCTCCTGTAGAAGCTTCTCGCTGAGCCCTCGGGGTGGGGAAGGGAGGCCCAATTAGTGCTTGACGGGACTTGGAAAACCCTGGGATGAAAGACCGGTGTGTGGGAGGTCCGGGCCTCTCACCGCAGCCTCTGTAGGCTGCCTGTCTCCAGGCCTGGCGCACGCCCGGGCCCCTCCACCAGGCCCACTAGGAAGCTCCCCGCCCCCGGGCCACAGGCCACCAGGCCCCGGGCACACAGGACGTGTACCTCTCCAGGGCCCCGTGTGTTAGAGGGCCTGTGGGCGTGGTGTCTCGGCCACCGCTGCTTGGGCCCCTGAGCAGGCCTGTGCGGTGTGCGGGGCCCACCGTGCGTGCGTGGTTGGAAGGACGCGGGGCCTCAGTTCCCCGTCTGTAAAATGGGGTCAGGGGACCTGCCGTTTACCTCGCAACTTCACTCGCTCATCCACACTGAGCAGAGGACACGGACTGTTCTGCTGCACGGTGGGTGTGGTGGAAACGTCAGCTTTCACCTTGACCCCCTGAGTAGATGGGCAGAGAGGCTGGCAACTCGGGGCCACCACGCATTCCAGGTGGATGGGCTTGGGGTGCTGCGGGTTCGAGGGGCAGCCATCTGGCCTCCCTGCCCGGGTAGGCTGTCAGCCTGCCCTTCCTACGTCTGCCTCGGGCCCAGCCTGAACCTCAGAGTTGGGCCAGGTGGGGCTGGTGCCCAGAGGGGAGCTCCGGGTGTGCCTGGCCGGGCCTCCCTGGCCAGCGGGGCCCTGTCCAGGGCAGTCCCTTGCCATTCACGACCTGGCGTGGTCGCTGTGGCCCAGGGGGTAGTGGGTCGCCGGTGTGGGCTCCTGACCAGCCTCCTGTGGCTTCTTGTCTTGCAGACTTCTCCACGCAGGTGAACTCCTCCTCCCTCAGCTCCCCCACGGCGCGCAGCTCCATGGCCGCCCCCTCGCTGCACCCCTCCCTGGGGCCCAGCATCGGCTCCTCGCTCGGCTCTCCGGGACAGCTGCACTCACCCATCAGCACCCTCAGCTCGCCCATCAACGGCATGGGCCCACCCTTCTCGGTCATCAGTTCCCCCATGGGCCCGCACTCTATGTCGGTGCCCACCACACCCACCCTGGGCTTTGGCACCGGCAGCCCCCAGGTAAGTGCGGGGAGGAGCCTGGGCCAGGGGCAGGGCCTGGACTAAGGGGCGGGGCCAGCGCCAGGGGGCGGGGCCTGACTTTACCTGCACCTTCTATGTTGGCTCAGATAGTAAAACGTCTGTCTACAATGCAGGAGACCTGGGTTCGATCCCTGGGTCGGGAAGATTCCCTGGAGAAGGAAATGGCAACCCACTCCAGTACTCTTGCCTAGAAAATCCCATGGATGGAGGAGCCTAGTGCAGGCTACTGTCCATGGGGTCGCAAAGAGTCAGACACTACTGAGCGACTTCACTTTCGCTTTCACTTTCTATGGCCCCTGGGAAGCAGGTGCCATCACTTAAACCTTCTGTCTCTGGAAGCAGTCTCAGAGATGACCTCCTGGGCTTGGTGGTCTCCATGGTCGAGTTTGCTCAGATGCTTCTCGGAACAGTCTGTCTTTTGGGGTTGTGTCCAGATCAGGAGGCAGCTGGCGCCTGGCAGAGCCAGCTCTTGTCTGGGAGACCCCTGAGGCCTGGTCCACCACCCACCCCCACCAACCCGCCCAGTGTGGGTGCTTCTTGTCTGAACACCGACAGAGCTGCCCGGGGTGCCCAGGGCCCCAACTGCTCATCTTGTCTCCTGGCTCTGATGGTCTCCTGGTGGGATTTTTTGCTGAATGCCTGGGAGTTCTGCTTGAATCCCAAGGGTTCTCCTTGTTTCTGGGGCTCAAACTGTCCTTCCTGACAGAGCTGAGTTCCCCTTTGCTGCATGTCATTCATGTCTGGGATCAGCTGTCATCTTTGTGGAGGAAGGTCCCAGTAGAGAAAGGCCAACCCCACAGGGGGAGGCCCCCCATAAAGGAAGGCACCCCCACCCCAGTAGAGGAGGCCCCCATAGAGGGAGGATCCCCATAGAGAGAGGCCTCCCATAGAGAAAGCACTGCCCCCATAGAGGGAGGTCCCTGTAGAGGAGGGCCCACCAGTAGAGGAAGGCACCCCCACCCCAGTAGAGGAGGCCCCCATAGAGGAAAGCCCCTCCCATAGAGGAGGCCCCAGTAGAGGAGGCCCCCATAGAGGAGGCCCCCGTAGAGGAAGGCCTGTCCATCAAGGAGGCCCCAGTAGAGGAGGGCCCTATGACAGGAGCTCTGGGAGCTGTCTCCCTGAGGGGGGCAGGACAGCCGTCTCAAGAGGGACTCCAGCACAGGCCCCCCTGCCCAGAGACGTGTGGCTAACGGTGTCAGCATGTCCCGCGGGCTCCCTGCTGCCCGGGAGCAGCTGCCTCCAGGACTCTCCACTCCTGGGATGCCTTGAGGTCTGGAGCCTGCCCCCTGCCTGTCAGCTAGGCCTGTCCGGAGCTGGTCTCGGTGGAGCCCCCCTCTGGCTCTCCAGGCCCCTCATCAGCCCCTTTGTTCCTGGGGAGCCCATGCTCCCTTGTGTCCGGGCCTTCCAGAAGCAGACAGAAGGCTGGAGGGTTGGTGCGAGGGGTCTCAGCTGCCTTCCTGGGCCTGACCGTGTTCTTTGTAGCGTAGCCACCACACCCCGATCCTCGCTGGCTGCAGAGTGCCTGCTGCTCAGCGAGAGGCAGACGAGGCCCGACCTGCACCTGTCCCCTGGGAACTGGGCCAGAGGCAGCACCTGCTGGCTCTCAGGCCTGCGAAGCTCCTTGCTGCCCCCTGGCCTGGTACCTGCCCTGCACGCCTCCAGGGCTCATGTGCGGAGGAGCCTGGGTGCGAGTCTGGAGTGGGGGCTCTGCGGGGTAGGGCCCGAGGGTGTCAGTGATGCCCCAAGCTTTGGGGTTAGCCTTTCTGGGGGGGCGGTGCTGGGGGGTGCAGTGGTGCCCCCAGGCCTTGGGGTTAGCCTGTCTGGGGGGGCGGTGCTGGGGGTGGGGGTTCGGGGCCTCGTCTGTCCCAGTCTGTTGCCGCCGGCACGCGATGGGTGCTTGTTGAGTGCAGGTGCTTGTGAGCGAGGAGCCGCAGGTCCCGAGCCTGATGCCGGGGCTCAGGGAGTGGAGGGGGTGGGTGTGTCCCCGGACGTTCGCCGCGACCCACCGCTCAGCTGTCCGCCTGTCCTTCTGTAGGTCAGTCGGGCCGCAGGGGGCTTAGCCGCGGTCCGAGCCCTGGGATCAGCCTCTGGCCACCATTCCTGGGAAGGCCTTAGTCCCCACCACCCTGCCCCCCATAACTCCTTCCCTGGGAGCCGAGTTCAGCTTCTAAGCTTCAGCAGTTTGTCTTAAAAACTTGGGGTTCCCCATATTCATGGAAGTGTGGGTGGAGTTCGGGGGGGCATCCCCCCACCTCCGCCTCAAAACCACAACCGCGGAGTCATGGGGCCGGAACCAGTGAGGCAGTCTGACTCCTGCTGCTGGCGGGGATGGCCCCCGACTCGACCGCGCCCTGCAGGGAAGTGGATGCGGGCGGTGCTGGGGGCTCTGGGCAGAAATGGGCCGGGCCGCAGGCACCGTGGGCTGAGCTGCCCCTCCTCTCCCCTGGTTCAGGGGCTCCATCAGCCCAGGGGGCGTTCCCCACCTCAGCCCAGAGCTCGCCTGCAGTGCTAGGCACGTGTGGGCACCTTGGCGCCCTGGCCTCACCACCCTGATCAGCCTCCCTGGGCAGGACCCGCATGGGCCCTGCCTGTCCTTGCTGTGGGCACCACGGCCATGAAGCTGCGTCCACCAGGCCATGTGTAGGGGTTTGCCCCCAGCCTTGATGGGCAGGCAGAGGCCGGTGGGGTCCAGGGGCCTCCCACCCCATGCTGACGGGGGTGATCGGCTTCACCCGCGAGGGCTGGAAAGGAAGGGTGTGGTGGGCGTGGACGAGGGGCGGCGAGAGACAGGAGATCACTGAAGGCTCCGCAGGAACTGAGGTGAATGCCAAGGATGTGAAAGGGGAAATGGGATGGGCCCCCACCCTGGGCACACCACGGAGCCGCCACTGATGCTGACCATACCTGAGGGCTCCGTCCCTGGTGCTAAGGCCCGCCTCAGGTTATGGAGGGCGGACACCGGTCCCGAGGGCCTGCCTGTGGTGGCCTGGGGGACAGGACAGGTGGCCCCTACTCACCCAGCATGGTTTGGACAGCCACAGAGGAAGTGCCCGAGTTCCTTTCCGGGGTGCTGCCCAGCGGATCCAGCTGTTCAGTGTTGCAGCCGGGCTCCCACAGCCCGCGGGAGGCCTCGGGCCCAGCCTCTGGCCCACACAGTGTCCTCAGGGCCCCTAGGGCCCTCCCTTGGCCTCTGCTGCTGACTGGCCACCCCGGCCACCCCAGTCTCCTGCCCTTTTCCCAGCAGTCCTTTGGTGTGCCCTTCTCCAAGCATGTGCTTGGCGGCCCCCTCTGGCTGGGAGCTGCCTTCCGTCCTCTGCGGCCCAGCCGGCCTGGGGCTGGCCCCCGGAGGCCCCAGTAGTCCTGCAGAGGCTGCTTGCTGTGCCCTGAGCTGGGTTCAGGAGCTCTGCTGTCAGCGCGGCCCCCAGATTGCTCTGTCATCCCAACGGCGACTTTCGGACGGAGACACTCCTGTTTATCCGGTTTTTACACAAGAAGCCTCAGGCCCAGGGCGGTTAGATAATTCCCCCAAAGTCACTCAGGGAACGGAGGAGGCAGAACCCTCATGGTCAGCTGTGGCCGAACCCCCACCTCCTGGCGAGCCCCACGGGCTGGGCAGGGGGTGTTCTCCGTGGCCTTGGGTGCCTGGCCGGGTGCTCGGTGGATGGTCTCGCGGCTCTGGGCTGGCCTGGGGCCCTGGACACCCTTTCTGCAGCATGCAGGGAGTCCCTCAGACTCCCAGAGGCCCGAGCTCACACCTGCGTCACCCCTTAAAGCCGTGTGCCCCTGGCTGGCCGCTGCATCCACTCTGGAGGTGGGTGGGCGGCTCTCCCCGCTCACTCAGGGCTTCCCATGGGGTGCAGCCCGATGGCACTCGGCAAATAGCCGAGGCCCCCGCTGAGTTGACCGTCTTCTGGGAGATGCTCCTGAAGCCTGCAGACTGTGCTGGGGGGTGGGGGGTATTCTTGGAGGCAGTGGGGTTCTCTGGACACCCCTCACCCCTCCCCTTGGGTCCTGACAGCCCCACATGGCCGGAGCTGGCCTCCCGGCCTCCCTGCAGCCCCCTGAGTCCCATGGGCTTCAGCGTCCTCAAGGAACCAGGTGGCCACCTGGGCAGGCGAGCCCAGACGTCCAGGGCTGGAAGAGCCCCTGCAGGTGCTCAGCGAGTGCTCTGTGCACGCTGAGCACCAGCTCCTCCTGTCCTGGGAGGAGGGGGATGGGAATCGGGGCCCACAGGGAGGGAAGGGGGTGAGGCTCCCATGTGCAGGAGGAGCCCAGCCCGGGGAGACCCGGGGGCAGCGCGGCGGCTGCGGTCCGTCCAGAAGAGCTGCAGGACCTGACTTCCGCCTCGGTCAGGGCTTTGCAGAAGTGAGGGTGCTGGGGGGCTGCCGGCTGGCGCCCTGGCGCCTGTGGGGTGCGGCTGGCTTGCAGGGTGTGGTGGGAAGCACCCCTGGGCCCTGGGCGCTGAGGGGAGAGCTGGGGTGGGCGCAGCGGAACCAAAACTGCTGTGTCACTGCCGCGGCAGCTGTTGCCACGGTGACCGGTGAGTTTCCCACGCTTCCTCCTGGCGCAGCGTCAGGATGGCGGGAGGGGCGGAGGGGGTGTGTGTGTGGGTGAGGATGTGTGTGTGTGTGTGTGTGTGTGTGTGTGTAAGGATTGTGTGTGTGTGTGTGCGTGATGGCGGGAGGGGCGGAGGGTGTGTGTGTGTGTGAGGTGTGTGAGGATATGTGTGTGTGTGTGAGGATTGTGTGTGTGTGTGTGATGGAGGATGTGTGTGTGTGAGAGGTGTGTTTGTGAGGATATGTGTGTGTGTGTGTGTGTGTGAGGATTGTGTGTGTGTGTGTGTGAGGATTGTGTGTGTGTGTGTGTGAGAGGTGTGTGTGTGAGGATATGTGTGTGTGTGAGGATATGTGTGTATGTGTGAGGATATGTGTGTGTGTGTGAGGATTGTGTGTGTGTGTGTGTGTGATGGAGGATGTGTGTGTGTGAGAGGTGTGTGTGTGTGAGGATTGTGTGTGTGTGTGTGTGATGGAGGATGTGTGTGTGTGAGAGGTGTGTTTGTGAGGATATGTGTGTGTGTGTGTGAGAATTTGTGTGTGTGTGTGAGGATATGTGTGTGTGTGTGAGGATATGTGTGTATGTGTGAGGATATGTGTGTGTGTGTGAGGATTGTGTGTGTGTGTGTGTGATGGAGGATGTGTGTGTGTGAGAGGTGTGTGTGTGTGAGGATTGTGTGTGTGTGTGTGATGGAGGATGTGTGTGTGTGAGAGGTGTGTGTGTGAGGATATGTGTGTGTGTGTGAGGATTGTGTGTGTGTGTGTGTGATGGAGGATGTGTGTGTGTGAGAGGTGTGTGTGTGATGTGTGTGTTTGTGTGAGGTGTGTGTGAGGGTTGTGTGTGTGTGTGTGTGTGTGATGGCGGAGGATGTGTGTGTGAGGTGTGTGTGTGAGGATATGTGTGTGTGTGAGGATTGTGTGTGTGTGTGATGGAGGATGTGTGTGTGTGAGAGGTGTGTGTGAAAGGTGTGTGTGTGAGGTGTGTGTGAGGTGTGTGTGTGTGAGGATTGTGTGTGTGTGTGTGTGTGATGGCAGAGAATGTGTGTGTGAGGTGTGTGTGTGAGGATACGTGTATGTGTGAGGATTGTGTGTGTGTGTGTGTGTGATGGAGGATGTGTGTGTGAGGTGTGTGTGAAAGGTGTGTGTGTGAGGTATGTGTGAGGTGTGTGTGTGAGGATTGTGTGTGTGTGTGTGTGTGATGGCGGAGGATGTATGTGTGAGGTGTGTGTGTGAGGATTGTGTGTGTGTGTGTGTGTGTGTGATGGAGGATGTGTGTGTGTGAGAGGTGTGTGTGTGAAGTGTGTGTGTGTGAGATGGCAGAGGATGTGTTTGCGAGGATTGTGTGTGTGATGGTGGAGGTTGTGTATGTGTGTGTGAGGTGAGTGTGTGAGGATTGTGTGTGTGTGTGAGATGGCGGAGGATGTGTGTGAGGATGTGTGATGGCGGAGGATGTGTGTGTGTGTAGGGGTGCTGTTTCCTCCCTCTCTACTCGGGTTGCAGGATCTGAGACCGCCACCATGCCGTGTGTGTGTGTGTGTGTCCGTGTGTGTGTGTTTGAGGATTGTGTGTGTGTGTGTGAGAATGTGTGTGTGTATGTTAGAATGTGTGTGTGTGTGTGTGTGAGGTTTGTGTGTGTCTGTGTGTCTGTGTGTGTATTTGGTGTGTCTGTGTGTGTGTGAGGGTGTGTGTCTGTGTGTGTGTGTAGGGGTCCTGTCTCCTCCCTCTCCCCTCCCTCCTCTCTGGGGTCAGGCTTCGGTGCCCATCCATGGGTTGGGGTCCCTAAAGCGCCCGCCACAACAGCGGGTCCCAGAGCTCTGGCTGACCGCTGGGGGCAGCACCCGGGGGTGGCAGGCAGTTCTCACTTAGGCCGACGAGGGGCAGGGGTGGGAGCCGGGTCCTCCGAGCCTGGGGTTCCTTGGGAGCTGGGGCTCTGGGGGCAGGACGGCCTCCTCCAGCCTGGCCAGGCCGACGGGGTGGACATCCTGCCGGGCTCCGTGGGGCTGGGCCTGCCGGGCCACAGGGCTGGGGGTGGGCGAGGCCCCCTCCGAGCCCCGGTTTCTCTCTCCGTGGAGGGGGGCGTGGCAGCGCCTTCTTTGCCCCGCGGATGCCCCGCAGCGCCTGCCAGGGCCGACCCCGCTTTCCCTCCGCAGCTCAGCTCGCCCATGAACCCCGTGAGCAGCAGCGAGGACATCAAGCCCCCACTGGGCCTCAATGGTGTCCTCAAAGTGCCGGCCCACCCCTCAGGGAACATGGCGTCCTTCACCAAGCACATCTGTGCCATCTGCGGGGACCGCTCCTCAGGTGGGCCTCCGAGGGCGGGGCGGAGCGGGGCTGCTGGACACCCCCCCCCAGGGGCGGGGCGGGGCGGGGCGGGGCTGCAGGACCCGTGCTGGTGCTGGGGTGGGGGGTGGCAGGAGCCCGGCCTTGCCAGCGAGGGGCCACCGGAGCTCCCAGCCGCTCACCCTGGACATCTTAGCTCTTCCAAGTCCAGGAGATGGTGGCCGGGGAGCGGGGCGGGTGGCTCCAGTGGAGACGCCGGCCAGGGAGCCGCTGTGCTGTGCCCGGGGCCAAGGGCCCCTCGCACGCCTCCCCCCCGAACCCAGCAGCCCCGCTGGCAGGCCGGCTGAGCCCTTCGGGGCGCCGGCCCGGACCTGGAGAGGGCGAGGGCCCTGTGTCCGAGTCCGCGCGCCCCTCATCCAGGCCGCGCATGGCGCTCACGGCCGCCGCGCATGGCGCTCACGGCCGCCCCGCCCGCAGGCAAGCACTACGGGGTGTACAGCTGCGAGGGCTGCAAGGGCTTCTTCAAGCGGACGGTGCGCAAGGACCTGACCTACACCTGCCGGGACAACAAGGACTGCCTGATTGACAAGCGGCAGCGCAACCGCTGCCAGTACTGCCGCTACCAGAAGTGCCTGGCCATGGGCATGAAGCGCGAAGGTAGGCGTGCGGGTGCGAGGCCCTCCCTGCTCACAGCTCCTTTGCATACTTCTGATGCCGGGGCTCTCACTCCCTCTAGAGGCCTCCGCTGCTGCTGCGTTGGCACACATCCCTGGGGGCTGGGGTCTCTCACTCACTGACTTGTCTGAGCACCAGCTTCGCGCCAGGCTCTGGGGTTACAGGAGGGACACCTTTGATCCTGCCTGCTGGCAGCTCCCAGCCCCACTGGCGACAGGCATCCATCAGAACCTCTCCAAGGTCCTGGTGGGCCCTGCTGATCATGTGGGCTCTCGGGGGGCTGTGGTGGGAGGTGGGGGCTCCACCTGGAACGAACCCCAGGGAGTGTACAGGCCAGTCCTGGGGCCTGCTTGTTGCTGCTCAGTAGGACGGTCCAGGAGACCTGGGGCTGGAGGGGCACGGGTAAGGAGCTCTGGAGACCATCAGGACAACGGAAGCATTCTGGGCGCTGGGTTGTCCTGGGCTCTGCTTCCTCCCGCAGATGGGGCGGGGGTGCCTCGCGACCCAGATCCTCACAGTAGAGAGACTTGGGCTGCAGGCCTCTCGGCCTTGGGACTGGGTCCGGGTTTCGTTGACAGCAGGTGTGTGGGGCGGTGGGGCAGGGAACGTGGAAGGCTGCTCCCAGGGGGTCGCTGAAACTGTCCCGCGGTCCCGCTGGCCAGGGCCTGGGCCTGGGGCAGGCTCCTCACAGCCCCTTGCTATCTGTGGGCCTTGGTTTCCCTGGCCCAGGCTGGGGGCTCCTGGCTGGGAGGGTCTGTCTCTGGGCTGAGGGTCTGCGTGTCCCTCCCGCACTGTTTCTGCTCCACGGTCCCCACAGGCTGGTGTGTGTGCACCTTCCCCCACGCCGTCCCATGGGGGAGCCGGGCGGCTGTCTCGTCACTGGGGACTGCCCTCTTGTGGAGTCTGCAATCTCCATCTCCTTCGTTTATCTCCTGGGCCCCAGGCCTTCTTGCTGACAACCCGAGACCTCAGCTGGGCCAGTGGTCCTGCAGGATCTGTGCCTTGAGGCTGAGAGGCAGTGATGGGCTGGGAGTCTCGGCGCTGGCGAGGGGCAGTGTGCCCATGGACCCTGTAGAGCGGCGCCTCCTGGGCTCCAGCGTGAGCTGGGGGGCCGGCCTGGGCCTTGGTCTGCCCACCCAGCCTTCCTGATGAGGGCGCATGTTCCATAGAGACATTGGCCCCCCTTTCTGTGTGCGGGTGGAGAGGCTGAGGCCCAGAGGGTCTGGGGCTCGGCCATGGTCACATGTTGGGCTGGAACCGGGCCCTGGCTTCCAGTGCTGACCTTCTTCCTCAAGGCCAGCAGGAGGCCAGAGGAAGCGTGTGCCTGGTGTGGGGAGGCCTGTGTCCGGCCCCAGTTCCTCTGGCTGCCCCATGTAGTCAGGGTGGGCTTCCTGGAGGTGGTGAGTGCAGTGTTGTTCCTGAAGGATGGAAACTTGGGCAGGGGGCAAGCACGTGGTGGGCAGATCCCTCTGCACTTTGGTTTGGGTCAGCGAGCCGTGGTCATCTGTCCATTGAAAGTAACCATCACACAGCCAGGAAGGGCCCCCTGGGAGTGGTCAGTGTGACCTTCAGGGAAGCCTGGGGCCTGTGGGAACCCAGAGGAGGCCCCGGCCCTGCTGTGGGCATTGGGCAGCACTTGGTGGACAGGTGTCCAGCTGACCCCTGAAGCGTGGAGGGGTGTTCAGCAGACCACGTGTCTGGATGGCGGGGACAGCATGTGCAGAGGCTGAGACCTGGGGGCCCCACAGAGTGACCGAACATAGGTTCCCAGAGCTGTCCAGTCCAGTAAACACTGACCCTCTCCTAAGGCCCTCTCAAGCTGTCCACTTGTGGGCCTGGGGGACACCCCAGTGAACTGTCGCCCCAAGGTCTGGGGAGAGTGGAGACAGCGTCTCCTGTCCCAGTGGAGCTGCAGTCTCGGGTCTGGGGGGTCAGCGGCTCTGACCCCCCTGTGCTTGCCCACTAGTGGCTGTTAGGGGCGCCTGCTGTGCCCGGAGCCTCTTTGGGGTCCCTGCTGGTCACATACACTCACCCACCCATGGTGCCATGACTGTCCACACACCCCTCCTCCCAGGGAGGGAGGAGGCCTCGGGGGTAGGGAGCGGGCCTGGTGGCCAGGGAGCGGGGCTCGGGGGCAGGGAAGAGGCCTTGGGGGCCGAGCCTGCAGGGCCGTATGCCCGCGCTCTCCATCTGATGCATGAGTCTGGAGCGTTGGGCGCCGTCCTGAGGCACCGCGGCCCTCGAGGCCTGATTTATGGGCCGTTAGATAAATACCTGATTCCATCAGGACCCACCTCCCCTTGCTTCCTGCTGGATTTATAAGTCACGAGCAGGCAGTAAAAACCCTCCTACATGGCCCCCTCGTGCTCCCAGCACAACGTTAAACTCTTCGCTGGCCCGAGAGCCGCGGGGCGGTGGGAGGCGGCTCCGTCTGCCCGCCGGTGCAGCGCTGTCTGGCCCCCCGCGGCTGCAGGGGCAGCCCCACCGCCTTGCCCTCCAGAGGGGTGAGTGGTAGACCCCGCGTGGCCACGGTGCCGGCCCTGCAGACGGCTCTGTGGGTCAGCAAGGTGCACGCCAGGCTCCTTCCTCTCTGCCCCCACCCCGGGGTGTGAGCCCTGCCAGGAGGGCTCCCCAGCGGGGGCAGGGCTTTGGCAGCATGACTTGGGGCAGTGCAGTGCCCTGCGATGGGGGCCCAGCGTGCCACCATAGCCTTGTCCAGGAGCGTGTAGGCTGTAGGCCCCCAGGGCCAGCCCGAGCCCTCCTAGGTGCTGCCCCGTGGTGGGCAGCCATGCCAGCCGGCCCCGCACGACACGACCCATGTGAGAGGCTTCTGGTTGCTTCTGGTGCAGTGAGGACGCAGGCTCGGGGCTGGCACCTGACTGGCTGACCGCAGGGAGGGCTGGCTAGCAAGTGACGTGGGAGGTGACGGCTGCGTGTCGGGCCCGTGGGGCCGGGGCCCTGGGTGGGAAGTGCCCGTGGGGTAGGCCTCCCCGGCTGGGCTGGGCCTGTCCGCTGGGCGTGCGGCCACCCTCGGGGGCCTGTGGGCGCTCCCGTCTGAAGAGGGCACAGGCCAGTGCGCGGGGCTTCGCGGCCTGAGAGGGCGACGTGGCCCCCGTCTGGGGTGAGAGCGCCAGGCTGCAGGGGCCGCCCCGCTGTCCCGCCCCCCTGCTCGCCCCTCCCTCGGGAAGGCCTCTCCCCGCTTCCTGCCTGTGTCCGTCTGCTGGCTCCGAGCGACGGGTGTGGACACGGTCCTGCTGTGTGTGTGCACACGTGCGTGTGCAGGCGGGCCCCCACCCCCCTGTCCCCGGGGCGCGTGGCCTCGCTTCTCCCAGCCTCGGTGTCCTCACCTGTGCATGGGGGTGTTGGCAGGCTCCCCCAAGAGAGGGATGTGGTGGGGGGCGTGGGGGGCGGGCGAGCGACTGGTGGCCACAAGATGGGTGCGTGTGTGTGTGCGTCTGTGTGTGCCTGTGCGTCTGTGTGTGAGTGTACGTGAGTCTGTGTGAATGCTGGTGTGCATGTGTGGGTGTGAGTGTGTGCATCTGTGTGTGCACATGTGTGCTGGTGTGCATGTGAGCCTGTGTGCACGTGTGGGTGTGTCTGCGAGTGTGCATGTGAGTCTGTGAGTGCTGGTGTGGGTGCGTGGGTGTAGGCCTGTGTGCATGTGTGTGCGTGTCTGTGTGTGAGCCTGTATGCACATGTGTGTGTGTGTGCATGTGTGTATGTGTGCGTGTGAGTCTGTGTGAGTGCTGGTGTGCATGTGTGGGTGTGAGCCTGTGTGCATGTGTGATTGTATGCACATAACCGTTCTCGTGTGCAGAGTGAGGGGACGGAGGGCCGGGTCCTCTGAGCCGGAGGCACCTAACTTGCCCTGTGGCCTCTGGCAGGGACGCCCCCTCTGCCCTTGAGAAGGGGCAGCCGGGCCAGGGCCGCTGGTGAAATCCCGTCCTTCCTGCCCCTCGGGTCCTGCAAGGGACAGGGGAAGTGCCCAAAGCAAAGGAGTCAGCAGGCCTGAGTTCCCCTACCCGGACGCCCCCTCCCACCTCTCAGCTCCCCAGGGGGCCGGCAGCAAGCACCGTGCCAGAGAGGGGTCCCAGGCCGGAGTCGCTGACTGCGGGGACCCTGGCCGTGTTGGGGTGTTTAGTGCCCCTCCAGGCGCTGGCTTGACTGCTGGGGAGCGCTGGCCCCGGGGTTTTCCTGGGGATCCCAGCAGCGGGCCTGCCAGCTCTGCTCTCATGGCAACGTCCCCCCACCCTCCGCCGTGCAGCCCCCCGCCCCCACCCTGGGCTGGGAGGAGGACAAGGCCCTGTCTTGGCCGCCCCTCCTGCCTGAGGCCTCCCGCCAGCTAGATGTCAGTCACATACGACCACGTGCAAATGACGGCTGACCTAGTCCAGCAAGAATCCTAGCCACCCTGCTCCCGCCACTGTCTATAAGTAAAACCGTAATATTTATAGTGAGGGTGCTCACAGAGCTTTGCTACTTAATTCTGCCCCCCCGCCCCACACCCAAGGCCCCCCGTCAGCACCCCTGCTCCCAGGGCCGTCTTGAGTGCGGGCATCCCTGTAACTGGGCCATGGCGTGGGGGGCGTGGGGGTGGGAGTCACGAGCAGACGGAGGACAGTGCCTGTGGACGCCCGGGAGGCGGGTGTCGTCAGTCTCACTGCAGGTGGGGGGCGGTGCTGGGGCCTAGAGAGGCTTGGGGCTCACCCGGGGCAGAGCAGGTCTGACTCCTGAGCTGCCTGCTCTCCTGAGGGCTCAGCCATGAGGGGTGCTCTGGGCCTCAGTTTCCCCACTTGGTAAAACGGGCCTCTCAGCTCTGTCTAGAGCACAGACCCCAGGGACCCCACTCTCAGGGTCTCAGGGACACTGCTCGCCAGGGTTCTGTGTTCCCATCACTTGGCTGTGGTCCAGATGGGCCCGTGTGGCTGCCTCGCTCTGGGTCCACCCTTCTGGCCTGTGACCCAGTCTCCTGCACAGATGGTGACCTGAGGAGGTGCCCGGCCCAGCCCAGCATCCACTGTGGGTGGGGGTAGCGGGGACCAGGCCAGCCAGCTTGAGCTTCCCACCCAGCCCCACCAGCTGTCAGACTTTGCAGAAGCGCCAGGCTTGCAAAAGCTCTGGCCCGAAGCCTTCTGCCTGGCTCCGTGGCCCAGCTGGTGCGGTCCGCAGCGTCGGCCGGCCTGTCTGGAGTCTGGCTACACCAACGGAAAGTCCCTCACTTGAGTCAACATTTGGGCTCGGAGAGCGAAGCCCCTGGCGGGGGGCAGCTGTGAGCAGCCGTCTATGGAGGCAGGAAGGAGGTCGGGCTGGCCCTCAGGACGCCCCATGGCCCAGAGAAGGGCACCGCTGGGTCCCGGCGTCTCCGAACGGTCGTTGGTGGGGCCGGCGTGGTGGAGAGGGGTTGACGTGGGCTGTTATGAAGCTGTGTGGAGCCTGGGGACCCCAGGGAGCCCCAGAGCGGAGCCCTCACGCCCCCAGGCTCGGAGAACGGAGGCTCCCCTGGCCCCTGGGTTGAGGGGCTGCAAGCGGGCCCTTCCGCACAGCACGGCGGCCGTGTGTGCACCTCGGCCCCCGGGAGTGGGCTTGCACAAGCTCCCCTCTGTGCTGGGGTCCCCAGGGGCCCTGCGAAGCTCTGTCTGAGGTGGGCGCTGAGGGCACCTGGGGTGTCGAGGGGATGCCTGGACCCGCTCTGGCTCAGCAGGGCAGGACCACGGGAGGGTGGGCCTGGGGGGCTTGGCGGGCGGGGGTGCCGCCCCATCCTGGTGCCGCTGCTGTCTCTCAGAGGTGTCTGGCCGTCCGTGGGGGCTCTGCCCAATACGCCCGGGGCTCCGCTGCGAGGGTGCTGGGCTCTGTGGCAGCCCCTCGGGCCTTGGACTAGGCTTCTGCCCGCTGTGGACTCCTCCTGCTGCTCTGGCCCGGGGTCCTTGCTGTCCCCAGTAGAGGTGGGGTGGTGGGGTCAGCCCAGGACATGGCAGGAGCCCCTTGGGGCTTTGCAGGGCTCTGGGTGGGGTCCACAGCTGGGCTGTGGCTCAGTGTCCCACTGGCCTGCGGGTGACCTCAGGGAGGTCTCAGCGCCTCTTAGGAGAGGGCAGCCTGAGCTACGTGGGCTCTGAGATCGAGGGTCTGTGAACGCCCAGCGTGGGGTGCCTGGTCCCCTCGGCCTTCCTCCGCGTGGGTCTCCTTGGTGCGTGTTGAAATAAACCCTTCCCTCTCTTCCTGGTTCCCAGAGACTAGGCTGCCCCCGTCTGCCCAGTCCTCCAGCCTCATGCTGGACACCCCCTCTGCCTCGGCGCATGCCCCGCCCCTGCCTGAGCTGCCGTCCCTGCCTTTCTGTCTCTTCAACTGCGTTGCCGCTTCTTCCGGGAAGCCATCCTGGCTGTGCCTGCGTCCACAGCCCATGAAAGCCCTTCTCACTCCACTTCGGGATCCCTGCTGAGCTGTTGGCTTCCTGAGAGCGGGGCCCTGTCTGCCTTGGCCCTGGGTGGTCCTGGTGTGAACCGTGGTTGAATGAATTAGCGAGAGGCGGCGCGCTCTGTTCTCAGAGTGCACAGTCCCCCCGGGAGCGGGAGGCCGGGCTTGGGGCAGAGACGGGGCTGCGGTCTGGCCGGCCCCGAGCAGCCTCACTCTCCCTGGCCCTGGCTGGCTGGCAGACGCGCTGCTTGGGCCCCGGGGGCAGAGGCTGCCGCAGGAGCTGCGGGCTGACCAGTGACCCCTACCCCGCCTCAGCCGTGCAGGAGGAGCGGCAGCGGGGCAAGGACCGGGGCGAGAGCGAGGTGGAGTCCAGCAGCAGCGCCAACGAGGACATGCCAGTGGAGAAGATCCTGGAGGCCGAGCTGGCCGTCGAGCCCAAGACCGAGACCTACGTGGAGGCGAACGTGGGGCTGAACCCCAGCTCGGTGAGCGCCCCCGCCCACGTCCATCTGCTCTGCTCTGGGGACGGAGGCCCTGGGAGCACGCCTGGGAGGGGGCCCTGTCATCACACCCCCGCCTGGAGGGGGACCCTGTCACCCCCCGTGCCCCTGCACCTCCGTGAGGCTCTGCTGCCAGTCAGGTGGGCGAGTTTTCTGTTGTTGGGCTCAAAGCCCAGGACTTTACAGCTCCCTTCCAGCTTCCTGTTACCTCTGGCCCATCGTGCAGCCAGGCCTGTGGGCAGCACTGGGTGTCAGCATGATCTGTGTCTCCCGTGTGGGTTCAGGGCGGCCCTGGGGTCCCCCTGGCTTCTCCCCTCCGTTCTGTCCCTGCCTCACGTGGCCCGGACGCCCCGCCCACTCCCGCCCCAGGGCCCTTGTTCGTGTGGTCTCCACCGTTCCTCCTCCGGCTTCAGCCTTGCCAAGTGTGCCTTCCTTGGGGAGCCCTTTCCCTCTCGACTGCCTTGTTCCCCCTTCACGGGGGCTCGGCGCCCTTGACGCTTGGGGGTCACGGCGCGGCGAGTGTGGTGGTTCGTTCTCCATCCTGGCCGTCGGACGGTCCCCCGTGCCCGGCTGCGGTCAGGGACAGGACCCTGCCGTCCCGTAGGTGCTTGTTCACGGCCCCCCAGTCTCAGAGCGTGGGGGTCGCATCCTGCCTGCAGTCTCAGGACACCCTGCTTCCTTGTCCCCCTGCGACAGAGCGCCCCAGGCTGCAGCCCCTCTCAGACCCCTACGCTGGCTGCCCCGCCGTGTTGCCTCTTGTGTGCAGTGACCACCCCACCCGCCGCCGGTTTGACCCTCGACAGTCCCTCTGGTCTGTGGCCCGACCCCACCCGATGGCTTCTCTAGTCCCAGTGGGGAGCCAGGGTGGCCGCAAGGGCCTCACGATTGAGCAGAAACCCTGAAGGAAAAGTCAGGGGTCTACACCCGTCTGCCAGGTTTTACTCTTGTCCAGTGAGGACACCATCTGGGAGGAAATGAGTCTGCCCTCTGCGCGCTCCGGGAATGCAGAACAGGCGGGCGATTTAGGGGACAGGCCGGTGGGCTGGCTGGTGGGGGCTCTGCCCTCCTGTGGCCGCTCCTGGTGGATTGGCCTGGGTCCCCCTCTGGGGCTGGCTCGTTCAGCCCCTTCCCCCAGACCAGGGACACCTGTCGGCCCCGGGGGAGCCTCAGGTCCCAGCCTGGGGGCCCCGCGGTCCCCTCCTAGGACAGGGAAGGCTCTGCCCTCTCCGGCAAGGGGCCAGAGCTCAGGAAACTGCTGTTGAATGAGGCCTGTTTTGTCTTTTTGTGGGAATGAGGCTCAGAGGATGGAGCCTGGTAGAGTTCAAGCTCCTCCCCCAGGGGAACCCGCTCCCTCCAGGCCAGCCCCGCGCCTCTGGTGCAGGTAACCTTTGCCCCCAGCTTATTAGGTATGACCCGGCACCTGCCTCCGAGGCCCTGGCCTACTCCACTGGGCCTGCTCTGGGCCCCTTGGGGGCTCAGGGGGGGCTCCCGCTAGTGACTAGAGAAGGCCCGACCTCTGGGGCTTCAGCCCAGGACTCGTTGGTCTTCCCCATGCCTTCTGCCCCGCTCAGTGCATCTCCCCGGACCCCCCGCCGTCAAGCTTGGCCTCCCAGCCGTAGGCTGGAAGGGCTCGGAGCAAGGTCCCTGAGGACTGGAGCCTGGCCCCAGGCTCTGGCTCACTAGGTGCTGGATGTGTCGCTCGGGTGAGCCGGGTTCCCGGTGCAGGCTAGCTCTGCTCGTGGCTGTGGTCATCTGGCGGCTGGGATGGGTGTGCAATGCCCAGAGGGTGTGCTGGGCTTGGGCACGTGGCTTCTGGGCGCCCCGAGTGCTGGGCTTCTGGTCAGTGCTCCTGGGTGGAGGCGGGAATGCTGTGGGGCTGGCCCCCTGGGGCCTCGGTGTGACGGTGACTCTGGGGGCGTCTGGGCGCTGGCACCTTCCACCCCCTTCCCCTGACTGGCCGTATGGCCTGGAAGCCGCTTCTCCCGCGGCCCCAGGTACTCCTTCTGCACGCCGGCCTCCGTGCCCCTCTGTCACAGGCCTCCCAAGAGAGCCCTCAGCAGGCCCTTCACGGCCGGATTGTTTAGACTGCGCGCCACGGGAGGGCACATGGTTTCTATCAGGGAAGCTCCTCCAGGCTCCCCACGCCGTCGGGGGTGGGGGGGATGCCTGGCCCACGTGGTTCCTGGAATGAAGCGCTTACGCTTCCGCTGCCTGGGCCCCACCCCCCAGGGCCTGGCGAGTTCTCCGTCGGAGCCCCGTGGGCTGGAGCCTGCAGCCACTGAGGCTTCCCGGGTTGCCCCCGTTTGTGAGGATGACTGGGCGTCCCCTTCTGGCTAGGGGCTTCCCAGGTGGCTTAGTGGTAATGAATCCGCCTGCACTGCAGAAGACACGGGTTCGATCCCTGGGTCAGAAAGATGCCCTGGAGGAGGAAATGGCAACCCACTCCAGTGTTCTTGCCTGGAGAATCCCACGGACAGAAGAGCCTGGTGGGCTACAGCCCATGGGGTCTCAAGAGTCAGACACGACTACATGACTGAGCACGCACGCAAGCCCCTTCTGACCTGAACTTTCCGGAAGGGCTTCGGGTGCACCCTTGTGTGTTGCCACGTCCAAATTTGGGAGGAAGCACCACCAGCAGAGGGGCTGGCACTGACCATGCCCTCCCCATGCCTGGTCCGCAGCACGAGGTCACCTGGCATCGGCCCAAGGGCCGCGGTGGAGACCGAATGGGTCATGGCACGGTGACCTTTCTGTGGCTGCTGGACAAGTGACAGCAAACTGAGGGCCTAAAGCAGCACAGATCTCACTGCCTCACGCCCCTCGAGGCGAAGCCTGAGACCTGCGCCCCTGGGCCAAGTCAGGGCGCCGGCAGGGCTGGCCCTCGCAGGCGTGCGGGTGGGGGCCGCGCCCGGCCTCCGCTCTGGAGGGGCCCTGGGCCCCGGCTCCGGCCCTTCTTCCAAGTCTGCCGGCAGCTCTTCCCTCCTTGACCTTGGCCTCGGCCCTCATGTCCTCCCCCCCAGCAGGCGCTCTGTGATGACCCCGGGCCCACCCACACCTTCCAGGGTCACCTCCCATCAGAACCCTTCACTCAGCCGTGCTCGCCGATTCCTTTGTGCTGGGGTTCGGGGGCTGAGGTCGTGGGGGGTCGTGGGGGCGTCGGTCAGCCCCCGCTGCTGGGTCGGGCGTGTGGGGGCCTGATCAGGGGCTCTGTTCAATGCACGGTGCTCACCACGGTGCCCCTCCCCAGCCCAACGACCCCGTCACCAACATCTGCCAAGCGGCTGACAAGCAGCTCTTCACACTGGTGGAGTGGGCCAAGCGGATCCCGCACTTCTCCGAGCTGCCCCTGGACGACCAGGTCATCCTGCTGCGAGCAGGTGAGCGGCGGGCCGGGTGGGGGCGGGGCGAGGGGTGGGCAGGGGCGGTGGGCGGGGCCTGAGGGGGCGGGCCTTGTGAGGGGCGGGGCGAGGGGCGGGGCCCTGCTCATGCTCAGTGGGGTCCTAGAGGCACGGGGCACCGGGCATAGGGAGGGGGGTGGGGGGCTCTGCTGGGGAAGGGCCGGGGGGCGGCTGGGGACGGGGCCTCAGAGGAGGGCAGTCTTGCTGGGGGCCCGGTTCTGCCCCTTGAGGTCTCCTCCTCAGCCTCCTGAGCCCTGATGTCTGGCCGGCGGGTGTCGGTCCACGATGGCCCAGGAGTGGGGGAGACGGTCCCTGGAAGAGCTTTCACTCTGACTGGGGCACAAACTCCAACCCCAGAGCCGACAGGAAAAGATGCCGACCTGCAGGGTGGGGCGGGGCCCTGGGTCCTCATGCTGAGCGGGCAGCCCCTTTGTCTCCCGGGCTCTCAGTTTTCCTCTGTGTTAAGTGAGGCCAATACTAGCTTCGTGGGGTTGAGTCATGATTGAACAGGATCACCGTTGTGACACGGTCACAGCCACCAGCCCGGAGCCTTTGGGGCACCGGTGACGGTCACAGCCACCACTGCCGAGTGCTCCGTGGGCTCCGGGCTGGGGTCTGAGACGGTCGCTAGCGACGCTCCGGAGACGGCTCGCGCGGCCGGTTTGCAGGAGCGCATGCGCACGGGCTCTTCTCTGCCCTCCCCCAGCCCTGCGCCCACGCCGCGTGTGCCAGGGACTCTCAGAGAGAGAGTGGCAGTCCCCCTTTGGCTCCAACACTCCTAGGTTCCATCATTTACTGTTTTGTGGCACCCCCAAAACGTCAGCTCTGGGAGTCTGCGTTGGGGGCTGCCCAAGAGGGTCTGGGGGCTCCCTCGCACTCTTTGGCAGCAGCGGCGTACAGAGAGGGACTTCCCGGGCATCTGAGTATGGAGGGCCCGGGTGAAGCAGCTGCAGGAGCTGCTCTGTGCGGGACTTTAGGGTCAGTGCTCGGGAACCGCCCTTCTGTGGCAGGGTCATGGGCTCGGGGTTCCATGGAGGCCCTGCCTCGAGAGGGTGCGAGCTGCCTCCGGGGGGCCCGGTGGGGGCCGGGGCGGGGCGGGGTGGGGTGGGGCAGGGCCCCGGAGCCCTGCAGGTGGACGAGTCCCTGCTCCTGCTCAGTGGGGGTGGTCCTAGGGGCGAGGAGGCGGGCGGGGCCTGGAGACCACGGTGACCCTGTGCCCCGCCCCCGCAGGCTGGAACGAGCTGCTCATCGCCTCCTTCTCGCACCGCTCCATCGCCGTGAAGGACGGCATCCTCCTGGCCACCGGGCTGCACGTACATCGCAACAGCGCCCACAGCGCAGGCGTGGGCGCCATTTTCGACAGGTGGGGGCCCCGCGTGGCCTTGTGCTGTGCACGGAGGTTACGCTTGTGGAGACAGCAGAAGGGCCCCAGGACTAAGTCCCAGGTGGCTCAGAGGGTAAAGTGTATGCCCGCAGCACGGGAGACCCGGGTTCGATCCCTGGGTCGGTAAGATCCCCTGGAGAAGGGAATGGCAACCCACTGCAGTATTCTTGGCTGGAGAATCCCATGGACGGAGGAGCCTGGTGGGCTACAGTCCATGGGGTCGCTAAGAGTCGGACACAACTAAGCACCTTCCCTAAGGTTAAAATCCCCGGGGCCGCCCGTGTACCCCAGCTCCCACTGTGGTGTCTTTCCCTCCACATCCGCGCGTGTGAAGGAAAGCGGCCCCATCTTTAAAGCAGAAGTAGTCGGTGGTACTGTTCTGTGGGAGCCGGCGAGGACTCCTCTGACGTGTTGTGGTTCCATGAACCTGCGTGCGGCCTGGCCCCGGGCACATGGCCACGTCCCAGCACCACTCTGGGCCTGTCCCCGGCAGGGACACTGCTCTCTGCTCCCGCCTCTCTCGGCACACACCCAGGCGGCCGGTGCTAGGCGGTGGTCAGGCGACTCTTCTCAGGCTCCCAAATCTCGACTCATCCCGTCTCCACCTGCAGGGTCACTGGGATGCCTGTTCCCATCCCTGGCTGGCTTTGCCTATGAGCCCAGGTCAGAGCACCTGGGCCTTCTGGGGACCGGGGTGTCAGGTCAGCCAGCCAGAGCTGAAGGGGCTGGGGAGGGCCGTCGGGGGGGGGGTTCCTTGGGCAGGGGGAGCTTCAGCACAGGGTGAGTGGACCCCAGGGAGGGGAGGCAATGGGCGGGGTCCCAGGTGAGCCCCTGAGTGAAGAGAGTCGCTCAGTCGTGTCTGACTCTGTGACTCCATGGACTGTATATGGTCTATTGAATTCTCCAGGCCAGAATACTGGAGTGGGGAGCCTTTCTCTTCTCCAGGAATCTTCCCAGCCCAGGGATCGAACCCAGGTCTCCCACGTTGCAGGTGGATTCTTTTCCAACTGAGCCACTGGGGAAGCCTGAGTCCCTGAGTACAAGAGCCTTACAGTGGGCGGGGGGGGGAGCAGCAGAGACCCCTACTGTAGCCCCCTGGGGATAAATGCGGGAGCGTGCTGCCACGTGGGACGGCGCAGGAAGAACGGGGGCGGCTCCTGACTGCTCCACCCCACCCGCCTGCACCAGGCGCCCTGGGCAGGCCCTGATGCAGACAGTGTAGGGCGTGTCTTTGTTCAGTAAACTCGGAGAGGGGGCTGTGGGGTGCTGGGTTTATTGCTTACATGCTTAGCTGCTCAGCTGTGTCCGACTCTGTGCAACCCCATGGACTGTAGCCTGCCAGGCTCCCCTGTCTGTGGGGTTCTCCAGGCAGGAATACTGGAGTGGGTTGCCATTTCCTTCTCCAGAGGATCGTATTGCTCACAGATGGCTTCTTTAGCAAGCCCGTCCCTCCCCGGCCTTGTGCCCAGCTGACAGCTCCGGGGGCCCAGGTGCTCAGAAGGTGCCTGGTGATGGGAAGTGGCACGGAGCCCCCTCTGGCAGCGAGCCAGGAGCAGGGAAGCCAGGAGCTGGGGAGGTGCCTTTCCGCAGATGTAGGGAGTAGCAGGGATGCGCGTCCGGGCCTTGGCCTGCTCTGCAGCCAAGCGGGGACGTGTGCCAGTGGACTTCGTCCCTGACGTCCAGGACCCTGGCTCACCCTGCTGTCACGCGGTGCCCCTCTAGTCTCCGGGTTCCTGGAATAAAATCCCACAACACTGAGCTCCTGGAGCTGGAGGAGAGGAGCCCCCCTCCCCGCTCGGGGCCGGAGGGGACTGGCTGGGCGCAGGGACTGTCCTACCCGGTCTGAATCGCCTTACCCTTCTCAGCTGCCCTCCAGGCCTGCACGGAGTCCTTCGGGGGTGTTTCTGGGGGGCCCCGGGAAGGGCACGGTCTGGCTTGGATGTTGATGTTTGCCTGCCCCCCTCCCCCCACGCACACAGGGTGCTGACGGAGCTGGTGTCCAAGATGCGGGACATGCAGATGGACAAGACGGAGCTGGGCTGCCTGCGCGCCATCGTCCTCTTCAACCCTGGTACTGCCTGCCATCCAGGCCTGGTGTCCGCCCCGCCAGGGGCCAAGGCCGCGGGGCGCCCACCGCAGCCCCACAGCCCACTGATAGGGCGGTGTCGGCCCCCTGCCCCTCCTCTGAGCCTGCCTGTCTCCCTTGCGATGGGCTCTGCTGCCAGAGATTTGGAGCCCGGCTGCTCTGGGGGTGCTGGGGGGTACTGGGGCAGGGGTGGGCTCTGAGGGCTTCTTGGGGAAGTGCTGGCGGTGGGAGGGCGGGGCAGCGGCAGGGCTCATGAGTCCTTACCCTCCATCGGCTCCAGTGCTGAGGGTCAGGCTGGGGTGAAGATGGGGTCCCCTAGTGGGTACAGCCCGTTTCCAGGGGCATTTGTCCCCAGGCCTGTGCGTGAGCCCACGACCCTGGCAACACAGCCCTGCCCAGCAGGGTCCCCCTTGAAGTCGAGCGTGACTTGGCTGCCAGCACTGCTTTACCTGCTGGGGCCCAGACTTGGGATTGCCAGGGGCAGAAGGGAGGTGGCCAGAGCTGGCACAGGCCCAGGTGTAGGGGGACCGGGGGCCCAGCTGCAGAGGAGTCTGCATTTCCCGAGGTGCCCAGGACCCCAGGCCACTGTGGCATTCACGCTGGGCACGGTGCCCCTGCTGGCATGTCAGACAGCCGGGGCAGGGCTGGTGTAGGGGCCCCTGGCCTAGGGCTCAGAGGCCACCCAAGAGCAGGCCTGTCCCCAGGGCTTCCCTGGCTTCAGATGGGCAGCAGGGGGGCTCCAGCCTCTGCCCCCTAAACCATCAGGGTGGACCATGCCTGTCTGGGGCCGCACTCAGGGCGGGGACCCGAATCCCAGTGCCCAAAGGGGGCTGCTGTTGGGGGTCAGTGGGGAGAGGCTTGGCGGGTGTCAGTTTGCGGGGTGACTTTGGAGACGAAGGAGCAGAGAGGGGCTTAGCTTTGCCCGACTGGGAGCTCTCACTGCCTCGGGGAGGCCTGTGACTGCTGCCCAGATGACCCAGGGCACCCGTGCGCCTCAGTCCTCAGCCCTGGGCCCTGGGGTTTTGGTGGCGCTGGTCCCAGGCATCTCTGTCCACAGGCAGAGCCCCTTCCAGACCAGGCTCCTGCTGCCAGGGTCCCAGGGCTCAGGGTGGCTTCAGCCCCCACAGCGTGGGTTTGGCTGTTTCAGACAGGAGGAGGTCTGGAGCCTACATTGGCTCAGAGGGGCTGAGACCCAGTGCACTGAGGCCTCTGGAGGTGACGCGGTTGCTGTGGTAACCAGGGGTGGGGGAAGCAGGCCTGTCCCACCCTCCTGATGAGGTAGTGGGGTGGCGAGAGGTTAGGGAATGGGCCCAAGGTCGAGTGGCCAGCATGCAGCAGGCAGGGTGCATGCACGGGGCCGCCTCATCCAGGCCGGGGCTCTGGGTCCCCGCTTCCCGGGGCCGGGCTCTGACCTGTGGCCCCTTCTCCCCTGCAGACTCCAAGGGGCTCTCAAACCCAGCCGAGGTGGAGGCGCTTCGCGAGAAGGTCTATGCGTCCCTGGAGGCGTACTGCAAACACAAGTACCCCGAGCAGCCAGGAAGGTGGGCCTTGGGGGCTGCGGCAGGCCCGCCCCAGCCCTTCAGACACTCCTGTGGGTTAGAGGGCAGCTGCCCTCCCCCACCCAGGGCAGCGGGGGACCCAGGCACTCTTCCGCCCCAGCAGGCGTGCACTCACCGTTCCCTGTAGCCCCACCAGACAGATGGGCCCTGTGCTGGCACACAGTAGGCACGCGTGGCTCTAGAGCGGGTAAACCAAGGCGGTGCTTTCCTCTGCCGGCCAGAGGAAACCACTCGAGGCAGGGCTCTGCTGTGCTCGCCCCGGCAGGGACGAAAGCCAGCACATAGTAGGTGCTTTACAAACGTGTGTGGAACAGATGGCTGTGATCTGAGCGCAGTCTGCCTGGCTCTCTCCCTGCTGACTGTGGGCCTGGGAGGGCTGGCCTTGCCTCCTTGCCGGGTCCCCCGAGCCGGGCGCGCAGTGGGTTTCTGGGAGAAGGTGCCTGCAGACCAGCTGTCCAGGTTCCTGCCTCCTCTCTTCCTGGACCGGCCTCTGTCTGCCCGGAGCGGGTGGGGCCCCAGGGCCCCAGGCCTGGCTCTGCCCTCGCCCGCCCCGCCAGCCGGCACACACACGGTTAAGTGTCTGACCAGCCTCATCTGGTTTAAAGTGAAACTTCCCGGAGGAGGGGTGGCAGGCCCGCCTGTTTTTCCTGGCTCCTGGCCCTGGCCCATCTCGCCAGCTCAGCAGAAAACAGCGCGTTCTTTGGCCCCGCTCCAGCCTCTGAGCTGCGTTTTTGCCTTTAAAATGTGGGTTGTGCTGCAGCCAAGCCCGGGGCTTTCCCCCTGAAATAAGACATTGTTAATAATTAGTGAGGTCCCAGGGTCCCCCGAGGGTCGTGTGGAGAAGGCCTGGAAGCACCCGGGGTGGGGACTGGGGTCCGGGGAGGGGTGGATGTGAATGTCCGGGTGGGGCATTGGGCCCTGTCCCCACACGGCAGCTGTCCTTGGCACAGAGTGCAGGAGCCTGGCGTCCCTGATCCAGGCGCCCCCCCCCCCCCCCCACCAAAGTCTCCCCTGCTCCTCCGCTGCCCAGTGTCCTTCCCAGAGACTCTGCAGTGGGGCAGGCGCAGCCCGAGGAGCCCCTCCCCCTCCCTGCACCCGCCCTGTTCGAGGTCGGGCTGCTGTGCTGCAGCTCTTTCCGGGCGAGGTGGGTGCTGGCGTGAGCCCCCCTGGAGGCCTCTTGGAGTTCAGACTTGCCCCCCAGCTCAGGAGCAACTTCATCCCGAGAGGGGGTTGCCCGGCGGCCAGGGGCTTTGCTGGTGCTCAGATCTGCCGTCAGAGCCCTTCTTCCCGCGTAAAATCCTGCTGCGACTCCTGCTGCCCTTGGAGAAAGACTGCCGCGCCTTTTAACGTCCCCCTCGAAGCCCTGATCACCCCGCCCCTGCCCGGCCACTGGCCCTTTATCCTGAATCTCTGCCCTGGGGGTGTCCTCTTGGGGGTCTTCTGCCCCTGGGCCCTGGCCCCACTCTGCGTCCATCCTCTGCCTGAGAGACCCCTCCCCGTTCAAGGGCCCCGGCTCAGGCAGGTCCCCTGCCGTGGCAGCCTCGGGGGCTGGGGCGGTGAGACGGTCAGGCCACGGGGCCCGGGTGGGGGAGCGCGGCGGGCGCTCACGCGGCTTCATCCGCAGGTTCGCCAAGCTGCTGCTGCGCCTGCCCGCTCTGCGCTCCATTGGCCTCAAGTGCCTGGAGCACCTCTTCTTCTTCAAGCTCATCGGGGACACGCCCATCGACACCTTCCTCATGGAGATGCTGGAGGCCCCGCACCAGATGACTTAGGCCCGCGGTTCCCGGCCCGCCCCGCCCTCTGCCCGCGGGCCCTGGGGGCGTGGCCCGCCTGGCCCTGGGGGCGTGGCCCGCCGCTGCTGAGCCTGTGCTGCAGGCCGCCCTCCTCGTTTTCCACACGACTCGTCTGGACCCGGCAGCGGGCATCCCGGGGCGGCCGCCGGAGCGGCAGGAGCCGGTGTGAGCCCCGGGAGGGGGGAACCCGGGCGGGCTCACGGGGTACACGCCTCCGCCCCTGGAGCCGCAGCGTTCAGAGGGCGGCTGGGCTCCGTCACGCTCTGTGGTCGCTGGGTTTGGAAGTCTCCCGTGCGAGGTCCTCTGTTTGCAAGGATCCCTCTGCCTCCGGTGTTGGCTGGCGCCCTGCCCGCCCAGGTTCACCCGCGACTGGGAGGAGGGGACAGGTGGGGGAGCTGCCAAAGACCCCCCCGACCCGCCTCCCGGGAGGACGGGAGGGGCTCTGGTCCCTTAGAGTGAAGGGTGAGCAGCCCCTTTTTCCAAAGATGGCTTTCAACCTGCTCCCCAGGCCGGTCAGATTGGGAGCCGACCTCTGCCCTGGGTTTGGGGGTCACTTAAGGCTGCAGGGACACCCGCGCACCCCACCCCACCTGCG
Organism: Bos indicus x Bos taurus; assembly: GCF_003369695.1. Lineage (NCBI taxonomy): Eukaryota > Metazoa > Chordata > Mammalia > Artiodactyla > Bovidae > Bos > Bos indicus x Bos taurus. The sequence continues at coordinate 104,219,783 of NC_040086.1, forward strand.
TGCTGTCTTTGCATTGTCCTGGTTTCAGCTCCTGTCCCATGTGGTCCTGTCCAGGCCGCCTCCAAACCTTCCAGCCTGTGCAGAGGGCTGAGGCTGGCCCCCACTCCTGCAGGGCGCGCCTGATCTCTAGTGGACCGGAGGCCTGCTGCCCACACAGGAGGCCCACGGTGACGGGAGGGGAAGAGGGTCCTCGGTCGGCCGTGCACACTGAGGGAGACCAGCGGGGTCCAGAGCTGGCGGGACCTGTGGGCACTCCGCTGCGGGGAGCGGACAGCTGGCCGGGGCCTGCAGCACTCTGGGCAGGGAGGCCCCTTGGGTGGCAGGCGTCTCATGGGCCCCTGAGGTGGGGAGCGGCCGAGTGTCAGCACCCTGGGATGGGGCTGTCGTCGTGTGTCCGTCCGCACCCTCTCTGGTCAGGGTCCCGCCCGGCCCGGCAGGCCCAGCGTCCTGGGCTGGGTCTCTCAGGGTGAAGGCCTCTGCACCGTCGTGCGCTCCCTCCGGTCCGTTTTTCTGTCTCACGCCCCGAAACCCAGCGTTTGTCGGCTGGGGGAGCCGGAACTGGGTGCGTGGGGTCCTGCTACCCCCGTCAGCGGCCCCGGAGCAGGAGTGGGGGTCAGCGTTGTGGCTGCTCCCCCAAGCCTGTCTCCCCGTGGGGGGGTGCAGGGGTGCCCCTGAGGCTGGGTGAGGACAGGCCGGCCTCCCGGCCTCTGTGGGGAAGAGGGTGTCCATTCTTTGCCCTCCAGGGTCCAGCCCAGGCTGAGCGTGAGGCATCTGGGCCAACCGTGTGGAGGATGCCACAGACATCTCCTTTCTCTGGGGCCCCCCCCATTCCCGCCCCCAGGAGATGCGTCCCCAGCCGCCGCGGCACCTGCCCCATCCGCCCTCTGCGGCAGAGGTGGGGCGAGCCGGGGCCTGCCCAGTGCCCCCGGAAGTCTTGGCCGCCTTTGGGGGCGTGGTGGTGTCAGCAGAGTGAAGCAGGCACCCTGGTGGTCCTCCCCCTGGGGTACCCCTGGTGGTGGGTTTGTAGGTCTGCCCCCCACCCCACACCCAGTGCCTTCTGCAGCTGGACACACCCCGTCCACGCCCAGCCCGCCCCGCTGCCCTGGACCACTCTGGAGCCCAGGAGGGGGCCCTGTGGGGTCTGGCCTCGGGGTCCCCCGGCTGCCCTACCCCAACCCAGAAGCCCCCGGCATCCCCTCCCCCGGCCTGCTGCATCACCAGGCCCATGGCGTCCTGGGGCCGAGCCCCCCTTCTTCTCCTCGGGCGCTGCCATCGTAACGTCCTTGCTGTGTTTGAAAAGGTGATGGTGGGGAAATGGCACGTTATTCAGTAGGTAGACGTTTTCTTTAACCAGACCTTCAGTAGACCAATCTGGTTCAATTAAGGTGATTTTTTTGGTAATTCTTATTTTGGTGGGGCAGTCTTTAATTTTCTAAAGATGGCACTAACGTCAGCTCGTTGGCCATCCTGTGCCGTCCCCACTCACTGGATGCTTCCGGCACGCCCCCCCCGCCCAGCATCACCTCCCCCTCGGTCATCAGGCGGGGCTCCCGAGGCCGAGGAATGAAGACGACTGTGTCTCAGGTTCGGAAGTTGTTGGCCAGGCCAGCCTCTGGCTTGTCCCCCACTGGGCGTTTCCTTGGAAGCTGGCCTGCTCGGGGACGTCCGTGCAGAGGGCACCCGCGTCAGCCGCTGGCCCTCATCCCCCCAGGGGGAGGACGGCCCCCGGCCCTGGGCGTCCCAGGAGGGTTTGGGCTGGCAGACCCCCCGGGGCAAGTGCTGGAGACCACGCCGCACTCCCTGCTCCGCGGAAGCCCTGGTTGGGCCCAGCCGGAACATCCAGCCAGAGCGTGATGGGCTGATGTTGCTCCCGCCGTGGAATTTGGTCCCTGCCCACGCAGGTGTGTGTGGACAACACCCGCGCTGTAGAGACCCCGTGTGCACAGACCTGCTCTCCATCCACAGACACACAGACCAGTTACCAGCGTTTTCTGTTTATTTTTAATCAAGACTCCCCGCGACCCCATTTTCCTATAAATTTGCTTGTTGTAAGCAAGTATGTAAGGACCCCTTCTTTGGTGAAATCCGGGTTCGAATGAATACCTTGAGGCAAGGAGACGCATCTATTTTAAGATGCCCTGGAGCAAACAGCTTTAGCCGTTGCCAGTCCTTAGCAATGCCTTAGCCGGGACGTGTAGCTCACAGAGATGACATACGGAGAAAAAGAGGAGACATTTAAAGCATCGGGAAAGGTAGAAAAAAAATCTATTTTTGTACAAATGTAATTTTATCCCTCATGTATAACTTGGAGGATGTGGCGGGGAGGGGGGCTTGTCGTGTTTCTGCTTCTAGAGGTGGAGGCTCTCTGAGTCGACGTCGGGACTTCAGATGGGCGCGCGGGCCTCGGACAACGCTGCTGCAGGCGGGAAGCTGGGCCCGGAACTCTCGAGGGTTCTCCTCCCCTTCCGAGGAACGCTCACGCCTTGCTCTGCGCCCTCCCCGTGGCCAGCTGGCCTTCCCGGGACTGACTGTGAAATTACTTCCCCACACGGACTGTTCTCAAAACATCGCAGCCGCAGGTGCCAGGCGAACAATGGTGTCAGAATTGTGGAGAAGAGACTCGGAGCAAAACGTGAGAGGAGAAACAAGCAAAACATGAGCGTTTAAAAACACCCCCTCAGCTTGCCTTTGTTCGGGGGGCTTTCCTGTCCGGGGCTGGAAGCCGACCGCGTGGGGGGCTTCGGCTGCCCTGGAGGGGGCGGGCCTGCTGCCTTCACCCCGCCCCCCGAGGGCCACAGCAGGCACCCCAGCTGCCCTCCGACTCTGTGGCGGCCAGGTGCCGGCAGCAGGACCCTGAGCTGGGGCTGCTGGGCCTGTCCTCCTCCTGGGTCTGCTCTGCATCTCAGGGCTCTTGGGTGACTCACCCCCTCCATGCCTGGGCTCCGTCCAGAAGCCCCCCAAGAGGGGCGCCCTCGGCCCTCTCGGGGCCTGGCGTGGGCCGAGCTCGGCCCTTGGGTCCGCATCAGCCCGGACGGGGGGAGGTTCGCGTGGCCCCAGGATGAGTGATGTCATCCGGCTGCCGCATTAACGAGCAGGCAGTGGCAGCCACCTGCTCCCACTCGTCTCCATGCCGTCTGGGGGCTAGACGGGGCCTGGCCGCAGCGTGCCTGCGGTGCCCGAACCCTCTCCTGCACCTCCGTCCAGCCGGCACCGTTTTGGGGCCCGGGGCATCCTGGGGCTGGAAGCCCTGAGGCCCACAGCCCTGCCCGGTGGCACCGGACACGTCGTACTGAGGACCGAGGTGGCTCCCGGGGGCGGCCGTGAACCTGATGATGAGTCCTGAGGCCCGAGAGCCAGGCCCCCCAGAAGACTCGCTGTACGTGGGCGTACAGTGCGCGTGGGACTTGCATGTTTACACACATACAAACGTGCCCCTGCACGTGTGACGTGCACGGCCTCGCCAGAACTCAGCTGTCCCGGCCCTGGCTGGCTGCAGGCGGTGCCCGAGGTGCTGACACCCAGCCCCCACGGCCTGCTGCCCGCGACAGCCTCCCGGGAGTCAGGCGTGGCCTTGCCCACGAAGCTCAGCCTGTACCTCCTGGAAGGGTGGGCACAGGAGACAGACCCCCACGAACCTCTGCGACCAGCCCATTCTGGTTTCCTGTCATAAAAATTCAAACATAACCACTGTGGGGACCCCTTCTGGTCTAGGAAGTGTAGTCAGCCCCAGGGGCCTGGAGAACCAGACGGTCGCCTCGCCAGTGAGGGACCCTGGCCCAGGGGATCCCTGGCCGTTGACCCCAGCCTCAGCAGGCCCTGACCCAGCTCTGGACACAGTCTCCATGCGCAGACCCTGCAGGGGCGTCTGGCAGGAGTAAGTGGACCCTGAGGAGGGCTGCCTCTGATGGCTCCACGGCCTGAGGGGCTGTTGGAGTCTCTGGGGAAGACCAGGGCAGGGCCATGGCTGAGACGACCTCCCCAGGCTGAGGGACCCCCGCACATTGTTCAGGATGCAGGCCTGAGGGAGCACCCCTCGGCTGGAGCGCCGATCCTGGAAGAGCAGAGCAGAGGAGCCAGTGGGCAGGGGTCCGAGAGGAGGAGGGGTCTGGGGCGCAGGGCTCACACCCGACCTCGTGCCAAGCGCTGTGCCCTGGAGGGCCCCAGTCACGCGGAGGCCCTGAGCTGCCACGGCCACTGCCGGGCAATCTGGCTCCTGGCCCCCCTGCTGCCTCAGTTGCCATGGTGACCCCGGCCCAGGGCAGTCCCCCTGGACCACAGATGCTGGGCTTGATAAGTTTATCTGCCTCAGGATCCGGTGGTGACAGGCTGAGTGAGCAGGGCTAGGGAACCTCCAAGGCGAGGTTGGGCGTTTGGACGGGACTGTGCAAGGCATCCCCGTATGGCAGGTTCCAAGCTGGGTGCTGGGGCCGGGTGACAGGAGAGAGCGGGCCCTGCTGTCGCCAGGCAAGCAGTGTGGTTGGAGAAAGGGCCTGTGTGGGAAGTGGAGGGAGTCCTAGGAAGATGGGGTGAGCCCCCAGAGAGGCCCTGACACCCAGCAGGGGACGCAGAGGACAGAAGAAGCGGGGGGTCATCACTGGGCCTGAGCCCGGCAGCAGCAAGTGATGAGAACCGAGCAGAGGCAGCCAGCGGGGCTCAGACCTCAGGCAGGAAGGGGCCGGAGCATGGAGGGCGTCAGGAAATGGAGCACAGGGCAATTCTCGTCCTCTGCCCCCTGATACCCACGCGGTCTCCTCTGCCTCCGCGCTTGGGGCTCCTCTGCTGTGCCGTGGGCTGACCCCCAGCTGAAACGCGGGCTCCTGCTTCCCGCTGGCCTGGCTGGGCGCTGACTTCCCATCCCTCCTGTCCCTGGGCGGGGGCGATCTCGAGGGCTCAGAGAGTTGGAGTGGACTGGCCATTTCACCCAACTGCCCTCCAGCCTCAGAAGCCATCTGAGGATGCGGGGGGCCCCAGAGGAGCTGGGAGGGGCCGCACCTCCAGGGAGGAGTCCTGAGACGGATGGACGGCAGGGCCCGGAGCAGGGCCCGGTGCGAGGCAGCAGTGCCCCCTGCTGGACGCGCAGGGCAGAGGCCGCGCGGGTCCTTCCGGTCCTGCAGGTGCCCCACTCCGGGCCTCTGGAATCGCCGGGAGCCTCGGAACTCCGCGGCCCAGGCCACGCCCCCGTCCGATTACGTCAGAGGGTCGGGGTTGGGGCGGAGTGGGGCCACCCCGCTGGGCCGCGGAGCCCACTGCGCGCTGAGCCCGGACTGGGAGCTCCCCCTCTGGACCTCAGTTTCCCCGTCCCCCCGGCAGGGACAGACACCCCCACCTCCCAGGGCTATTGTCCCGAGGTGGGCGAGACCTCAGTCATCCAGAAAAGACCCTGAGGTCGCCGCTTCCTGGGTCATTTTCCCGGGACGACAAGGCCGTCCCCTGGGGAACAGGCCTGGCAGGCGTGGGTTCTGGAGCCCTCCACCTCTAGTCTGGGGCCACATCTGGAGGAGGTCGGGGCTGTGGGCCAGTTCCAGGCCGGGGGACCAGGAGGGTCAGCGTTGTCATGCCCTTGACGGTGAAAGTCCCAGGGAGGTCAGAGCCACCAGTGGGGGTGGGAATCCTGGGCTGTGGGGGCCTTGGTTCCTCATTCATTCACGGACACTCACGGACCACACTTACAGGCCAGGCTCCACCCTGAGGGGCTCTCTATCCCACCAGGGCCCCTGGGCCCTGACCTAACCTGGGGGCTGGCTGCAGACTCCGACTCAGCCTGGGAACTGGCACTCGGCACCCAGCGAGCGAGGCTGGAAAAAACCCAGTCCCGCAAGAGGAGTGCTGTTGGTTCTCATGCTTCTGAGACACAGGTGGGTCAGGAGCATCTAGGGAATCCTGGCCCACGGCCCCGAGGGGCTCGTGGCAGAGGCAGGGGCATGATCATCAGGCTTGGCTTTGCTGGGTCCCCTGCCCCCCGGGTTAGGGCCCACCCAGCTTCGGAAGCCCCCTCTGCCTGGGGGGCCTGAGGTCTCTGGGCCGCCCCCCAGGTCGGGCCTCCGTCCTCCTGTTCCTCTCGGTGCAGCGGCTGCCGGGACCATCCGGGAGGCCCGAGGCTCGGGAGGCCGGCCCGGAGTCTGCCCCCAGCTGGACGTGGGTGGACAGAGCGTTTCCCTCCTGGGCCTCAGCCTCACCTCTGCAGACGGGGGACAGCCGCAGTGAGTATGGGCCGTGTAGGCGTGGAGCAGAGCCGTGATCACCGACGATGAGCAGCCCCGTTGTTCGGGGAGGAAACAGGCCAGGGAAAGAGGTGGCGGCCTGCCTTCAGCTTCAGCAGTGGGACCCAGGCCCCCGAAGTCTGGGTGGCGCTCCTGCCTGAGCTGGCCCGGATGCCTGCCAGGGAGGGCCAGATGTGAGCCTGCCCGGACGCCTGCCTGGATTCCAGGCTGCCCGGTAGGACAGGTGGGGCCCCAGGGGCTGGTGGGGACTGGCGGAGGTGCCTGTGGACTTCCATCTGCTGCCAAGCCCTCAGGAGGTGGGGTAGGGCCTGGGCTAGGCGAGTGGCCCACACTCTTCTCTTAGCCGCCAAGGCCCTTGGAGAGTGCAGAATGGGGAGAGGCTGCCGCGACAGGGCTCTCGAGATGGGGGGGCCTCCCTTGCACCCTGAGAGCGGAGGTCGCATGCTCTGGGAAGCAGTTTCTTACAAAGTTCAGCAGCATCTGGTGACCGCAGCTCTAGGTGTTGATATAACCAATTTGAAAATGTCTGTCCGCCCCCAACCTGGCACACGGACCTTTATAGCAGCTTTATTCGTAACTGCTGACAACGGGAATCAACTGAGATGTCCTTCAGTAACTGAATAGATAAGCAGACTGAGGTTCCTCCAGACAGTGAAACACTCTTAGCAATAAAAAGAAATGAGCTGTCAGCCACGAAAAGACACGGATGAATCACAAATGCATATTGCTAAGTGAAAAAGCCTGAGCGAGAGAAACTACACGATTCCATTTATGCAGCATTCTGGAAAAGGTGTCACTCTGGAGATGGTGAACAAGTCAGTGGTTCCAGTGGGGTGCTAGTGAGGGAGATGCAGGACTTGTAGGGCAGTGAAACTCTTCTGGCAGGAACCTGACGCTGTACTCGTCCAAACCACATGGCCTTTCTGCTCAGTGAGCCTTACTGTCTGCAAAGAGAGTTACTTGGGAGGTCAGGAGAATCCCCGGGTGGCCTGCAGACTGGCAGGGCAACCTTCCTGAGGGAGTGGAGGCAGCAGCGGCTGAGCTAGCAGCTTTGGGGTCCGTAAAACTGGCCGTGAAGGGTGCCACCGTGGGAGCCTGTTCCTGGGGCGATGAAGCTGTTTCTGGGGCTGCAGGCTGACGGCTCTGCTGTCTGGTGCTGCTCTCGTCTTCACTGAGATGACCATGCAGCTGGGTTGGGGGCCCTGGCATGTCGCTGCTGGGCTGAGAGGGACCCACATGGTGGTGGATGAGAGCTGGAGACCCAGCGTGCACTCGGGTTTAGCTCAGTACAGACGGCTGTGTGGCAACACCTGTGATCACACGTGACAGCCCGTGTAGCGTGCACACAGTCTCCTTGCTCTGTCAGCCGAGAGACACTGCGAGTGCCAGATTGCTCCCTGAGCACCCCGGCACCCAGATCTTGGTTTCTAACACCGTTCTCCAAGGCAAGGACCAGGGGTCCTGCGGGGGACCATGCCAGGGCTGGGCAGACTCGGCCGGAATGAGCCAGGAGCATCTTGTTGTGCTAGAAAGTGAAAGTGAAGGGATGCATTAACCACAGGAGCATGCCAGCAGGTCGTCAGGGGGTCACAGGGTGTGACCAGCATGGTCCCCGTGGACGAGGCCGGGACACCCGGGGCTGGGACAGAAACAATAACGTCGGATTGGATTATGACTCCAAGGACAACATGAATACCCGTGAGCCTGTTCTCACATAAACACACGACTGCATAAATAAACATGTAGTGGATGAGAGATGACTCTCCCTGCAGAAGAGTCCCAGAGGGTTTGTGTGCGTGCTCCCCTCCACGAGCTGGAACCTGAGCCCTCATCTTCGAATGCGAGCTGTGCCCAGTGACCGCCTTGTAAAGAAGGCTGCCGGGGGAGGGAGACAGACAGGAACGCTCCAGGGGAGGGGTGCGGCCCGGCAAACCCGACCTCGGCCAGGGGTCAAGGCCAGCGCCAGCGGTGATGCGTCCTGGTGCCGGCCTGCACCCCTGGCGCAGAGGCATGAATAGGGCGCCTCCCTCAGGGTCTTCCTCCCAAACCCCCCCATCAAGGCCCACACGAGAAAACCACCAGAGAAATCCCAGCTGAGGGACCTTCCACAGAATCCCTGAGCAATCCTCCTCAGAATTGTCAAGGTCATCAAAGCACAGGAAGTCTGAGAAACTGCGGCCCAGAGGAGCCCACGGAGACGTGACAGCTCAGGGTTGGGTGGGGTCCCAGGTCAGAGGAGGACGTCGGGGGAAAGCAGGATGAGTGGAATAAATCAGGCTTCCCGGTGGCTCAGGTGGTAGACACTGCCTGCCATGCGGGAGACCTGGGTTCGATCCCGGAGTCAGGAAGATCCCCTGGAGGAGGAAATGGCAACCCACTCCAGTGTTCTTGCCAGAATCCCACGGACAGAGGAGCCTGGCGGGCTCCAGTCCCTGGGGGCAAAGAGCCGGACACGCCTGAGTGACTGACCTTTTCACGTCTCGGACACGAACAGGCAGAGCGCGTTTTCTTGTCTTCCCTTTGTTGCCGAAGCTGTGCTTCTCACCAACCGCAGGTCAGTGGCGCCGCGAGTCTAGCGAATCTCTCGGTGCCTGTTCCCCAACAGCGGCTGCTCGTTTTGTGTCTCTGGGCTGCATTTTGGGAATTGTCCCAGTGTTTCAAACGTTTTCATTATTGTTAGATCCGTCATGGTGACCTGTGACCTCTGGTGTTACTCTCGTCATTATCTGAGAAGCCGCGAGCTGCACCCACGTAAGGCAGCCAACTGAACTGACAAAGGTGTGTGTTCTGACGGCTCCACCCACTGGCCGATCCCCCGCCTCCCCCCTCTCATCCGGCCTCCCTTTTCCCCGAGACGCAAGAGCAGTGGCATTTGGGCGATTAAGAACCCACCATGACCCCCGAGTGTTCAAGGGAAAGGAAGAGCCGCTCGTCTCTCACTTTAAATCAAAGCTAGAAATGGTGGAGCTCAGTGAGGAAGGCATGTCAGAGCTGAGACGGGCCTAGAGCCAGGCCTCTTGCACCAAACAGCTAACCACGGTGTGAAGGCGAAGAGCGCTCTTGGAGGAAATTCAAAGTGCTGCTCCAGGGATCACACGGAGGATAAGAAAGAGAGACAGCCTTCCTGCTGGTACGGAGAAAGTTCGGGTGGTCTGGATAGAGGATCAAACCGGCCCAACACTCCCTTAAGCCAAAGCCTCATCCAGAGGAGGACCGTAATCTCTTCAATTCTGTGAAGGCTGAGCGGGGTGAGGAGGCTGCAGAAGGAAACTCTGAACCCTGCAGGGTTGGCTCGCGAGGGTTCGGGGGAGAAGCCGTCTCATAACGAGCAAGTGCAGGCGAAGCAGCGATGCTGATGCAGGAGCTGCAGCAGGTCATCGAGAAGACCCGGGTCAGATCATCCGTGGGGGGAGGCCACGCTAGACGGCAGACACTCGGTGCAGAGGGAACAGCCTCCACCAGCGAAGAGATGGCATCTCACCAGTGGCTCAGGTGCGGTTCGCATGTTTTCGCAGTGAAATATTTTAAATTGAGGTTTGAACATTGTTTCCTTAGACATAACACTATTGTAGCCAGCAGGGAAGCCCCGACAGACTACAGCGCCGTGTAAACAGAACCGTTATCGCCCTGGGAACCAAAACTCTCCTGTGAGTGGCTTTCCTGTGGTACGTACTGCAGTGGCCTGGAGCCGAACCTGCTGTACCTCTGAACTGTTGCCTTTAATGATGACGTCTTCATACTGGTTCCTTAGTCACGACACGTACCAGATGAATGTAAGATGCTAGCATTGGGGAGAACCAGCTGAGGGGTCTGTGGGAACTCCCTGTGCTATCTTTGCAAAGCTGGTAAATCTAATATGATTCTGAAATAAAAGAGTTTATGGAGAAAATTAAAGCAGCATGGATATGTAAAAAAAAAAAAAAATGTCGCAAGCTGTGGCCTGAACACAGACTTTCGGAAACCAGTGTGTTTACTGAAGGCCTCTTGTGAGACGGCCCAGCTGTGGTGAATAGGATGCTCTTTTCTAAAGAGATTGCACAGGCAGCCTGTCTTTAACATCCCGTTTTCAGGAGAGATGGGGGGGAGCGAGGGAGGGCGGGAGGGGAGGGGAGCCTGGCGGGGGCACGGTGGGTCGAGGTGGGGCTGAAGGGCTGGCCTGGAGGCTGACTGTCTCTCCCACCTCTCCCCCGCCCGCCCCGCCGAGGTGTCTCTCTAGGCCCCTGTTGTACTGCCTGAGCCCCTTCCCCAGGAATGAGAGCCCCCCGGAGTGGGGCCTGACCCCAGTTACAGAGCCTCATGGGCAGGTTTTCATCCGGTAGCTCAGCTTTTGTATTTTGATTAGAAAGGCCCCAAAGCCAGCTGACAGAGGAGCAGCCTGGGTACCTTGGGTGAGGGCTGGGCCACGGCGGAGGCCAGTCTCGTCTCATAGCCTGTGCTCGCCAGGCGGCTGGTGGCCTGGCGTTTGTGGACACATGGGGGGTGGCGGGTGCTCAGCTTGGCACCCCCAGGCCCCACTGTGTGTTACCCCTTGTGGGCTGAGCTCCAGGTTTCCAGTAGATCACCCCCACCCCTCCCCGGCAAGTTCTAGGTCAGCAGGACCCAGGCTGGAGGTCTCAGGACCAGAGACTTTCCCAATAGAGAGGCGAGGTTTCCTGATATGTCTGGGGCTGGATGGGGCTGGGTGTGAGAGGGGAGCTTGGAGTATCCTTATGGAACCCGTAGTGGGGTCTTCAGAGCCTCTATCAGAGTCTCAGCGTGGGGCCAGGGGCCAGGAGACCGGTGCCCTGCTGCTGGTATAGCCCGGGATCTCAGTCTGGGGCCTTATTTTCCCCCCACCGCACCCCTGGGAATACAAATGTGGGCCCTGGAGTCACACACATCAGCTCCCCCTCACCCCCGCCCCCCGAGCAGAATGTCCTGGGGGGCATGGAAGGTGGGGCCCTCCTGGGCTGCAGGTGGCCGTGCAGGGTGTAGAAGTCCAGGATATCGGGTTCTGGAGGAGCCTGAGGTCTTAGAGGGCCTTGGGTAGGACAGGCTGAAGGAAAAGGTCTAGGAATTTGCCAGTGAGCACAGACTCGGTGACCTTTGGGTACAAGAAATAAGTGACACTTTGATTAAAAGAAAAAGAAATTGATTAAAAAAAAGCCAAGACAAAACTGAAAATGAGTTCAGAGCAGATAGAGTGTTGATGGAGGGTCTGTTCTGAGCGGCTCCTCTCCAGGGCCAGCTGTGTCCACTGCAGCCAGTGGTGGACGCTGCCTGGGGCGTGTGCTGAGGATTCAGAGGCCTGAAGCGTTGGTTCTGCCGCGGCTTTAGGAGCCTGGAGCCCGTGCAGTCATCAGCCAGGTAGAGCCGCCTCTGTGTAGCTGCATCAGTGGGTCAGTGGAGCGTGTGAGTGAGGCTGGCTGGCTGCAGCTGCTCTCCCTCCGACTTTGGTGGCTTCTTTCCGTTGGACCCACCAGGACCTCTTAGGGCTCCAGAAATCCCACCGGTTCCTGGACACCCTCTGCTACTCCTCTAGTCACGCCCGCCAAACCCCTGGCCCTTCCGTTTGAAGAGTTACAACCGCTGGTAAAGCTGGGTTGCAGTTCTCTGGGTCAACAGTAGGTGGCGCTCTCTAATTATTCCAGGTGGTTGAACAGTCGCTGAGCTGTGTAGACTCTGCGACTCCACGCATCACAGCACGCCAGGCTTCGCTGCCCTTCCCTTTCTCCCGGAGCTTGCTCAAACTCATGTCCACTGAATCGGTGATGCCATCCAACCATCTCATCCTCTGCCACCCCCTTCTCCTCCTGCCTTCAATCTTTCCCAGCATCAGGGTCTTTCCCAATGAGTCGACTCTTTGCATCAGGTGGCCAAAGTATTGGAGTTTTAGCTTCAGCATCAGTCCTTCCAATGAATATTCAGGACTGATTTCCTTTAGGATTGACTGGTTTCATCTCTGCAGTCCAAGGGACTCCCTCGAGTCGTCTCCAACACCACAGTTCAAAAGCATCAATTCTTCGGCTCTCAGCTTTCTTCACAGTCCAACTCTCACATCCATGCATGACTACTGGAAAAACCACAGCTTTGGCTATGTGGATCTTTGTGGGCAAAATGATGTCTCTGCTTTTTAATATGCTGTCTAGGTTTGTCATAGCTTTCTTTCCAAGGAGCAAGCATCTTTTAATTTCATGGCTGCAGTCACCGTCTGCAGCGATTTTGGAAAGTTCCTCGATTCTGCAACTTGAGCATTTATCAAACCAAAATGACTTACTGATTGATCAAGTTCAGTAAAGCCTTTCTTTGTGCACAGAACTTTGTGGATTGTAACTTTGAATTAAGTCAGAATCAAGGAAAGATGCATTTCATGAAAGGCCTGGGTGCTTCATTTACCTGGAATGAAGGGGAAACATCACCGGTGCCTCCAGCTGGCTTGATGGCAGAGATGGGGCCGGGCCATCATCTTCCCCATCTACCACCAGAGGGCAGCATTGCCCCACCGAGCGCCCTCCACCGCCAAGCCTGTTGGCCGGGGCAGATTGGCTAAGCCCTGCAGTCTCCCTGGCAACCGTCTCCAGCCCTCCCTCTTTCGGCGCCCATCCGGCAGAGCGCTGCTCTGTGATGGACAGGGGCCGCCCCTCTGCTCTCTGTCCCTGTGCCTGGGCCAGGGGAGCTGCCCGAATGGACTGTGCTGGACGCAGCCGGGGCCCAGTAACAGCATCTCTGATTTCCTCTTGGCCGAGGGGCCCTCCTTTCCCCCAAATGCTTGCCTTCCCCACCTCCTGTTCTGGAAAGGGAGAGGGAGATTTCAGAGCCAGGTGCAAAGGCAGCGATCCCCTCACACCCCGTGGAGGGGAGTGGGCTGGGGAGCGGGCATTGGCTGGCGAGGATGGGGGTGCAGAGTGCAGGGACCACGGGCAGAAGATCACGGGTGTTTGGGACCCCAGCTGCTTCCGAACCTTGTCCAGTGGGAGGCCCTCTGTAACCAGACTGTGCAGCGGGAAGTGATGATGAATTTTGACCACCTTGGACCCCAACATGACACCCCAGGCTCGTCCCCGGAGACCTGTAGAAAGGCTCAGGTGGGCACCTTCCCAGTTCAGAGTGAGTCAGCAGGAGAAGGGAGGCCATGGATACGCAGGAGCCATAGAAGGGGTTGAGCACCTGCGCCAGGTTGGGGGTCAGGGCCATCGGCCTCAGCTGGCTCTGAGGAGTCAGGGTGAGGGGTGGGTGGGGAGCCTGTCTGGACGGCACGGTCAGGGCGGACCTCGGTGAGAAGTTGGGGAAGGACAGCCCGGCCTCCTGCTTCCTTGGCCAGCTTGGCCTGGACGACGCTCACCCTGAGCGGGAGGTGGGCACCCAGCCTTCCCTGTGCCTGCACCGCCCGCTGTGCTGCCTGTGAGAATGGCGGAGGGTGAGCTTGCAGACCTCAGATGGGCCTTGCTCCCTGGAGCTCCCCCTCTTCTGCCCGTGGTGCCCCGGGACCCCGGAACAGGGCCGGGCGCCCACTTGGGCCGATCATATGACACGGGGTTGGGTGCAGACTCCAGAGAGGGGAGCTGTGATTCAGTAACCTTCTCACGGCACCTGTATTTCAACAGGGTGGTCATGGGTCATGCTGGATGAGTCTGAGACTCCAGGGCAAAGGCAATGACAGTCAGCCCCGAGTACCCATCCATCTGTTCATTTGTTCAGCAGTCGCTGCCCTGGGCTGGCTTGGAGAGGGCAGCATCTGCCCCATACAATGTAACACGTGGCTGGAAATTTTCTAGTAGTCACATTAAAAACTGTGAATTTTATAAATTTAATATATTTTATTTAACCCAATGTATCAACCTATTATCATACCAACATGCAAGCCATCTAAAAATTATTAACGAGCTATCTTACCCTCATTTACTATTAAGTCCGAGATTCGGTAGGTATTTTACACTTTCAGCACTTCCCTGCTGGTGTAAGGCAGACTTCAAGCTCTCAAAAGCCAGAAGCGGCCAGGCTGGCATACTGGAGAGTGGAGTCCAGAATACGCTCTGGGGGTGCGTTCAGGGCTGCGTGCAGGCAGCCAGTGTGGGCTGATCTGTGCCAGGAGGGGTCACAGGACTGTGGGAATTCAGAGGGAGGAACAGCCAGTGGGGAGGAGCTTGGAGGACTCCCAGGAGGAGGAGGCATCGGGGCTGGGCATGGGGGGTAAAGAGGAGTTCTTCGTGTACAAAGGAGGGAAAGACAATCTTCTAATTTCGTTCCTGGTTCCCAAGATAGGGTCTGAAGGAATCAAGGACTTCCAATGACTTCCCAGCAGGTTCTCCTGAAGGAACCACCGATTTACATCCTCTTGCTTCAGGACTTCCCTGGTGGTCTGGTGGTTAAGTCCGTGTTCCCAGTGCAGGGCGCAGGGTTCAGTCCCTCATCAGGGACTAAGACCCTGCACTGTGCAACTAAGACCCAAATAAATAAACATTAAACAGAAATCCGCTTCTTTCTGCCCCTGGGCCAGTGCTAATATTTTTCCGTATTCTAGTAACAAACCCTGAGGCCTAGAGGTTCAGCTACTAGGAGGCTTGTGTGCTCAGTCGCGTCTGGCCCTTTCCAACCCCATGGGCTGCAGCCCCCAGGCTCGTCTGTCCATGGAATTCTCCAGGCAAGAACACTGGAGTGGGTAGCCATTTCCTCCAGGGGGTCTTCCCCACCCAAGGATCGAACCCGTGTCTCCTGCATGGACAGGCAGGTTCTTCACTACTGTGTCATCTGGGAAGCCTGGGTGGTAATAGGCCAGACATCAATCTCATCTAGGTCTTAGACAGTGGTGGCCACTGAGACGGTGTTACCTGGCCCTTCCTCTGCTTTATGGAGCCATGGTGCACGTGCCTGTTGCTTCACACAGGGAAGGAGGTGCAGGTGGGGATTCCTGAAACTTGTCTAACCAGGTGCCATCCCTGGGTCCCACTCGGGCAGTCTTCCTTAGGTCTAACTGAAATCTCTCTTGCTGTGTTGGGGTCCCAGGCGAGGCTGCTTTGCAGGACTGCTCTGAGGCCGCCTCTCCCGCGGCTATCCTCAGGGACCAGCCTGGAGAGCTGCCGTATTCGTGAAAACCTTTAGAAGTGAATCTTCCAAATATGTCTGCAAAGAGTCAAAAGATTGAGCCTTCATGGGGGGATCTCTGGAGAGATGACCGGTGTGGGGCAGCTCTGTGGGAACGGAGCCACATTCCCCCTGTAGGGAAAGGGGGTCCACTGGGGTGACGCTCTGTTGCTCCACTTGATGGGGGCAGCAGGAAGGCCCCCGTTTCCTGAAGCCTCCCTCCTGTGTTGTCTGGAATCGAGCTTCTGGGCTTCGTCCTGGGGCTTTTGAGCATCACCCTTTGCCCTTACAGAGGCTCACTGCACGTTTCGGCACTGAAGCGGTCCCTGTCGTTCTCCTCGGGGGTCCTGGGGTGGTTGGGGCGGGGACCACTGTGAAGGGTGCTCCTGGCACGGGAAGTTGAGGGAAGAACCTGTGGGTGGTCAACCCTGGCCTCTTATGTGGCCCCCGAGACGTGGGCCCGGGCCCTCTGCTGAGAGGTGGGCTGTGTGGGAGCCTGGGTTTGCCTGTCCTGTCACCTGAGTGGCTCAGAGGGTAAAGCGTCTGCCAGCAGTGCAGGAGACCCGGGTTCGATCCCAGGGTTGGGAAGATCCCCTGGAGAAGGAAATGGCAACCCACTCCAGTGCTCTTGCCTGGAAAATTCCATGGATGGAGGAAATTGGTAGCCACAGTCCATGGAATCGCAAAGAGTCGGACGTGACTGAGCGACTTCACTGGTTCATTTTCACCCAGGAGATGAGGTTTCAGCAGCGCATCCTTGCCCTCACACCTGCTGTGTCTGGCGGGTTTTTTCCCTTTCTGCCTCCTCAGCTTGGGCTCATTTGGGCACACTGCCTCCCCGGGTGGCACGTGGTGGGTCAGAGTCGCTGTGCAGTAAAGAGCTGAGACTCAGCAGACTCGGGTTGCCCACACCCTGCATGCCCAAAGGCCAGGCCCTGGCTCAGCTCCCAGGAGGGACCTCTGGACACTCGGGACGTCCTGCTGATAAAAGCATCTTTGTCTACCTGCTCCAGGCCACGCCAGGGAGTCTGTGAAATGATGGGGTTTATGGGGGGTGCCTCAGGGTCCCCGGTATCAACCGGACCTCTGTAGGGGCTGGAAGCTAAAGTCACCTACGTGGACAGCCAGGCTTGTCTTCGTGACCCACCTCCAAGGAGAACCGGGGCACCAAAGTTCAGGGGGCCTTCCCTGGTTTTCACCCCTCCCATGATGTCACACGTCCCCTGGTGCCTGGAGTCCCTGGCACCTGCCCCACGCAGACCCTCCCTGGGCTGGTTTTTCTCTGTCCATTTGGGCTAATAACCCTTAACCATGAGCACGGCAGCCTGGCTGAGTTCTTCGAGTCCCTCCAGCGGCTCCTGGGAGCCTAGGGTGGTCTGGAGCCCTGGGGGGCAGGGTCAGCCACCCTGTTGACTGGCCCTGAGGCAGGTGGGGCCCCAGTCCCGTGTGGGTCATGTGGGCAGTCTTGTGTCCAGAGGCCCCTGAAGGACGTCTTCAGACGCTGGGGATCTTCGACCTTTGACTTTGACTTCTCTCTCCTGTCCATGCTCTCAGCTCCACCCACTGGGCATCCACGTGGCATCCTACATTCCCCGGGGAGAACCGAACTCTTTCTGGTGGCGGGGGATCCTCCCTGAGTGGGGCTCCTGCTGACTGGGGTGGGGGCACAGCCTTGGCACCCCCCATCCTGAACCTGAAGGTACCTAGGATGATGGGGGCTGAAGGGAAGACGGGCTCCGTGTGTGTGTGTGTGTGTGCATGTGCATGTGTGTGGGTTTCTGTGTGTGTGTGTGTGTGCGTGTACGCATGTGTGCGGGTTTCCATGTGTGTGTGTGCGAGCGTGTGTGCGGGTTTCCGTGTGTGTGTCCACGTGTGCATGTGTGCGGGTTTCTGTGCGTGTGTATGCACGCACGCGTGTGTGTGGGTTTTCGTGTGTGTGCATGCGCACGTTGTGTGGGTTTCCATGTGTGTGCATGCGCACGCGTGTGTGGGTTTCCGTGTGTGTACACGTGCATGCGTGTGCGGGTTTCCGTGTGTGTGTGTGTGTGTGTGTGCACATGTTTGCGGGTTTCCATGTGTGTTTGCACACGCCATGTGTGCGGGTTTCCATGTGTGTGTGCACGCACACGTGTGTGGGTTTCTGTGTGTGTCTGTGTGCGCGCGTGTGCGGGTTTCCGTGTGTGTGTGTGCACGCACGCATGTGTGCGGGTTTCCACGTTTGTGTGTGTGCGCCCGTGTGCGGGTTTCCGTGTGTGTGTGCACACATACGTGTGTGCGGGTTTCTGTGTGTGTCTATGTGTGCTTGTGCGGGTTTCCATGTGTGTGCGCGCGTGCACACGTGTGTGTGGGTTTCCGTGTGTGTGTGTGCGTGCGTGCACGCGTGCGGGTTCTGCCTTGTCTGGGGTGGGAGCTGAGCAGGGCTGCAGCACCTCTGGGTGCCCCCCCAGCTTAGGGGAAGCTCCGAGCTGCCCATGCTAAGGCTCTGGTGGCGGCCTGAAGATTAGGGAGGCACGACCTTCCCTCCGGGGGCCCCTGTGCGCCAGTCCCCCAGACGCGCCTCAGGCCCCAATGCTGGATCCGTCCAGGCTGCTGCTCCTGTGCTTTTCGGCCTCTGCCTCCATCGGGAACGGACGCTGCTCTCCTGCCAGGCCCCGCCCCCCGCCCGCATGGGCCTGTGCGCCTGTGTTCAGGTGAGCTGGTCCAGGCGCGGCCAGCCCTGATGCCCGACCTGGGAGAGGCTGCTGGGCATGAAGGTCCCCGTGCGCCATGGAGACATGGAGCTGGGAGCGCCCCGGGGTCAGCCTCTGCCCAGAGCCTGGTCTTAGCGCCCTGCTCTTTCCCAGGCCGTGGCCTGCACTTGGCCCCCGCCCAGGCCCAGGCCCTACGTCTGGGGATGGGCACTGCCCCCGGTGCCCTGTGGGTTGGGACCCGGGGCCTGGCTGGAGACTGACGCCTCCCCCCGGCCTGCAGCCTGGCCGCCGCCCCCGCCCTGCCACGTCGCTGCTTCCACCCCAGCGGCAGGAAGCCGTGCGCACACTCTTTCTGTAACGTTTTGGAGGGCTGCTGTTGCAGGAAACATCTGGCCGCCGTCCAAGGAACATAATAAAAGAGAGAGAGGGCGAGAGGGAGTCGGGGAGGAGGCAGGGGCTGGGGAGGTTTGGAAAAACCATCTGATTCCACTTTGCAAAGACAACTGCAGTTATGTCTCTGAGGGTTTCGAAGTCACTTCGGATTCAAACCGTGCCGGGTGACGTCAGTGGGAAAAAATGAAGCTCGCCCTGGTTCTGGGACACACACCACATGAAGTCGGTCCCAGCAAGCTCCCGGCCCACGAGCCAGGACAGCGGATGGCCCACGGGGGTCTTTGCAGAAAGGCAGGAGCCGCGGGGGCAGGGGCCGAGATCCGCTGCTCTGGGCGTCCTGGGCTGTCTGGCCTCAGCTCCGTGGCCTGACCCGAGGGGACAGGAGGGGAGCAGGAGGAGGGCAGAGTGAGACCGTGGATGGGAGAGAGGTCAAGGTCAGAGGGAGCCCCGCGCAGTGTCCCGCGTCTGAAGACGTCCGGGGGCCTCTGGACACGGGACTGCCCGCATGACATGGCCCTGGGCCCCTTCGGAACAGTTCGGTGTGTCTCAGCCCTGCCCAGAGTGGAGGGCCGCTGGCCCCGGGACAGAGAAACATCCTGGCGTTGCTGGGCCTCCAGCCTCGACATCGGGAGGGTTCCCTGGGCTGTGGGGGTGTCCTGGGCCTCAGGCCCCTCCCCTCCAGGCACGCCCAGGCCCCCACACTTTGCAAAGTCAGCCTTGCAGCTTGGGGCCGACGTCTGGGACCCTCACGGTGTCTGTCCGCCGCTCCCAGCTACTGTGGGCGCTGGAGGGGGAGTGAGGAAGACCCACCCCGTCCCTCCTGCTTGGGGCTGCTCTGGTGAGGGCCCTGCCCCTCCCGATGGGGCTCCAGGGGTCCCAGAACATGGCAGGAACTGATGTGGCCCTGGATCCACAAGAGAGGGTACGAGGCCCCCTTCTCCACAATTCTAGGGGCTCCGTGGACACTCCCCAACCCTGACAGAGCCTGGGCCTTGGGACAAGGTTGCCGCAACCTCAGAGCCCTCGGTCCCTAGAGGTGGGGCCCCCCGGGGAGGAAGGGCCTCCCACCACTTGCAGAGCCCCAGGGGCACACGCCCTGGCCCCCGAGGAGTCCGCCGGGGTCTGCACGGTGGCCTGGCTTGGCTGTCGTCTCCACGTTTGCTCTCCCAAGTGCGTTTTGAAAGAAACCTTGCAGGGAAGCCTGGTGACGGCGAGGCTGGGCGGACGCCGGCTGGAGGAAGGCAGATTCCTATCGACCCGCGTTTGCTGGCAGCCGACGGTGCCAGGCCCGAGGGCAAGGGCCCAGGGCCCGCGGCCAGCCTCCAGGTCGCCCCTGAGCAGCCCCACTCTGAGGGGCCCACTTTGCGGGGAGGAGGTGGGCGTCCTGGGGTGCGGGGGACTTGCACAGGGCGCCGGGGCTGTGCGGGTTGGAGGCCCAGGGGCCACAGTGCCCGGGGGTGGGGCTCAGCCTGGAGGGGGCCCGTGCTGTGACTGGAATGGGGCAAAGCCTGGCTCGGGACGGGGTGGGGGGCGGGGCGGGGCCGCCTGTCTGGGACGCGGTTCAGCCGTGGTGCAGCAGAGCCTTGACTCATGGGCTGGGGCCTCCTGGCCTCTGGGGGTCTGAAGACATTTTTTCCATGGAAAGTAGCCGCTAGCGTTCTGCTGAGCGGGGAGCTCTCTGCCCCCTCCCGCTGCCGGCCGGGCCTTCGGCAGTGGCTGTCCGCTCGTCGGGCCGAGCCTCCCTGCTGGACTTTCCGTGGCCTGGGCTGGGGTGGGAGCACCGGGCAGGGGTCAGTTGGGCGGTCCCGCTGCCTGGTCAGTCCCCAGAAGGCACTGCCCTGTGCGACCTCGGGTCTGGGAGGGGGGACGAGATAACGAACGTCAGGGTCTGGCTGCAGGGTGACAGACCCGATCCCTTCGTTAGGTCTTTGGGGGAAGCTAGGGGGTGGTAAGGAGGTACAGGAAGTGAACTGTCCTCTTGGTGGGGGGCAGCTGAAGTGGCAGATGCTGGAGTATTTACTGAAGCTCCTGATCTTGGGAGCAGGTACCCCGAAACCTCTCCACGGCACTGGTGCTGAGGCGTCTCTCTGCCTGAGTGGGCACCAGGCCTGGCTCGCCCCTGGGTGACACAGGGCGCCAACTAGTTAATCAGAAACCCTCCTCGGAGCCCCTTGAAGGACTCATCCCCCAGTGAGAAACACAGGCACCCTGGGAGCCCAAGAACCATGCACCAACAGAGGGGCCTCGCCATGGGCCAAGGGGTCCGCCAGGATAGTGAAGGCTCAGTGCGCCTGGCCTGAGGTGGACTCGGGATGCAGCTCTGTCCCCAGCTCGGCGGGAGGGGCAGGGCCATCTGGGGCGGCCTGCATGGGGGCCTCCTGGCTGGATGTGAATGCAGCCTGGGGTAGACCCCGATTGCATTATCCCCAAGTGGCCTCAGCAACGTGGGACGGGGGCTTCCACAAGGAGCAGTCTGTGGAAGGCCATTCCTGACCCCACCCTCTCCTCCAGGAAGCCCTCCTGAGCTTCTTGCTCCTTTGGATTCCGGTGGGTTCAGCACATGGACCCTGCAGTCTGACCTTAGGGTCTTTCGCTGTTTTACAAACAGAAGTCTTGTCTCTTGGGAGAGCCAGGGGCAGGGCCCGGCCCAAGGCTTGGCTGGTGCAGGGCTCTCCACAAACACTGGCTGTGTTGACCAAGGGGAGGTGGTGCCAGGCCTGGGGGCCCCAAGAGGGCACCTGCTTTTCAGCTACGTCACCGTGACCTCTAGGGCCCTGAGCAGGCCTCCCGTAGCTCTGAGCCTCAGTCTCTCCTTCTGTGAAATGGGATCTTAGCAGCATTGGCCTCCTCAGGTTACTGGAAGGATCTAAGGGCCTGACAGATGTGAGCACCCAGCCCAAGGTCTGGCACCTGGAGAGGTCGGGGGCCCCCAGGGTGGACCAGGCTGAGGGGACCCTGGACTCAGAACTCCCAGACCATGCGCCTTCCTCTCCAGCTGAGTGCCTCCTCCTTAAGCCTCCTCTAGGAGGCCCTCCAGGGCTGCCCAACCCCAGCCCGTCATCTAAGCTCTGAGAGCTCCAGGCAGCTCACTCTGGTAAGGTTTTTTTTTCCACCCCAGCTACGATAGCCGCAAATGTCTCCAGCCATTGCCAAGTGTTCCTTGGGGGGGACAAAATGCCCCCGTTTGAGAACCCCTGGCTTAGAGAAAGAAGCCCCATCCTGAGTCAAGTGGGGTTGGGACCAGCTCAGGTGTGGCCTCCTCCAGGAAGCTTGCCCTGG
Organism: Bos indicus x Bos taurus; assembly: GCF_003369695.1. Lineage (NCBI taxonomy): Eukaryota > Metazoa > Chordata > Mammalia > Artiodactyla > Bovidae > Bos > Bos indicus x Bos taurus. The sequence goes on from NC_040086.1 coordinate 104,241,426, forward strand.
TTCTCTGCAATTCTCTGTCATCAAGCATTTCTGCTCATCTCTGGTGGGGGAGTCAAGAGGATTCTGTGAGGCCTGCCTGAGTGCCCTGCATGTGGGCCTGCCCCTGGGCCGCTGCTGTGACGCGCCCTTCCCTCCCGACTCTGCGGTCCTCACCGGTGGAGGCCTGGCCCTTGCGGTCCTGGCCTGGGGCACTGGGGCCAGGTGGGCTCCTGCTGCAGGAGCTTTGACACCGGCTCCTGGGGGCCTGGTCCCGTGAGGCCTGCTGGGCACCAAAGGGGACCCTGAGGCCCAGAGGAGGGCAGGCGTCAGCCGCGGCTCCATCTGCCGGTCTGCGGCCTGGGTAGGGCATTGCGTCTCGCTGCCTGCGTGGACAGGTGCGTGCATGTGGGGGGAAGAACCTTGCAGAGTGCAGTGAGGGATGGCGCCCCTCGCAGGGCTCACCCTCCAGAAGGTCCTGGGGTCTGACTGTAGACACGCTGCACAGCCGTCCTGGGCGTCCTGTGGCCAGCTGCCTGCCTCCTCGCAGGCCCCCTGCACTCTGCCTGCTGGCTGTTTGGGGTGTTTCTGGTGAGGACCCTGCTGGCCTATACCACAAGCACCCCGGGCCTCCTGGACGTCTCTTGGAAGTGTAGGGGCTGCAGCCAGAGCTTCCCCTCACATCCTCACGTTGACAGGACTCAGACAGCGTCTCGGTCACCTGAGGGTCAAGTGCCAGTATTCAGAGTCCTGCTGGGGAGATGCGGGCGGCCGGCTTCCCAGAGCGTGTGGCCACGGCCGGGGTCATGCAGCCACTCCACGGCATCCTCCCGGTCTCCGGGCCCCCGAGGGGTCACACACTCACTCCACAGGGTCTTCCTGGTCCCCGGGCCCCCGAGGGGTCACACACTCACTCCACGGGGTCTTCCTGGCCCCCGGGCCCCCGAGGGGTCACACACTCACTCCACGGGGTCTTCCTGGTCCCCGGGCCCCCGAGGGGTCACACACTCACTCCACGGGGTCTTCCTGGTCACTGGGCCCCCGAGGGGTCACACACTCACTCCACGGGGTCTTCCTGGTCCCCGGGCCCCCGAGGGGTCACACACTCACTCCACGGGGTCTTCCTGGTCCCCGGGCCCCCGAGGGGTCACACACTCACTCCACGGGGTCTTCCTGGTCACTGGGCCCTCGAGTGGCCCCTCGACTCAGCCAGGTCCCAGCCCTGGTCCTTTTCCTCAAGGGCCCTTGGGACACCATCCTGAGGCTCCTTTCCTCAGGCACCTGGCTCTTCTCCTCGACAGGAGCCCGTGTCTGATATGCAGGACGGGTTCTGTTTGTGTCTGAGTTGAGCCGGGACCCAGGTCTCCCTGTCTGCCTTCTGTCCTGAGCTAAATGGGCTCTGGGGGCCTGTGCAGGCTATTTATGTGTGTTCAGAGAGAGGGACATACGTTTCACCTCTGGCCACCTGACCTCAGGCATGTCCCTGGGTTTCCCGGCCTCAGTGTCCTCGTCCATCAAATGGGGATAAAAGAGGAGCCCCCTCCTCTGGCATAGAGGTTTTGGCTTAGGACGTGGCTATGAGCCAGGGTGACAGGGGCTGACCCAGCAGCGGTGTCCTCGGAGCCGGGCTGAGCGCCGCGTCCATCCGCTGGGCGTCCACCTCTGGAGGGCTCTGCTGGGCTGGGCCTGCTGGTGGAGAGGGGTGGAGGCGGGATGGAGGCTGTGGTCAGTGGCTACGGCCGGTGGGGAGCTGAGGAAGAGATGAGCCTGCACTCATATGCCAGGGTACCCCAGGCTTGGCTGGAGGAGAGTCAGCATCTGGCTTTGAGGGAGGGGGCGGGTGGGGGGGGTGACCCTCTGAAAAGGGGCAGTGCTGGGCAGAGAGGAGAGTCCTCAGTCCCAAAGTAAGTGTTGGTCGCTCAGTCGTGTCCAACTCTGTGAGCCCATGGACTGTAGCCCGCCGGGCTCCTCTGTCTGTGGGATTCTCCAGGCAACAATACTGGAGTGGGTTGCCTTTCCCTCCTCCAGGGGATCTTCCTGACCCAGGGATCGAACTCAGGTCTCCCACATTGCAGGCAGACTCTTTACCATCTGAGCCGCCAGGGAAGCCGGGCACGTGCTTCAGGAGCACACAGCTGCTGTGTTTCCCGCGTCTCCTGCCTCTGTTATCGCCGCTGAGCTCCTGTGACTTCTCCTCGGGGAGGCAAACAGGCAGCTGCAAGCCACCCCCGCCCCCAGACGCAGCTCTCTGCCTGAAGCCCGTCTGGAGGGCGAGACCATCAATTTTGCAGGAGCAAGGGAGGAAGAGAAACCTTTACAACAACTCGGCAATAAAAACCCCAGCCAAGCAAAGGCCGGCTGGGCTGCAGGTTGGAGGCTGAGACCGGCGGCCTGCTGTCCCGCCGTCTGGTGCCCGCCCACGGGTGTGTGGCCCTGGCACCACCCCAGGCTCCAGAAGGTCCCCTGTTCACGCAGGTCACTGGCCTGGAGACCGTCCCAAACTTCCCTGTAACAGCAGCTTCCATTGCCTGTTACTCAGCAGTCCTCTTCATTTAAATTAAAAAGGTTTTCAGAGGAGGGCCAAAGGTTCACGCTCTAAGCCTGTTCTGCGCCCGACCTCCACTTCCACAGGCGAGAGAGCGAGGCGGTCTCTGCCCTGGGCCGTCCAGGCTCCCTCGGGGAGCAGGCCCTGGGGGCCGCCGCTGTCCCACCCGTCCGTCTCCACGCCCATGGCCACCTCCACGCGAGGCTGGCTCCCGACCCAGCAGTAGCAGGGTGCGGGTCACCCCCTCCTGCCGAAGGTCCGTCTGTCTTCTGTCTTCACCCAGATCTGACCATCTCTCCCCTCCACCGAAGACGCACGAGGTAAAGCTCAGTGTCCAAACGCGAAGGCGGCTCTCAAGCCGAGGGTCAGGCTGGACCTCGCCTCCCCGGCCCCCTGACCCCCCCGGAGTCCCTCCCGCCGCAGGCTCCCCTGCCAGCTCCTTACCCGGTTCTCTCGTCCTTCTCCTTCAGCGCAAGCCCAAGGCCCTGGAGACACCTGCCTGGGCTGGGGGCATCCTCTGTGCCTCTGTTTCTGGTGCCCCCAGCGGCTCAGAGCTGCCTTCCACTTCCACCCTCGGGCCGTGGCCTCTTTGAGGCTCCCAGGGGGCCTCTCCTGGTCAGCATCCCCGGGTCTGACCAGTGCAGGTGTCCAGGCGACACAGCTAAGATGCGCCCCTTTCGTGAAGGTGGAGGTGAGGGTCGGGGTGGGTGGAGCTGCCCCGGGCCTGTGAACCGGTAGCGCAGGCGGGGAGCCTGGATCAAATGAAGCCCCGTTTCCCTCGGTCTTGGCCCAGCCAGTCGGGGGCCTGGGCGGCCAGTTGGTTCTAGGCTAGCCACCTTGGCCCTGGCGATCCCACTGGAGGTGGAGCTCCTGTTTTGTGTTGGAAACTCGAGTCCTTGTTCGGGGGACCCAGAGTGAGGCTGAGGTTGGATCGTGAGGCTCTGTGGTCCCTGGGGAGGGGGCTCACAGCAGGTGAGTGTGGGGCCTGAGACGCTGGGGGCAGGGAGGTTCGCAGCTCTGCCTCGAACTGCTGGAAATGGGCCTCCCCCTGCGGCCAGCCTGTGCGGAGGGCATCCGTGTCCGGTGCCCCGGCGGGCCATCCTGGGGCTTGTAGGCGGGCAGGCGATGAGCCAGACCCTCGGGGTAGAGCTGCGGCCTGAGCCGGAGTCCCGGCTCTGCCCCACTCACCGACTGACCTCTGCATGCCCAGCGCTGACCGTGTCCCCGGCTTTGGTGTCACCGGGCCCGGCCTTGGCTCATGTGCTCGTCTACAGGTGGTCCCCGAGACCCACTTCCCGCAGGAGCCTGGATGGCCGGGGGCACAGACCCTCTCTCTGATGCGGCTGAGGTCACCCGGGCTCTGCAGGATGGCTGAGCTGGGCCCAGGAAGCGGAGGCGGCCCCGGGTGGCCTGCAGGCCTTGGTCTCCCCCTCTAGTCCTCGTAGACGGGCCCTTCCGGTCCCCGCCCCCACCCGCATGCAGAGTCCTGACGGAGCCAGGCGTGACTTGTGCGGGTGGGGAGCAGTGGGGTGCAGGGCATTCCTAGACATCACGACAACTAGACCCCCTGGGCACAGGGCCCTTCAGGGACACGCCCAAGCAGCTCTCTCGGGATCGGCCAGCATGGTGGCTCAGCCACCCCGGAGACCCCCTGCCCGAGGTGCCCCATCTCTGCACGAAGCAGCCCTGCCCACAGCGGAGGCCACTCTCACTGGCAAGTGGCCTTCAGGAAGGAGGTGACCCGAGGAAGCTTGAGCCTCTGCGGGCCCCATCTTCAGTAAACGCCGTGTGCTGTGTGGAGGGTCTGGGGAGGGCTGTGTAGTGTCCCCGATAGGCCTCTGCAGCAGAGAAGCTGTGTTGACGGAAGGTGTTTGAATTCCTGAATCTCTTACCTGCCTGAAAGCAGAGACTGCCCCGAGATCTCTGAAGAATCCGGTTCTCGTAGATGCCCTCCTCGGAGTCACCAGGGAAGACCGTCTCCACGGGGGCTCGAGGCTGCGCCCCGCCCCTCAGCAGACACGTGTGAAGTGCTCACAGCCCCGCCTCCTCCCCAGGGCCTGGGAGGCCTTCCTCCCGCCAGTGCCCTTCCCCCTCCTCTCCCTCATTATGCCCCCCAAGGCAGCACCCCATATTCTAATTCCTCCTCTGAGTCACATTTTTCTGTGAAGTCCCAGGCATATGTGCACAGGAATAAAAGTCTGCATTTTCTCTCCGTAATCTTTCCCTTGCCAGTTTAGTTTGCAGGCCTCCAAAACTGAACCTCAGAGGGTGGGGAAGAGTCACCTCCCTAACGGGAGATGTCTCTAGGGCCTCTGGCGTGTCGTGGGGAGCCGGGATGAAGCGGGGAGGTGGGCCCGCTCCCCCAGCCTGGCGTCTACCGACCCTCTTCCTGCTGAGCACCACGTGGTCAGGGTCCCTGGCTCTGCCTGGCCAGCCTGGTGAACTCCTACTCACCCGTCCATGCCCTTCACAGGCATGCCCTCTTTCCCGAGTGTCTGTTTTTGCCACCCTCCGTGAAGCAGGTTCCGTAGCAGGTGGAACGCGGCACTTAATGTTCGGAACCACGCGCGGGTGGGAAGGCGAGGCTTCGCGGCCCCCAGGGCTGACCCTTGTGCTGTTCTCCCCAGGCTGGCCCCTCCCAGACACCCTCTGACCCAGCTGGAGGGGCCACCCCTGCCCCCAGCTCGGCCGTTCGCTCTGAGGTCTGGGCCAACTCCGCGGCCTCTCTGGGCCTCGGTCTCTCCCCTGCACCATGAGAGGTCTTCACCAGGAGACTTGGGCCCCTTTTGGCTCAGAAAGTCCGTGCGCGGTAGAAACCCATCCACACGGACACGGCGTTGCTGTTTAGCAACCGCAGAAACAAACTCTCCATGAGTCGTATCTTGGCCCACAAGAGAGGCCGCTGGAAGCCAGCAGGCTGGCCTCTCCCGCCCTGCGCGTCCAGCAGCTGGGAGCCGGCGCTGGGAAGCGGGTCAGGCTTGTTTCTTGTCAGGATGTCTCGGGCAGCGGAGCAGCCTCCACGTTGCCAAAACAATGTTTCCAACATCTTGGAAAATGTGCGGCCACTTCTTTTCCACGGGACTCACGCC